>NC_134232.1:4710000-5335000 GCF_965140235.1 Caretta caretta
AATAGTATTACATAATTATAACAGTCAAAATCAGAATGAAACACTTTGATTATATTGAAACAGAACTTATCAATCGATGAAATGACATTCCCCCTCTAAAATACCATTATGCTGAAAAAATTGATTTTTTTTTGTTTTGTTCCAATTCTGAATTATTTTTATTTTTTCTAAATTTTAAAAATTTTCCCAGACCAGAATTTTGGTTTTTTTGACCAGTTCTGACAGTGTGTGTGTGTATGGGGGGGGGATCATGCCGGCTTCTTTTCAGGGATATGGACACAGGCACATTCCCCTCCACGGCTGGGAGCGTTGTGCACCCCCAAACTGGGCACAACTGAGCCCTCTGAAGAAGTAAGCTGTGTTTTAAATGTTCTCAGAACATTTTGAGACTCTTGGATGTGTACCATCTATATCAGATCTATATCAGAGCTGTCTATATCAGAGCTGATCTCTGTCAGAGCGATGGCCTTATTGCATTAACTGCATACATCATATTGCACACAAAAAACCTACCTTAACAGAACGTTAAGGTTGGAAAGTCAAGCACACAAATGTTAGAAAATGCCAGCATTAAGATTGTCCATGAAACTTTATCTCAGTCCCCTGGTGTGTATGCATTATGATACAGTCTTTAGTACACTGTCACATATTATTTGCTCCGTAGGGCTGCTGCCTTATTCCGTGCACAAGATGGACCTGCCTTGAGGATCAGTCAGGGTTACATAGAGAATGAGGTTGCTTGAGGCCTCTAAGGGAAAAGAAAGATTCTTCTTTCATGCATCCTCATACCACCCATCCACCCCATTTGTCCCCAGTGTAGCCCTGTTACTCAGACTCATAATGGTCATAGGACCTACCCCAAGAAATCATGTCTTTTCTTTTCTTTCTTTCCTTCTTTTTTTCTTTCTTTCTTTCTAGCATGATGCAGATTTGCCAGTTACACAAGTGGTTTGTGCCCTGTCTCATTTTTAGAATGTGTCACAGGGCTCTGACTTCTGAAGTGATCCCACCACAAATTGCCAGTTAAAGGGTAACAAAACTGGAAATAACATTCTGATGAGCAGAGATCAATATACTGGGTATAGTCACTCAAGGTGCTTCTAACCTTGAGAGAGTCATTGGAGTGAACACTTTGCACATTTCACATGCTGCCAGTGTCACAGCTTTAATCTTGTGCTTCTTACATGGAAAGCCAGTTTATACCTCTACAGAAGTGCCACAGTCTGTGATAATACATGCTAGAGGAGGCAGAATTCCCTGACTGATGCAAGAAAAAAAAGGAAAGACAACAATTTTCTTAATATTAGAAGTGAGCACAATTTGGAATTCCCATTCAGTGGGATATTCTGACATTTCAGTATTTGCTTTTGTCCCAAATTGGGGTGAAAAGTTGAAATTTTGGGGGTAATGGAAATTTAAAAAAAAATTGTTTTGGACATGTCAAAAAATGAAACATTTTGACATTTGCAAATTGAAATGTTTCATTTCAGTTTATTAAACTGACCCAAAACGCATTGCTTCAAGCAAGATCAATATTAACTGAATTTTCCCACTGTGGTGCATTGCCTCATGGGAGTTGTAGTTCCAGTATCTCATGCTTCCAGTCTCTAGTAGGGGCCAAGCTTTCTGCCTGGACTAGATCTCCTAAGACGGGGTGGGGAACCTATGGTCCATGGGCCAGATCCGGTCTGCTGCTTCAATTTGTCTGGCCTGCAGCAAGTCTCTGCGCTGCGGGCTGGAAACCCAAACCATCAGCACCCACCCCGCGGGGCTGGAGCCACGAGCGCCCAGCTTGCCACACTGCAGGGGGAAGCTGGGGTTGCCAGGCCAATAAAAGTCCAGTTGGCTCCTTGCAGCTCCTGGAAGCCATTGGCATGTCACTGTGGCCCCTAGGAGCAGGGGCGATCAGGGAAGCACCAAATGCTGCCCCCGCCCCAGCGTCGGCTCCGCAGCTCCCATTGGCTGGGAACCGCGGCCAATGGGAGCTGTGGAGGCAGTGCCTGTGGGCACAGGCAGCACGCACTGCACAGAGCCCCCTGGCTTCTCCACCTAGGGCCTGGACATGGCAGCTGCTTCTGGGAGCAGCGTTGAGCCAGGGCTGGCAGGGAGCCTGACTTAGCCCTGCTGCATCGCCGACCAGGAGCCGTCTGAGGTAAGTGCCGCCCGGCAGGAGCCCACACCCCAAAATCCCTGCCCCAGATGAGAACCCCCTTCTGCACCCTAACTCCCTCCCAGACCCTGCACCTTCACCTGCACCCCAACTCCCTGCCCCAGCCCCAACCCCCCTCCTGCATCCAAACTACGTTGCACAGGGTGTGAAGTTTTTCACTTAGCCCTGAGCGATGTAGCTAAGTTGACCTAACTTTTAACAGTAGATCAGGCCTAATTCCTCTTAAGCTTCTTGGAAAATATGAGCCAAAATGAATAAGAAAGATGGGAAATTAAGTGCTCCACTGAAAGCACATGTGGATTACATTGTTTCTGTGTGAATGTGGTACTTATTTGGTCTGCAGTCTTGTAGTATCTGAACAATTTTTAATGTGGGTAGCCTCAGAATACCCCTATCAAGCAGGGAACCACTGTTTATTCCCATTTTACAGATAGGAACTGAAACACAGAGAGGCTAAGACTTGCCCAAGTTCACACAGAAACCTAAGGACTTGAACCCCAGTCTGCCAAGTTAGTACTTTAACACCTTCACAGAGTATCTAAGTTAGAGGTCTGCAGCCCTTTCCTGCCCACTTGCAACAGTAGAGTCTGTTGTCTTTCTGCAGTCAGAGGAATGTCCTGCCCTCCTGAATGTGTAAGCTCTTCAGGCCAGGGGTTGTGCCTTTTGTGTGTTGGGCCAGTCTTGGGCCCTCGAGGGGGTTCATGTAGTATAAATATATCATCACTACATAACGTTGCCACAGTAAACGACCTTCGAAGTGCTGTGACACGGGGTTGCCCACAACACTTTTTGTGCCGTTGATGCGGTCACACTGTCTGGAGTGGCTCATGACTGTGAATGCCAGCCTCAGGACAGACTGTCAAGAAGCAGGGAAGAGCCCGCAAACGGGCTGCATGTTCCATTAGATATCACCCACCCTGTAAAAAGTGTGAATTCTGAAAGCAGGATAACAGTCTTACCATGGAGTCACAGACAGTCCCTTGGGCATTCCAGGTATCTTACCACACAGGGCAGCTGGACTTAGTGATAGATAAGACAAAGCTTTTGTCATGGATATTTTTAGTAAAAGTCACAGACAGGTCACGGCTTCTGTGAATTTTTCTTTATTGCCCATGACCCGTCCGTGACTTTTACTAAAAATATCCATGACGAAATGGGGAGCTCAACTGCGGAGTCCCCACAGCAGTGGCTAGGCAGCTGAGGGGGCCCACTAGAAGTTCTGGGGTCCCCCACTGCCTGAGCGGGCTCAGAGCTCCGGCGTACCCCTGCTGTCTGTGGCAGCTCGGAGTTCGAGGTACCCCCGCCGCCTGTGGCAGCCGGAAGCTCAAGGGGAGGCCCACGCCGCCCGCAGCAGCTTGGAGCTCCGGGGTACCCCCACTGCCCATGGTGACCCCACAACAGCCAGGAACTCTGAGGTACCCCCACTGCCTGCGGAGCCCGGGAGCTCTGGGGGGCCCCCGATGCCTGCAGAAGCCGGGAGCTGCAGGATCCCCCCGCCTCCTGCGGTGGATAGGAGCTGCGGGGTAGCCCCACTAGGCAGTAGGGGTACCCTACAGCTCCTGGCTGCTGCAGGCGGTGACTGAAGTCATGGAGGTCACTGGAAGTCATGGATTCTGTGACTTCTGCAACCTCTGTGAAAAAATCATAGCCTTAGTGATAGACGGTCACTCTACACCAAAGATCACAACATATTCAGGTTGCTTCCAGCCCCAAGAGACCAGTCACTTACCCCAGGTCAATTTGTACCTTACATCTCACAACAAAGACAATGCTTGTAGGCAATCATAGAATCATAGAATCATAGAATATAAGGGTTGGAAGGGACCCCAGAAGGTCATCTAGTCCAACCCCCTGCTCGAAGCAGGACCAATTCCCAGTTAAATCATCCCAGCCAGGGCTTTGTCAAGCCTGACCTTAAAAACCTCGAAGGAAGGAGATTCTACCACCTCCCTAGGTAACGCATTCCAGTGTTTCACCACCCTCTTAGTGAAAAAGTTTTTCCTAATATCCAATCTAAACCTCCCCCACTGCAGCTTGAGACCATTACTCCTCGTTCTGTCATCTGCTACCATTGAGAACAGTCTAGAGCCATCCTCTTTGGAACCCCCTTTCAGGTAGTTGAAAGCAGCTATCAAATCCTATAATAAACTACAGTATATAAGGATTTATTAACTAAGGAAATAAATGAGAGAGTTATTTCATGGTTAAAGCAAATAATGTGTCAGCTCTAAATGTCTTTTAGGGCTAACCCAGATTGACCCTGGTGATCTCTGCTTCTGTTTTGTGACTCTGGCCCTGTGATAGTCCAACTAGCAAGAGAAAAAATTTCTTGACAGCTATTTTTATTTCCTTCATCCAGAATTCAAGCCTCATCATAAATGTAAGAGGACAACTAACAAAGTCTTTATTACAAAGTCCCACAATGGCCCGTTTAGTTTTGCTAAGCCTTCTTGATGGGCAGGAGATGGTCCCGCCTGACTGTGTGCACAGTTTCAGAGCAAACATTTTTACCGTTACAAAGCAAAAATGTAAATATTAGCTTATAGCATGTGATAAAGAAATTATAAGTGAGATTAATGCATGAGGCAAGTCACAAGCATTTCATGAAGTCTAAACACTAAACATATGGTTATAAGACTAATACCTAGCTTAACCATACTAACGCACAGGGAAAACAGACTGGTCTCCAGCAATGAATTTGTCAGCACTCGGCTGAGGCCGAAAGCTTTGGCAAGGGCTGTCACCTGGACTTCCAGCATCACAGACACGTCTCACTCTCACCCTGTTATCTAGAAAGGAATCACAATGATATGGATTGTGTCTGACTGGGTAAACACAAAAAATGTTAAAAGGTGTTAATAATAATACTAATTCCAAAGGATCTCAAAATACGTTACAGTCATTAGCCAAGCAAGTAACCTTCACAATACCCACTGCAAGGAAGGCATTAAACCATTTAAATAGCTATTGAAATAGAGAAAGCATGGCTCAGTGGTTTGGGTAGCAGACTGGGATTTGGGTTCAGTTCTCTGCTGTGCTATAGATTCCCTTTATGGCCTCGGGGAAGCCATTTTCAATGTGCTTCAGTTCCCCATTTGTGAAACGGGGCTAGTAGCACTAAAGATGATTGGGGATTTTTTGACAAAACTGTTTTTTTTTTTAAATGGGAAAATGCTGATTCTTCAAAACCAAAAGTTGTGGTGGGAAAAGGTCAGTCTAATAAAACTTTTGGGGCAGGTTTCTCAGGTTGGAATTTCTCAAATGGAATTGCTGATCAAAACCAGAGAAAGGGGGGAAAAGGGAGAGAGAAAGCAGCCAACCCACTCCAGCATAGCTAGGTGGTTAGAATGCTCACCTGGGATGTGGAAGCCCCACCTTCAGGTCTCCGCCGCAGATCCATGATTGAATGTGAGTCTCCCATTTCCCAGAGGAATGCCCTGTCCACCGGCCTGTTTGGGGGCTCACTCTCGTTGTGGTTTTTTTGGTTTGTTTGTTTGGGAGTGGGTCTTGGAGAGGTGGGGTTGAAAAAATATGAAAGATTTTATTTTCACCCTGCTGTAGAATCGGAAAAAGTTCTGAAAGCTCCAACATTTTCATGGGACAGAAAAACTGGCTCCTGCCCAGCTCTACATAGCCCTTCCCTGCCTCATAGCGGGGCTGGGAGGATACATACCTTAAGGACCATGAGGTGCTCAGACATTATGGGGGCTGTTTAAGTACCTAAGATAGATTTTACATATGCCTAAGCAAGTTGCCACCACTTTGTAATTGCTTCAGATCTCAGGGCCTGTCAGTAATAGACTCCAGGGGTCCTAATTTGTAGTTCTCTGAAAACTAGACTATGCTCTGTCTACACGTGCCTGCCCCTTTATGTGTATATGTTATTTTTCTTTTGAAACCATCAGGAAACTGCTTTCACTTGCTCTACAGTTAGGCTGGTATTGGCTTAGGTATCTATCCCTTTGGTATAAACTCTCTGCAGAAGATACAGCTTCCCCTTGTCATCTTCTTCCCTGAAGACATCAGTCGATGCTGGAGAAGAAGACTGACAATGCTAGGATAGTTCTTGTTTGCTCCTGACTCTTTGGTGACAAGCTTTGGTATCTTTATTGATGCTGTAGCATCTGTATTATGTGTGGGTGATGCTTTCCATGTTACTGCTGTTAAATACTTCCCAATCCTGCCGTATCCTCTGATTTCTAAGAGCATTAGCTCTCCGCATCTCTCTGCCACCCTTCCTTCTTTAATCCCCATGTGACAGTGACAGGTCCCGCACTGTGGGCAATTAAGCTGTAGCAGTTTGTACTTTTAGGTTTGGAGGTCCCTGCTTCAATACTTGCTGTGTTGGTCACACTGGTGGCTGTCACCCTGAACTCTTCTGGAAATCACATCCTGAGTACCCAATGCAATCATGTAAAAATTACAAGCTGTCACTTTAAATCTGAGAAGGGTTTTCCTGCTCCTGCTGGGTATGCAAAGGGGCCCTCTTGGAAAGTGTGTTACCTCGGTCTTCAGCCGTCTGCAAAGAGCCAGCTTAGAGCATGATGGGGTGAGTTGTGCCTCTGTTTTAGGGAGCAACCTGTTTTCTTTCTCTGTGTTTTTCAGTTCTTGTGTCTTATTGTTCTGGATTCTAAGCAACAGCGTATTGTTTTTCTGCAAGCTTCCAGCAAGAACATTTTATGTTCTTATCTAACTTCTCTGTGTGGATAACGTGAACATAACAGTTTTGATGATGGGGGCTGGTAGCCACTAGGATCCAGACTCAGATACCCACAGCCCCAATTTATTTCACTGAGGCCACCTAAGAGCTCCCCAAAGGGGATGAACGCTTAGCTGTGTTCGCAGCCCATGGCTCTCTCGCTTACTTTCATCCTGAATCAGATTTTGGCTCAAGACTAATCCAAGATGGGGGGGACCGTGGCTCCAAGCTGCTTTGAGCTTCAGGGGAGTTTGGACCTGGATGGGAACGTCACAGCACACAACTCGCCTGGCACCACAATGGGTGAAGAGTGAGGTCAAGTCTAACTGATGATGGGGCAGGAGTTGGGTCATTTCTCATGAGGCCCTAGACGATGTCCTTCCCTGGTGAGAGCTGGAATGGAGCTGAGGTTCTGTCATGCCAGAATTATCCCTGTGCAGAAATTTTCCAGCTGTCAGATCCCAAGGGCCAACTTCATTAGCGGTGACATTTGCAGGTAATTCACAGGCTGAACATCTGTGCCTGTCAGGAATGTACTCAGGCTGCATCCCACAAGGGACATAAAATGAGTGACAAGGGCAGCCATGCTAGTAAGAGCATCAGGGATGTATCCTCCACTTTGGCTATACGCTGAGGTAACTCTGTTGAAGTCAGTGGCCTAAGGCCAGTGTAAGAGAAAACAGGGTTGAGGGCATCCTGCTTAGCAGATCCGGTCTCATGGCCACCGACCAGGGGTGGCTGCATCTGCTTGTTTCTTGGATTGTTACAGATTTCCCCCAAAGGGAAAGAGGGAGAGACAGGGGGAAGGTGATAAGGACTTAGAGAGGGAGAGTGACAGCTGCAGCGGCACAGGAGCCAGCAAACAGAGCTACAACCCGGAGAGTTTGAAAGGGGAGTTTGCATTGTGGTGCTTGTTTGGGGTTTGGTTTTGCTGTGGGGGGTGGGTTTTGGTTGTGGTTTGTGTTTCCCAGATTAACAGGATTTAGGCGGGAAGGCGATGACAGACACAGAGGCAGCAGTGGGAGTGACCCATGTAGTGGAAGACACAATGAGGATGACTGGATGTGGAAGCTGCGGTATGTACATGTTCCTGGAGGGGGGACCTGGTAAGGGTTTTGCCTGCATGAAATGCCGTCTGATAGAGCTGATGGAGGAAAAGATCCGAGGTTTGGAGATGCAGGTGGAAAGTCTGGTTGAGTTTAGAAGGGGGTTCGAGCAGATGATGGAGCAAAGACACGAGGCAGCTAATTGGAAAAGCTCAGACTTGCAGATGGAAGCAGGACTGAGGAATTCTGAGGGGAGACTGGGTGAGGAAAGTGGTCAGTGGAAGCATGTGACTAAAAGAACCAGGCAGAGGAAAATACGGGCTAGTGAAGGAGAAATAGAACGGGTTTTCAGAGTTGGAAAATGAAGAAGGGGCTCAGCAGGTGGTCACTGAAAGTGGAAGGGCAAGGAAGAAGAGAAGAGCAGCTAGTCCTATAGGAAAAGGGGAAGAGTCAATGGAGGCTACACCAAATATGAGTCCCAGGAGGATACAGGATGGGTTGAAGAGGATTACAAGGGAAAATAGGAATAGAAAGAACTTGCACCCCAAGGGAACAGGGGATAGACTGGAGAATAGCACCGTCACCAGGAAAAGGCAGGTCTATGTGATCGGAGACTCTTTACTGAGAAGAATAGACAGACCTGTAACCAGAGCTGATCCAGAGAATAGAAGGGTGTGCAGTCTTCCAGGTGCTAAGATACGGGATGTAGACTTGAGGTTGAAAAGGATCCTAAAGGGAGCAGGAAAGAACCCCTAATTATCCTTCATCTGGGAACAAATGATACTGGTAGATTCTCACTGGAACGTATCAAGGGAGACTATGCTAGGCTGAGGGAGACGCTTAAGGAAATTGAGGCTCGGGTGATCTTTAGTGGGATTCTGCCTGTTCCTAGAGAAGGGCAACAAAGGTGTGACAAGATTATGACTATCCACAGATGTCTCAGGCAATGGTGCTATAAAGAAGACTTTGGGATCTATGGCCACTGAGAGGCATTCATGGACAGAGGACAGTTCTCTCGGAATGGGCTTCATCTGAGTAGGGAAGGAAATAGACTTCCAGGATAGAGGCTGGCACAACTGATCAAGAGAGCTTTAAACTAGGAATTTGCGGGAGATGACTGGGAGATGTCCAAATAATCTCCATGCTGGATTTTAGCATTGAGAGGGAAGAAAACAAAGTAAGAAAGGATACAGCCGTGGGTAGGAGAATGGACAGGAGAATAAGGAGGAAGGGCAGTATGGATACCAGTCTAATAGGTCATACTGGCTGTAGAATGACTGTGCCTAATCGGGTACAGAATGTGAGCGAGGCCAAACAGCAAAAATTAAGATGTTTGTACACCAATGCGAGGAGCCTAGGTAACAAAATGGAGGAACTAGAGCTACTGGTGCAGGAAGTGAAACCAGATATTCTAGGGATAACAGAAACATGGTGGAATAACAGTCATGACTGGACTACAGGTATTGAAGGGTATGTGCTGTTTAGGAAAGACAGAAATAAAGGTAAAAGGTGGTGGAGTAGCATTGTCTATCAATGATGAGGTAGAATGTAAAGAAATAAGAAGCGATGGAATGGATAAGACCGAGTCCATCTGGGCAAAAATCACATTGGGGAAGAAAACTATTAGAGCCTCCCCTGGGACAGTGCTTGGGGTGTGCTATAGACCGCTGGGATCTAATTTGGATCTCTCTTTAATGTTTTCAATGAAGTAAATACTAATGGAAACTGCGTGATCATGGGAGACTTTAAATTCCCAGATATAGACTGGAAGACGAGTGCTAGTAATTATAATAGGGCTCAGATTTTCCTAGATGCGATAGCTGATGGATTCCTTCATCAAGTAGTTGCTGAACCGACTAGAGGGGATGCCATTTTAGATTTGGTTTTGGTGAGTAGTGAGGACCTCATAGAATAAGTGGTTGTAGGGGACAATCTTGGTTCAACTGATCATGAGCTAATTCAGTTCAAATTGAACGGAAGGATAAACAAAAATAAATCTGCAACTAGGGTTTTTGATTTCAAAAGTGCTGACTTTCAAAAATTAAGGAAATTAGTTAGGGAAATGGATTGGACTGAAGAATTTATGGATCTAAAGGCAGAGAAGGCCTGGGATTACTTCAAGTCACAGCTGCAGAAGCTGTCAGAAGCCTGCATCCCAAGAAAGGGGAAAAACTTCATAGGCAGGAGTTGTAGACCAAGCTGGATGAGCAAGCATTGCAGAGAGATGATTAAGAAAAAGCAGAAAGCATACAGGGAGTGGAAGATTGGAGGGATCAGCAAGGAAAGCTACCTTATTGAGGTCAGAACATGTAGGGATAAAGTGAGACAGGCTAAAAGTCAAGTAGAGTTGGACCTTGCAAAGAGAATTAAAAGCAATAGTAAAAGGTTCTGTAGCCATACAAATAAGAAGAAAACAAAGAAAGAAGAAGTGGGACTGCTAAACACTGAGGATGGAGTGGAGGTTAAGGATAATCTAGGCATGGCCCAATATCTAAACAAATACTTTGCCTCAGTCTTTAATAAGGCTAATGAGGATCTTAGGGATAATAGTATCATTACAAATGGAAATGAGGATATGGAGGTAGATATTACCATATCTGAGGTAGAAGCGAAACTCGAACAGCTTAATGGGACTAAATCGGGGAGCCCAGATAATCTTCATCCAAGAGTATTAAAGGAATTGGCACATGAAATTGCAAGCCCATTAGCAAGAATTTTTAATGAATCTGTAAACTCACGGGTTGTACCGTATGATTGGAGAATTGCTAACATAGTTCCTATTTTTAAGAAAGGGAAAAAAGGTGATCTGGGTAACTACAGGCCTGTTAGTTTGACATCTGTAGTATGCAAGGTCTTGGAAAAAATTTTGAAGGAGAAAGTAGTTAAGGACATTGAGGTCAATGGTAATTGGGACAAAATACAACATGATTTTACAAAAGGTAGATCGTGCCAAACCAACCTGATCTCCTTCTTTAAGAAAGTAACAGATTTTTTAGATAAAGGAAACGCAGTGGATCTAGACAGGTTTCAGAGGAACAGCCGTGTTAGTCTGTATTCGCAAAAAGAAAAGGAGTACTTGTGGCACCTTAGAGACTAACCAATTTATTTGAGCATGAGCTTTCGTGAGCCACAGCTCACTTCATCAGATGTGTACCGTGGAAACTGCAGCAGACTTTATATACACACAGAGAATATGAAACAATACCTCCTCCCACCCCACTGTCCTGCTGGTAATAGCTTATCTAAAGTGATCAACAGGTGGGCCATTTCCAGCACAAATCCAGGTTTTCTCACCCTCCACCCCCCCCACACAAATTCACTCTCCTGCTGGTGCTAGCCCATCCAAAGTGACAACTCTTTACATAATCAAGTCGGGCTATTTCCTGCATAGATCCAGGTTTTCTCACTTCCCCCCCACCCCCATACACACACAAACTCACTCTCCTGCTGGTAATAGCTCATCTAAACTGACCACTCTCCAAGTTTAAATCCAAGTTAAACCAGAATATCTGGGGGGAGGGGGGGAGGAAAAAACAAGAGGAAACAGGCTACCTTGCATAATGACTTAGCCACTCCCAGTCTCTATTTAAGCCTAAATTAATAGTATCCAATTTGCAAATGAATTCCAATTCAGCAGTTTCTCGCTGGAGTCTGGATTTGAAGTTTTTTTGTTTTAAGATAGCGACCTTCATGTCTGTGATTTCGTGACCAGAGAGATTGAAGTGTTCTCCGACTGGTTTATGAATGTTAGAATTCTTGACATCTGATTTGTGTCCATTTATTCTTTTACGTAGAGACTGTCCAGTTTGACCAATGTACATGGCAGAGGGGCATTGCTGGCACATGATGGCATATATCACATTGGTGGATGTGCAGGTGAACGAGCCTCTGATAGTGTGGCTGATGTTATTAGGCCCTGTGATGGTGTCCCCTGAATAGATATGTGGGCACAATTGGCAACGGGCTTTGTTGCAAGGATAAGTTCCTGGGTTAGTGGTTCTGTTGTGTGGTATGTGGTTGTTGGTGAGTATTTGCTTCAGGTTGCGGGGCTGTCTGTAGGCAAGGACTGGCCTGTCTCCCAAGACTTGTGAGAGTGTTGGGTCATCCTTTAGGATAGGTTGTAGATCCTTAATAATGCGTTGGAGGGGTTTTAGTTGGGGGCTGAAGGTGACCGCTAGTGGCGTTCTGTTATTTTCTTTGTTAGGCCTGTCCTGTAGTAGGTAACTTCTGGGAACTCTTCTGGCTCTATCAATCTGTTTCTTTACTTCTGCAGGTGGGTATTGTAGTTGTAAGAAAGCTTGACAGAGATCTTGTAGGTGTTTGTCTCTGTCTGAGGAGTTGGAGCAAATGCGGTTGTATCGCAGAGCTTGGCTGTAGACGATGGATCGTGTGGTGTGGTCAGGGTGAAAGCTGGAGGCATGCAGGTAGGAATAGCGGTCAGTAGGTTTCCGGTATAGGGTGGTGTTTATGTGGCCATTGTTTATTAGCACTGTAGTGTCCAGGAAGTGGATCTCTTGTGTGGACTGGACCAGGCTGAGGTTGGTGGTGGGATGGAAATTGTTGAAATCATGGTGGAATTCCTCAAGGGCTTCTTTTCCATGGGTCCAGATGATGAAGATGTCATCAATATAGCGCAAGTAGAGTAGGGGCTTTAGGGGACGAGAGCTGAGGAAGCGTTGTTCTAAATCAGCCATAAAAATGTTGGCATACTGTGGGGCCATGCGGGTACCCATAGCAGTGCCGCTGATCTGAAGGTATACATTGTCCCCAAATGTGAAATAGTTATGGGTAAGGACAAAGTCACAAAGTTCAGCCACCAGGTTAGCCGTGACATTATCGGGGATAGTGTTCCTGACGGCCTGTAGTCCATCTTTGTGTGGAATGTTGGTGTAGAGGGCTTCTACATCCATAGTAGCCAGGATGGTGTTATCAGGAAGATCACCGATGGATTGAAGTTTCCTCAGGAAGTCAGTGGTGTCTCGAAGGTAGCTGGGAGTGCTGGTAGCGTAGGGCCTGAGGAGGGAGTCTACATAGCCAGACAATCCTGCTGTCAGGGTGCCAATGCCTGAGATGATGGGGCGCCCAGGATTTCCAGGTTTATGGATCTTGGGTAGTAGATAGAATATCCCAGGTCGGGGTTCCAGGGGTGTGTCTGTGCGGATTTGATCTTGTGCTTTTTCAGGAAGTTTCTTGAGCAAATGCTGTAGTTGCTTTTGGTAACTCTCAGTGGGATCATAGGGTAATAGCTTGTAGAAACTCGTGTTGGAGAGCTGCCGAGCAGCCTCTTGTTCATATTCCGACCTATTCATGATGACAACAGCACCTCCTTTGTCAGCCTTTTTGATTATGATGTCAGAGTTGTTTCTGAGGCTGTGGATGGCATTGCGTTCTGCATGGCTGAGGTTATGGGGCAAGTGATGCTGCTTTTCCACAATTTCAGCCCGTGCACGTCGGCGGAAGCACTCTATGTAGAAGTCCAGTCTGCTGTTTCGACCTTCAGGAGGAGTCCATCTAGAATCCCTTTTTCTGTAGTGTTGGCAGGGAGACCTCTGTGGATTAGTATGTTGTTCAGAGGTATTTTGGAAATATTCCTTGAGACGGAGACGTCGAAAATAGGATTCTAGGTCACCACAGAACTGTATCATGTTCGTAGGGGTGGAGGGGCAGAAGGAGAGGCCCCGATCTGTGGATCTAATTTACCTATATTTCAGTAAGGCGTTTGATACCATGCCACATGAGGAATTATTAGTTAAATTGGAGAAGATGAGGATCAGTATGAAAATTGAAAGGTGGATAAGGAATTGATTAACAGGGAGACTACAGCAGGTCATACTGAAAGGTGAACTGTCAGACTGGAGGGAGGTTACTAGCGGAGTTCCTCAGGGATCAGTTTTGGGACCAATCTTTTTTAACCTTTTGATTACTGACCTCGGCACAAAAAGTGGCAGTGTGCTAATAAGGTTTGCGGATGATACAAAGCTGGGAGGTATTGCCAATTTAGAGAGAGACCAGGATATCATACAGGAAGATCTAGATGACCTTGTAAACTGGAGTAATAGTAATAGGATGAAATTTAATAGTGAGAAGTGTAAGGTTATGCATTTAGGGATTAATAACAAGAATTTTAGTTATAAGCTGGGGACGCATCAATTAGAAGTAATGGAGGAGGAAAAGGACCTTGGAGTATTGGTTGTTCACAGGATGACTATGAGTTGCCAATGTGATATGGCCGTGAAAAAAGCTAATGCAGTCTTGGGATGAATCAAGCGAGGTATTTCCAGTAGAGACAAGGAGGTTTTAATACCGTTATAGAAGGCACTGGTGAGACCTCACCTGGAATACTGTGTGCAGTGCTGGTCTCCCATGTTTAAGAAGGATGAATTCAAACTAGAACAGGTACAGAGAAGGGCTACTAGGATGATCCGAGGAATGGAAAACCTGATTTATGAAAGGAGACTCAAGGAGCTTGGCTTGTTTAGCCTAACCAAAAGAAGGTTGAGGGGAGATATGATTCCTCTCTATAAATATATCAGAGGGATAAATACCGGAGAGGGAGAGGAATTATTTAAACTCAGTACCAATGTGGACACAAGAACAAATGGATATAAACTGGTCATCGGGAAGATTAGACTTGAAATTAGACGAAGGTTTCTAACCATCGGAGGACTGAAGTTCTGGAATAGCCTTCCAAGGGAAGCAGTGGGGGAAAAAGACCTATCTGGCTTTAAGATTAAACTTGATAAGTTTATGGAGGAGATGGTATGATGGGATAACATGATATTGGCAATTAATTGATCTTTAAATATTCATGGTAAATAGTCCCAATGGCCTGTGATGGGATGTTACTACAGAGAATTCTTTCCTGATTGCACTCTCAGCAAATATGCGGATGATACTAAACTGGGAGGAGTGGTAGATACGCTGGAGGGCAGGGATAGGATACAGAGGGACCTAGACAAATTGGAGGATTGGGCCAAAAGAAATCTGATGAGGTTCAATAAGGATAAGTGTAGGGTCCTGCACTTAGGACGGAAGAACCCAATGCACAGCTACAGACTAGGGACCAAATGGCTAGGCAGCAGTTCTGCGGAAAAGGACCTCGGGGTGACAGTGGACGAGAAGCTGCATATGAGTCAGCAGTGTGCCCTTGTTGCCAAGAAGGCCAATGGCATTTTGGGATGTATAAGTAGGGGCATAGCGAGCAGATCGAGGGATGTGATCGTTCCCCTCTATTCGACATTGGTGAGGCCTCATCTGGAGTACTGTGTCCAGTTTTGGGCCCCACACTGCAAGAAGGATGTGGATAAATTGGAAAGAGTCCAGCAAAGGGCAACAAAAATTATTAGGGGTCTGGAACACATGAGTTATGAGGAGAGGCTGAGGGAACTGGGATTGTTTAGTCTGCGGAAGAGTAGAATGAGGGGGGATTTGATAGCTGCTTTCAACTACCTGAGAGGTGGTTCCAGAGAGGATGGTTCTAGACTATTCTCAGTGGTGGAAGAGGACAGGACAAGGAGTAATGGTCTCAAGTTGCAGTGCGGGAGGTTTAGGTTGGATATTAGGAAAAACTTTTTCACTAGGAGGGTGGTGAAACACTGGAATGCGTTGCCTAGGGAGGTGGTGGAATCTCTTTCCTTAGAAGTTTTTAAGGTCAGGCTTGACAAAGCCCTGGCTGGGATGATTTAATTGGGGATGGGTCCTGCTTTTGAGCAGGGGGTTTGACTAGATGACCTCCTGAGGTCCCTTCCAACCCTGATATTCTATGATTCTATGATTCTACGATTCTGGTGAATCTTGCCCATATGCTCAGGGTTCAGCTGATTGCCATATTTGGGGTCAGGAAGGAATTTTCCTCCAGGGCAGATTGGAAGAGGCCCTGGAGGTTTTTCGCCTTCCTCTGTAGCATGGGACATGGGTCACTTGCTGGAGGATTCTCTGCTTCTTGAAGTCTTTAAACCATGATTTGAAGACTTCAATAGCTCAGACATAGGTGAGAGGTTTATCGCAGGAGTGGGTGGGTGAGATTCTGTGGCCTGCGTTGTGCAGGAGGTCGGACTAGATGATCATAATTGTCCCTTCTGACCTTAGAATCTATGAATCTAGGTGCTGGGCAGAGACACAGTGAGTCTTATTGTGCCGTCCCTTACACGGGGGTTCGAATCTAGTGCAACTCTGTTGTCTTAATTGAAGTGACTCTGCTTTCTCTCTGGAGCTCGTGAGAGGAGGAACCAGCCTCCTTCACTCCTCAGTAAATAGATGCATGATAGTCCTGGGTGATTTTGCTGGAAAGTTATGATGTTAGAGGCAATTGCTGGAATGCTGCATGAAGTGCCCTAAATCCCAAGCCCCAGAGAAATTACTGGTACACAAAGCTGAATTACTCTAAGTGCTCCTCCTGTGGGGGGTGGGGGTACTGAGTGATCCTAATCTTTGTTTACTAAGCAATTTTCGCTGCTGCTGGTTTGTCCCATTAGTTTCCTTAGCCCATGCTGTCTCTGCCACCGCTGTGCTGAGAGCTCAGGGCCTCGGGAAGCGTGGGGTTCACAGAGCAGCCCAGCCCAGAAAGAGAAGAGACAGAGAGTACTCCAGTGTGTGTGTGGGTGTGTGCGTGTGAGGATGGTGCGGGCCTGACTGAAAGTTGGGGCAGTGTGGCTCTGTGTGCATGAGCACCCACATATGTAGAGTGACCCAAGTCTCGGTGTATTTGTTCGAGAGACATAGTGGAGACAAGACCAAATTCTACAGCAAAATCCAGTGTTTCAAGTTTCTCCTTGACCTCATTAAGACTAATGATCTATACTTCATAATTGACACAAGTGGGCAAGAATCCCTGGATCTCATTAATAATTTTAAGCATGCCAGAAGTAGATTTTAAAATCCTAAGCAAAATTTAAATGACCATAAAATGTGCCTTCACTTCCCAAGAGACCATTCTGTTTCAGCCTGACAGCTTAATTAAAAGCCATGTAAATTGGACACAACATTTTTTAATAAACAATCTTTGGCAAGAGCGTGTGGGGAGAGAGAAGGCATTTGTAATGTGGCGGAAGTAAATGAAGTGAGACAAGGTCCCCATTCTTCGGGGTGACCTCTCCGAAAGCTTGAGTCAGCACGTCTCTGGTTTTAATGAGTGGCTGCGGTGAGCAGAGAGACTGAACAAAGCGGGCCTTTTTGCAGTAGTGGGTTGGAGTGAGCTAAGATCGCAGAGGGAAGCTGGATGCATGGCATTGCGGAGGTTCTGGAATGGCTCGCAGGCCAGGCTGGGTGCGCGACCATTGCCAGGGGCACACACCTTGAACTGCGGACAGGCACACATCTGGGTCTGCTCTCCATTATGCAACCTGTGTCAGAAGGCCATGGGAGACTTTGGAGCCTGGATGTTGCTATGGAAACCTTGGTTCAGGGACTGATGTGAAGAATAGAATAGAATAGAAATCATTCATTGGCATATGATTTGGCTTGAAGGGGGTGGGGTGGAGGGGAGGAAAAGTCTTGAGGGGGTGGGTGGGTAGAGTGTCTCTTCACAAGTATCCCCCCCTTTCCAATTATTCCAGTAGGGAAGAAGGTTTCCTCCTCCCACCCACTACCAGCTGAACAGGCCGTGCCAGGGCCTTTGATGCGAAGGCTCAGTGCCTTTCCTCTGCCTCTCCTGACCCTTGGTAGCACAGCTTCTTTGGAGCCAAGCCACCGTCAGGGCCCACCCAACGCCATGGCTGCACCCAGAACCCTCTTAAAGGGGGTGGCCACCGGGAAGTTAACAGAGCCACAGGCTCACCTACTCCCCACCAGAGACCCGTTAGTAAGTCAACAGAGTCACGCTGGAGTTGAACCCACATGTGAGAGACAGCACAATAAGACTCACTGTGTCTTTGCCTGACACAATGGCATTTTGGGATGTATAAGTAGGGGCATTGCCACTAGATCGAGGGACGTGATCGTTCCCCTCTATTCGACATTGGTGAGGCCTCATCTGGAGTACTGTGTCCAGTTTTGGGCCCCACACTACAAGAAGGATGTGAAAAAAATGGAAAGAGTCGAGCGGAGGGCAACAAAAATGATTAGGGGACTGGAACACATGAGTTATGAGGAGAGGCTGAGGGAACTGGGATTGTTTAGTCTGCGGAAGAGAAGAATGAGGGGGGATTGGATAGCTGCTTTCAACTACCTGAGAGGTGGTTCCAAAGAGGATGGCTCTAGACTATTCTCAGTGGTAGCAGATGACAGAACAAGGAGTAATGGTCTCAAGTTGCAGTGGGGGAGGTTTAGGTTGGATATTAGGAAAAACTTTTTCAGTAGGAGGGTGGTGACACACTGGAATGCGTTACCTAGGGAGGTGGTGGAATCTCTTTCCTTAGAAGTTTTTAAGGTCAGGCTTGACAAAGCCCTGGTTGGGATGATTTAATTGGGGATCGGTCCTGCTTTGAGCAGGGGGTTGGACTAGATGACCTCCTGAGGACCCTTCCAACCCTGATATTCTATGATTCTATGACACCTCTCTCCCTCTCTAACTCCTTATCTCCCCCTTCTCTTTCTCCCTGTCACTCCCTCCTTTCCCTTGCTGGGAACCTATTGCACTCCCCATTCAGGGTGCTGGGAACAGTGCCAGGCAGATGCTCTGAGGTGCATGAATCCTCCTCCTGCGGTGTGTCTATGATTGTTTGGTCCTGTGAACTAGAAACAGAGGCTCCCAATCTATGCGCTGATCCTGCAGGGCATGAGTAGAGGCAGCTTGCGCTTCCCAGTACTCCCCCACTTCTGGGCTGCATCCCTGCCCAGGAAGCAGAGATGGGGAGGATCAGTCTCCTCGGTCCTTTCAGTCTGTGATCTCTTGTGGGCTCCCTGTGGGGGTGGCTAGCGAGAAAGGATGGGCTTGGAATGAATGCACTGGCCTGGGATTCAGAACATCTGGGTTCAATTTAGTTGGTGTTGGTCCTGCTTTGAGCAGGGGTTGGACTAGATAACCTCCTGAGGTCTCTTCCAACCCTAATCTTCTATGATTCTATGATTCCAATTTCCAACTTTGCCAAAGGCTTCCTGGGTGACCTTGGGCAAGTCAGTGCCTCAGATCCCGGTCTGTAAAACGAGGGTAAGAATCCTCTGTCTTCTCTAGTTAGACTATAAGGTCTTTTGCACAAAGGCTGTCTCTTGCTAGGCATATGGACAGCATCTAGCGCAACAGGGCTGTGACTTGTCATCTCTGTGTGCCACTGAAGCTCTATAGTGTCTGTAATGCCGATACCTGTCACTAGGAAGAGAGTTGAACTCACTGTTTCGTCCTCACACACTGGACGGACCATAGATAATGAGAGATGCAGGAGGACTAGTCTGGAAGCTGGGTCACTGGCCAAGGACTTGGGAGACCTGCGTTCATATTCCTATTCTACCACAGACTCACTGTGGGACCTTGGGCAAAGCACTTGACCCCAGATCTTCCAAAGGAGTTAGGTGCCCAAATACCTTGGAGGGTCTGGGCTTAGTTTCTCTGTTCACCTTCTGTACAATGGGGATAACAGCACTGCCCTGCTTCCCAGGGGGTTGTGCGGGTAAGTGCATTAGGGAGTGTGCAGTGCTCAGATACTACAGTAATAAGTACCTAAGATAGAAAGGGTCACTACTATCCACGGTTGGGGTGTAACCTTCACCGAGATATGAAAAGTTCAGTGTATCAGTCATTACCCATCTCCCCAATGGGCCAATCCCTTTTTATTTGATCTGAAAAATGTCTCCCCAAGTCCACTCCCCGTGCATGTAAATCTACAGTCCACTGCCTGGTTGGCCTGCATCCCCCTCACATCACAGAAGCAGCTGTGTGTTTGATCTTTGCAGACACCGACACACTGAATTTGTTTTTCTGCTTTTCCCAGTTTGGAGGTGTGAGGGAAGGTCAGGGAGTTCACAGCCCATGAAGAAAGAGAGACTGCTTCCTGTAGCTCCTTGTTCCCCTCAGTGCTGATGAACTGGCTGCTGTCTCCACTGAACTCTGAGACGCAGTTCAGTCCTTTGCTTGATTCCAAGGAATGAATTCAAGCAACAGAGGAAGAAAGATTAGCAGTGCACTGCCAAGCAGGGATGAGCCTCTGTCTCAGGCCTGAGACATAAGGAGAACCCCACTAAGATATTCACAGAGAGATCACTTCAGTCCATTGTGGAGTAGCTTCCTTTGATGCCTCTCTCCTCCTTCAATGCATTGATCAGATCTCCAGCCCTCAAAAAGAAAAAAATAATATTCTTTTCATATCTTTGCAATCCACTGTATAAAAGGTACCTCTCTCCCATGCACACATGCACAGCATAAAACCAAGGCCCTGACTGCTTGCAGTCCTTAAAGAATCCATTACTCTTCTTGCAATAGTTAGGGAATATTAACCTCAATTGCCAGACCAAATTTCCTTGGTAGTGAAATTCATGAAACTTTTGCAATTCACAAGAATTTTCACCATAAAGCACATGAAGACTCATAACGAATCATACTATTCCATAGTAGGTGCATTTATTCATAAAGGTATTTGCAAATTTGTCAGCTAGCTGTAATAAAATAAATAATGTATGTTTAAAGTATTATAAAACTAGCCACAATTAAGACATTTAAAATATCTATGCATCTATAGTACATTGCAAAATAGATGGAAAGGTAATATATTTTCATTAAAGTTCTTATCAAGCAGACAGTTTAATCAATTGCATTCAATTTAATTTAATTGTCCAGTTTAGTATATTAGCTTAATCTGTACATAGCTGAGGTGGAATTTAGTGTCCTATAATGTCTATTTTTCTAACTCTGCCCTTTAATTTCCCCAAACTTCATCCAATCTGCCTAAAATTTCACAGGCTTGATCTCAAAAGAGTGAAAATGTTTTCTGATGTTTGAGGCAGTTAGATAAAGAGTCTGGGAGATACAAAGGTGCAAAAATGAGGGACACTTGCTAGAATTTTTTTTAATTTGTTTTTTGGCTAAGGAGCTTCAAATGTGTTTTAGTTTGGTAGACATAGCATTGGTTGATTCTTTTGTTGAATGGGTTTTTGGTGGAATTATTTGGTTATTAACAGGAATTTCCATGTACACTATTGTCTCCAGGGAGATAATAAACTCCACATCCTTCCATAGCTTGCACAATCTACTCAGTGTTCCTTGTGAACTGTCAGGAAATAATTATTATCAGTTTTTCTTTAAAAAAAAGTAAAGAAAATTCCCAGGGGAAAACTCAGTAAAGCTGGAATTAATTCTACATCTAGCAATTACTTTAAGGGCAGGGAGAAAAAAAAGCCTTGAGAGATCATTGTTGTTTTCTCCAAGCTCAAACATTGGTAAGTCTGGGCATTCAAAATTAAGCTTCAGCTTAAAAAAAAAGCAAACTTCAGAAAAGTTTAGATGTGGACAATAAAATTAACTGTATCACTGCAACAAAATAACTGAACAGCAGAGGGAAATCTCATCTCAACGGCTTATCCAAATGCAGAAGTGACCTCTTGGGACTGCTTTACTCTTCTTGTAGGGTTGAATGTGCTTCACTGTTATCTATAAACCCATCTGCACCTCTCTGCATGTCACTTCAACAAGCCCATCCTACATTCTTTAAGAGCGTATGCAGGCGCTGGACAAGGCAAACTGATACATCAAAGGCAATTTGCCAAAGGCATATGGGCTTTCAAATCTCAATGTGTTGTAGCAGCATGAGACTCTGCATGGACACACAGCTGCATCTATGAACCTTTTAAAAGCTAGGCCCATACTTAGGAAGTTGTGTGTCAAAACTCAGGGTGACTAATGTAGCACAGGAAAAGAGGGCCTGATTTTCAGAGCTGCTGAGCACCCAAACACCATCTGAAGTCTATGGGAACTGTGGTTCATCAATGCTTTTGAAAATTAAGCCCATATTGTATTGGACAAATCCTATTCCTGGGGGAATTGTGCGCCACTGCGCAATGCAGAATGTTGTGGAAATTAATGTTGGATGTGAAGAATTTCCTTCCCCCACCCACAGAAATGGGCTGCAGTGCTGTTGGCTGCCACTAGGGGTCACTGGTCTCAACAGAGCCCAGCTTGCAAATAGAAGACACTGCCGGAGGTTGGGGGGGGGGGGGAATTAGAGGGTTCCCAGCATCTGTAGTTCCCCACACACCCTGAGGGAAGGAGGTGGCAGCATGCAGGAAATGCCACACAAGCCTGAGACCCAGCATCAAGCTGTTTCTCCCTCTGGATCCCTGGGCTCTAGGAAGGTAGGGGGGGTTAAGTGTCTGGGCTGGGGGGGCCATGCATCAGGGCTCTGGGGGGTAGGGGATTTGAGTGTCTGGGCAGTAGCTGGGCCCTGGAGGAGTCGTGTGTGAGTATGGGGGGGGGGGGGCTAGGAGTTGGCCTCTGGGGAGAAGGGGGTATGGGTGTCTGGCCCCACAGTTGGACTTTGGAGGGGGAAGGGGCAGAGAAGCAGGAACTGGGTTGTCATATGGGTTTCTTTAACTCTCTTCTCCTGGGGGAATTTTTGTGTGTCTGTATTGCTACAGACATACTTGTTGACAGGTATTTTTCAATAAATTACGAAAATAATTGAAACTGGAATAATTATATAGTGTTATTTTGACAAATAAAATTTCCAGAATCTTAAAGTATTGTGTGCAGAATTTTTAATTTTTGGCACAGAATTTTTATTTTTTTGGTGCAGAATTTCCCTACAACATAAGAATGGCCCTACTGGGTCAGACCAAGAGTCCACCTAGCCCAGTATGCTGTATTCCAACAGTGACCAGTGCCAGGTGCCCCAGAAGAAATGAACAGAATAGGTCATCATCAAGTGATCCATCCCCTGTCGCTCATTCCCAGCTTCTGGCAAACAGAGGCTAGGGACACCATCCCTGCCCTTCCTGTCTAATAGCCATTGATGGACCTATCCTCCATGAATTTATCTAGTTCTTTTTTGAACCCTATTATAGTCTTGGCCTTCACAACATCCTCTGTCAAGGAGTTCCGCAGGTTGACTGTGCATTGTGTGAAGAAATACTTCCTTTGGTTTGTTTTAAACCTGCTGCCTATCAATTTCATTTGGTGACCCTTAGTTCTTGTGTTATGAGAAGTAGTAAACAACACTTCCTTACCTACTTTCTCTACACCAGTCATGATTTTATAGACCTCTATCATATCCCCCTTAGTCATCTCTTTTCCAAGCTGAAAAGTCCCAGTCTTATTAATCTCTCCTCATACAGAAGCCGTTCCATACCCCTAATCATTTTTGTTGCCATTTTCTGAACCTTTTCCAATTCCAACATATCTTTTTTGAGATGGGGCAACCACATCTGCATCCAGTATTCAAGATGTGGGAGTACCATGGATTTATATATAGGCGACATTATATTTTCTGCCCTATTATCTAGAAGTAAAATCCAAACCTGTGCACTGGCGGAGAACTCACCTCTATAGACACAACCCTAGCATTCTGCAGAGTTGCCCACACACCTCTGAACAAGGCAGCACACAATATCACATCCTTCCATGTTCTTAGATCCCAGGTTCAAAACCACCCTTATTGCTCTCTTGCTGACAGGGGAGAAATATGAATGAATGGACTATGAGAGTTGTGATTGTTCTTAGGTTTATGAGGTTAATTAATATCTCTCTATGTATTTGAGGGTATTATACTTTCACCCATCACCTTAGGAGCTGAATCCCTTCCATGTAAAATCAATAGCAATAGTGGAGTCTCTGGTGGACTTAATGGAGTGTCTGGCACTTCTCCCTTTTCAGAGTCACAACTCTACATGGGGGAGAAGGTTTTTTTCTCTCTCCTGATTGATAAGGGTTTCAGAATAGAAGGAGTGTCTCTGTTTTGAACGTCTCTTTTGGTGCAAAGGTTTTCTCAGAGAGGAAGATTTTACAACATTTTGTAAAGACATTCAGATTGTCCGGGTCTCGTCTGTAAGTTTGTCCCACAGTTAGATCCTCTCAACCAAAGATGCTTTGTCCCCTGCTCTCACACGTTCCATCCTGGGCTTTGTGTTGTGCATCATCCCAGAGGAGCACAGCTGTCTCTATGATTCACAGATCAAAATTCAGTCTTTGAGGTTGCTGGGGCTTGAGCCAATAATTACTCTCAAAATTGAGACCAAGACCAAGTTGTGCCCATGAATTAAAGACAGGGGCAGGCCACACGTCATTTTTTGTGATGACACCAATATGGGGAGGCGAGAGGCGCCAGTAGCACCACTGAGCTTGTGCCCATGTTGGGAAGAGGAGTTGGATGGAAAATGGGATTATTATTCCTGCAAACTTTTCTGCTAGAAAAAAAGTCCTTTCAAACTCTTTTGATTTTCCATGTGGATTTTCTGAATGGAATGAAAAGGTCCATTTTGAATCAACATTTTTTTTCAGAAAAAAATGCAGAAAAAATATTGAACAAGAACCCAAATTTCTCCATGCAAAATTTCATTTTTGGTGAAGCTGTGTTTTCCCACAGGAAAGCTTTCTATCAGACAATTTTCAAACCGCTCTAATGAAATGTCTTTCTGAGACAGCCTGGAGCATAGTCATGTGTGAAAGTAGGTGCTAATCTCGTGCTAGATAACGAGCCTACATCCAAGACAATAACGCTTCCTTGTCTCCCTTCCTCTGCCATCCCCTCCTCCTCCTCTAAATGTGCACTATTGCCTAACAAGCTGCACTAGAAAAACCGTATAACTTGCTATATGACACCGCTATCAAATCTACTAAGGGCAAGTATAAAATGTAAAGGAAATCCATAAATCTCTGGAACTAGCCACACTTTGCAAAATGAACACTAATCAGCTTGCAAAATCACTCCCTCATAGTTGTGTGTGTGTCAGAGCTGAGTGATTGCTGTACCCTTTTTACCCCAGCTCTCTGATCCTGGGTATTGCGGGGAAAATGGAACCTGCATCTGAAACAACCTTGGTTTTGCAAAGTCAAAACCCAATGGAGAGGTTTTGAGAACTAGATAAATTCAGGAGGGTAGGTCCATCAACAGCTATTAGCCAGGATGCACACGGATGGTTTCCCTGGCCTCTGTTTGCCAGAAACTGGGAATGAGTGACAGGGGATGGATCACTTGATGATTACCACTTCTATTCATTCCCTCTTGGGCACCCAGCATTGGCCACTGTTGGATGGACCTTTGGTCTGACCCAGTATGGCCATTCTTATGTTCTCCCATTATGCAGTATCCACAGAATGTAGTGGACCACATCCTTAGCTGGTGTAAATTCGCAGAACTCCTCTGATGGCAATGGAGATACCACAATTTATACCAACTGAAAATATGACCCTGTATGTTTAACATAAAATATTTGTTTAAAAAATGGTACATTTTTCTCTCTTTCTCCCTCTTGAAGTGCTTCCTTCCAAATTCGCAACCCAACAGTCACAAACCCTGTCCACAAACTCCCAGGTCCGACGAGCAACAAGAGTAACTTTACCCAACACTGAAATGCAGCTGCCTCTGAGGTAGAACACAGCAGCTGTTTAACAACTCACAAAAACACCATACAACAGCTTCGGACATGAAGGAAAGTAGAATATCCTCAAACAGAAACTGCACGCTAGACTTTAGGCAGACACTATCTCATTAACTACTACAGCTGGGTGAGAACAGTCAAAAATATTCTGCAAATAAACCAATTTGCTTGGATTGTGTTATCACTCATCCCTCCACTATGCCCTGTTGGGGTTCACTTTCCATTTATATTCTAGCAAATGAGGAATGTTCACAAAAAATATTGATTTTGATTGAATATCAGGGAATATTTGTGGAAAGCAGATTCTTAATTAGAAAATGTGAATATTAATACTTAAAACCTGAGGCCAAAAATTACACTTCTCTAATCAGGGCACAAGAACACAGAATGTGGCCCATGTGTCCAGTCATAACTAAGTAACTCATTCTAACTTTTGATATCCAGGATCCCCCAATGATTTGCTCGTGCTTGATCTATAGGTCACTAATTATTTGCAGAAGTTATTTGCTGAACAATTTCAAATGAGAAATACATTTAACAAAATCGTGATATGCTCCCAGTTAATTCAGTAACAGAAAAAGAGGTGAAACCTGTCAAATAAATCACTTGCTAGGAATTATTATTGATTGATTGAGTTAGTCACTTAATCCTATCAATTTCCCCAATAATTATTCATCTAAAAATTCATGCAGTAAGTAAATTGTTATTCTCCCATTTAGTAACTTGTATGTATCCAATCAGGGATACAATCAACACCATATGGCCACCAATCACAAACCACAGTGCCAGACATTGTATAGTTGAAGTGAGCAGTTCGAGAAAACTCATAGGCTGACAACTATTTGGAGAATAAGAATAATAAAATAAGAATAACCCTAATAATTAATGTGGGATTGGATCCCCATTCTGACAGACACTTATGCATAAGCTTTTAAGATCAGAAGGCTACATAATGATCATGTAGTCTGGCCTGTATAGCAGAGGCCACAAAATTTCATCAAGTTACACCTGTACTGTAGATGAAGATGCAGCTACATACAATATTTTACAGTCTATGAAGGAGCTATTTCACTAAAACTTATGAATCACATAAGTTGCAATCAGGATTGGTTTGCAGATGATTTGCTAGCCAAAAATATGGCTGTAGATGAGTGGACTCACTGCTTAAGCACCTCCTGTTGTTGGGGGATGGCGGCATAGCAGGCTCTATTCCCCTACTGCCTGCTTCTGACAGTTGCTCCAGTCCTGTGGCACTCCACCTCCTGGTTCCAAGTTCTTGTGTCAGGACATTTCACAATGGCCAGTAGGGGATCCGAGGCTCTCCCTCTCCTCAGGTTCCAGTCCAGGGACCCTGTGGCACGAAGCTGACATCTGCTTCTCAGATGCTTTGCTGCCGCCCTGGACTTCTTCCAACCTTGGCCTTCCTTCAGGACTTCCTGGGCGTACTGTCCATCTGCCTCTCTCAGGCAGATCATCTATTCAACATTGGTGAGGCCTCATCTGGAGTACTGTGTCCAGTTTTGGGCCCCACACTACAAGAAGGATGTGAAAAAATTGGAAAGCGTCCAGCGGAGGGCAACAAAAATGATTAGGGGACTGGAACACATGACTTATGAGGAGAGGCTGAGGGAACTGGGATTGTTTAGTCTGTGGAAGAGAAGAATGAGGGGGGATTGGATAGCTGCTTTCAACTACCTGAAAGGGGGTTCCAAAGAGGATGGATCTAGACTTTTCTCAGTGGTAGCAGATGACAGAACAAGAAGTAATGGTCTCAAGTTGCAGTGGGGGAGGTTTAGGTTGGACATTAGGAAAAACTTTTTCACTAGGAGGGTGGTGAAGCACTGGAATGCGTTACCTAGGGAGGTGGTGGAATCTCCTTCCTTTGAGGTTTTTAAGGTCAGGCTTGACAAAGCCCTGGCTGGGATGATATAGTTGGGGATTGGTCCTGCTTTGAGCAGGGGGTTGGACTAGATGACCTCCTGAGGTCCCTTCCAACCCTGATATTCTATGATTCTATGATTTGACAGCTCTGTATTTTACTCCTACTGGACATAAAGGGCATGTGCAGCTATAAAGAGCAGACACAGATTTTAAATACATTCATTTTTCCCTTGTGGGTTTGTGCCCAAGAACTCTAGCTGGCTGGTGAAGCTGTGACCGATAATAGTGTTGTCCACACTTTGGCGAACACCAGTTCATCTGCAATGATGTCAGCCAAATGTGGAGCCTTAGGGACAACGATTTTGGAATAAAAGACCCATGGCGTGACTGAGACAGGCCAAGGTCAGGTGACTAGGGCTCACAGAGCTTGGCCTGCGGAGCAGAGTTAGAGGACATGGCTGTTAAAATGCCAACAGCAGCTCATTGACTCCAGGTCTCCCTGCACTGCTGACCCAGTGAAGCTGCATTAGCATCAACGGGAGCTTTTTGCAAAAAGTGTCCAAGTGTTGCCCAAGCTAATGAGATATTTCCATCCTTTCTGCGATAAAAGAGCCTCTGGCCTGGGCAGCTTTATCCACTGGTGCTGACCTAGTGCTGGGAGTTCTTTGGCCCTCTCCCATGAAGCTCTGAGGTCTGGCCACAGAATTGCCTGGCTTTTATGCATTTCAGTACGGTGAATATGTAATTATCTTCCTTTAGCCCCCTGACATCTGAAGCGCTCATGCTTGCCAAGGAACATAAAAGCTCCTTCATTGTCCCTGGTAGAGCTTCATTATCGCTTATCTCTATAAGCAGCAGCTTTTACTGGGAACAATTCCCGCTGTGGGAATGATGCTGGATCAACCACGTAACAGAAGAACCTACCCCACTGACCTACAGGCTTTGTCCAGAACATGTTAGCTAATACCTCCTAACTAGAGCTAATTCCTTCTCCTGGGAGACTGCGGTGCATCATGGGAGATGTAGTCCAGCCAAGGAGCTCTGCTCACAGTGAGAACAGTAGAGGATGAGACACCTGAACTATAACTCCCAGAAGGCACCACAGCCGCTCAGGTGGATGCAGATTAATGCCAACCCGCTGCTAAACAAAATATTTCATTGAGATTTCCTCAATGGAAAATCAAAACGTTTTGGCAAAATCAAAATTTTCCCACCCAAAAGTTTTGATTTTTGCAGAAACCACATTTGCCATTGCCACATTTCGACAGACAATTCCCAACCAGCTCTAGTCCTAACTGTGGTGCCGGGGGCTTAGGCAAACCCTAGGCCTCTGTATCAACTAAAGAGTCTGTCAGGATCAATACCAATAGAATATTATTACAATTCAGTTGTTAAAATTGCAGTAAAATATGTAGGCCAGGTCCACACTATAGTCGGGGATGGGTCCTCAAAAGCAGGACCCATCCCCTATGGTCGGGGACTCTCTCCTCCGGGGGACTGAGTCATCTATCTGCCGCCCTGACCGGGAAAACCGAGAAGTCTGCTGCTTGCCGGGGGCTAAGATTCGCGATGTGACGGAGAGACTGCCGAGACTCATCAAGCCCTCGGATCGCTACCCCTTCCTGCTTCTCCACGTGGGCACCAATGATACTGCCAAGAATGACCTTGAGCGGATCACTGCGGACTATGTGGCTCTAGGAAGAAGGATAAAGGAGTTGGAGGCGCAAGTGGTGTTCTCGTCCATCCTCCCCGTGGAAGGAAAAGGCCTAGGTAGGGAGCGTCGAATCGTGGAAGTCAACGAATGGCTACGCAGGTGGTGTCGGAGAGAAGGCTTTGGATTCTTCGACCATGGGATGGTGTTCCAAGAAGGAGTGCTAGGCAGAGACGGGCTCCACTTAACGAAGAGAGGGAAGAGCATCTTCGCGAGCAGGCTGGCTAACCTAGTGAGGAGGGCTTTAAACTAGGTTCACCGGGGGAAGGAGACCAAAGCCCTGAGGTAAGTGGGAAAGCGGGATACCGGGAGGAAGCACAGGCAGGAATGTCTGTGAGGGGAGGGCTCCTGCCTCATACTGGGAATGAGGGGCGATCAACGGGTTATCTCAAGTGCTTATATACAAATGCACAAAGCCTTGGAAACAAGCAGGGAGAACTGGAGGTCCTGGTGATGTCAAAGAACTATGACGTGATCGGAATAACAGAGACTTGGTGGGATAACTCACATGACTGGAGTACTGTCATGGATGGATATAAACTGTTCAGGAAGGACAGGCAGGGCAGAAAAGGTGGGGGAGTAGCACTGTATGTAAGGGAGCAGTATGACTGCTCAGAGCTCCGGTACGAAACTGCAGAAAAACCTGAGTGTCTCTGGATTAAGTTTAGAAGTGTGTGCAACAAGAGTGATGTAGTGGTGGGAGTCTGCTATAGACCACCGGACCAGGGGGATGAGGTAGATGAGGCTTTCTTCCGGCAGCTCACGGAAGCTACTGGATCGCATGCCCTGATTCTCATGGGTGACTTTAATTTTCCTGATATCTGCTGGGAGAGCAATACAGCGGTGCATAGACAATCCAGGAAGTTTTTGGAAAGCGTAGGGGACAATTTCCTGGCGCAAGTGCTAGAGGAGCCAACTAGGGGGGGCGCTTTTCTTGGGCTGGATGAATGCACTACAAGGTGGGTAGAAAGCTGGCTAGATTGTCGGGCTCAACGGGTAGTGATCAATGGCTCCATATCTAGTTGGCAGCCGGTATCAAGTGGAGTGCCCCAAGGGTCGGTCCTGGGGCCGGTTTTGTTCAATATCTTCATAAATGATCTGGAGGATGGTGTGGATTGCACTCTCAGCAAATTTGCGGATGATACTAAACTGGGAGGAGTGGTAGATACGCTGGAGGGGAGGGATAGGATACAGAAGGACCTAGACAAATTGGAGGATTGGGCCAAAAGAAATCTGATGAGGTTCAATAAGGATAAGTGCAGGGTCCTGCACTTAGGACGGAAGAACCCAATGCACAGCTACAGACTAGGGACCGAATGGCTAGGCAGCAGTTCTGCAGAAAAGGACCTAGGGGTGACAGTGGACGAGAAGCTGGATATGAGTCAGCAGTGTGCCCTTGTTGCCAAGAAGGCCAATGGCATTTTGGGATGTATAAGTAGGGGCATAGCGAGCAGATCGAGGGACGTGATCGTTCCCCTCTATTCGACATTGGTGAGGCCTCATCTGGAGGACTGTGTCCAGTTTTGGGCCCCACACTTCAAGAAGGATGTGGATAAATTGGAGAGAGTCCAGCGAAGGGCAACAAAAATGATTAGGGGTCTGGAACACATGAGTTATGAGGAGAGGCTGAGGGAGCTGGGATTGTTTAGCCTGCAGAAGAGAAGAATGAGGGGGGATTTGATAGCTGCTTTCAACTACCTGAAAGGGGGTTCCAAAGAGGATGGTTCTAGACTGTTCTCAATGGTATCAGATGACAGAACGAGGAGTAATGGTCTCAAGCTGCAGTGGGGGAGGTTTAGATTGGATATTAGGAAAAACTTTTTCACTAAGAGGGTGGTGAAACACTGGAATGCGTTACCTAGGGAGGTGGTAGAATCTCCTTCCTTAGAGGTTTTTAAGGTCAGGCTTGACAAAGCCCTGGCTGGGATGATTTAACTGGGAATTGGTCCTGCTTCGAGCAGGGGGTTGGACTAGATGACCTTCTGGGGTCCCTTCCAACCCTTATATTCTATGATTCTATGATTCTATGATTCCTGTCTGTGTGTCTTTTTTGTAACTTAAGGTTTTGCCTAGAGGGATTCTCTATGTTTTGAATCTAATTACCCTGTAAGGTATCTACCATCCTGATTTTACAGAGGTGATTTCTTTACTTCTATTAAAAGTCTTCTTGTAAGAAAACTGAATGCTTTTTCATTGTTCTAAGATCCAAAGGTTTGGGTCTGTGGTCACCTATGCAAATTGGTGAGGATTTTTACCAAGCCTTCCCCAGGAAGTGGGGTGCAAGGGTTGGGAGGATTTTTGGGGGAAAGATGTGTCCAAACTACGTTTCCCAGTAAACCCAGTTAGAGTTTGGTGGTGGCAGTGGATATTCCAAGGACAAAGGATAAAATTAATTTGTACCTTGGGGAAGTTTTAACCTAAGCTGGTGAAAGTAAGCTTAGGAGGTTTTCATGCAGGTCCTCACATCTGTACCCTAGAGTTCAGAGTGGGGGAGGAACCTTGACAAAAGCACAATAGCTATTCCTGTTTAACTCCATGTGTGGATACTCTGATTCCAGAATAAGAATACCTAATTCTGATTTAGCTTAATCCACTTTGAAAGTGGATTAAACTAAAAACAGCAACAAATCACTCTTATCCCATTAGAAGAGTGTCTACACATGGAATTATTCAGAAATAACATAAGAATGGGTCTACTGGGTCAGACCAAAGGTCCATCTAGCCCAGTATGCTGTCTTCCGACAGTGGCCAGTGCCAGGTGCCCCAGAGGGAATGAACAGAACAGGTAATCATCAAGTGATCCATCCCCTGTCGCTCATTCCCAGCTTCTGGCAAACAGAGGCTAGGGTCACCAACCCTGCCCATCCTGGCTAATAGCAATTGATGGACCTATCCTCCATGAATTCATCTAGTTTTCTGGAATAGCTATTCCTGAATGATTCCAAGTGTAGACAAACCCTAATAACTCTAGTTTAACTCCAGTGTCAAACTAGTGTTACTGAGTGATGAATTAGGTTCCTGGGGTTTACATTCTTGGGAAGAAGATGTGTGTCATGTATATGGAAAGCAAGGTTGTTATCCCAGATATCCTGGCTAAATTTTAATTTGTCTACATGCATCCTGCCTACCTAAAATCCCTCCATGCAGTAGAAACTGGATAAGGGGCCGGATTCTCATCTTAACTGTGCTTGTTTTACACTGATCTAATTTGGCGCTGATCCTCTCTGGTGTACTTCAAGAGTAACTCCACTGAAGCTAATGAAATCTCACTCCAGTTAAAACTGGTATGAGAGCAGGAGAAGCTTTTCTCTGCCTTCAAATACTGCACAGTTTTGCTCTGTGCTGTCAAACAGCTGTTGGATTCCACTCCAGATGTGTCTGCATTTCTGTGCTGAGAGAATTCATTGCCGTATAGGTGCTAAATTCCACCTTCGGAGGGGCATATGGGGCTCCTGTTGACTTAAAGATTACTAACGCTAGAAATCCCTCCCAAGGATTGGACCGGGCTGCATTCGGGAATGCAGCTATGGAAGTTACCAATGGCTGAACAGAAACTCTCCCGATAGCCCTGTGGTGCAGCTATGTAGTTCAACATTGGGGACTGGCTTGTGCCATTGAGGGTGGTGTGAGGATCCGTCAGTCCTGAACATGGGCCCACAGGCCACTGCTGCTTCCACAGCTTCAACTGACAGCTCCACTAGTGAGCAGAGAACTGGGAGCCCCGAGGCCTAATGCTCCACTAAAGATACCGCCCACAGGAACCTGATTGGTGGAACTCTGGAGTCCCTGACTGGGCCAGGTACATTATTTAAGCCAGAAAGTGACACAGGCTGTTGTCCAATCGCATGAATTTATGGCTGGTGGCTACATTGGACCCTGCGTTCTTGCCTGATCCCTGATCCCTGCCATCCTGACTTGTCCCTGGTTCTTGCTTTCCTGACCTGCTCCTGATCCCTGCCCCTGGACTCTGACTCCAGCTCTGACCATCAGCTTGATCCTTGGCTGCGGCTCTGACCCTGGCTTGACTCCCAACTCCGGCTCCTGCTCTGATCACTAGGTCTGGCTGCCCAATCCCTGGTCATCACAGGGGGTAGGGAGCTGCACTGCTCCATTAGCAGCTCTTGAAGGAAGAGCTCTTAGCCTTTTGCTCTCCAAGACAGATGATCTGGTAGATGAAGCACACAGGTAGGAGTCAGGAGTTCTAGTCCCATCTCTAACATGGCCCAGCCTTAATATCACTTCACATTTTACAAGCATTGTTTAATGCTAATTAATGTAACTGCCCCATCTGACCGACAGATACACAGAAGTTAAGTGACTTGCCCATAGTTCACACAGCAAACCAGCATTCTGACACCCATACCTATGTCTCATGCACTAGACCACAGTGCCCTCCAGTGCAAGTCTGGGGGACTACATAGCTCTGCCAGAACACCTCCATCCTGAACTACAGCACCACCTGCGAGTCCAGTGCTGGGCTCCCCACGCTCACCTGTGCCCATGCACTATAATTCTGAAGCACAAGAACACCTGCTATTCCAGTGATGGGATTCTCCTGAATCACGAATTACCAATCAAGCCAAGATTTGTATTGATGCAATTGTGCTGTAAAACAAATGTCCTCCAAGAACTTGAATGATATTGAACATCAAAGTTTGAATCTAGCTCTGCAAAATCTGAAAGGTTGGTGTATTAAATCAAACTACCAGAATAAGACAGTAATTAGCTAATAATTGCTAATGGCCAAGGAAAATTAATGAGATTAGCTGTCATTGGGTTGGTTTTGAAAGCCGTTCTTAACTAGATAAAGCACATTAAAGAAGAATTCATGTTCCATCTTGCCTGATGGTTTGCACAGTACAAAAGAGAAGTGAGTGGGAATCAAAGAACGCAATAGCCATCATTTAGCTTTGTAGTTAACTGTAGCAGTAAGTGAATCAATCTGTGGCTACATATAAAGATCAATCTACTTTTGTTTTCAGTCGCTAATGGATCACTTTCTCTATACCCTGGGGCCTCACTTCAAAGCAACCTTCCTTGGCTGAGGACGGTGAGATAGAACCCCCTGCAAACTGCCATAGGGGTTGCAGCAAAAGTATTTTCCCTCAGGGCTCAGCACGCTGCCAGAGAAGGACTGACCCATGTTTTCCAACAGCAGCGCTGAGCATTATCTATAGGACCAATGCTATACCTCAGAACCTTTCCGCCAGGCCAGACCTTTTCATCTGGTTTTCCCCTCTCTCACGGCCACACCAAACATCCTACCAGCCTTATTCACTCTCCAACCTCTCTTACCATCAGCTTCTCCCAGCCCACTGGAACACATGCTGTCCAAGGGCAGCTTCTGTCCAGGTTCACATCACAGTTGAGACCACTTGAGGCTCCTAGAATGAAAGCCCAGATCCTCAGAGATGCTTAGGTGCCTAATTCCTGCGGATGTCAGTGGCTGTTATACACCTAAATACTATTGAGGATCTGGGCCTAAATGCCTGTCAAGGTTCCTTCCCCACTCTGAACTCTAGGGTACAGATGTGGGGACCTGCATGAACCCCCCCCCTAAGCTTATATTTATTAGATGCCCCTAAGTATCTAATAAATATATAACAGGGAAAGAACCCGCTTAGAAATGTCTTTCCCCCCAAAATCCTCCCCAACCCTACACCCCCTTTCCTGGGGAAGGCTTGATAAAAATCCTCACCAATTTCCATAGGTGAGCACAGACCCAAACCCTTGGATCTTAAGAACAATGAAAAAGCAATCAGGTTCTTAAAAGAAGAGTTTTAATTGAAGAAAAAGTAAAAGAATCACCTCTGTAAAATCAGGATGGTAAATACCTTACAGGGTAATTAGATTCAAAACATAGAGAATCCCTCCAGGCAAAACCTTAAGTTTCAAAAAGACACAAAAACAAAAGGAATATACATTCAATTCAGCACAGCTTATTTTATCAGCCATTTAAATAAAACAGAATCTAACGCATATCTAACTAGATTGCTTATTAACCCTTTACAGGAGTTCTGACCTGCATTCCTGCTCTGGTCCTGGCAAAGGCAATACACAGACAGAGAGAGCCTTTGTTTCTCCACCCCCTCCAGCTTTGAAAGTATCTTGTCTCCTCATTGGTCATTTTGGTCAGGTGCCAGCGAGGTTATCCTAGCTTCTTAACCCTTTACAGGTGAAAGGGTTTTTTCCCCTGGCCAGAAGGGATTTAAAGGTGTTTATCCTTCCCTTGATATTTATGACAGGGCCTTTGACAAAATCAGGCCAAAAATCTTCTCATTGAAAAAAATTGGTTTTCTGTTGCCAGAAACTGATTTTTTTTTATTTTTATTTTTTTTTTACAAAGAGTCAAAGATTTCCACAGCAACCCAGCTTCCTATTTTCAGGCCATTTTATAATTTTTTTAGCCATTTAGCACTCACCTCATCTTTGCAGTTGCAAGCTAACTGTCTTGAAGTCAGTTTTAAACCAGTGCAAGAGTGTCCACTCACAAAGCGGCGCCGGTTGAGCTAAATCAGTTTAATGTCACACTTGCCGTTGAATCTGTGCCACTGTATGTGTAGACAAACTCAAAGAGAGCAACTATGACCTGTGCTGAAAGCAAAGTGCCCAGAAAGAAACTGGCTCTCTGGGCTCCAGTGATTGGCACTGCCCCCACGAACAGCTGGAATAAACTGCTCATCCTATTGAAATAAGTGTCCATGTTGTTTAAAGAGACTTTGAATCTTTAGTCTTTAGAAGCCTTGCTTATGTCACATGAGCTGAAATTGTGACGGTGATTAGAGCACTTTGCTATTTTAGACTGATCAGAGCTAAGCGCCACTCTCATTTAAGCAACAGTAAATCCAGAGTGACTCTAACAGAGTCACTTTGGTTCACACCAGGGAAACTGAGAGCAGAATTTGACCCTGAAGGCCAGATCCTGAGAAGTGGCCATGCTTCACCTGACTCAGTGCTGGCTCCTCCTTGCCCTGGTGGCTGCAAACCATCTTTCTATTGCCTCAGTTCCAGGGTTGCTGGGCCCAGGTCCTTTCCCTGATGCAAGATAGAGCAGTTTTAAAGCTGCTCTGTCTTACACCTGGCTGCCTGTTGTCCCCATGGGCTGTTCCAGTAGCAGGGGGGCTGGCTGCAGTTTGCGGGCTCCTTAGCCATACCTTTTCTCAGGCCACATACTGCCTTCCCCCCATGATTAGTGGTGGCAGTCACACATGGTGCTATGCCATCCAGAGTTCCCCCCACATCAGGCAATCCACAGAAAGCTGGTTAAGATGGCCTTACAGCTGCTTTGTGGGTTTCTGGCAGCCTTACTGGAGTACAATTTGATGCTGCAGTCCACTCATGCCAAAACGGGCTGCGTATCTCCTGAGCAAAAATATTTACTCCATGGAAAGGAGCATGGGGTATGTCTATACTACAAGAAAAGACCCGTAGCACGGCAACGGCTGGCCTGGGTCAGCTGACTCAGGCTTGAACTGAGGGGCTAAAAATTGCAGTGCAGACATTCAGGTGTGGGCTGGAACCCAGGCTGTGAAACCCTGTGAGAGGGGTTAGATCTCAAAGCCCAAACTCCAGCCCGAGTTGGGCCACATAGCCTGAAGCTTGCGAGACCAAGTCAGCTGACCCTGGCTCTGAGACTCATGGCTGTTGTACCCAGGGATGACCGTTGCTATAGCTGGCTTGTCTGGCCAACCAGGCAACCACAGCCAATGGCTGTGCTCCAAGCAACTTTTTGTAGAAGGCCTTGTTTTCCCCTTCATTATGTCCTTGAGCCTCGTTAAAACATTGGATGGGCTTGGGGGGTGTAGTCAGGGAAACTTTATGTGTATTCTTGTCTTAAATCACTGCAGCCCCATTGATTTAAGTGGACGTCTGGTCAAGGCGAGGAGCAGCCTCTTTCTTTTTATTATTTATTTTCCTCCACAGAAACAAAATAAACCCTAAAGCCATAATTATGGGATGGAAGTAAGAGCAGAGCAATGCATGGTGCAAGTAGGGTTGCCACCTCTGAGGTACAAGAAAACCCGGGACATCTGATGTGATCTTGATCCCAACAATCTGGACAGCCTTACAGATTTCCTGGGAGAGTGACCTCCAAAAAGGGACGATCCTGCGAAAACCTGGATGGGTGGCAACACTAGGTGAATTGTTTGAGTGATTGTAAAGAGAAAGGATGGTCTTCTGGTTTGGGCTCTCATTGACCTGTGACCGCTGACCTGATCTTAGGGAAGGTCGTTATGCAAGATTACACTATTTACCATGTGCTAAGGAATGCTCAAAGGCTTTAAATAGTCATCATAGGAACTCCCATGAGGCACTGCAGCAGCTTAGTGTCGGTATCACCCAAAGGGAAATCTTGTGGTTGGATTTTCCTGTGGAAAAAAACTGGAGTTTGTGGAAGCAGCATTTTCTGCCAAAAACCCCAAAACAAGCAAATAAACAAAACCCAAAAACTATTTTGATGGAAAATTTCTGACCAGCTTTATTCCTGTGTCTGTCTTATCCATTTAGATGGTAAACACTCCATGGCAGGGACTGTCTCTGATCAGTACAGGAGAGGGAGTTTGTGCTGTTGCTGTTTGTGGATAAACAAAGACCTTTGCTCCCCACAGGAAGGTGTGCTGGCATGATCCCAGCATCTCAGCAGCCAGAGAGAAGTGAAAGGAGTGTCATGGACCTGTAGTGTGCAGCTGTGCTGGTCCTGGGAGCATGGCTTGGGGTCTGTTGCCGGTTCCTTTCTGCACTGTTTCTGGGTCTTAACCCCTCTCCCCAAGATCAAAGGGCCCAATTTTTAAATTTAGGTTCCCAAATACCTTTGAGAAACTGACCCAAAGTCCAGGAGCAGGGAACACCAGAGACAGGAGAAGGAGTGGAGAGCGCGCTCCCACTTCTGGGATGAAAAACATCTTGCGTTTGCTCCTCTGTTCTAAGCAATGGAAATGTTCTTGCCCTTGTGGGAAGTAAGAAGGCTCCGGAACTGAGCCAGGGCATGTGCTGCTGGTGGGGGGAGGGGGCATAGGACAGTGCTGGCCGCACACCCCCTGCCTGGCTCTGACACATGATTTGAAGTGAAATCTCTGCACATGCGAAAGAACAGTTTGTTCTTTCAGGGGAAGGGCACATCTCTTAGTAGGCAGGCAGCAGCAATTGTGGGGTATTTGTGCAGAGGGGGTGGATGGTGGCCAGGAGCCCCTAGTTAGCTGCTTCATTTTCCAGCTTCATTTCCCCTATTGCACCTACCAGCTGAGTGCCTCTGAGTCCCATGAGAATTAGACACCACTGGAGCTTGGAACATCAGTTCTGGATACCAAGCTGTCTTCATTCCCTTTCCCAGTGTGAAAAGTCCTCAGAGCTCCAGAGCCCAATATAAGAACCTGAATAGAACAGTATAGGATATAACTGAAATCCCTCGGAAAGGAAAATGCTGCTCTCATGTAGGCCAGCTGGTGCCGTTAAGTCATCACCTCCATGGGGAGCTCCTGGCGGGTCACCAATATTGCACAAGCCCTTAGATGCAGCAAGCATTAGTTCCCATCTGTACAAGGGCGAGATGGAGCTGTGGCCCTGCGTTCTCCCTGCTGCTTTTGCAGTTAATGCCTCTGGATGTGCACAGAGCACAACGGGAGGAAGGTCCCCCACTGTGTGTCTGGGTAGCAGCCAGCCCTGGTCTGGCCCTATATAAGTCACTTCTCTCTTTCTTCCTGAGCCTCCAACTCCTCCTCCAGCACTGCCTCCCCCCCCCCCCCAAAAAAATTAAGTGCATCAAATCTGCAGTTAGCAGCAGTTCTCAGGCAGAATCCCCATCATGCACTGAAAGGCAGCAGAATGATGAGTTGGTGAACACTTCCTAAACGAGAGGATGCCTCTCCGGGACAGCTCCGGTCTCTAGTAATAACTGCTATCTACACTAAAAAATAAAGAGCACCCGGGGTAGGGCAACCATCCTGTGTGTGTGAGACAGACTAAGGCTATGTCTATAGTTCAGCTTATGTCGGCATCACTTACGTTGCTCCGGGGGGGTGAATAAATCACCCCCCTGAGCAACATAAATTACACCAACATAAGCGCCGGTGTAGCTGCCACCTCTTGCGGAGGTGGTTTTATTATGTCGGCAGGAGAGCTGTCTCCTGTCAGCACAGAGCACGTAGACAAGCCCTTATCTGCCTTGTCCCTGAGAGCAGTGGGGGACAGTTCTCTGTCTCAGCTCCATTCTGTGCTGCCCAGGCTGGGGTGATGCCTGACTAATCTAATCGCCTTCTATGATGAGATTACTGGTTCTGTGGATGAAGGGAAAGCAGTGGATGTATTGTTTCTTGACTTTAGCAAAGCTTTTGACACGGTCTCCCACAGTATTCTTGTCAGCAAGTTAAGGAAGTATGGGCTGGATGAATGCACTACAAGGTGGGTAGAAAGCTGGCTAGATTGTCGGGCTCAACGGGTAGTGATCAATGGCTCCATGTCTAGTTGGCAGCCGGTATCAAGTGGAGTGCCCCAAGGGTCGGTCCTGGGGCCGGTTTTGTTCAATATCTTCATAAATGATCTGGAGGATGGTGTGGATTGCACTCTCAGCAAATTTGCGGATGATACTAAACTGGGAGGAGTGGTAGATACGCTGGAGGGGAGGGATAGGATACAGAAGGACCTAGACAAATTGGAGGATTGGGCCAAAAGAAATCTGATGAGGTTCAATAAGGATAAGTGCAGGGTCCTGCACTTAGGACGGAAGAACCCAATGCACAGCTACAGACTAGGGACCAAATGGCTAGGCAGCAGTTCTGCGGAAAAGGACCTCGGGGTGACAGTGGACGAGAAGCTGGATATGAGTCAGCAGTGTGCCCTTGTTGCCAAGAAGGCCAATGGCATTTTGGGATGTATAAGTAGGGGCATAGCGAGCAGATCGAGGGACGTGATCGTTCCCCTCTATTCGACATTGGTGAGGCCTCATCTGGAGTACTGTGTCCAGTTTTGGGCCCCACACTTCAAGAAGGATGGTTCCAAAGAGGATGGCTCTAGACTGTTCTCAATGGTATCAGATGACAGAACGAGGAGTAATGGTCTCAAGTTGCAGTGGGGGAGGTTTAGATTGGATATTAGGAAAAACTTTTTCACTAAGAGGGTGGTGAAACACTGGAATGCGTTACCTAGGGAGGTGGTAGAATCTCCTTCCTTAGAGGTTTTTAAGGTCAGGCTTGACAAAGCCCTGGCTGGGATGATTTAACTGGGAATTGGTCCTGCTTTGAGCAGGGGGTTGGACTAGATGACCTTCTGGGGTCCCTTCCAACCCTTATATTCTATGATTCTATGATTCTATGTGGGAGGCAGTGTGCTCTGCAAGGTAATGGATACCCTGAGTTACTTTTCAGTGAATCTCTCTGGCTTCAAGCAGCATTGGCAGGCTTTGGATGCAACAGCGTCCAATAATTCTCCACGTTGGGAAGGGAGAATGGATATAGACAGGATCCTATTGCATACCTTCCCCCTAAAGCATAATATTATGTCTGGCTCATTCTAGACTTAGACTGGGGCTGGGGAGATGGGGAATGATCCTGTGAGTTGCTAAATACCCCCAACTCCCACAGAGATCAAGTAGCATTGAGGGTACTCTGGGAACCTTGCGGGAGGCTCAGCACCTGGCATGATCAGGCCTTAACTGATTGCATGCAGTATGAGCCCAACCCACGGGAAAGACTCCCATTGGCTTCAGCAGGCATTGGATCAGACTCTGTGTGGATTCCCTGCTGTTCAGAGGTGTGATGGTGTCTACACACCCCATACTGAACCAGGGTGGTGAGTAGAGCGATACTGGGTTAGCGGGCCCTGCCCCAACAACAAGTGCAAGGCATGGTCCCAGTGGAGGCATAATTTAAAAGGATGCTGGTAGCTCAGGAGAAGGGGGCAATGGGCTGCATGTGGCAGTGGCAACAGCTCTGTGAAGGCTGCTCTAGCAGCAGGGATTTGGATTCCGCCCGCCACACACACACCTTCTTTGGAAGTTGAAGGCCCTGAGAGAGATTGACTGACTGAACAGGACACTAGGAGACTGAGGAGAATCTACTAATGCCCCAAATTGAGGATCTCCAGACTGGGAGGAAGTGAGCCAGGGGAAACTTGTATAAGTAGGGGCATAGCGAGCAGATCGAGGGACGTGATCGTTCCCCTCTATTCGACATTGGTGAGGCCTCATCTGGAGTACTGTGTCCAGTTTTGGGCCCCACACTTCAAGAAGGATGTGGATAAATTGGAGAGAGTCCAGCGAAGGGCAACAAAAATGATTAGGGGTCTGGAACACATGAGTTATGAGGAGAGGCTGAGGGAGCTGGGATTGTTTAGCCTGCAGAAGAGAAGAATGAGGGGGGATTTGATAGCTGCTTTCAACTACCTGAAAGGGGGTTCCAAAGAGGATGGCTCTAGACTGTTCTCAATGGTAGCAGATGACAGAATGAGGAGTAATGGTCTCAAGCTGCAGTGGGGGAGGTTTAGATTGGATATTAGGAAAAACTTTTTTACTAAGAGGGTGGTGAAACACTGGAATGCGTTACCTAGGGAGGTGGTAGAATCTCCTTCCTTAGAGGTTTTTAAGGTCAGGCTTGACAAAGCCCTGGGTGGGATGATTTAACTGGGAATTGGTCCTGCTTCGAGCAGGGGGTTGGACTAGATGACCTTCTGGGGTCCCTTCCAACCCTTATATTCTATGATTCTATGATTCTATGAAACATAATTTGGGATAGCGCAGTGACTGTGCTGGACACTTCAGTAAACATCTCGAGCTCTGGGTCAGGACCCACTAGAGTGGGTGGGCCCGGGTCCCCCTACCTTGGCCCTCCCTGCTCCTTTATATTGACCAAACTCTGGGAATGCATTTGGACCACAAGGGGGTGATTGAGGGCACAGCTGGGGTCCCCTCTGGAATGACCAGACTGGTAGAAACTGTAAGCCCATGAACTGACCACTAGGCCAGGTGGTCATCAGACTTTCCTGCCTCAGGAGGAAATAGCTAAGCATCTAAAATGCAACAGTTTCTTTCTGCACTTCATTCCTTCAGAGACTGGCTGCTGATGCAGGGTGGCCGTGTCCGCCCAGCTTTCCCCTTAACAACACACTGTTTATTTCTCAGTACTGTCAACAGCAGTCTGCGTCTTCTCCTCAGTTACCAATAAAAGTCATCTGAAGCAGAGATGAAAGCTCTTCTTTACCATTACTCTCATGTCAGTTCTGTGTTTTAATAGCTCAGAGTCTGTTTCATCCCTTCTAACAACAAGGCGCGTGCTTTGTTCAGAGCTGGGGGGGAGGGACATTTTAGAAATATTCTTCATTGCCATGAAATTTACAAGAAGAACAAACTGCCAATAACTGCTTCGAAAATGCCAACTCTAAAGTGTTTTGTGTGTTTGCGTGAGACAAAGAGTTGTTGTTTTTTTAACACAACTGGGGAAAAGACATTTAGCATTTAGTGTTTATTTAGAAGTGCTCTGATTCCCAACTCAGAGGCAGCTGTGCCATATCACTGGGATCTGAAAGAAATATTTAATTTTTCCCCTCTCGCTGAAAGGAGATACGGGGGAGAAATTGGAGGATGACCTCAGAGGACCAGATATATTTTCGACAAATTCTGAGCGGCAGAGCTGGGTGCATAAGATATTAAAGGACCTGTCATTTGTGAGAGCAATAAATCCTTGAGATGAAATCTTAAAAAAAAACCCAAACCTTCCCTGCAGTTTAAGTCCTACCAATAATGGAAAAACAAACAAACCAGTGAAAGACGAGGAGATTGAGCTAGGCTTTCAAAGCCAATTGCCCAACCCATGCTGTTATCATAAGAAGTTATCTTCAACCAGCCCTGTGGCCAAATGTTACAATTGGGAGATATCCTATAACAAATGCGAAATAATTATTCGTAGCTATCACTTGCCTCTATTTCCCATTTCCACCCCCACTAACATCCTCCAAAGAAAGGTTTTTGTCTCTCTTTGATGAAAACAAAATTAAAGTAATCAAAGCAAAAAAAATATACAAATGCATCCCAACCAATGAAGAAAGGGAAGTAATGGATTGAAACTTGCAAAGGGCCTTTGCAAGGGCAGTTAAGGAGCTGTGTTGATCATGCAGTTTCTGTGCTTGATAGAGACCCAGGACGTAAAATTAAAAACATAAGAAGAAAGGAAAGAAATGAGAAAAACACACCTTCTCCTTTCACGACAGACAAACCCCATTCACAGCTTTATTTTAAACTGCAGGTATAATCACTGGACCAAATTCTGTCCTCTGTTATGCTGGTGTAAATCTACAGGCCACATTCTCGTGTGAGTTTCAAATTGGTATAAATCTGGCATAATTCCACTGACTTCAGTAGGATTATGCCAGAGTCTAATGAGGCACAGAATTTTTCTTATTTCTTATTTGATGCCAGATTCCGTTCTCATACCAGGCTAAACTGGTATAAGGGAGAGAAGAATCAGATGCATAGATTCTAAGGGCTTGTCTACACTACCTGCCGGATCGGCGGGCAGCGATCGATCCAGCAGGGGTCAATTTATCGTGTCTAGTATAGACACGATAAATTGACCGCTGAGCACTCTCCCGTCGACTCCAGTACTCCACCAGAATGAGGAGTGCAAGCGGAGTCAGCAGGAGAGCGTCAGCTGTCGACTTACCGCGGTGAAGACCCTGCAGTAAGTAGATCTAAGTATGTCGACTTCAGCTATGCTATTCACGTAGCTGAAGTTGCATATCTTTGATCGATCCCCGTGCTGTAGTGTAGACAAGCCCATATAGTTTGGATTCTCTGATCTGCTAAATTCACTTTGCACCCTTGCCCTGGCATAAGCGGGAAGACAAAGCGTGTCGGAGGGTGGGGGTGGGGCAAGGCAGGGCCACAGAGGCACTGACCTCTGTTACTCATGATTCCCCACAGTCAAAAGCTTCTTTATGGAGCTTCCACTACCCCTGGAAATTAGTGGACCTGCTGCTCTGACTTCTGCTAGGGGTGAATGAAGAGGGATCTGGGAGCTGTAACAGGCTCCCTGCAGCTGCCATGTCCACTATGTCAAAGCGTGGATGTGGTGGAGAATCAGGACCATCAATTTCAAGGCCAGAATGACCTGCTGCATAACACAAGCTGGAGAACTTCCCCCAGGGATTCCTGCATGGAGCACATAACTTCTGCTTGAGCAAGAGCGTATCTTTTAGAAAGAGACAGTAGGTGAGTGAAAGACTGTAATTAATGGAAAATGCAGCACATCCCTTGCTAAGTTGTTCCAAAGGTCAATTACCTTCACTGATAAAACAAAATGTGTGCCTTATTTACTGTCTGAATTAGTCCAGCTTCACCTTCCAGCTACTGGATCTTGTTCTGCCTTCGTCTGCTAAATTAAAGAAATCTTCTCCCCATGGAGGTACTTATACACTGTGATCAAGCTTTTTTATTCTCTCTCTGTAAGTCAGATTTACAAACGTCATATCATTCTCGTAAGCCTTTTTGGAAACCCTTCCAAATTTTCAACATTCTTTTTGAATGGCAGTCACCAGAACTGAACACAGTATCCAGTAATGGTCTCACTAATGCCATATACAGAAGTAATAATACCTCTCTACTGCTACTCAATATGACCTGCTGATATACCCGAAAATCACATTAACCCATTATCTTCAGCATCACGCTGGGAGCTCAACTGCAGTTGGTTATCCACCATTTTCTGAGTCACTGCTTTCCAGGATACAGTTCCCCATCCTGTAAGTTTGACACACATTCTTTGCTTCTAGATGGCCTGGTATTTGGCAGTGTTAGTATGCTTGTTATTTGAATTAACCCATCTTAGCAAAGCAATCCAGATCACCCTGTAGAATCACCCTGTTCATCATTATTTATCACTCCACTAGTGTTTGTGACATCTGCAAACTTTCCCAGCAATGATTTTACATTTTCTACTAGCTCATGAGAAAAGGGTATGTCTACCCTTCGAGCTGGGGATGTCATTCCCAGCTGGAGAGACATACTCATGCTGGCTTTCATCAAGCTAATGTGTTTAAAGTATAATATAGCAGTGACTGGGCAAACAGTGGGAGGCGAGCATGCATTCCCATCCAAGACATGAGCTATGTACTTGAGGAAGCGAGCCCCTCCTGCCGCTTGCACTGACACAGATAAATTCTATTTTTAGCTAGCTAAGTTGATGTCTCCTGATGCTGAGAATCAACCCCCCGCCTCCCAGCTTGATGTATAGCCAGACCCAAAGATACTGAATTTAATCAAGTCAAGAACAGATCCTTGCCCGAGCCCTTTAGAAACACAGTGGATGCTGATTCCCTTCTAACTAGTACTTTTTGAGATCTATCAGTTAGACAGTTTTTAATCAACTTAATATGGGATATATTTGTCTTATATAGTGCTAATTTCTTAATCATGGTATGGTGCAAATACCTTACAAGAAGTCTGTTATGTCAGCACAGTTATCTTTATCAGCCAAACTTGTCATCTCATTAAAAGTATCAAGTTTGTTTGCCATAAAACCACAATGCCTGGCAATAATGGTGTTACAAACCTTTATTTCTTTACTAACTGAAACCTGTATCAGCCATTCCATGATTTTACCCAGCATCCATGTCAGGCTAACCAGTCTATAATTACCTGGGTCATCCCATTTAACCTTTTAAATATTGGCATGACATTGATTCCTCCCCACCCCCATTATTCCAAGATTTATTAAAAATCAACATCAGAGAACTCCTCAGCTGGTTCTTTTAATATTCTTGGGTGAAATTTATCCAGTCCGGCAAATTTAAAATTCCTTAACTTTAGTAGTTTCTGTTCAATATTCTCCCCTGTTACTGCTGAAATAGAAAATGTTTTATTATCACTGTAAGACAAGAATACACCATCCACCTTCTTTCTAAATACAGAACAGAAATGTTTATGGAATGCTTTGGCTTTTTCCAGACAGGGGAAACTTAAGCTCAGAGAGATTAAATGATTTGCCCAACCTGTAGGAAACACGGATGGAATGCAGACCTCCACTGTCCTATACCTGTTCTTTAACCACCAGGACATTCTTTCTCTCTTTAGCAGAATTGTGCAAATGACAGATTTTTCAGTTTAAAAAAATTGGTTTGAGTCGAACCAAAATTTTTCAGAATTTTTGGCAAATTGAAAAGGTGCAAAAAATTTGTTTCAGGTATTTTTAAGGCACGGGAAATAAAGGGCTAGATTCACAAAAATGGAAGAGGACATGGTGTTTCCCCCACTTCCCACTATCCATAATAGCCCAGTGCTTAAGACATTACTTTGGGATGTAGGAGAGCCAGGATTAAATCCCTGTGCTGCACAGTTGATTTTGGTCAAAAACCAAGGGTTCTCAAACTTCATTGCACCGAGACCCCCTTCTGACAACAAAACTTACTACATGACCCCAGGAGAGTGGACCGAAGCCTGAGCCCACCCGAGCCCTGCCGCCCTGAACTGGGGGCCCAAAGCCAAAGCCCAAAGGCTTCAGCTCCAGGCAGGGGGACTGTAACATGAGCCCCACCGCCCAAGGCTGAAGCCCTCAGGTTTCAGCTTTGACCCCAAGCGGTAGGGTTCGAGCTTTGGCTTTGGCCCCGGGTGGCGGGGCTCGGGCTTCATCTTTGGGCCCCAGGAAGTCTAAGCCAGCCCTGATGACCCCATTAAAATGGAGTCGAGACCCACTTTGGGGTCCCAACCCACAGTTTGAGAGCTGCTGCTCAAAACAATTTGCCAGAATTGACATGGATTTACAAAATGTTTTGGTCGACCTGAATCTTCATTATTTTTTTGATGAAAAAAAAGCTTTGTCTGAAAAATTTCTCCCAGCTTTACTCTTTGGTTGTTGGCTTGGATATATTTAAATATTATAATACTTAGTCCTGCCTTGAGTGCAGGGGACTGGATGAGATGACCTCTCAAGGTTCCTTCCCATTCTATGATTCTATGCATACAGTTGGGATAAACATCTGAACCCCTTTTTGAAGATCTTGCTACCATCTAAGTCCTACAAGAAATGGACAATTTTTCCGGTTTTAAAAAAAATGAATACTGACACAGAAAGTGATAGGGTTCAGTTCTGTTTGGTTTCATTTGATTGACACTGGAGCTTAACGGCTGTGCAGCAACAGCCAGTGCAACGAAATATTACCCATGTCTGATTTATTTACACAATAGTCTTTATTAACGGGATTCGAAAAAATGGTGAGCCAGTAGAATTATAGTGGCATTCAGTAATCTGAGGGTATGCAGGCACAAAGGAGGCATATAAAATCTTTAGAACCCATAACTGTCGTGTAATATGTACCGATCTTGAATACCACACGCTGCCCGCTGCCAGAAAGCAGCTAAGGACCTGAGATGTGAGAGTTTTGTTTCTTGTCCCCAACACTGACTGTCACTTCAAATGGCAACACCCTGCGTCCATGCCCAGCAAGCCTCATAATTAAATCATGTCCAACTGTCAAGGAAAGCTCTTTTACACATTCTTTTGTCTGCATGAAGGTAGTTTTGCTATTGCCTTCTGTGGAACCAGGATTTTGGGCCTACCTGTCTGGAAATTGAAAAAGAAGAGTGATTAAAAGCTGTGAATACCAGGAATGGAAATTAAACTGCTGCCCGAAGATCCTAGGGAAATGGCAATTGGATCAGATCTGGGGTCCATCTAATACAGTAGACACTGACCAATATTAGAAAGTTCAAAGAAAGGCACAAGAAACCCCACAGTAGCTGATGTGGCATAATCCACCCCCCACATTAGGGCTCATCCTGACCTCTAAGGATACATCTTCACTACAGAAGTTATGGCAGTGCAGATGTGCCATTGTCGCATAGACACTTTCTATGTCGATGGAAGGGGTTATTTGGCTGTTGTAAATAATCCACCTCTCCAGTGCGGGTTAGGTTGACAGAACTGAGTTACACAAAGCCTGAAAGTTTTCACAGCCCTGAGTGACGTAGCTGGGCCGGCTTCGATTTTAGGTGTAGACCCAGATTGGTTTAAGCCTGAAGAATGAAGTTTAAAAGTCCTTCTAAGATTTTTATCATCAATTATGTCTCCGGAGGGTCTATTTCTGTTCTGATCAGTCATTGGTTTTCATTGTGTATTAAGGACCAGTATAGATTCTGTTCACTGACCAGGTGTATAATAATGATAATAATAATAATTAATAATAATTAACAAATAATTTATGTACAGTATTTGTTTGAATTGCAGTAGTCCTTAGAAGTCCCAGTCAGGAATGTGGGACAGTTCTCCTAGGAGTGAGTGGTGCAAACTGTCTTCATTTGAAAAACAGCTTTTTCCATGAGTACTGTTGGAGTTCACAGAGTTTCCTAAGAATGGAACCAACATTCTCTTGTTCATCACCATGGCAAATGCACAGTCATGCCATACAACATGCAAGGTTATGTCATAGGTCCTTGTATCACCATTTATGCCTGTGCAAAGTAGGCATAAAAGGCTCCCAGATCAGAATGGTTGGTAGCACTTCATGCCCAGTTTGCATGGACGAAATGATTGCTGGAGGCAGAGGACAAATGAGACTCAAGCCATGATCGCCAGCCTGTCTTCAAGTTACAAATCATGAGCCAGATCCTCAGCTAGTGTTAATCAGCTTGGTCAGAGGAAATCAATTCTGTGAGGTAGATTTACACCAGCTGAGGATTTAGCCCATGTCTGATGCTCCTTTTACCCACCCTGGTGCATCTCCATCAACTCCAGGGGAGTCACTCCTGAGTTACATACAGGCCGCATATTTCCAACAAATGCATCTCATTAGCTCTGTTACTAAGAAGGGGGAAGCTTTTCAAAGGCACAGATGGCAGTTTGGCACCTAAGTCCCACTGATAGTCACTGGAAACTGGGCATCTTTGAAAATCTCATGCAATAACTCAGTTTATTAAAACTACAGGTTGTAAAATGTAAACTCTTGTGTCCTTGCTCATGTCTTGCTTTTCTCTAAGTTTGAAAAAAGATGAGTCAGTTGAGCTGGTGGGAAAAATGGGCTTTTTTTTTCCATAGAAAAGTTTGACTTTTTGGCAAAAAATCCATTTTTTTCCCCTTTCAGAAAACTAAAAGATTTTACTATGATCCCTCATGGGAGCTGTAGTTTGTGTGCTTCATGTTGCCATTCTCCTCTCTAGACTGGGCTCTCAGGCTGAACTACATCTCCCATGATTCATCATGGTCTCCCCCCATAGTGAGAGGGGTAGGTTTCATTATGAGAGCCCCTGGCCATGGTGCATCATGGGAGATGAAGTCTGGATGTGGTGCCTAGGTCATAGAGGAGAATGGAGACATGAGGAAACCAAACTAAAACTTCTGTGAGTCACAAACCAAACTAAAACTTCTGTGAGGCAGAATATAAAAATTGAAATATTTAGGTTTTCAGCCATAATATTTTGGTTTTCGATAAAAATCTACATTTTCTGTGGAAAGCAGGCCCTTTTCATGAAAAATTACATTTAGTTGAAACCCAATTTTCCATCAAAAGACAGTTTCTATGGAAACTCCTATTAGGCCTGTTGTTTCTAGTCAATTTCTAGTCCATTTCACTCTCTGTCTAGATACCACCTCTGGTCTGCACACAGCCACAGGGGGTGGCCTAAGTGATTCCAAAAACAACTCCATGGAAACATTTCTACGCAGCTTCAGTTTTGATAAAAGCTACAAAGCTTTAAATTTAGGGCTAAATTGCTTTAACCCTTGCTGGTTCTCTCTAGCACCATGGGAGGTCCTAGGTAGATTTCAGTGGCTGCATATATGGGCACCAAATGACCTTTCGTTGATTTGCGGCTCTGTTCTTTGAAAAGTTACTACAGAGAATTCTTTCCTGCATGTCTAGCTGGTGAGTCTTGCCCATGCTCAGGGTTTAGCTGATCACCATATTTAGGATCAGGAAGGAATTTTCCTCCAGGGCAGATTGGCAGAGGCCCTGGAGGGTTTTTGCCTTCCTCTGCAGCGTGGGGCATGGGTCACTTGCTGGAGGATTCGTTGCACCCTGAAGTCTTTAAATCACGAGTTGAGGACTTCAATAGCTCAGACATAGGTCAAGGGTTTGTTACAGGAGTGGGTGGGTGAGATTCTGTGGCCCGCATTGTGCAGTAGGTCAGACTAGACAGTCATAATGGTCCTGTCTGACCTTAAAGTCTATGAGTCTAAAAGTCTGATAGCATAAAGGCTACCAATATTGTGCTGCAGAGCCAGTTAATACTGCCTCAGTCATCACTGACAGGGAAAATTTCTCATGTAATTTATGCCACTGTTTCCTTAATGGTTCTGTTTGTGATGTGAGAGCATATGGGTGGTTATTCTTAATAGGTGCTGCATTATTTTTAATTGGAAGGATTCCTTGCTAATTGCGCAGATTCCGTCTCAAGCACCAAGCTCTTTTCTGCCTGCTTGGGTTGCTTTAAGGGATGCAGTGCCAGTCATGATTGAGTGACAATTTGGTTTTGTTTACTTGGCCAATTAGGACCAAGTTAATGAAGTTAATGAATGGGTGGAAGATAGCAAGCTCCTGTTATGTTCCCCAATAGCAAAGAATTAATTGCAATGTTTTTTAAGTATAAACATGAAGCAGAGGTTCTGACTAAACTGGATTTTGGAGCTCCCTGATCCCTCTGCTTTTCTGGGCAGTATTGAAGGAACTGCACAATGGAAGGAGTTCAGATCTGTTTCCTTGAGCGGCTGAACCTTGCTGGTGTTTGAGGAATGATGGGAATCAGGGAAGCTGCAACCAGCACAGAGCAGCTTCTAGCTGAGGCAAATCTAGTGTTGTTTGTGCAGACAAGGACTTGCTCTGAACAGCTACTCTCCACTGAATTCCCGGGCCTCAGCAAGCATTTCCACTTAGGGCGATGGATTGCACTAGAATGCACTGAAACCTACTAGACACAGATCCAACATCATCCCACCTGTGGATGTTAAAAGATGGCAGGCTGATCATGTGGATAAGATACAGGTGTGATGGCTTTTCTACCCTTGGAACGCTACAGCAGCACTACCTATGCCAACAGGAGGGATTCTGCCACTGGCGTTGTTAATCCACCTTCCCAAGAGGTTAACAGAGGAATTCTTCCATCAACCTAGCGCTGTCTACACTGGGGGTTAGTTTGGCTTAACTGTGTTGCTCAGAGGTGTGGATTTTTCACCTTTTTCATAGCTGAGTCAACTTAACCTTTAGTGTAGACCAGGTTTAGCATGCTGGGTTTCCATTCCCTGTGCTGTCACTGTGGATTTGACCACACTATGGAGACTATGCTGGCTTAGCCCCATAGCGGAGATGCAGCCTACACCAACCCCAAAAGTTTTTCTATCGGTGTAAGAACCTCACATCCCCGAACAAAATGAGCTATGTAGAGGAAAAAGCCCTCTTCTGTCAACAGAGTTACGCTGGGGGTTTTGTCAGCATAGCTGTGTCAGTCAGAGGGGTGGTTCTTTCACACCCTGACTGACATAACACTGCAGATATAACGTTTCAGTGTACCAGGACTGTGCACCTTTAGATAAATCAAATTGGCCCTGTGTACTCCGGAAAGTTGTACTGCTTTAACTATACCACTACAGCTAAATAGGTGCAAACCCTCCCATCCCCTGTGTGCACACAGTTACACAGGTATAAAAGTGCTTATGCTGGTGTAGCATATTCCAGTATGGGTAGGAGAATCAGCCAGGCTCATATAAGATACATTTTATATGGGTATATCTGCATCTGCATGGGGATTGTGCCAGGCTCATTATATTGGTAGTCCTCCTTTTCTTTTTGTGGATACTTACTAACACGGCTGCTACTCTGAAACCTGTATCGGTAGAGAATCACATCCCTAATCTAAATAGATAGAGCACAAAAACTATGTGAAGACCAGGCCTAAGTATCTCTGCCTCAATTTCCCTGCCTGTAAATGGAGGATAATCATAGAAATATAGAATATTAGGGCTGGAAGAGACTTCAGGAGGTCATCTACTCCAACCCCCTGCTCAAAGCAGGACCAACACCAACTAAATCATCATAATGCTACTTACACTCTTGTTTGGGGCAAAAATCTGGAAAATGTGCCCCCCCCCCACAGGCTCAAACACCAGAAGGCAATTAAAAAGAACTCCACATTTATTAGTTTTTAAATCTCATGATTTTTAGCCAGTCTGATGATTTTGGGAGTCTGCTTCATTATTTTTTTAATGCATTTTGAATGCTCCTGTTTTCAGTTGCTTATAAGTTTTCCAAAATTTAACTGTTGAATTTTTTTGCAAAGTTTAATCAAAACTTAATCTGTTTCTCACACAAGGTTGAGGAAAAATAAGTTGTTTTGCTCACATTGAAAGAAACTCGCACCTTACAACAATTTCTTTTGAGAAGTTCAGTGCTTCTGGGTTTGTAGCAGGGCTTCAAATGTGGAAGAGTGGAGGTGTTACCCTGGGTTGGCCTATCTCCATGGCCTTTTTCCATGGCCCAAGCTGGAGCTGATTACAGCTGCTGTTTCTCTTGAGAAAGGAGATGTGACCTGAGACGCTAGATGTTCTGTGAAGGATTCTTTCTACCTGCTCATGGAGATGCAGTGTTGTTGCAGCCATATGGGTCCCAGGATATTTGACAGACAAGGTGGGTGAGGTAATATCTTTTATTGGACCAACTTCTGTTCATGGGAGAGACACATATTTCAAAAGCTTGTCCAATAAAAGTTATTACCTCACCCACCTTGTCTGCTAGTGGAGAGACGTTCCCAATCATTAAATAGCTTCAGGGAGGGCTTGGCTGAAAACAGCTATCCCTGTGATCTCGCTGCTATTCAGGTTTGGGTTGCATTAAGCTGTTTATTATATGCTTCTTTCTGATAGAAGGGACCTGAGTTAGCCTCTTAAAAGGGAAGGACCAACCAGTGTGGGCCACCCCCAAAGGAAAATATTTCCACCCCAAATGAAATTAACTAGAAGGGCTGGTGTAAATTAGGACCTGTTATAAAGGAGCAGAGATCCTTGTGCTTGGGAAATCTCTTCTAAATCTTTATTGCAAGATCCTAGTTTGAGAACAGAAAGCAGGAGACAAATAACAGTCACCGGATTCACCTGTCAGGGCCGGATTAATGCAGGGGCTTTAGGGGCTGCAGCTCAGGGCCCCAGGCTAAGGGGGGACCTGGCGGAGCAGGGCTCAGGCAGGCTGCCAGCATGCTGTATCCTGATGCTGCTCCTGGAAGCGGCCAGCTGCTGGCACGTCTCTAGCACTGGCACCACCCCCAGTTCCCGGCCAATGGGAGCTGCAGGGGCAGTGCTTGCAGGCACGGGCAGCGCATGGAGACGTGCTGTCCCCCTCTCCCCAGAGGCATGCAGAGATGTGCTAGCAGCCAGCCACTTCTGGGAGCAGCACAGGGCCACAGCATGCAAGCAGGCAGCCTGCCTGAGCCCTGCTGCACCATCGGCTGGGAGCTGCCTGTTGTAAGCGCCTCCCGGCCTGAGTCTGCACCTCACACCCCCTCCTGCAAACCAATCCCCTGAACCCAAACTCCCTCCCAGACTTCACACCCTCTCCTGCACCCCAACCCCCTGCCCTAGGTCAGAATTTCCTCCTGCACCAAACTCTCTCCCAGAGCCCACGCTCCTCACCCTCTCCTGCACCCCAATGCTCTGCCCCAGCCCGGAGCCCCATTCTGTACCCAAACTCCCTCCCAGAAAGAAACTAATATAATGGCTGATCTAAGGTAAGAAGTAGGCTATTTTGAATTAACTTGCCTATATTCTACATGTTCTAGGACTGAAATGTAACCACAGAATGGCTTTATGTTAATTAAAAGGCAAGTTTAGTATAGTGTTAATAGCCTCGATGCCATAATTCTGATCATTTTATTTTAAATTAGGAAAAAGACTTGTATACATGGGCCCCACAAAATCCAGTAGCCCCGGGCCCACAGGAGAGTTAATCCAGCCCTGGGTGAGTCATATAGCACAGCATGAAATTTCTGCACTCTGCAGTCCTCATCTCAGTTATTGAGCCTGAACCCCTGTTGCCCGGCACCTTGTGCCATCCCTTACACATGTGCTGAGGGTAGAACACACTCACAGCAGACTTCTCCCCACACCCACCTTTGACAGGGTGTTCTGTCAACTGCACACAGGTGTGAGGGGACAAGGTTCCAGGTGGGGGACAAAGGTTGGAGGTTTTTACATTGGATTCTGATGCTCTTTGCAATGGCCCATAGGGGCTGTGATGGTCCCTGGGAAGTGTCAATAGTTGGGAAAATTTTGTCACAACAGTTTGCTCTCAGAAAACGCCATTTAGACAAAACCTTTTTTTGTTTCAAAATCATACTGATCTCAATTAATTTCATTTAAAAAATTGGAAAAGAACATTTTGAAAATGTCAACCTGTCCTGTTTCAATATCCTCAGAATGAAAGCTTTGATATTTCATTTCCTAATTTATTTTGCTATAATTTAAAAAATAAATAAATTTTAAAAAGCAGTCAAAATCAAAATGAAACATTGAAATTAAACATTGTGATTGACCCAAACCAAAATTCTTTTCAGAATCTTGTTTCATAAAAAAATGTGAAATGTTGTTTTTTTGTCCTGATTTGGGATTATTTTTCCCCCTGAAATCTCAATTTTTTTCACAGGACAGAAAATCTGTTGTATAGACCAGCTCTGTTAGGAAGTTCCCTCAGCATTGATTACATTTACAGGGTTTATTAGGCCACTTGTCCTTCTATAGTGTTCCCATGCCCCCACTACACACACACACACAAAAGCAGGACTGCCCTGCAGAGATACACACACACAAGCAGGCTTGTCTTGCAGATTTTCCAACATAGAGGAAGGCCCAACAAGTCTCTGAAGAGCTTCTGTAAAGGTTCTTGGGGTTGAGGAGGTTCCCAAAGCTTGTCAGCCCCTCCCACACACACACTTTCCTGGAGCCACCAGATGCTGCTGTAGGTCTGGTTGATGCTTCACCGGCACGCATCCTGTGGCTGAGGCACTAGATTGGCTCTAAGTGCTTGGAGTACTAAAATGCCCAGTCTGCAAGAGAGGATCTGTGCACCCATGGAAATCTGTATGCCAGGAAGTTTACAAAGCCAGCTGTAAATACAGTCTCTTGGAGAATCCTGGGCAAGACTTGTCTAGGATAAGGGAGCAAATCCCCCTTGCTAAGCACTGAAGAGGTGTGTTGCCTAATCTGGCATGAATTCCATAGCCCATCGTGAAGACTGACTCTTGAGATTTGTAGTCTAATCTTGAAAGCCTTTGCATGGGACCAAAAGCTAAGCTCCAAACCTTGTGTGTTTATTTTTCTTTCTACCCCAATCAGGTCATATCACAGCTATTCCCCAATGCCTTCTCAAAAACAGGGGGAATTTCCTTGACAAAGGAAACTTTGTTAAAGTGCAAAAAGAAAAGGAGTACTTGTGGCACCTTAGAGACTAACCAATTTATTTGAGCATAAGCTTTCATGAGCTACAGCTCACTTCATCGGATGCATACTGTGGAAAATACAGAAGGTGTTTTTATACATACAAACCATGAAAAAATTGGTGTTTACCACTATAAAAGGTTTTCTCTCCCCCCACCCCACTCTCCTGCTCGTAATAGCTTATCTAAAGTGATCACTCTCCTTACAATGTGTATGATAACACTGCTGTTACTCTGAAATTTGTTAATGTGGATTGTGTACAGCTGTATGAAAGGCCTGACTTTGATTTTGGGGGCCTGTGATGGGGTGGACTAGGCCCAAAGGCCCCCTGCTGGAGACCTCAGTGTTCTGCCACACCCATCCCAAGAAAGGAACAGTGGAGAGGTTCTCCAAGCAGGCTAGAGTGGCTGCAGGGAGAGCAGCCAATCAGAGCCCAGGAGGGCCATATAAAAGGAACTGCAGAAGTGAGGTGTAATTAGTTGCTGATTAGAGCTGGAGAAGGAAGGACTGTATGTCTAGCTGGAAGAGCAGCAGGACTATGGACAGTCTGCTGGCAGGGATCAGGGGAGCAAGAGGCTTCTGGCTGGCTGCTAGGACTGAGCCAAAGACAGTTTGCTAGTAGGGACCGGGGCAGCAATGAAGGGGCTCTTGGCTGGCTGCTACTGAGTAGCGAGTGAGCCCGGGGAGGGCTGCAGGAGGATAGTGTCCCCAGGGAGGAAGCGCTGGGGATACAGTCCCATACCAGGGCTGGGACTACTTAAAGACTGAGCCCAGAGTCAGCTAGAGAAACACGACCAGAGGGGCACTGAGATATGCAGTCCACCAGGGTCTACCCCAGAAGGGGTTTGTTCTGGCTCACATGCAGAGTGTGTGTGACTCCGTCAGAGGGCTGAGTCACTGAAAAATCACTGAAAGGGGTCTCCAGACCTTAAGAATGCAGACACACCCAATCAGAAGGGGGCACTTGCGAGAGGTGGGTGCCAACCCTATTACAGGGCCCAACTTGAGACACATGAAAGGGAACTGATTTTCAGCAAGCGCTGAGCACCTACCATCTGAAAATCAGGCCCACTGAAAATGTGTCAATCGGGGCATCTAAAATAACTAGTCACTTAAAAAAATATTGGCCATTGATTGATATTCCAAGACCAGAAGGGACAATTGTGATCATCTTGTCTGACCTCCTGTATAACACAGGCCATAGAACTTCCCCGAGATACATAATTACCCCAGAAACAAAAGAACATTGACAAAAGAACATTATTAAGGTTGCAAAGTCAAGCACTCAAAAGTTAGGAACTGCCAGAATTAAGGATGCCAGTGCATCCTTAATTTGGCCCCCTCGTGCATATGCATCATGATTCAGTCCTTAATGACATGATCACATATTAGTTTTTTCCACAGGACCCCTGCCTCATTCAGTGCACAGCATAGACCTGTTCTGGGGACAAAGCAGGGCTGTGCAGTGAAGGATACTGTTGTCTGTATGGCCCCTGCCTTAACGAAGTTCCCGAACTGGAGATGTTTGTGGACAATGGTAGATAGCATTCACTCAGCTTGTTCCTGCTGTTCAGCTGATAATAAATGTGCTTTACTTGCTGAATCTGAAGAAGGAGCAGAGTGCATTCAGCTGGCCCCAGTGCTCTGCATGTGCTCTTTCTCTGTGAGAGTTCCTGGTTTTCTTGGCAATGTTAGAAGTAACTTATCTGTAAATTAATTACAAAAAAATGTCACTTCTAGCCTACACTTAAATCCATTGTGTAAACCAATAAAAGGGCCACTGCAATGGGGCTGACCTTCTCTGGCCACTTTGGCCTATATTTATTGGAGCTAAGAATCTGCCTTGAGGATAATGCGGCACTCTGTGATGTACTGTGGCATCTCGTAAGGTACCGTGAGTAATAACCTGGAAATTAGCTCATGTTCCTGCTACATGACAGACCTCACATTGTGTGCAGAGACCCCACCCACACCCAGGAGAAGAGCGGAGCAAGTGATCAGCCAGGAAGATGTTGCGGGTGGGCTTGCATCACTGCAGAAGAGGACGCTCCCACCCCACTCCAGCTCCATCCTCTCCCTCCCTGGACATCCCCTGTGCCCTCTAAAGCATCAGAAGATGAGTCCTCCCATTTCTTCCCTATCTCCCTGCAACCTTCCACTAATAGCTGTACCTTAGTGACTCCTGGTCTGTGGCCTCATCTCCCAGTTGTCCCCCCCAGAGCAGAGAGACAGCAATGGAATTCTTTCTATTGTCTTTGATGGGTTTTGGCTCAGGCCCCATGTGACACAGGGGAGGGACTGGCACCAGCGGGGGAGCAGATCTTATCGGGTGCCAGCTGGAAAAGGAGGTTGGTTTCTGGAGGAAAGTGGGATGAGTTGGTTATAGATTCATGAATGGTGATCATCTTGTCTGACCTCCAGCACAACACAGGCCATCAAACATCCCTGAATTAATTCTTGTTTGAGCGACAGCAGATCTTTTAGAAAAAAAAATTGATTTAAAAATTGCCGGTGATGGAGAATCTACCACAACCCTGGGTAAGTTGTTCTGATGGTTGTTTACCCTCCCTGTCAAAAATGCATGCCTTCTTCCCAGGCTGAATTTGTCTAGCTTCAACTTCCAGCCATTGGAACTGGTCATACCTTTGCTAAAGTGAAGAGCCCTTTATCAAATTTCTGTTTAAAAATCAAAAGGCATTTCTTTACGTGGCCCAACGCACGGCTACTTACAAATAACTCAAATGTGCCTGCAAAGAATGTTCATGCCAATACATTTTATGGACACATTTTCATAAATGGTCCTGCTTTGAGCAGGGGGTTGGACTGGATGACCTCCTGAGGTCCCTTCCAATCCTGATCTTCTGTGATTCTATGATAAATTGGCCCCCTAATTGTACATGCAGAATGCACAGGTGTGGGTGTGCAAAGGCGGTGATGCAGGCAGGATGTACAGTGGTATGCACAGAACAAACAACTGCATGCTAAGCTATGGGTCTGATTAGTACCTCCAGCTGCATGCATACAATGGCCAGCATGCATCCATGTTCTCTAGGCACTGAGTTTTGAACATGTTGATTTTCTTTTTTCAAAGCTCTTGGAGCAGCTTGAAATTAAATGCTTCTCCTGATGGATTTGATCCACTTTCCTTTGTCAAATATTGATTTTTCCCCCTTCTGTTTGTAATGGAGCTTGAAATTAGCACCATTTCCTGCTGTCTGTTTGCTTCCCCATTCCTGTATGAACATAGCTCTGTTGTTCCCCACAACCCCAAGCCCAGGGGTCTCCCCGCACTTTGCGAACATTGGGGAGTGAATCCTGTCAAGGTGCTTATGGTCCCCAGCACATGGGTGTTGCTCTGTAAATCCTCACAATGGAGGCAGGACAGTGTTACGCTATCATAGCCACCCTGGATTTGATGCAACACGGGGGCTTGGATTCCAGACTCACCCCCTTCCTGAGGCAGGACTGGACTTGCTAATATAGGGCCTGACTCAGAGTCCATTGAAGTAAATGTTAAGCTTTCCATTGACTTCTGTGAGGCCTGGGAACCTGAACCTTAACTCTCTTTTGAGCTGGCTCTTTCTAATGTCTATCTTTGTCCCTGTCTAACCCAATCCCTCCAACCCCAGAGGATCCACAGTCCCCAGCAGGAGCCTCACCCCCCCAACACACCAGATGGAGTTTCCCAATGGCCCCAAAGCCTTGCAGTCCCACTCCCAACCACAAACAAGAGCTCCAACAGTGATGGGTGGGTTTCTGGGAGGGGCTCTTGAAAGGCTCCAGACAGTGTTGATCCTCTCTCAGGGTGTAGCTGCTATTGGTGTGGTCACTAAGTGACCCATCTGTACTGTCCCTGCCACCAACCAACCCTGCCCCTAACCAACGTATCCAGTTGGCCCTGCTCCCAATCCATCCATCCCTAGTGCCCCTGCCACTAACCAATCCATCCATCCCTAGTGCCCCTGCCACTAACCAATCCATCCATCCATAGTGTCCCTGCCACTAACCAACGTATCCAGTTGGCCCTGCTCCCAATCCATCCATCCCTAGTGCCCCTGCCACTAACCAATCCATCCATCCCTAGTGCCCCTGCCACTAACCAATCCATCCATCCATAGTGTCCCTGCCCCTAACCAACGTATCCAGTTGGCCCTGATCCCAATCCATCCATCCCTAGTGCCCCTGCCACTAACCAATCCATCCATCCATAGTACCCCTGCCACTAACCAATCCATCCATCCATAGCGCCCATGCCACTAACCAATCCATCCATCCATAGTACCCCTGCCACTAACCAATCCATCCATCCATAGCGCCCATGCCACTAACCAATCCATCCATCCATAGTACCCCTGCCACTAACCAATCCATCCATCCATAGTACCCCTGCCACTAACCAATCCATCCATCCATAGCGCCCATGCCACTAACCAATCCATCCATCCATAGTACCCCTGCCACTAACCAATCCATCCATCCATAGCGCCCATGCCACTAACCAATCCATCCATCCATAGCGCCCATGCCACTAACCAACGTATCCAGTTGGCCCTGCTCCCAACCAACTCAACTCTACTATCCCTGCCACCAACTGACCCATCCACATTGCTGTTGCTTGAACCATCCATACAGCTCTGTCCCTGTCGCCATGTCATTCATTTATCCTTCTCCATGGTGCCGAGTTCGTGTAACCCTGCTATCTACATTGTTCTCTTCCTCAGCTCTTTGTCCTCCCCCACCATCCTCTGGTGACCTCATAGATTATTCCATCTCCTTCGCTCCCATTCCCTCAGCTCTGCAGATACAAGAGTAGATGGCATATAATATAGTGTCATGAGAACACAACTGTACCATGCTAAACAGTTGCTTATGTTGGCTCTTCTTCTCCACTCTCCCTACAGTCCCATCTGTCATTATCACTCATGTTAATCCCCAATTTACACTCGAAGCTATTTGAGGGAGGCATAGAGAGTGAAGTGCTGGGCACCGGGTAAACAGTCACCCTGGTGCTGGCACAGGGTTGTGGTTCCCCATGGGAGTGCCTGGATAGTTCTGGAGACAGGGCTGGCAGGGTAAGTTTTGATGCTCTGAAGGGCTGCAGGTACTGGCAGCTAGAGCTGAGTGAATTTTTTTCTGGAAAAAAAAAAAACAGATTCGGCCACATCTGACCATTTTGTGATTGTATGCTTATTTTGTTGAATTGTTCATTTAAAAAAAAAAACCTACCCCCCCGCCCCCAAAATCAGAAAAAAATGGAAACACTTTGATTTTCAGTTCAAAATGTCTTGTCAGTTCCAAGTTTCCTTTAATTTTATTCTTAAAATGTTTAAAAATGTTTAAAAATCATTGTAATCAAAACAAAATGATTCAGGTGGAACACCATGTTTACTTCCCCCTGAAATAATACTTCCCCCCACCCCTGGAATTTTTGAAATAGCCAGTGAATCAAATATTCCATTATTCTCCCAGCTCTGCTCACAGCATACCCTGGGGAATCAATTATTTTTTGTCAAGGTCCAAATTTCTTGGTCAAGGTATAGTCAAGGTCCAGTCTCCAGAGAAAACAATACAAAAATAATAACAATAATGATAATATGTAAATAAAAAGATATCTCAGTCCATACAAAAGCCTCTGGTGGTCCAGATTTGGCCCATGGGCCGCCTATTGGCTTTCCATGCCTGAGACCATTTCTGCAGAAACAGTCATGGGTTCCATCCCAAGTTTGCCATGCAATGCAATGCCGGGGTCTGAGTCCAGCCCTTTTTCCTTCTTGCCTGGGAAAGGCTGCCCCTAAGGGAGTAGGCGGGGGTGGGAAGAAATTGAGGGCATGCCCCTCACAATGATCAACATGGGCAAGGGAGCCATGCTGCACTGCCTTAAAGGTGCACTCCTCCAGGGAGCACCGAAAGGATTGTTCATCCTTGCTGTGACCTGCCTCTGGTCCTCTCACTGGGATGGTTTAGCTCCAGTTCCCTCCCCAGTGATCCCTCTACTCTTCTGTAAAGGTAGGTCCTCACTGCAGAGTTAGCCAGAGCTCTCAGGTTGGCCTAGCCCAGGCGGGAGCAGCCATCCTACCAAGCCCTGCCTGAGTTGCTGGGTCCTCTCTGGTGCTGTGCGCCCCCAGTGTGTGTCGCTGGGGGTTTGGAGGGGCACATCCCATGGTTCTTTGTGCTGCAGCAAAGCTGGGCCGCTCTGTGATTCTTTCACAGTGAATTGCGGGGAGATCTTGTCTGTCCTTCTCAGCACATTGGGCGGGAATTGTGAGAAGGCATTGGAGGACTGTCAGCACTCCAGTGATTTAGTTTGTGTCCTCACTGCAATGCGGGTGGGTTTCCAAGCAAAGCCATGCCCCAGCTGGGCCAGCTGCCCTGCGCTGAAAGCACCCCTAAACTCAGGTGAGAGGGTTTTGTATGTGGATGGAAGTGGGATTGGGGGGCTGAGTTAACTCCACAGAGAGACAAACCCTTTTTGGATCAAAAGCTACGTTTCCCTCTGGTTTCACTCTCTGATAAATTTTGTAGTAGGCTGCTTGACAGGCTACACCGCCTGATTGGTGCGGAGAGTCATAAGACCAGCTCAAACACTCAGCCTCAAACACTCACTCTGACTGCAACAGCTCCTGCACCTGCTTGTTCCCAGCCTTGCTCCTGTCTTGTTCCAATCCAGCTCCTGCCTTGCCTCATGGTAGCATGCGTTGTTAACGTGTTAAAATACGCCTTTTTCCCAGGGAACACAAAGCCTATGACCATCTACAGGCTTCATTTATTTAGCCCCTCTTTAGAGCAGGGCAAAAAATGTCTAGAGCATAGTAAATTAACCAAAACATGCAGGTCGAATTTGGGTTGAATTCATCAAATAGCTTTGGCCAAAATAAAATATAGACCTGAAAAAAACATTTTCAGAATTGTTGAATCATTTTGTTTCGACATTTTAGGAATGAACAGTTTTCACAGAACCATCGCCCTGTGAAAGGATGGGCGTGGGAGCTTAAATTCGTAACTCTGGCAGACACTTAAAACCCTGGGCTCAATAAAGACTGCATGTGTATGGCTCATCCGAACAATCTGTGACCCACTGACCCTCCCGTGTCCTGTGACTGCAGAGGCGCTAACTGCCTGTATCGCTGTCTCTTGCAACACGTGTTAAACCCTTATGCTTAACAATCTGTTCCATCTTGTCTTTAGCTGTGACTCTCTGAGTTTCTTTCCCAGCCCTGAAGAGGAGCTCTGGGTAAGCTTGAAAGTTTGTCTCTCTCACCAACGGAAATTGGCCCAGTAAAAGATATTACCTCACTTACCTTTGTTTTCGCCAGAAATTTTCAACTTTTCATTGAAAAACTGAACACCCTGAAACAGGAAAGATTTTGCTTTTCAGGTAAAAAATGAAAAATTTAGGCCCAAATACTGGCAGCAACTCATGGGGGTTGTAGTTCAGGTTCTTCATGCCCCTGATCTCCCCTGTGGGCCAGGCAGTCCGGCTGGACTGCACCTCCCATGGTACACTGTGGTCACAGACTCCCTGACGCACTGCAAGGGCCCGGTGAGAGGACAGACTGTGGTGCAGCATGGGAGATGTAGTCCAGCTAGGGATCCTAGACCAAGGAAGAGAATGGCTTACCCAGGCACCTGACCTACCATTCACACGAGGCATCATGGCAGCATGTCCATATTGAAATTTGTGCTTTTCAGCTAATTTGATTTTGCAGGAACTGCATCTTCTGTCATGAAAATATTTAAAGGGAAAATTCCTGAACAGCTCCTTCCCCAGGGTCTTGGAACTGCTGCGGGTTGCCAGGAACTGGTTTAATTTGCTTAATCTGTTCTGAAAGGAAATCTGCTTTCACAGCACCAGCCGCTCTTGGGAAGGCGGGAAAGCACCTTATCTGTCCCCATCATCCTGCAAGAAGCCACTCCAGGAGCATTGTTCCCTGCAGTGCCTTCTCCTGGGCTTCTTTCCTGTCTAATTTTAAATAATGATGCTCCCACCACTTCCCTTTAGAGGCCACTGTACAGCTTAACAGCCCTCACCACCAAGATGCTAGTCCTGATACTCAGCCTGACCTTTCTCAGCTGCGTTCCATTCCCTTTCTCTCACCCCAAGTACCACCCTAAACACCCTTTCAAATACATGCTGAGATGGGTTTTGTTCCACCATGTCCAATTCCTTCTTGCTTAGCCAAGCTACACATCTTCCATTCTTTTAATCTTTCCTCCCAAGTCAGTCCCACCAGCTCTTTAATTATTTTTGTTGCTCTTCTCTGATCTCCCTCCAGTCTTCCCAGTAATGAGGTTTTCAGAGATCCTTGCAATAGCCTAACTTCCATCTCTTCAAATCTGTCTAGTGTTTCCCTGCTTCAGGGTGTGATGTGTTTGTGACCAGATTTCTGTTGCAGTGGCTGCTATATCACATTTCCTGCAGGATTCAGGTAGAGGGAGGAAAAGTCCATATGAAATAAACAAAATATTTTGGATAAAACAAAGGAGATGCAGAAAAATCACAGGTCTCTTGCTATAAATCTTCCCCATTCTTACATCTTCCCCAGTGACAAGGTCTCTCCGAGCTGAATCAGCTATTTCAAAAGTTACACCAGCTCCTAAAGGTTAGTCTTCTACACTCAGATTGGTTAGAATCATAGAATCATAGAATCATAGAATATAAGTGTTGGAAGGGACCCCAGAAGGTCATCTAGTCCAACCCCCTGCTCGAAGCAGGACCAATTCCCAGTTAAATCATCCCAGCCAGGGCTTTGTCAAGCCTGACCTTAAAAACCTCGAAGGAAGGAGATTCTACCACCTCCCTAGGTAACGCATTCCAGTGTTTCACCACCCTCTTAGTGAAAAAGTTTTTCCTAATATCTAATCTAAACCTCCCCCACTGCAGCTTGAGACCATTACTCCTCGTTCTGTCATCTGCTACCATTGAGAACAGTCTAGAGCCATCCTCTTTGGAACCCCCTTTCAGGTAGTTGAAAGCAGCTATCAAATCCCCCCTCATTCTTCTCTTCTGCAGGCTAAACAATCCCAGCTCCCTCAGCCTCTCCTCATAACTCATGTGTTCCAGACCCCTAATCATTTTTGTTGCCCTTCGCTGGACTCTCTCCAATTTATCCACATCCTTCTTGAAGTGTGGGGCCCAAAACTGGACACAGTACTCCAGATGAGGCCTCACCAATGTCGAATAGAGGGGAACGATCACGTCCCTCGATCTGCTCGCTATGCCCCTACTTATACATCCCAAAATGCCATTGGCCTTCTTGGCAACAAGGGCACACTGCTGACTCATATCCAGCTTCTCGTCCACTGTCACCCCGAGGTCCTTTTCCGCAGAACTGCTGCCTAGCCATTTGGTCCCTAGTCTGTAGCTGTGCATTGGGTTCTTCCGTCCTAAGTGCAGGACCCTGCACTTATCCTTATTGAACCTCATCAGATTTCTTTTGGCCCAATCCTCCAATTTGTCTAGGTCCTTCTGTATCCTATCCCTCCCCTCCAGCGTATCTACCACTCCTCCCAGTTTAGTATCATCCGCAAATTTGCTGAGAGTGCAATCCACACCATCCTCCAGATCATTTATGAAGATATTGAACAAAACCAGCCCCAGGACCGACCCTTGGGGCACTCCACTTGATACCGGCTGCCAACTAGACATGGAGCCATTGATAACTACCCGTTGAGCCCAACAATCTAGCCAGCTTTCTACCCACCTTGTAGTGCATTCATCCAGCCCATACTTCCTTAACTTGCTGACAAGAATACTGTGGGAGACCGTGTCAAAAGCTTTGCTAAAGTCAAGAAACAATACATCCACTGCTTTCCCTTCATCCACAGAACCAGTAATCTCATCATAGAAGGCGATTAGATTAGTCAGGCATGACCTTCCCTTGGTGAATCCATGCTGGCTGTTCCTGATCACTTTCCTCTCATGCAAGTGCTTCAGGATTGATTCTTTGAGGACCTGCTCCATGATTTTTCCAGGGACTGAAGTGAGGCTGACTGGCCTGTAGTTCCCAGGATCCTCCTTCTTCCCTTTTTTAAAGATTGGCACTACATTAGCCTTTTTCCAGTCATCCAGGACTTCCCTGGTTCGCCACGAGTTTTCAAAGATAATGGCCAATGGTTAGTTTCAGATTAAGGACATTAGTGGTTTCGACTTTTGATCCTGCCCAGCTAGCCTAAGAAGACAAGGCAGATGAGGCGACATATTTTATTGGATGAGCGTGTCTTGGTGAAAGACACAGGCTTTCGAGCGCCGCGGAACTCTTCCTCAGATCAGCAGTCCTGGAGCTTGTCTCTTTCACAAATAAAAGATCTGACCTCACCCACCTTGTCTCTCTAACATCCTGGGGAAAACATGGCTACAACGACCCTGCAAACATCTAATCTCAGGGTATTGTTGGGAAAGATTTCATGGAGAGAGAGTTCCCTGTGGTGGTGTCTTCAAACCCCCAGAAAACACAGGCAGGAAAGGATGAAGAATTCTCCCTGCCTGCAGATCACTACACTAGCCATGTACACATCTGTGAGAAATGCCAGCTGTGGAGAGACACACCCACAGTTGCGGGGACTACAGAGAGCACACCCCACTTTAAAGAGGGAAGAGAAGGAGCAGAAGAGCTTGGGGTTGCTAAGGAGCAATAAGGCTTGGCCAGCCAGCCAGCAGAGTTGGCACCAGACTTCTTCAGAGAGACTAGTGACCCCTTAGAGGTGCAGGGGAGGTAAACTGAGACAAAAGGGTCTTTTGACTCTTTTTTGTTTGTTACATTTATAGAAGCTGCCTTTTTCTGAGCATTTGATTTGAACCGTGGCTATCCGGGTCAAGGGACAACCCAGGCCACTTGAAGTGGGACTTTTGCACATTCCCCTTTTGGCTCCAGGTGCCTTGTGCTGAGTGTGGCTGGCTGCTTCCGTTGCACTTCCTTGGCAGCAAGCTCTGGAAGCAAAGACGCTTCCAGCTGGGCACATCAGCAAGGCCCTCGCCAGTCCACCGAACCCATCGGAGCATTTGAACAGATTTCAAGGACCTACATTTGATTAACTTTTCTCCTAATCTCTCAAGTCGTTATGTGCAATATGAACTGCAAACAGGTTGCAACAGGAAATGCAGACAAACAAGCAAAGAACCAATGCTGGGATCTTGTAAATCCTTGGCTGCAAAATAGCAAAGGCCAACACATTCTGTGAGTAAAGAGAGATGTGGGGGAGAGCAAGTAAGAAGTTGACCAGCCAGCCGGCCTTCCTAGAGCCAGCCCATCATGGATAGCACTAGAAGAGACACTGGAGTGAGGCAAGCAGAGGGAACTACACTCAGAAAGTGAAGGAGAACTAGAAGAATGTTCCCTACATTAGTCAGCCACTGATCTCCTAATGTTCAGGGTGCCAATAAACAGATGCAGGAGTCATGGGAAACTAAGTGCAATATTATTTATTTGTATTACAATAGTGCCTAGCAGTCCCAGTCATGGCCCAGGACCCATTGTGCTAGGCACTGTACATTTTTAATTTAACTCCATCAACCTAAGCGCTACGTGGAGTTATTAAATCAGTGTAGTATGCGAGTTACATTGGAGGGAGCTACATTTTAGTGTAGACTCTTAGGCCATGTTTACACTACCCGCCAGATCGGCAGGTAGTGATCAATCTATCGGGGATCGATTTATCGTGTCTAGTGTAGACGCAATAAATCGATCCCCGATCACTCCACTGTCGACTCCAGAACTCCACCACGGTGAGAAGTGGAAGCGGAGTTGACGGAGGAGCGGCGGCCGTCTATCCCACTCTGCGAGGACGCGAAGTAAGTGATTCTAAGTCGATCTAAGATATGTCGACTTCAGCTACGCTATTCTCGTAGCTGAAGTTGCGTATCTTAGCTCGATCCCCCCACACACACACCCAGCGTAGACCAGGCCTTACAGAGTTAGGTCAAAGTAAGCTGCCTTATGTCAACCTAACTGTAGTGTAGACCAGGGCTGCGTGCCATGCTGTTTATCAGCTTTGGTTTTATTGTCCTCTCGAGAACCAATACTGCTCGTGCCAAGGAATGCATCTTTTAGTAAAGCAAGCAGGATTTGGCCACAAGAACAGAAGCCTATGGAGCTATGCTGAGGATCTGGCCTTAAGTGTTTATAGATTAGTGGAATGGCTCATTGGGGCACATTCTTACTTTCTTGAATAGTGTGTGAATATGGATTCACTCCATTGATTTTAGGGGCTTCACTCCTGATTTACCTTGGTGTGAGATCAGGATCATGAGCGGTAGATGCACTCACATCTTTACTGGACGTTGTCACATTTGCTTTCCCATTGCCAGCCCCATGGTTCCTCTCCAGGATGGCTTCACAAAGGAGAACTTTATTAGCTGTTACATCTGCCCAGGCATCCAGACTGACATGTTGACACATTGTGGGCTTGATTCTCTTCTCCCTTTTGCTTTACATCAATGTACTCCTCCCCCCCTTAATTCCAGGTGGGTATCTCCTAATTTGTACCGATGGAAGAAAAGACGAAAATCAGGTGCATTCTTTTCCTCCTGCAGATTGAGGGACTGCATTGACAAGAGCATTACTGCTTCCCACTTGTAATCATTTCCTGTCATTATCTTGTTAAATGTCAAGCTTGTTTTTCAGCTAGTTTGCCATGCAATTTCTCCCAGGTCTGCTGTACCTTAGCTGAGTCATTAGTTGCTGGAAAAGACCCCTTCTTCCGAGCAGAAACCCTGGGCAAGCTGAGCGCCACGTGCATCTTATCAACAGCACAGATGTTTAGCTCTTTAAACCGTGGTAGATTCAAATGAGATAGAAAGCTCTTCATTAGGACAAAAGAGGTTTTCTTTTGGAGTTGTATTTTCCAGGTGAAATGTTGGGAGCTTGCATAATGAGGACCGCATTGATGGAGCGATTGACAGAGCTAAAGGTAGCGAGGCAAAGAGACATAAAAAGGACAATGGCTCAGAGAGCATATACCCTTGCTCATATAGGGAACCAGCGGCATTTAATCTCATGTTGACACATAAGAGCAATATTCAGAGCAATCTATTTTAGGTAGTTAGCTAGCCGTCACTCCCATAATAGCTGAGCATGTCAGAATCTTTAATGTATTTGTCCTGTAGTCAGGCAACTACCCCGCTTCTAAGGAAAAAGGTTAAAGACAGCTGATGTAGGCTACTTGGGGAAACAGCCACAACTGGTCCTGATATAAGGGCTAAGGGAGGCACTGGGTCAGTCTGTCTCCAGCTTGGAGGGGGAAGGACCTGGCTGCCTGGGAGCCCAGGGTACCTGGGGCAGAGCAGAGCAGGGCTGGGCTAGGCTAGGCTAGGGAAGGGCAAGGGCAAGGGCAAGGGCAAGGGGAAGAGTAAGAGGAGCTGGGGAGCTCCAGCCTGCAACTCCCCAGGCTGAGGCCTGGTTAAAGCCTAAGGAGGTACTGGGGCTGCAGAGGTGCAGCCCGGGGGTAGGCAGAGGCAGCTGGTTCAACCCCCTTGCCAGTGATGAGTGGCCATGACAGACTGCAGTCTTCCCCAGAGAAAGGGGGCTAGATGACGACTGGCAGTAGCAACTGAGGCAAGGTGGGCATTGGGGGAGGGGGTTCCCTTGGGAAGTGTCATAAATATAAAGGGAAGGGTAAACCCCTTTGAAATCCCTCCTGGCCAGGGGAAAGCTCCTCTCACCTGTAAAGGGTTAAGAAGCTAAAGGTAACCTCGCTGGCACCTGACCAAAATGACCAATGAGGAGACAAGATACTTTCAAAAGCTGGGAGGAGGGAGAGAAACAAAGGGTCTGTGTCTGTCTATATGCTGGTTTCTGCCGGAGATAGACCAGGAATGGAGTCTTAGAACTTTTAGTAAGTAATCTAGCTAGGTATGTGTTAGATTATGATTTCTTTAAATGGCTGAGAAAAGAATTGTGCTGAATAGAATAAATATTTCTGTCTGTGTATCTTTTTTGTAACTTAAGGTTTTGCCTAGAGGGGTTCTCTATGTTTTTGAATCTAATTACCCTGTAAGATATCTACCATCCTGATTTTACAGGGGGGATTTCTTTATTTCTATTTACTTCTATTTTTATTAAAAGTCTTCTTGTAAGAAACTGAATGCTTTTTCATTGTTCTCAGATCCAAGGGTTTGGGTCTGTGGTCACCTATGCAAATTGGTGAGGCTTTTTATCCAACATTTCCCAGGAAAGGGGGGGTGCAAGTGTTGGGAGGATTGTTCATTGTTCTTAAGATCCAAGGGTCTGGGTCTGTAGTCACCTAGGCAAATTGGTGAGGCTTTTTACCAAACCTTGTACAGGAAGTGGGGTGCAAGGTTTTGGGAAGTATTTTGGGGGGAAGGATGCGTCCAAACAGCTCTTCCCCAGTAACCAGTATTAGTTTGGTGGTGGTAGCGGCCAGTCCAAGGACAACGGGTGGAATATTTTGTACCTTGGGGAAGTTTTGACCTAAGCTGGTAAAGATAAGCTTAGGAGGTTTTTCATGCAGGTCCCCACATCTGTACCCTAGAGTTCAGAGTGGGGGAGGAACCTTGACAGGAAGGGAGACCTGGAGTGTGGGGGCACTGCTGTGGGGCAGCACCCCAAGGTAAGGGGCACTGGGGTCCGGGAGGTACATGGGGCCTGCAGCAGGTGAGACATTGGCCAGCAGGGGGCGCCCCACCAGTGAGTGCTTGATCTGCTTCAGTCCTCTTACACCCCTGTGCAGCAGGGAGTGCCCTTACACAGATGCCATTACAAAGAAGCCAAGTAATTTATTCAAGGAGTCTATAGCAGAGCAGGGACTTGAACCCACATTTCCAAAGAGCCAGGCTAAGACCCTAACCACTAAACCACCCTTCTTCCTTCTTGAGGGGGCCTACCTGATGCCTCTAGGCCTGGTCTAAACTTAAAACTTATGTCAGTTGCGGGTGTGAAAAAAACAGCGCTCTCCCCCACAGAACATAACCATACCAGCAAAATACCCTGTGTAGATACAGCTATGTTGGTGGAAGATTGCTTCAGTCAGCACTGCTAATGTTGTTTGGGGAGGGCGTGTTTTCACAATGACAGAAAAACTTCTTCTGTCAGTGTATTCTGTGTCTACAGGCTATTCAGTAGACACAGCCCTAATCACTGATCCCTCCAAATCACTCGTGGAAAGATAGAAGCCGCTGTTGGAAAATCTGGCCAGTGCGTGTCATTCCTGTGAGTCAACGTTTATACCATGCACAAGGGGAAGCCTGCAGAACTAGCAATGGTAACAGAAACTGGATTGAGGCATCGTACTATAAAACTTAATCTACCATAAACAGGCACAGTCTACCATAAAGAAACAGTGCGGACAGATATAAGAAAACATGAGATGGTTTAGTGTTCTAACGATATAAGCCACAGCAAGGCACAAATGCGCTCGGTGTCACTGGGGACGATTGCATTTCAATAGGTTAGGTGTACTCTCCAGGAGACGTGATGCAAACACTCGGTTTTCAAAGATATAAATGTTTGCCTTGTGCTGAGCAGAAGCCGTGGTACTGATCTGGGATCTCAAATATCATTTTAAGTTTTAAACTTTAGCGAGTCCCCGTCTCTCCCAGCCAGCACAAATACCCCAGTGAATTCCAGTGTGCACCTGGTAATGTTTGTTCATAAGTCAATGAGCTAGGGGACATGTTTAAAGTGAGGAGTGATAGCCTGTGAGTAAATCAAAATATTAGAGCTCAGAAGACCTGGGTTGAATTCTTGTCTTTGCTACGAAATGCTGGGGAAAGTCATTTAATTTCTCTGTAGATCACTTTCCCCCACTTAAATAGGGCTAATAATACTTCCTTTGCCTGCCATGTCCATTTAGGGGTGTGGTTTCCAAAGTGTCAAGGGAAAGTAACTGCTCAACATCACCCATTGCAATTCAGTGTATTTCTCCCTGCGTTGCCTAGAGAACAGTGCACTGAACTGGGACTCAGGAGAGCAAGGCTTCATTGGGTTGCCAGCCTGCTAGGTGACCCTGGGCTAATCACGTCACTGTTCCTTGCCTCGGTTTCCCACCTGCAAAATGGGGATAATGGCACTGATCTCCTTTGTAAAGTGCTTTGAGAGCTACTGCTGAAAAGTGCTAGGCATTATTATTATTAGACACCTGTGAAAATTTCAGCTGTAGGTTGCAGGGTCTTTAGAGCAGGGACTATCTCTTATCGTGTGTCTGTACAGCTCCTAGCATAGCAGGGTTAGTCCATTAGATTGCTGAAGCCTCTTTGTGTAGCCAGATAGCAACACCTGGCTTGCTGTTAGCAACTCAATCACAAGTGCTGGCTCTGAAGTGAAGTGCTTCAGCTTCAGCCTAATCAGGAATGAGAAGTGAGTGCAGGGAATAAACCTAGCTCCCATTCACACTGGGAAGGACTTTTGTGGGTGGAGTGTACCTACCTCTGGCACAGAGCTGGGGGCTCAGCCTGTTTAACTCTCCAGCATCACTTGTATAGCTTGTCATGCCAATGACGTGTTACAGTACTGGGCTGAAAGGAATTGGCAGTGCAGTATGCTTGTGGGTAGAAGGTGGGATTTTTGCAGGAGAAGGAGGAAGTTGCATCTTCTGTCTATGGAGAGAGAGAGCACTTTGTACCACTCCTGAGTAACTAGTGCACTCTACCCCACTTGTGTACCAGGCAGGTTGCTGAGGGACTAGCATCTATTCAACATTGGATGAAAGGGCTGGTCAGGCCAACACAGAGCCTTTGGGGTAGAGGGATAGAGTGGAAAACGGATTCCTCCCCTCCTCCCCAAATGACATGGTGTGCTAGAAAACAGCCCCTGGGATGTGCCAGTCTTGGCTAAACACCATGGGGAGCCGGAGGAACCAGTTCCAACACAGAGCTATCAAGCGGGCTTGTGGAAAGGAGACATTACAGTTTTGAAAACCATGGGAAGTAGTGTGGCCTAGTGGATACAGCACAGGACCAGGACTCAGGAGACCTGCTTTCTATTCTGGGTTCTCTTCCCTGAGCTGACCTTGGGTAAGTCACTTCCCTGGTCTTTGCCTCGGTTTCCCCATCTGTAAATAGGGATAACAATGCTGACTTCCTTTGCAAAATGCTTTGCGATGCTTGGATTTAAAGTACAACAGAACAACTGGGTTTTATTATAAAACATTCTCTTACCTACAGCTGGCTTTTGGGGAGGAATTGGGTCTTGGGTTCAGTCCCCACTGTGGAAGACTCACCCCACAGCATGGCGTTATCCCTGCTTAGGTATTTCTAGGTGTTAGTAACTGCCCATCCTTAATGGGTCACATACCAGGAGCTGAGTGACTGAGACTCCATGGTGCCCCATGGTGCAAAGGTGGTATTTCCAGAGAAACGACAAAGACCTCTCAAGAGTGCAATGTCCCTGACCTGGGTAGCGGGAGGGCATGGGGTGGAAAGGTCACCAATCTGCATGCCTGATCCTTTGTCACTGCACCAGTCGGGTGAGCATTCATTCCTAAATAATTAAGTGGCTTGAAAAGGTTCCAAAGTCAAAACAGTGAATCAAAACGATCATCACTGGCCCCCTTCTTTGCATAGTCATGTACAATGCTTGGCAACCCACTCAGAGCCAGGACACATTACTTCGAAATTCATCACTGAGCAATGACAGTGACAGAAACAGCTGTCAAGGCTCCTGGCCATGTCATCGGAATCTCCATAAATAAGTAACAGGCCCTGACTCACTTACTTCTGACAAGTCGTAAAATCCTGGCATTGCAGATTTTTGCTGGGGAAGACCTTTCCCCATGCATTTGGATTTTTGTGTTCAAGTTAAATTTGTGAATCAAATTGTAACCGACTCACATTAAAATATGACCTGGCATCTGACTCTCCTTGACAGCTACTAGGAAAGGGCTCTGTTCTTAACGGGACGTGGGCACTCTTTGAAAAACATGGAGGTGAAGTCCTGGCTCACCTGAAATCAAAAGCAAAACTCTCTACCCGGAGGCCAGGAGTTCACCCTCCTTCTTCTGTGATGTATCAGATCCATGGTGTTTTTATTGCCTGACTTTTTCTCCTGTTTAGTGGATTTTACATGGGAAAGAGAAACCAGATAAACATGACCTTGGGCATGTCGCTTAACCTCTCTGCGCCTCTGTTTCCCCCTCCCTGCACTTTGTCTATTACGATTGTAAGCTCTTCAGGCAGGGAGTGTCTCTCATTATGTGTGTACAGCACCATGCACCATGGGGCTCTGATCTGAATTGTGGCCTCTACCTGCTGCTGACTGAATAATAATAATGCCCATCAATGTGTGACCTATTGAATAGGCATTGCTCGCAGGAGTCCTTGCTGGGGAAGGGGTGGCATTACAGACTCATTGCTTATTAGAGAGTGATGCTTTTTATCAATATAAAACACATGTTTAAAAAGACTCTTTCATGGAATGAAAACAGGGCTGTGCTCAATTCGGCCGTGGCTTCCCATCCACCAGCTGGCTGAGCAGATCTCCCCGCAACTTGGGTCCTTGTTTAGCTAACTATCTAACCACACACCTGCGCCCAACCCCATGTGGCTAATATAAGATCTGCAAATACCACTGCTGACTGACAGGGCTCCATCCCTTGCGGCTTACCTGGGTACAGTTACAGACTCTGGCCATCCTGGTTTGATGTCTCCTCGTGGCTCCAGCCATTGGACAGAGGCCATGGCTGGGCAGACACAGCATCTTCCCCCGTGACTGAGAAAAGAGAATATTTTTGCTTCGGTGACTCCTACAGCTGGGGGGCAGTCCTGCACCAGCTGCTTCAGCATCTCCATCCATCCTCTAGCTCACTGCTGGGTGACGCCAAAGCATGAATCAGATGTGTCTGACCCAACAATGTCCTTCACAGCTGGCCACAGGATCAGCTCGAGGGAGCATATGCTATTATTTATTCTCTGTATTTGTGTTTATTTATTTTGCTGAAGGAGAAGGTCAGTCAAAGTCTAAACAGTTCTGGGAGGATTGAAGTTGGTCTTCAGAAGCCTAGTGTGTTCTCAGCAGGATTGTCCCCCTGGCTTGGATCAATGAAACCGTCTTGCCCGAATGTGCGGCAAAGCCATCCCTGCCCTCCTCCACTGATGTTTATGGGAAAAGACAGCCTTACCTGCCAGGGGTTATATAAATGCCCAAGGCTGAATCTTTAGAGCATGACCAGAGCGGAGCTGGGAATACAGTTTCTCCTCTGAGGGTTTCTTCAAAAAATGAATAAGTAACAAGCCTTTTGGTGCAAATAGAAGATTGGATCCAAGTTGTCAAGGTTCCTTCCCCACTCTGAACTCTAGGGTACAGATGTGGGGACCTGCATGAAAACCTCCTAAAAACTTACTTTCACCAGCTTAGGTTAAAACTTCCCAAGGTACAAATTAATTTTATCCTTTGTCCCTGGATTTCCACTGCCACCACCAAACTTTAACTGGGTTTACTGGAAACATAGTTTGGACACGTCTTTCCCCCCAAAATCCTCCCAACCCTTGCACCCCACTTCCTGGGGAAGGCTTGGTAAAAATCCTCACCAATTTGCATAGGTGACCACAGACCCAAACCCTTGGATCTTAGAACAATGAAAAAGCATTCAGTTTTCTTACAAGAAGACTTTTAATAGAAGTAAAGGAATCACCTCTGTAAAATCAGGATGGTAGATACCTTACAGGGTAATTAGATTCAAAACATAGAGAATCCCTCTAGGCAAAACCTTAAGTTACAAAAAAGATACACAGACAGAAATAGTTATTCTATTCAGCACAATCCTTTTCTCAGCCATTTAAAGAAATCATAATCTAACACATACCTAGCTAGATTACTTACTAAAAGTTCTAAGACTCCATTCCTGTTCTATCCCCGGCAAAAGCAGCATACAGACAGACATCTAACCTTCATTCATCTCCTTACTCCTAGTACTTGGTTATTGTCCCCCTCATTAGTCACCCTCAGCTAAGCTCTAATTCTTCAGTGCATTTCCTAACAAGACAGGCTCTGCAGCCTCTGGCTCCTTTTTGATGCTCTGCTCTCTATTCCCTGCACTTTGCCTGCTTCCTGTTGTGCCGGTAACCCTGACGAAAGTGTGGCTACGCGTACAAAATAGCAGGGCTTGTGCCACAGGTGGATTATGGCTATTGATCCTTTCCGAGCCTAGATTTAATAAAGGCTATGTCTACACTGCAGTTTATGCTGAATAAATCACACCCCCGAGTGATATAAATCACGCTGACATAAGCACTCGTTCACAGCGCTATGTCGGCAGGAGAGCTTTTCCCACCGACAGAGCTTCTGCCATTCGTGGAGGCGGTTTTATTATGCCGACAGGAGAGCTCTCTCCCGTTAGCATAGAGCGTCTTCACCACACACGCTGCAGCGGCACAGCGATGCTGCTTTAGTGCTGTATGTGTAAACATGGCCTTTGGTAGCCAAGCTCTGGTTCCATTGAATGGTAACCTCCCGCTGATCTCATTAGGATCAGAATGTGGCCCATAGTCATTGTGGCCTTTGGGTGGAGAACAAGGGACAGGCAATGTGGGGATTTGAGTTGGTAATTGACTAATGGTAATTGACTGCTGAGGATGTCTGACACAGATGAGCAGAGTGCTGCCAGCCTGCACAGAGATTCTTCCCAGAAGACAGTGATCCTCACCTCACCTTGACTTCCCTTGTGTGAGGGGCACTGGACCTGGTATCCCTGTGGCTAGCTTGGCTCCAGGGTGGAGGTCACAGCAGGGCATCATGACCCCACACACACATACAAGCTTCTCTTGTTCTCCCCTGGAGTGAGAGCTCTGGCCTGGAAATGGGCACCGCGTCTCTTAAATGGCACAACATGGAGCGTACACCTCAGTGCCACTAGAGCGGCGCTGGCCGAGGGGGTCATCCTGGTTTGCTGTTTAATCCCTTTCAGCGTCAGCTCCATTAGCAGTTCCTGCCTCACACCCTCGGCTGAGAGAGAAGCCATTCGATTGGCTTAGTGACCGTAGAACATGTTCTGGCCACAAAACACCACCATAGAACCATAGAATCATAGGACTGGTACCTCAAGAGGTCATCTAGGCCAGTCCCCTGCACTCATGGCAGGACTAATGATTATCTAGACCATCCCTGACAGGTGTTTGTCCAACCTGCTCTTAAAAATCTCCAATGATGGAGATTCCACAACCTCCCTGGGCAATTTATTCCAGTGCTTAACCACCCTCACAGTTAGAAAGTTTTTCCTAATGTCCAACCTAAACCTCCCTTGCTGCAATTTAAGCCCATTGCTTCTTGTCCTGTATTCAGAGGTTAAGAAGAACAATTTTTCTCCCTCCTCCTTGTAACAACCTTTTATGTACTTGAAAACTCTTATCATGTCCCCTCTCGGTCTTCTCTTTTCCAGACTAAACAAACCCAATTTTTTCAATCTTCCCTCATAGGTCATGTTTTCTAGACCTTTAATAATTTTTGTTGCTCTTCTCTGGACTCTCTCCAATTTGTCCACATCTTTCCTGAAACGTGGCCCCCAGAACTGGACACAAGACTCCAGTTGAGGCCTAATCAGCGCATTGCAGAGCAGGAGAATTACTTCTCATGACTTGCTTACCACACTCCCACCAATATATCCCAGAAGGATGTTCGCTTTTTTTGCAACAACATTACAATAATACCATGATATGCCTTCTCTCTTTGATAAGGACACAGCGCAGCGCTCTGAGTTCATGTGATGCAGATACAAGGACAACGTACAATCTCGCAGCTGCTTGGGGAACTAGGGCTAGAATTCCAGTGGCCTTGCTTTAGCACACCTGGACGCTGCCATCTGAGCAGAGACAGCCCCCCCAGTACCTCTAATAGCAGGTCTTTGTGGACTAGCCCCTAGGGGGCGACGTCAGGCATGCAGTCGTTCACTGTGGCGAGTGGAGCCTGACAAGTCATCTGAGGTCACCTGCGAATCTTGCTTCCAATCCATCCACAAGCACTGGTCTAACCAGGCGACCCCCGAGGTGCCTAACGAAAGCAGCCACTCCAGTCTGTTCAATTTCTCTACCTGATTGGGGATACTCCCAGCTGCCAGGTGGTTCTGACCGACTGCTCCTGCCCCACACATAGCTGCTCATCTGGCTATCCTCACACACACAAAACCAGTACATCGCATCATGTCTGGGCCTGTGCTTGTGAGTGGCATGAGATTCATTGTGTCTGGGTAGGGGCTGCACTGCAGGAGGAGAGCCCAGTTTTGCAACCTGCTGTGTTCAAAATCAAGAGCCTGGGCCCTCAAAATCATGTGATTTAAAAACACCAGAAGAATGTGGGCATTTTTTATTTGACTTCTGCTTTTTTGAGCCTTGAGCATTCATGTTTCCTGATTTTTCTGCCCAACCAGAAGAGCTAGGAACAGGTCTTTTTGAAAATGAGCACTGAGAAGCTCACTGAACCCAGGAAACCCACCCAGTGCTGTGAAATTGGGAGTGCAGGCAATTTGGATAGGGTTCCTGTCCCAAAGCTGCCATGCAGGAGGAATGTTAATGCTGTGGGACTGCAACAGGGACAGGGGGTTTTGCCATCTGACCTTGAGCCAAAGACACAACATTGGAGAAGAAACCCCTGTGCAGATAATTTATTGCATGGAAACCACCCCTAGTAATGCGCTGGTGAATTTGCATCTGTGCAGGATTGTTGAGCATCTAGAAGGAACAAACACCTGCTGGCAGGAAGGCAAAGGTGCCCCATCAGAGGCCGAGTGACAGCTTCATGGTTTTCCTTCGAAGAGGGCTATTGGTTGCCTTTGTTATGGAGCAGAGAGGGGGGCTTGGTGTATTGTTGCACAAGCACATCAACGTGCAAAAATGTGCACACAATTGTGAGCGTGCAAATGAGCAGTCACACCCCCCAAAATGGCTCTTTGCGCCAGGACTGTGCACGCAAACACAGCACATAGGCATGCCAATGGAGCATCACATGGCTTGCATGGTTTTGTTCAGGGGCAGGTGGGCAAGCTGTGCTGCAAGATATATTTAAAATATATCCATTTCCAAGCTGGAGTCCTGTACTTAGTAGGCTGTTTTTCAAAGTTAAAGAGAGAAGCTATATTTCAGACACAGAATACAAAGCAGCGAAAGTTAAGTGGCCTGCAGTGGCTGAGAGCCTATCTGATCACCATGGAGAGCTCCGGACTAAAGTGAATGCCAATTGTTTGTTATTTCTGAGCCTGATGCTGTATAAAGGAGCTGACCCTATCCTGCCCTTTCCACATATGAAAAAAGTATTAAATACTTTGAGGGGTTGATCTGGTAAGCCAGATGCTTCAGCAAAACAGAGCTGGGTGCAAAAGAGTCTAGATACTGCATAAAGAAGTATCCTGGCTCTTTGGGAAGGCTGCACTGTTTGCACAGCCTACAGGCCTTATAGATACACAAATACACTCCCATTGCATGACTGCAAAATCCAGGCTGGGACTTGAGGACATGCAGTGAGTTAGAAGTCCAGGGAGGAACCCTGGGGCTGCACTCAGCCGGGCAGGTAAAGTCAGCTTTGCACCTGTTATAATGTTCAGCCTCATTCGGACAGCCCAGACCTGCTCCGGGAGCTGGCATGACTTGTTGTAGGCAGTCACGAGAAGGCAGCAGGACTGCTGTCAGAACCGTTAATCCAGCAGGCCGGGCACTCATCTAGGATGTAGGAGACCTGTAGGTGAATTCCCGCTCTGAAAGAGACTTGACATGGGCTTCTTGGTTCACCAAAACGTCCACAAAATTTCAGATTCAGTTTGATGCAAACTGATTTTTTTTCTCCTGATTTTCTGGAACTTCCAAGGAACTGAAAATCTCTTTCATTGGACCAACTTCTGTTGGTGAGCAAGACAAGCTTTGGGCGGTTTGAAAGCTCAAATAAATTGGTTAGTCTCTAAGGTGCCACAAGTCCTCCTTTTCTTTTTGCGAATACAGACTAACACGGCTGCTACTCTGAAACTTGAAAGCCTGTGTCTCTCACCAACAGAAGTTGGTGCAATAAATGATATCACCTCACCCACCTTGTCTTCCTAACCTCCTGGGGCCAATAGCACTACAACCACACTGCATATATCGAACTGGGCAATCAGTTGTTTGCCCAGATCTCATTCTAACACAGCTCTGGGGGTAGGTGTGTGTGGTAAGCCAGCACAAGTTCCATTGAGTCAGTTTTAATCACAGACTGTTTATTAAGCACCACTACAATCCCCTCAATGTGGACGCACTGAAAACTGGGCTCTCAAAAAATTATTCTCAGGATCCCTGCCAGCAGCCACTGCACAGTGGTGTGCTGTTTGGAGCTGCTTCCGATCAAAGAAGCCTCCCCCAGCCACTTTCTTCTATCATCACAAAGCTTAGCGCTTTTAAAAGTTTAACGATGAGCTGACATTAAAACTGCCATGCAAAGAAACATTGAGGACTGTGCATTTAATTAATCTTTACACTCATGATCTAAAGGCAGGATGTGCCATTCCGGTCTCCCTGGAAAGCCCTTGTTCCTGAAGTCTCTGAAAACCCTAGATATATTTTTATTTCTTTCAATTACTCCTAATAAAAAAAAAGTATAGTGGAAGCTGCTAAAATCACTACTTTTTCATGCTATCAGAATCCTTGCCCGATTACTTCAAAATCCTCTGATATTAGCAGCATGACCCGTGACTCTCTGTACACTGAGAGAAAGACCAAGCCTTAAACTCAGGTCTTGCTAGGCCCCTGATTGCATTTCATTTTCTTTAACTCAAATATGCATGTCATGTAAAGGCAGCTTTTGGGGAAACTAAAACAGCATATAAAATATCCTGGTTTCACTTTCTCATTCCATGACTCTTCAACACAGAAATCTCACTGCATGCCACAAACTGCAGATGATAAATGTACTAGATCACCCCAAGACAAGCTGTACTAAACCAATCCAGTCTGATTTAGCCCCCTCTGATTAGACTCAGCTAAAGCCAAATCTGCTAATGCCAAGCCAAAGAGGATAGCTTAATGGTCCAAAATTGCATTTTTTACTGTGTGTATGTGTCTTTCAGATAAGAGCTTGAATAACAAGCTTCTGTCTACTTTGCAGAAATATTAAATCTCCAATGGAAAATTCTGCAAGAATGAATAGGGTTTTCTCTACTGTTCTTGGTCAACATTTTCCCTGCTCCCACCCTGTTAGTGTTCTGAAGTTTGATATGTCCACCCCAGAGGTGGCTGCATTTCTCTGTTGTATGCTCTTTGGGTTGCAAGGCACAGTGGAAATGCAGAATACAGATGAACCTCAGACCAGAACCCTGGGTCTGCACCCACTCAAATTCTGAGCAGTTACAGATCAGGATCTGAATTTTGTAGCCCAGGTTTAATTTTACTGGGGGCCTAAGCTAGAACCCCAAATCCCAACAGCTGCAAATTTAGGGGAGAGGTCCAGTTTGGATCTGATTCCACCTCTGAAGTTCGGGGTTTGGGCTGGCATCTTATTGTTTCTCTAATAGCGCATCTGCCTTGTAATCCCCGTGCTGACTCCCCATAACAGAGCTTGCATTCTGCACCACCTCGATTGGGAATGCAGTCTCACATTGTGGAGGTACATCGCTTCGTTGGCCAGAGTGTGGCTGGCTCTGCATGGCAGAAGGGGATCAGAGTGTGGCTGGCTCTGCATGGCAGAAGGGGATTCTTGCTTCATGCCCCTGTGCAGAGTCTAGCTAGCATGGAATCCTTGCATCCACATGAGCACAAGGACAGCTCCTGGCTAGCTGCCCCATGAGAGCTAGTCACCCCCGAAGGTAGGGCTGTGACTCTATCCTTATCAACAGCAACCAGCCCAGGGGAGCGTGTGCCCCTAGGAGGTGGTGCAACGAACATGCTCCCCCAATACGCCTGGGCACTCCAGGCAGCTTTGTGCCCAATAACTATGATGGATCCCATTGCTCACCATTTGGACAGTGATCTCCAGCTGTGTGAATGGAAGAGTGTGAGGAAGTCCCAGGCGGCATCTGCTACGACCCCAGACTTGCAATAAGGAAAATGCTCCCACATGCACCAGCCAGACTAATTACACGCTGCAAATTGCTTTGCTGCTCGGTGCAACACAGGACTCAGAAGCTATTTGCGCTTCATGAAAGGGCAGGAGGCTATGGTGAGTTCTAGGGCAACTCCCTTGGAGAGCCTGGAGACTGCCAGATGCTGCAGTCCTCAGCCAGCTGCTGTGTGCTTCTGCTGCTTAACTGGAACCGAGACGTTGCACCTCTGCTGTTAAACTGTGGCTCCCCCCGAGATTCACAAAGCAGAGCAGGGCCTGTGGGTCTCTGTCAGAAGTTGGATTCCCAGCTTTGATGGGAATGACAAGGAGTGGAATGACAATTGGCCATGTGTCTCTCTCTATAGTGACCCCACCGGACCCAGCTTAGAGCAATGCTAATGGGGCCCCACTGACTTCACAGAACGAAGTAGTGATAATTTTGATGTGTTCCTTGTTAGCAGCCATTTTTCATTTGAGCAGAACTTTACGAGGATACCTCAAAGTGAGACAGTCACTGAAGATTTGAAGAATGGAGAAGAATGAAATCAGAGCATTGATCAAGTGCCTCCAGAAGAAAGGCTTAACCCCAAAGGCAATCCATGAGCACATGCTGGCAACACCGAGGATGATGACCCTTCATAGACCACAGGAAAAACTGGGGTTGCTGAATTTAAGTGAGGCAGAGTCACAGTACCCTGGAGAGGCCACCACTCCAAAGAAAGCTGATGCTGTCCACAAGATGTTGACAGATGACAGAAGATCAGCAGTCAGGCACATAGCTGAGACAGTGGGCATCAGCACTGGGTCAGTGTACACCGTCCTCAAGGATGACTTGGCCCTGAGAAAGGTGTCAGCAAGGTGGGTCCCCAGAATGTCCAGCGCTGATCAGAAGAGAGTGTGACTCGGCGTTTCCACGGAACTTTTCAAACTTTTTCTTCTCCAGCACAACGCATCACCCTGCACATCCCAGGTTGCAGTGACCAAATGGAGCTTTCAGCTGCTTCCTCATTCAGCCTATTCACCAGATTTGGCTCCCTCAGATGTCTACCCATTCCCCAAGTTGAAGGAGGACCTTCGCAGGAAGTTTCAATGAAGATAGGTTTTCAAGTTGTTTTCAATGAGGAAGTTTTCAGTGAAGAAGAGTTTCAATGATGATAATGAGGTGATCACAGCATTTGAGGAGTTTCTGGACACGCAGGACAAGGACTTCTTTCAAATGGGCATAGCCAACCACAGCTGTGCTGGACCAAATGCCTTGTGGTCAAGGGGGAACCACATGGAAATGTAAATAAACAATTGAACGCAAATTATGGGGTTTTTTCTTTGTCCGGCTACAAACTTTCTGCACACCCCAGGTGTCCCTCACTGACAGGTTACTGAAGTTGCTGATGGTAACCCGCATTCCCCACCCTCCATGTCCAAAGAGATTGTTTCTTTACAGGCTGATAGGCATTTAGCGCTGACCAAAGAAGTGCAATGTTAAGAGCCCTGGGGATAGAGATTACCTGCATACCCCCAGAACAGGGACAGTAGCAGCACGGTTCTCCTCCATCCTCCCAACCAATCTGCCTTAGCCGTGACCACCTATGGGGAAGACAGTGGGATTTTCTCTCCATTGGCTGCTCAGTCCATGGTCTTTGCTCCAATGCGACCCTGGGTGGTGAGTTTGACTTCGTGAGTGTTATCTCATGGACTGGGCGGAGAGTCACAAACTCATTTCACATGTTTCAGAGTAACAGCCGTGTTAGTCTGTATTCGCAAAAAGAAAAGGAGGACTTGTGGCACCTTAGAGACTAACCAATTTATTTGAGCATGAGCTTTCATGAGCTACAGCTACACACTCATGAAAGCTCATGCTCAAATAAATTGGTTAGTCTCTAAGGTGCCACAAGTACTCCTTTTCATTTCACATGGAGAGACATCAAACGGGGATAGCTCTCATTTTCTACCAGCAGAGGCTGGAGCCAGCCAGTGACCTAGAAGTGAAAGGCCCCAGGGCTCATTCCTAGCCCATTACCACCACCCAAAGCTGCCAGGATGCTGAGCTCAAGGTTCTTTGTTTCAGCAGTGAAACACCTATCCCTGAACCGGCTGAAAGGCAGACAAAGGCAGGAATGAAACATGTACAGGAATGAAACATGCCCCTTTTCAGGGCCCAACCTGCTGTATCCCTGGGCACATTCAGTCCAATTCTTCTCCATCTTCCTGAGGAGATAACTTTGTTAAGTAAAACAAGTTTTGTCAGTGCCTGGAGTGAACAGTTACCTCACGTCTCACAATAGACTTATTTAAGAATACTCCATTCTTATTTATTACTAGTAGTATTTGCTACACAGGACTGCCTAGAGCAGGGATTGGCAACCTTTGGCACACGGCCCATCAAGAAAACCCCCTGGCAGGCCGGGACGGTTTGTTTACCTGCAGCATCCGCAGGTTCAGCCGATCACAGCTCCCACCGGCCGCAGTTCTCTGCTTCCCGCAGCCCCCATTGGCCTGGAGCGGCGAACCGTGGCCCGTGGGAACTGTGATCAGCTGAACCTGCAGACGCTGCAGGTAAACAAACTGGCCCAGCCTGCCAGGGGGTTTCCCTGACGGGCTGCGTGCCAAAGGTTGTCGATCCCTGGCCTAGAGGCTCCATACGAGATCCCCAAAAGTGCTGTACAGACACATAGAAGAGCTTAGATGTCAATAGAGAAGAGGGACACATGACGAATTAGTATCCCCATTTCACAGCCAGCAAGCCAAGGCCCAGAGACAAAACACGATTTACCTAAGTTCATACAGGGTGACTGTAGCAGAGCTGGGAACTGAACTCAGCTGTCAGTCTAGCGCTTTAACTTCAAGACCATCCTTCCTCTCTCAGATGGGTTATTTGTTATTGGTAAATTTACATTAAAGAATATTCTATACTCAGCTAATATTTCCCAATCCCAGCACACAGACCTGTGGAGCTATTTGTGGGGATGCACAAACATTTTGCAATAAAATATCAGTAAACAATTATTTTCATTCTCTGCCGCATCCCTCCTCTGCTCACACGTTTCCGTCATGATTTGAGATCCTACGCTACATAAAAAACAAATAAAGCTTTTTCCAATTTTCCTCTAAATACAAAAACACTGAGAAGAAAATTTCAGCTGCATTTATTTATATTGATCTGGAAGGTATTTTCTTCAAGCACTGAACAAACATCTCTGCAAACATCAATATTGGGATTAGCCTCAGAAATATCAGCTATATTTCATATGCGAGCAGCTCTTACCTTTGGGACCATTTGCCCCTTCACTCATTGCATCTTTTATTACTATTATTATTATTTCCTTTACAAAATTTGCCCTGTGTAAAAGAGGCTGCAGGCTACCTAAATATCCCCATCCTTCTTAGCCTGCTGACAATGAATATGTATTTAAGCAAAGAAGAATGGAGAGTTGGCTGAACTTGTATCTGTTGCAGGAAATTGAAAGATGGTTTCAAAGGTTCAGTGTCATTATGCCTGGCTTCTAGCATCTAATCCATGGGAGAAATGCAACAATTTTGTTATTGTAATGTTACTGAGCTCTTCAACGACTCTTGGCTTTGGAACAAAACCCATGAATTTTTGCCCAGAAACCTCAAAAGCACTGTGCAAAGAACAATCATTACAATTATCTTCATTTTGCAGGTGGGGAGACTGAGGCAAAAAGGCCAACATTTTGAAACTTGGGCTTCAGAAGTTAGGCAACTAAATCCATAATTAAGAGCTTAAGTTAACAGCCTGATTTTCAGAGATGCTCGCCACTCATAGCTCCCATCTTCAAACCCCATTCTTTGCTGGAATTCTCCATACCTCCACCTCCACCCTGGTAACCTCTATCCTTCCCCTTCCTGAATGATTGCTCTGGATCGTGCCTTCTCTTCCTTTGCCCTGTCTTCAAGGCTGCATCTATGCTAGAAAGTCTTTACTGGGTGGAAAAGAAAGGCAACACTTTCTAGCGTAGATAAGAGGTAACATTTTGAAAAGTACCAATGTGACTTAGGGTGCCTAAGTCCCATTTTCAAATTATTTATAGTGGAAATTGGCATAGTTAGAGCAGAATGGTTCTACTCAGCTGTGACAGTCAGTATTCCCAGTAGACAAGCCCTGACTTTCATGGACTCTTAGGCTCAGTTTGAAATTTGAAAATGGGACTTAGGCCCTTTTGAAAATTTTTCCTAAGGGCACATCCTATTCTCGGTCAAATTCGTGGGAGTTTTGCGTTGACTACAATGGGAGCAGATTTGGCAGCCTGGTTCAGACCGAAAACATTGGTTGGCCTAGCTATGTCACTCAGTGAGGGGAAAAATTCAGAAAAAAAAATCAGAAAAATTCAGACCCCTCCCAAGAGACATTGTTAAGCCGACCTAAAGCCCCGGTATAGACACTGCTAAGAGGACAATGACCTAGCTACTGCCTCCCGAAAGGGTGGATTAAGTACAGTGATGGGGGAAAAAACCCTTTCATTGCTATAGGAAATATCTACACTACAGCACAACCACACCGCTGTAGTGTCTGTAGTGTAGCCAAGCCCTAAGGGATTAAAAGGAAGGTGGGAGGGGGATATCACGACTGCACTATTAACAGCCCAAAACACACATGACCTTTGTTCTGTTCTGCACAAGTTCTATAGACTGCTGTCAGCACCACAGAACCTGAATCCCTAACATGGTGGGACAGCAAACAGAGACCTGTAAGTGAAGTACTTACATACCACAGGGCTATTGACTATTGGCTATTGACCCCTGGATCTGCCATTGACTCACTGCCTAACCTTGGGCAAATCTCTTTCTCCACTCAGTGTCTCAGTTTCCCCATCTGTAAAATTGGCACAACAGTACTTACTCACCTCTGTAAAGTACTTTCAGATCTGAACATGAAAAGTGCTACCTGCATCATCAGTAACTGTCATTAGGTTAGTGGGTAACTATCCCATTGGAATGTGGATGTTTTTCTAAAAGATCTGCTCTAAGGATTATTTTGAGGATGGTCTCTGGTCTGTGCTGAACAGGAGGTCAGACTGGATTATCACAATGGTCCCTTCTGGCTTTGGAATCTATTCAGCTATTGTATTTTTTAAAATAATCAAAATACAACATGTTTTCACTTTTACTGTAGAACTGGTTGAAATGTTTCATCTGAAACTATTTAAATTGGTGGTTTTCTAAAACTGAAAATCCTCATTACAACTTTTCTCCCTGCCCCCAACCAAAATGTTCCCATTTTAAATCAAACCTAAACATTCTAAAGAAGCTGAATTTTTGAAATGTCTGTTTTTGTTTTTCCTTCCTTTTTGTCACTGAATACAAAAGAATGATGTTGAGGGTTTTTCGGTTTTGTTTTTTACATTTACTTATTTTTCCTCACAGCTCTTTCACTTTTCTGGTAGCCATTCTCAAAAACAAAAACAAAAACAAAACCCAAAACTTCCTCCACTTTTGAAAAGTTACAGAGGGAGTGAAAGGAAAAAAAAAAAGAAAGAAAAATTAACAAGTGAGGGGTGGGCGTGGGGGGGAATCCCAAACCCTGAATATTATTGCCTCAGGGGTAAACAAGAGGGAAGGGAGAAACACATACAAATAAAAAATGATTCCAACCCCCATGCAACTCAGACAACTTTGAATCTCCAGAGTTTTCATGAAGTTGCTTTTTCTATTTTTCTACTGACTCTGTTCTATTTTGTCTCTACGCTGAGTATTGCAAACAACTTTGCTACCCCACACTCCCCAGCCTGGCATGTCTGTGAGGTTGGTCAGTTTTATAATCATGTTGTAGTTGAGATAGATGAAAGCACAGAGAAGTTACATGAGTTATTCAAAGCCACAGATTAAGCCAGAGGTGAGGCTGGGGAGAAAACCCACGACTAAAGCTAGGGGAAATTTTTCAACCAAAACTTATTTTCAGCAAAAAAAAAGAAAAAAAATGCACGTTCAGTGACACCAAAACATTTCATTAATTTGTGTCAATTTTGCTGAATTGTTCTAGTTAGGGGAAAAAAACTGAAAAAGCTGAAATGTTTCATTTTGACATTTTCAAAACAAAGCGTTTGTATTTGAAATAACTTTTCATTTGGAAATTTCCTTTTATTTTATTTTTAGAGTTTAAAAACATGTTAAACGATGCTCAAAATCCAAACATTTCAGTTTAGGTTGAATTATGACACATTTTGTTCGACCCACAAGGAATTTGTTTTTGACTTTTTGAGTCACCAAAAAATTTGAACATTTTCAGTTTTGTTTCAACCCCAAACAAATTGTTTTCTCCCATTTTTCAGAACTGCTAATGAACAGAAAAATCCATTATTCACCCAACGCTACCTAGGATTCCAACCTTTTGTTTTCAGAACCGGACAGCTCCTTCCTAGAGCTAGAAACAGAACCAAGAGTCCTGCTTTTCATCATTGCCCACCATTCTTCTCTCACGTTACATCCATATGAAGCATCTACAGGAAATGCTACATTCTGGGTCCATAATGTCGGTGGCCTGGCATGGCCTGTGATTCACGATACTGATTAATCATAGAATCATAGAATATCAGGGTTGGAAGGGACCTCAGTAGGTCATCTAGTCCAACCCCCTGCTCAAAAGCAAGACCCATCCCCAATTAAATCATCCTAGCCAGGGCTTTGTCAAGCCTGACCTTAAAAACTTCTAAGGAAGGAGATTCCACCACCTCCCTAGGCAACGCATTCCAGTGTTTCACCACCCTCCTACTGAAAAAGTTGTTCCTAATATCCGACCTAAACCTCCCCCACTGCAACTTGAGACCATTACTCCTTGTCCTGTCCTCTTCCACCACTGAGAATAGTCTAGAACCATCCTCTCTGGAACCACCTCTCAGGTAGTTGAAAGCAGCTATCAAATCCCCCCTCATTCTTCTCTTCCGCAGACTAAACAATCCCAGTTCCCTCAGCCTCTCCTCATAAGTCATGTGTTCCAGACCCCTAATCATTTTTGTTGCCCTTCGCTGGACTCTTTCCAATTTATCCACATCCTTCTTGTAGTGTGGGGCCCAAAACTGGACACAGTACTCCAGATGAGGCCTCACCAATGTCGAATAGAGGGGGACGATCACGTCCCTCGATCTGCTCGCTATGCCCCTACTTATACATCCCAAAATGCCATTGACCTTCTTGGCAATAAGGGCACACTGCTGACTCATATCCAGCTTCTCGTCCACTGTCACCCCGAGGTCCTTTTCCGCAGAACTGCTGCCTAGCCATTCGGTCCCTAGTCTGTAGCTGTGCATTGGGTTCTTCCGTCCTAAGTGCAGGACCCTGCACTTATCCTTATTGAACCTCATCAGATTTCTTTTGGCCCAATCCTCCAATTTGTCTAGGTCCCTCTGTATCCTATCCCTGCCCTCCAGCATATCTACCACTCCTCCCAGTTTAGTATCATCCGCAAATTTGCTGAGAGTGCAATCCACACCATCCTCCAGATCATTTATGAAGATATTGAACAAAACCGGCCCCAGGACCGACCCTTGGGGCACTCCACTTGACACCGGCTGCCAACTAGACATGGAGCCATTGATCACTACCCGTTGAGCCCGACAATCTAGCCAACTTTCTACCCACCTTATAGTGCATTCATCCAGCCCATACTTCTTTAACTTGCTGACAAGAATACTGTGGGAGACCGTGTCAAAAGCTTTGCTAAAGTCAAGATACAATACATCCACTGCTTTCCCTTCATCCACAGAACCAGTAATCTAATCATAGAAGGCGATTAGATTAGTCAGGCATGACCTTCCCTTGGTGAATCCATGCTGACTGTTCCTGATCACTTTCCTCTCATGTAAGTGCTTCAGGATTGATTCTTTGAGGACCTGCTCCATGATTTTTCCAGGGACTGAAGTGAGGCTGACTGGCCTGTAGTTCCCAGGATCCTCCTTCTTCCCTTTTTTAAAGATTGGCACTACATTAGCCAAAGTCAGCCTTGGATTATCAAAGTTCAGATGCTAAAACAGAAGCCTTTGCCAGCCTGCAGATAGAAACAATACTTCAGAAGCTATCAGCCAAAAATGAAGATGAATGGTATATTTTTGGCCATGAAGCTTTCTTTGGGCCATGAAAGGGAACAAATAAGCTAACAAGGAGGAAGTCTCTGGTTTGCTTTCCAAATAGCCTGGAGAAGTCCCTGCAGAAGAAATGATATCTTTAATTTTTCTTCTCTCTCTTTATTTTTACTTTATTTCCTTCCCCTCTTTCAGCTGGGTTTATGAAGGATTCGAAATTGCTGTTGAGCTTCACAAAACAGAAGAAAAGGGGCCATTTCTGGTGGCAACATATCTGAGGAGAATCAGCACTCTGGCATTCACATGCTGGGTTCTATGGGCCAAGTCAGTCAAGGGGGGATGGGTTAAAGAGCCAGGTCATAATCCCTCACCCAGCAAAAGCTGTGCGGGAAAGGTGTCAGGGACAGCTTTCTCTGGCGCAAGGAGAAGTCAAATACAGTAGCAGAAAATGAAATTCGGAATGGTGAGTATTTGCCAAGGCCAGGACTGGCGCATGATGTCACCTAAACCAGGAGAATGATGAACCTCCCACTATAGATTCCGCTTGCCTTTGGCCCAAACACAGCAATAGAATGGCTGTAGGCCATAGTGGTTTGAACCATTGCTCCAGCATGCTGTACGAATGGAGTGTACAATACAAAACCCTGAATAACAGAGGTCCAAGTTATCTAAAAGGCCATGGGCAAGACTGTCCATCACAGTATGGCCTCTTTATCATGCTCTGGTGGCACCAAGAGGATGAAAAAGCTGGTGGATCTGGTCACCCATGGAATAATCCAGGGGCACATTGGCTCTATACCATCTTCTCACAGCTCCTGGCACAGGAGGCATGGCTGGGGGAAAGATAACATAGCTGGAGCATTGCTTCACTACAGCACATCTCAGCTTACAAAATGGCCCTACGAATCCTTAGGAAGCCAAAGATAAGTGAGAGAGGCCCTGAGACTGCTGTAATTTTTGCCAGGAGCTGAGTCTCTACCACTAAGGAAAGGACTCAGTGGTCATGAGGGATAATCAACTGAACATGAGTGGCCAGGGCCATGCTGTGAAGAGGAGGACTAATGTGATCCTTGGAGGTATAACCAGGGTGGTAGGAAGGTGATTTTACCAATATATGGGACTGGTGAATACAAGCTGGGTGACTTCTTGGTTCACAGGCAATTCCCGAAAACAAATAAAAATTCTTGCACTGAACAAAATATTTTGTTCGATTCAAAACAAAATATTTCACTTTGATTTTGCGACTTTTAAAAAATATTTTGGATTAGTTTTGAAAATACGGTGAAAGGAGATTTTGAGAGAAAAAGTCATTTTGAACCCCAAATTCAAAACTTTTTGTTTTGAAACTGTTGAAATGCAACATTTTGACTATTTTTGAAATTTGGGCCTGAGGGACAAGTGAAACAATTTGGCAAACCCCACAAGAATTTGCGAAACATTCCCATGTCACCACAGCTGTGTTTTTTTGACAAAAAAAGTTTCAGCCGTAATTCCGCCCAATCAAAAAGTCAAAAACAAATTCCTTGTGGGTCGAACAAATGCATCATAATTCAACCCAAACTGAAATGTTTTGTTTGGATTTTGAGCATTGTCTACTGGTGAGCCCATGGCTTGAATAAGGTGCCCAGTTCTGGTGTCTACACATAAAAAAGGCATGTGTGAAGTGTGAGCGAGTTCTGAGTGAGCACTGGAGGAGCAGTGACTCATTCAAACAGACTCATTGACTTCAATGGGCTACTCACACAAGTATATGCTCAGCAGCATGAAGTGAGGGGCTCCTCTCCTCTCAGGCTAGGTTGGCTCATGACTGTGTTCCATGTGCTTTGTCGAAATGGCATCCCTCCCCTACCCCCAACCTGTGTAACCAGCATAGCTAGGCTTGTTTCCTTCCAGATCTTGAAGCAGTGGATCATCCCACAATGCATTGCTCTAAGTGCTGCTCTGGGTGCATATTCCCTATGCATTCTATCCCCCATGAATGAAATATGAGACAGCTGCTCATATTCTCCCCACAATATACACACTGTGTGGTAGGAAAACTGGCCATATGGCTAAGACCATTTCCCTTTATCAAGGCAACCAAACACCGATAATTCTACGCACACTCAATACTACTTTTTGACTTGGCTTGCAAAAGCCGCAGCTTATCGCATAAGGTGAAAGAGTGCTGGCCAGGTCTGGGCTCAGAGTGTGACAAAATACACTATCAGCAGTGCAGCCCACCGGAGCACCCAGAGGACAGGAAGTCAGAATCTGTGGGTTCTCTTTCAGTTGTAGCTGTTGATTCATTGAGTGATGCTAAGCTAGCCACTTTCTCTCTCTGCACCTCAGTTTATCCACCTGTGAATGAAAACTCAACAAGGGGCTGCGAGCCATGTTTGATGTCTATACAGATGCTTTGAAACCCTTGGATGAAAGGACTCCTGCAAGTTCAAAGTAGCACTTTGATGAGTTCTCTTTCTTACTGGCACTGAATATGCAAATCAGGTGGGCTGAGCTCCAGACACAGAGCACACTCCAACACAGGCATCTCTGGAGATTTGTTCCTTTTGTCTATTGGAAGCAGATGTCCAAGCATCCTTGTGCAATGCCTCAGGCACTCCTGGGGTGGGGGTGCTTTCTACATACAGTGATCAACATGCCAAATAACATTACGCTTACAAGAGGCAGTGTGGCCTAGTGGATAAAGCAAAGAACTGACAGGAGATCTGTGGTCTATTTCCAGTTCTGCCATTAGCCTGCTGGGCAAATCACTTCCTCTCTCTGTGCTTCGATTTCTCAATCAGCAAAATAGGGATAATGATACTGACCACCTTGTAAAGTGCTTTGAGATCTCCTGCGTGGACACTTTAGGATGCTGGGATCATTTGAAACCACACACCTTATTGCGCAGCTAGGGAGAAAGACTATGGCACCACCTACTCGCTCTTGGACCTTTCAGTTACTTCCCACCCTGGAAGAAAGGAGTACCTTCAAGAAATGAGGGTCCCCAGAGTCTCACCCTGCATGTTGCCAACTCTTACAGTTCGGGGGGTTTTCTTTAAGCCCCAGCACCTGGAGTAATATATGTGGGTGAGAATTTCAGCTTCAAGGTACATTTCTAGCCTTCATGGGGGCAGAAAAAAATAACACAGAAGTATGACCTCTAAAGGGACAAAACCCAAAAGACAAAAAATTAAAAAAAGAACCCAATGGCTGTTGCTTTTAAAAATCTCATCATGTTTAAGTTACTCTCACGGTATTTTGGAGCCTGACACATGATTTTGATAACCTGTTGTTTGCAATAGGCTTCAGGTGCCTCTTGCATGGACGCCCATGCCCCCAATACCCCAAATAGGATGGGGCCATGGAGTGGGGGTGTGCTCTGAGGGCTCCAGATTCCTTTCACGTGGCTCTGCCGGGGAGGGATCATGTGACTTTGGGTGGGCCTGGCGCTTGATTTTTTAGCCCTGGGGGTTGCTCATGCTGAGAGAAGATCATTTTATAATAATAATTTGGGTTGTCTGGGTCAGACACTCTCCCCTCGAGTTCTGTACGTTTAAACAGCTTTTCTCTTCCAAATCACGAAAGACAAGAAACGGTTAAACTCCAAACAAAAGATGGAAAGAAAGGAAAATGGAGGAGGGCTGCTTCTGGGGGGAGGGGGGTGGATTGATTCGTCTGGCCCTGCATCTACAGTACAGTTAGAAGCAAAACTAGTATTCCAAGACGTTCCTACAGCAAAGTCCATCAGCAAGGCACTCACGCTCAGCTGCTCTGAATATCAAGGTATACTTAAGCGCTGGGGGCTGGACTAGCGGTCCCTTCCAGCCCTACATTTCTATGATTCTAGCTAGATGCAAAGTCTGGTATAAACCCCCATTTCTTTCCCTTATTTCTTCCCTCACTCAGGCACAGACACAGCGTCATCGATTCCAAGGCCAGAAGGGACCACTGTGATCTCCAGTCTGACCTCCTATATAACCCAGGCCATGGGACCCCCACCAAATAAGTCCTGGAGCTGATCTTTCAGAAAAGCATCCAATCCTGACATACAAATGGTCAGTGACGGAGAATCTGCCACCACCCTCAGTAAGTTGTTCTAGTGGTTAATTACTCTCACTGTTAAAAATGTACGCCTTATTGCCCGTCTGAATTTGTCTAGCTTCAACTTCCAGCCGTTGGATCATGTTAGACATTTCTCTGCTACACTGAAGAGTCGATTATTAAGTGTTTGTTCCCCAGGTAGACACGTATAGACTGTGATCAACCCTTAACCTTCCCTTTTGTTAAGATAAATGCTAGTTTCACTCAAACCTAAAAATCACAAGCCTTAACCATCTGGCTCAAAATGGCAACCTCATCTTTCAGAGGATACAGGGACAAACTGGGCTCCCTTTGTCTCAGGACAGCAGCATGCTTTCGCCCCTGGATGGATAGGAGACATTTCCAGCACTTAACTCATACAAAAAAAAGAGTCTGGGCTCTGCAAGTCATTAGGCTGTAATTCATAATCCAAACACAGATCAAACAATTTGCCTGCTGACTGGAGCTTGTAGAGCAAGAAGCCTGGATGGCTGCTCTAATCTTGTGGCTACAGATGAGAGACGATTCTAACTCCAAAGGCTGAAGCAATTGTTCTTTGTAATTTACAGATCAGCAGAGTGCCTGCAGCAAGTCCATGCACAAACTGGGTATAAATGGGGGGCCCGTTACGTCTCTGCTCCCTTCACAGCAAACTAACCATGCGCCTCAGGTTTCCCACTTTCTCTAATCAGACTGTGGCAGCCTAGGTGCTGGCAGGTGGTTCGTTCGAAGGTCATTAGCACAGACCCATCACAGCTAGAGGCTGGTTGGTACTGTGCCCTGCAGAATTGGCACCGTCTCACCATTTGTTTGCTAGGTTGTGACTTGCAAGTTTTTTCCAGGTTGGATATGTTTCCAGCAAGTACTGCTAATGACTAGGAGTGAAAAAGATTCAGATCATGGTGTAAATCCAGTATAACTTCACTGGAGTCACTGCAGTTTTACACAGGGAATAGCAAGAGCAGAACCAGGCCCCATGATCCTGGAAAGAAGACTCTTGCAATGGACCCTTCATCTGAAACTGATGATTGGATAGAGACTGGGTGGAGTGTGCGAAAGGGGTTGTGCAGGGGAGAATGATTTCTCCTCCATGGATCTTTGCCAACAAAATCAAGGGTGAGTGATGCCTGTTATCCCCAGTCCATAGCAAGAAACACCAAGGAGGAACACTAAGCTAGAGCTGGGTGATGTTTCTTGGCCAAAATATTTCTTTGGTGAAAAATGCAGATTCGGCAACACCAAAACATTAATGTCAATTCAGGTCAGTTTCACTGAATTGTTTTGGTCCCAAACCAACCCATCAACCCTAAAAGAAAATTCTGAAAAAAAATTGTAAAAAGTTATTTCGACATTTACAAAATGAAGCGTTTTGATTTTTCAGTTCAGAATGACTTTTTGTTTCAAAATTCCCTTTAATATTATTTTTTAAAAATTCAAAAATGTTTACAAATGGTCAAAAGCAAAGCAAAACCTTTCCTTTTTTTTTTTCAAAATGAAGCAATTTGTTTAATCCAAAATGATTGTTTTTGACTTTTCGATTGGCTGAAAATTTCCTAAAATTTTGTTTTCCTTATGACCCCAAATTATTTTTTTCTGATTTGTTTTTAAATTACCAGCAAACCAAAAAGTCTATTATTTCACTAGCACTAGCCCTGAGCTAGACACTCCATTTGCTTTGGGCTGATCTTCCGCTAGGTCTCAGCATTGACAAGGACATGTGCCGGCAGATGCAAGAGCTAAAGCAGAACTTAGGGACTAGATATAGCTCCACTTCTTGCATGTTTCAATGCTTGCTGCATTTAAGGAAGGCTGTGAGCTTTTTTCTTTAGGGTCCATGTGGCTGGCAGCATGGAAGAATCCTAAAGAACTGAACAGGGGATTAGAAGGGTCTATAGACAATAATTCAGGATCTGTAGAATTGAGTAACAAAGGCCATGTCTACACTACCCGCAGGATCGGCGGGTAGTGATCAATCTATTGGGGATCGATTTATCTCGTCTAGTGTAGACGCAATAAATCGATCCCCAATCGCTCTGCCGTCGACTCCGGAACTCCACCACTGCAAGAGGCGCAAGCGAAGTCGACAGGGGAGCGGCGGCGGCCGTCGATCCCACGCTGCGAGGACGTGAAGTAAGTGATTCTAAGTCGATCTAAGATACGTCAACTTCAGCTACGCTATTCTCGTAGCTGAAGTTGCGTATCTCAGATCGATCCCCGCCCCCAGTGTAGACCAGGGCAAAGATAGGATCTGCATTACCTGGATGGCTATTTTTGTAACCATCTACAGATGGGTGAAATTCTCTTACCTGTGTTATGTGATGGAGATGCTTCCTTCTGGTTTTAAATTCTAGCATTTCTTCCCCAGCTGGAATCCCTGCACTAGACCACACACTTTCTTCCTCAGCTAATGGACCTGTTCCTATACACATCTACTCTATACACAAGAGACAAGGTGGGTGAGGTGATATCTTTTATTGGACCTGTCATAAATATAAGGGGAAGGGTAAACCCCTTTAAAATCCCTCCTGGCCAGAGGAAAAATCCTCTCACCTGTAAAGGGTTAAGAAGCTAAAGGTAACCTCACTGGCACCTGACCAAAATGACCAATGAGGAGAAAAGATACTTTCAAAAGCTGGGAGGAGGGACAGAAACAAAGGGGTCTGTGTCTGTCTGTATGCTGCTTTTGCCGGGGATAGACCAGGAATGGAGTCTTAGAACTTTAGTAAGTAATCTAGCTAGGTATGTGTTAGATTATGATTTCTATAAATGGCTGAGAAAAGAACTGTGCTGAATAAAATAACTATTCCTGTCTGTGTGTCTTTTTTGTAACTTGAGGTTTTGCCTAGAGGGATTCTCTATGTTTTGAATCTAGAGGTAAGGTATCTACCATCCTGATTTTACAGAGGTGATTTCTTTACTTCTATTAAAAGTCTTCTTGTAAGAAAACTGAATGCTTTTTCATTGTTCTCAGATCCGAGAGTTTGGGTCTGTGGTCACCTATGCAAATTGGTGAGGAATTTTACCAAACCTTCCCCAGGAAGTGGGGTGCAAGGGTTGGGAGGATTTTGGGGGGAAAGACGTGTCCAAACTACGTTTCCCAGTAAACCCAGTTAGAGTTTGGTGGTGGCAGTGGAGATCCAGGGACAAAGGATAAAATTAATTTGTACCTTGGGGAAGTTTTAACCTACGCTGGTGAAAGTAAGCTTAGGAGGTTTTCATGCAGGTCCCCACATATGTACCCTAGAGTTCAGAGTGAGGGAGGAACCTTGACATGGTGGCAGAGTGGTGGGATTAACCTGAAATCATTTTGAGATCAATTTGAGATTTTTTGATCTAGAAATACAGAGTTTAAAAAGGAAAAAAAAATTTTTTTTCCTTTGGGGCTGCTGGAAAGGAGGTCCAACTGAAAGCAGCTAGTTTTTTCTCTGCTTTGGGGCCAGAGCAGAGACAAAGGGGGATTATCTTTGTGAATTGCAGGTTTTCTTTGCCTGGAGGCAGGGTACTTAACTCCTGCAGGGAAATTCACAGTCTTCCAAACCAGAGGTTTTTTTTCCCTTAAAGTAAACGGGGAGGTGTTAGGATATAGATATTCAGGCCTGTCTGTAAAGGCCTATACTCTAAGAATTTAGGTGTATTCTTTCACTTGGCTAGTGACAGAGGTACAAAAGAAAGAATCAAAATCACTGTCTCCCGGTGTAAGGGCCTTCTCTTACTGTGACAGTTTGTGGCCCTGTTCTTAGGCTAAGGCCTTTGGCTAAGCAGCAGAGGCAGCCATAAGCTAGGAAGTGAACAATCACATCCTCACATTCCAAACTAGTCACATTGAAATAAGGTGCTATTGGGCTGTTAGGCACTATCAGGACGGGATTGTATTCCTATCACCTCCAGAGAAAGGGAAGTGCCTAGAAAACGTAAAAGGAAAACTTAGTTTGATAGCATCCTGTCTGGCAAGAACTCGCTTATCAATAGCTGGGATGTGAAATCCTCACTTCTATATTGTTTTGTCATTATAGTTCCCACTTTGCTGTTGTTTGTCTGTATAATCTCTGTCTGGTTCTGTGATTGTTCCTGTCTGCTGTATAATTAATTTTGCTGGGTGTAAACTAATTAAGGTGGTGGGATATAATTGGTTACATAATCATGTTACAATATGTTAGGATTGGTTAGTTAAATTTCAGGAAAATGATTCGTTAAGGTATAGCTAAGCAGAACTCAAGTTTTACTATATAATTTGTAGTCAATGAGGAAGTGGGTGGGTGTGGGTGGGGGTGGGGGTGGGGGTGTGAGATGGGAACAGGGAATGGGGGTAAGAAAATTGGAATCATGTTTTGCTAAAGGGGGAAATGGGAACAGGGAATGGGAGTAAGGAAGTTGAAATCATGTTTGGCTAAGGGTAGGAATGGGAACAGGGACACAGGTGTAAGGCTCTGTGGTGTCAGAGCTGGGAAGGAGGATACTAAGGAAGGAAACTGGAATCATGCTTGCTGGAAGTTCACCCCAATAAACATCGAATTGTTTGCACCTTTGGACTTCGTGTATTGTTGCTCTCTGTTCATGCGAGAAGGACCAAGGAAGTAAGTGGGTGAAGGAATAAGCCCCCTAACATCTTAGTCCCGTGACTCGGATGCATCGCAATGGATAGGTGAGTGGCAGCCTGTAAGTCCCCCTCCCCAACAGTCCGCACAACTGCTTGGAAGGGGTATCGCGAACTCTCGTGGTTGTAGTTGCGGGTTCTGGCAAGCCAGGGTAAAGGATTTTTTGGATAAATGGATAAGGGAGAACCAGGGCCCATACCAGGTACAGGGGTCAACCTGGGATGAGATTAAAAAGGAAATGGAGGAAGTGTTAGGGGACCCAGAGGGATGGGGGGTGGCTGAGGAGCCCACCCTCCTTGGTATATGGATAGTGGAAGAAGGTCCCTGCCCATGGGGACTGAATGCCTCCCAGGAAAAAAAGGCACTTCAGTCTGCTTGAGAGGTTTGAAGTAAGGGCAGCATTATGGGAAGCTGCCAGTAATCTTTCAAGTTTGGTGCTGCTTCAGCAAGGGCTGCTGAAGGGTTGTAAATTAGTTAGGGGTAGTGAAAGATGATTTGGCACAAAAGGGTTTAAAGTCAAAAGCAGAGTTAACAGACCACCTTTAGAGACTGGATCTGAGACTTGGTCCTGGGGGAGTGGAGAAAAAAAAAAGTTTCAAAGTGCAACCTGCCTTTCCACACTCTTTTGTTTTTCTGAAGTTTTAATGGAGGGTACTTTGGATACTTATGTGAGATGTCAAGAAGGAAGTTTTTGTTTAATGATAAAACCCAGTTATATAACTGTAACTGTATGTGCAACTCTGTGCAGTCACATTGGATGGAAGCTTGGTAATTAAATTATCCAAGGGGGTCAGTTAGAGTGGCTACTACCACCACTATGCTTCTGTCCCCAGAAGCCTTTATAGCTATTCTGAGGGAAAATGGGCCCTTTTCCCACAGAAATGGTCTATAAGGGACTGCTGCAGGCTGCATGCAGAGAGAGAATCTGATCAAAATTATTTGACTTTTGGGTAATGTAATCAAAATCACTAAAGGATGGAAGGGGTTTCTTTTGGAACTTAACCTGGCTGCCCCTGGTTGTGTCTAGTTGTACAAGATAGAAGTGTAATCGGGGTACAGTTGTGTAAAAAGAGTAATCACAGTGCAAGGGATGTTAGGCAAAACAGAATTTTGTGTGTGTATGCACAGGTAAAAGAAAAGGAAAAGGGAAGGAATGATGGGAACACTGAGCCTTGGGATGGCTCTGGGGGATTAGATTGTTGCTTTGGTGGGTGTGCATGAAAACTCTGTAGGCATGGGGGAGGCAGTTACACCTTGTGTAAAATTAATATGGCTAAGATAATGTATGGAGGTTAAACTATACGGAAGGAATATGCATTTTCCCAGAACGTGTGCAGTGTATATTGGAGAAGGAGTAAAAGAAATGCAAATAAAACATGGTACTTAATTAAAATCCTAATAGGGCTTCAAAAGGAGCCACAATAGGTTGTGCTTTCTTTTTCAGATCTCTGTGTGATTTGGAGCAGGAGATGAAAGTAATCAGAACTCTGGTGGAAGTAAAATGCTTCCCTTTTAAGACAGTGTCTCAGCTGCTAACAGCTTTGGATCCAGAAGCAAGCTAGAAAGCCTCTGTGTAAATGAAAATTACCTAGCTGACGGGCACAAAGGAGCTGCAAATAATGAATACATCTGGTCAGCAAACAAGTTACTAGAAGCCTCAGATTATGGCCCTCCAGGAAAGGAAGCTGAAAAAACAAGTCAAGCCTGAAAATAAGGGGGACAGGTTAACCTTAAGGGGGTGTGTCTGTGTGTGTGAGCTATTACCTGAGAATAAACTTAAAGCTTGGTACAGCAGAGAAACTATTGCAAACTTGGTCTGCTGTACAAGAGGGGAAACTGAAGTACACCATCTCATGAATTTCATAAATGACCAGTGAGTGAGGTAATTCACTAGCCTGACTGATAGAACAAAATAAGGACAGCCTGGAGGTAATTCTTCTGTTTTTCCTGCAATTAGCAAGGAAATTTGTAAAAGAAAGTGGTATTAATATTAAGCAATAGTCTGTCCCCACCATGGGGAAGGAAATTGTTTCTTTTGTTTTTCAGACACTCTACAAGCAAGCTGGCACCAGCAGAAGAATAACTCAGAATACCATGGATCTATGTTTTGTGTTTGTCTGTGGTGTTTGTCTTGTTGCTAGCATTGTTGTGTTTTAATGAACAGAAAACCTCATGATGTGGGTGGGGGATGTCTTCAAAAGGCTGACCTTGGGGGGAAGATGTGTATGGGAATGCAAAATGCTCAACTAGGAGGCCAGCATCTGTGTAATAGCTACCGTGGTACCTAGAAATGGAATGGCAACTAAGGTGGCCCCCACAAGCCCTATGGAAATAATGAGAAGGGGAGGAGCTCACTGGGAATCAATGGGGGTGTGTGTAAAATAGTGTAAATCAATAGAAGATGTTTGCATGTGCCCCTCTCCTGTGACTATAGAGGAGCCTATGCAAGGGGTGGACAATTGGGTGTACTGTGTATAAGGTGTTTTGCTGGGAATGTACATATTACTGGGGGCACAATTACACCAGCCCATAACCAAACTACACACATTTACATGCTGCTATCTGGACTTTGGTGCACAAATGGATCTGTGAATCTTATTGCTGTGAATAATCAAACCAGGGCATGCTGTCTGATTCCATACCAAGTGGTCAAGCTGGTTTGGACAATATCCCATTTCTCTGTGAACATTCAGTGGATTTATGATATGGACAAAAGCAAGCAAAACCTGCAGGGGCAACTGCCAGCAACTGGACACATAAGATCGTGACCCCGTCGAAGGAGGAGAGGCAGTGTTTTGGGGGTGTCTCGGATGTTGGACCATACTGCAGTGGTCAGGACTCGGTGTTGCTGTGAATTTTGTATTGTTAACTGTACTTGTGTTACGTTGCATAGGGAGATAACCTATAAGTAATGTAATAAGCCCTCCAAACCCTGCAGTGTACTAGACAACCGGGACCCAACCTTCTCAGGCCCACTGTAATGGGAAGTCTGGAACACTAATTGGAATAGGTGTGGTATGCCAGTGCGAGAGAAGGTGCAGGGCACTATACTACACAAGGGGCAGTGGGACAAATGGAATATCGACACCTTCCACTTTGATGCCTGGCCCTATCAGGAAACGTGTCGCCATATGTCCTATGCTTTTCCAGGGATACCTGGGCAGGAGGATCCCAAAAGAAAAAAAAGGGGTGGAGTGTTAGGATATAGATATTCAGTCCTGTCTGTAAAGGCCTATACTCTAAGAATTTAGGTGTATTCTTATCACTTGGCTAGTGACAGAGGTACAAAAGAAAGAATCAAAATCACTGTCTCCCGGTGTAAGGGCCTTCTCTTACTGTGACAGTTTGTGGCCCTGTTCTTAGGCTAAGGCCTTTGGCTAAGCAGCAGAGGCAGCCATAAGCTAGGAAGTGAACATCCTCACCTTCCAAACTAGTCACATTGAAATAAGGTGCTATTGGGCTGTTAGGCACTATCAGGACGGGATTGTATTCCTATCACCTCCAGAGAAAGGGAAGTGCCTAGAAAACGTAAAAGGAAAATTTAGTTTGATAGCATCCTGTCTGGCAAGAACTCACTTATCAATAGCTGGGATGTGAAATCCTCACTTCTATATTGTTTTGTCATTATAGTTCCCACTTTGCTGTTGTTTGTCTGTATAATCTCTGTCTGGTTCTGTGATTGTTCCTGTCTGCTGTATAATTAATTTTGCTGGGTGTAAACTAATTAAGGTGGTGGGATATAATTGGTTACATAATCATGTTACAATATGTTAGGACTGGTTAGTTAAATTTCAGGAAAATGATTCGTTAAGGTATAGCTAAGCAGAACTCAAGTTTTACTATATAATTTGTAGTCAATGAGGAAGTGGGTGGGGGTGGGTGGGTGAGATGGGAACAGGGAATGGGGGTAAGAAAATTGGAATCATGTTTTGCTAAAGGGGGAAATGGGAACAGGGAATGGGAGTAAGGAAGTTGAAATCATGTTTGGCTAAGGGTAGGAATGGGAACAGGGACACAGGTGTAAGGCTCTGTGGTGTCAGAGCTGGGAAGGAGGATACTAAGGAAGGAAACTGGAATCATGCTTGCTGGAAGTTCACCCCAATAAACATCGAATTGTTTGCACCTTTGGACTTCGTGTATTGTTGCTCTCTGTTCATGCGAGAAGGACCAGGGAAGGGCATGTAGGAATGAAATCAGGAGGGCCAAATCTCACCTGGAGCTGCAGCTAGCGAGAGATGTCAAGAGTAACAAGAAGAGTTTCTTCAGGTATGTTGGCAACAAGAAGAAAGCCAAGGAAAGTGTGGGCCCCTTACTGAATGAGGGAGGCAACCTAGTGACAGAGGATGTGGAAAAAGCTAATGTACTCAATGCTTTTTTTGCCTCTGTCTTCACTAACAAGATCAGCTCCCAGACTGCTGCGCTGGGCATCACAAAATGGGGAAGAGATGGCCAGCCCTCTGTGGAGAAAGAGGTGGTTAGGGACTATTTAGAAAAGCTGGACGTGCACAAGTCCATGGGGCTGGACGAGTTGCATCCGAGAGTGCTGAAGGAATTGGCGGCTGTGATTGCAGAGCCATTGGCCATTATCTTTGAAAACTCGTGGCGAACGGGGGAAGTGGATGACTGGAAAAAGGCTAATGTAGTGCCAATCTTTAAAAAAGGGAAGAAGGAGGATCCTGGGAACTACAGGCCAGTCAGCCTCACCTCAGTCCCTGGAAAAATCATGGAGCAGGTCCTCAAAGAATCAATCCTGAAGCACTTGCATGAGAGGAAGGTGATCAGGAACAGCCAGCATGGATTCACCAAGGGAAGGTCATGCCTGACTAATCTAATCGCCTTTTATGATGAGACTACTGGTTCTGTGGATGAAGGGAAAGCAGTGGATGTATTGTTTCTTGACTTTAGCAAAGCTTTTGACACGGTCTCCCACATAGAGTCATAGAATCATAGAATATCAGGGTTGGAAGGGACCCCTGAAGGTCATCTAGTCCAACCCCCTGCTCGAAGCAGGACCAATTCCCAGTTAAATCATCCCAGCCAGGGCTTTGTCAAGCCTGACCTTAAAAACCTCTAAGGAAGGAGATTCTACCACCTCCCTAGGTAACGCATTCCAGTGTTTCACCACCCTCTTAGTGAAAAAGTTTTTCCTAATATCCAATCTAAACCTCGCCCACTGCAACTTGAGACCATTACTCCTCGTTCTGTCATCTGCTACCATTGAGAACAGTCTAGAGCCATCCTCTTTGGAACCCCCTTTCAGGTAGTTGAAAGCAGCTATCAAATCCCCCCTCATTCTTCTCTTCTGCAGGCTAAACAATCCCAGCTCCCTCAGCCTCTCCTCATAACTCATGTGTTCCAGACCCCTAATCATTTTTGTTGCCCTTCGCTGGACTCTCTCCAATTTATCCACATCCTTCTTGAAGTGTGGGGCCCAAAACTGGACACAGTACTCCAGATGAGGCCTCACCAATGTCGAATAGAGGGGAACGATCACGTCCCTCGATCTGCTCGCTATGCCCCTACTTATACATCCCAAAATGCCATTGACCTTCTTGGCAACAAGGGCACACTCCTGACTCATATCCAGCTTCTCGTCCACTGTCACCCCTAGGTCCTTTTCCGCAGAACTGCTGCCTAGCCATTCGGTCCCTAGTCTGTAGCTGTGCATTGGGTTCTTCCGTCCTAAGTGCAGGACCCTGCACTTATCCTTATTGAACCTCATCAGATTTCTTTTGGCCCAATCCTCCAATTTGTCTAGGTCCTTCTGTATCCTATCCCTCCCCTCCAGCGTATCTACCACTCCTCCCAGTTTAGTATCATCCGCAAATTTGCTGAGAGTGCAATCCACACCATCCTCCAGATCATTTATGAAGATATTGAACAAAACCGGCCCCAGGACCGACCCTTGGGGCACTCCACTTGATACAGTATTCTTGTCAGCAAGTTAAGGAAGTATGGGCTGGATGAATGCACTATAAGGTGGGTAGAAAGCTGGCTAGATTGTCGGGCTCAACGGGTAGTGATCAATGGCTCCATGTCTAGTTGGCAGCCAGTATCAAGTGGAGTGCCCCAAGGGTCGGTCCTGGGGCCGGTTTTGTTCAATATCTTCATAAATGATCTGGAGGATGGTGTGGATTGCACTCTCAGCAAATTTGCGGATGATACTAAACTGGGAGGAGTGGTAGATACGCTGGAGGGGAGGGATAGGATACAGAAGGACCTAGACAAATTGGAGGATTGGGCCAAAAGAAATCTGATGAGGTTCAATAAGGATAAGTGCAGGGTCCTGCACTTAGGACGGAAGAACCCAATGCACCGCTACAGACTAGGGACCGAATGGCTAGGCAGCAGTTCTGCGGAAAAGGACCTCGGGGTGACAGTGGACGAGAAGCTGGATATGAGTCAGCAGTGTGCCCTTGTTGCCAAGAAGGCCAATGGCATTTTTGGATGTATAAGTAGGGGCATAGCGAGCAGATCGAGGAATGTGATCGTTCCCCTCTATTCGACATTGGTGAGGTCTCATCTGGAGTACTGTGTCCAGTTTTGGGCCCCACACTACAAGAAGGGTGTGGATAAATTGGAGAGAGTCCAGCGAAGGGCAACAAAAATGATTTGGGGTCTAGAACACATGACTTATGAGGAGAGGCTGAGGGAGCTGGGATTGTTTAGCCTGCAGAAGAGAAGAATGAGGGGGGATTTGATAGCTGCTTTCAACTACCTGAAAGGGGGTTCCAAAGAGGATGGCTCTAGTCTGTTCTCAATGGTAGCAGATGACAGAACGAGGAGTAATGGTCTCAAGTTGCAGTGGGGGGAGGTTTAGATTGGATATTAGGAAAAACTTTTTCACTAAGAGGGTGGTGAAACACTGGAATGCGTTACCTAGGGAGGTGGTAGAATCTCCTTCCTTAGAGGTTTTTAAGGTCAGGCTTGACAAAGCCCTGGCTGGGATGATTTAACTGGGAATTGGTCCTGCTTCGAGCAGGGGGTTGGACTAGATGACCTTCAGGGGTCCCTTCCAACCCTGATATTCTATGATTCTATGATTCTATGAAGTGGGTGAAGGAATAAGCCCCCTAACAGGAGGGGTGTTCTACCCATTTGCCTGGAGACAAAAGTGGCAAGAGTTTCTTTTTTAGGATTTTTATTTATTTTTTTCAGAGTAACAGCCGTGTTAGTCTGTATTCGCAAAAAGAAAAGGAGTACTTGTGGCACCTTAGAGACTAACCAATTTATTTGAGCATAAGCTTTCGAAGTGAGCTGTAGCTCACGAAAGCTCATGCTCAAATAAATTGGTTAGACTCTAAGGTGCCACAAGTACTCCTTTTCTTTTTATTTATTTTTTGTTTGTTTTACAAGGAGCACAGGTTTGAAAAGGAATTTTTTTTCCTTTGGGCTGCTGGTAAGCAGATTTCCAAGTAGTTGGAGGTTTTTTGCTTTGATTTGGGGCCAGAGCAGAGACAAAGGGAATTGTCTTTTTCTGTAGGCTGACAATCACTATCAGAGAATAGGTATCCTATTCCAGCACAGCAAAATTTTAAAGCCAAGTTTTGTTTATTTTATTTCTAACCCTCGGGTGTAAAGTTAGTTAAAAACAGAGAGGTTAGGATGACAGAATCCACGGCTCAACAAAAGCTGGAATTAGCCAGATTTCAGGCTGAGGAAAAACAAAAGGAACACAAAAGACAGAACTCATGCGGCTGGAGAAGGAGGTACAGGAGGCTGCCCACAGGAGGGAAATGGAGGCAAGGAAGCATGTGGAGGAGGAGAAGGAAAAAGAGAGGAAGCATGTGGAGGAGGAGAAGGAAAAAGAGAGGAAGCATGAACTGGAGATGGAGAAGGTAAAGGCTCAGCAGAATATACCAACAAACCCTAGCAATCCTTCTCCAGGTACCACTTCCCATCCCAGAAAGTTCCCCACCTACAAGGCAGGTGATGATATGGAGGCCTTCTTAGAAAACTTTGAAAGGGCCTGCCTTGGGTACAGCATCTCTACCAACCAATACATGGTAGAGCTGAGGCCACAGCTCAGTGGACCCTTAGCTGAGGTGGCGGCTGAAATGCCTAAAGAACACATGAACAAATATGAACTGTTTAAATCCAAGGCGAGAGTCAGAATGGGGATAACACCCGAGCAGTCTCGTCGGAGGTTCAGAGCCCTAAGGTGGAAACCAGATGTGTCATTTACCCGACATGCCTACCACATTGTGAAACATTGGGATGCCTGGATATCAGGAGCCAGTGTTGAATCTCCAGTAAATTTGCCCTTCCTAATGCAAATGGAACAATTCTTAGAGGGTGTTCCTGAGGAAATAGAAAGATACATCCTACATGGGAAGCCCAAAACTGTAATCGAGGCAGGAGAGATTGGAGCCAGATGGGTGGAGGTGGCAGAGAAGAAGAAAACTGGTCGCAGTTGGAGCGGAGATCAGAAGGGACAACCCCAGACCACACCCTATTACCGGGGGCCGCCCAAAGCCCCACCCACCTCCCAAAGAACCCTCCATAACCCTTATCGTCCCACCACCCCGTTCTCCAGCAACCCACCTCTCCCCAGTGACCTGTCAGCTGGACGATGTTTTAAATGTAATGAGCTAGGGCATGTAAAGGCCAACTGCCCCAGAGGTTCATTGCACCAGAGGTCTGCAGGCCTAGATACCTCCCAGATACCCTTGGAGCGGAGGGAAACTGTGAGTGTGGGCAGAAAGAAGGTCACCGAATGGAGGGACACCGGAGCACAAGTGTCAGCTATCCATGTTTCCTTAGTGGACCCCAATTTAATCAACCCAGAGATCCAAGTGACGATTCAACCCTTCAAGTCCAACTCTTTCGATTTGCCTACAGCCAAGTTGCCTGTCCAGTACCAGGGCTGGTCAGGAACGTGGACTTTTGCAGTCTATGATGATTATCCCATCCCCATGCTGTTGGGGGAAGACTTGGCCAATCATGTGAAGCAGGCCAAGAGGGTGGGAATGGTCACCCGCAGCCAGGCTAAACAAGCCGTGAGGCCTAGCTCTGTTCCGGAAACTTCTATCAGGACCTGGTCAGAGGTGATGGACCCAGACCCCAGGCCAATGTCTGCAACAGCAGTAGTGGATCCAGTCCCAGAGACCCAGACAGAGCCAGTCCCATAACCAGAACCAGCAGAACAACCAACACCAGACCCATTGCCAGCACTGAATCCAGTACTTGCAACCTCAACACCAGAGGGCCCCACCGAACCTGAACTGGCAACAGCTCATAACCCTACACAAGAGGCTCAGCCGGAGCCTGAACCCCAACATAGTGTCCCAGCGGAGAGCGGTTCATAGTCAAAGGAAGCAGCCCCATCCCCTACATCGCTTCCAGAGGGACCAAGCATAGGTCCACAATCCAATGAGGAACTGATGTCTCCAGCATCAAGGGAACAGTTCCAGATCGAACAGGAAGCAGATGAAAGCCTCCAGAGAGCTTGGACGGCGGCATGGAGCAACCCACTGCCTCTCAGCTCTTCTAATCGATCCAGGTTTCTTGCAGAAAAAGGACTTTTATACAAGGAGACTCTTTCTGGGGGACACCAGGAAGACTGGCATCCTCAGAGACAGTTGGTAGTTCCAACTAAATACCGGGCCAAGCTCTTGAGCTTAGCCCATGATCACCCTAGTGGCCATGCTGGGGTGAACAGGACCAAAGACCATTTGGGGGGGTCATTCCACTGGGAGGGAATGGGCAAGGATGTTTCTACCTATGTCCGGTCTTGTGAAGTATGCCAAAGAATGGGAAAACCCCAAGACCAGGTCCAAGCCCCTCTCCAGCCACTCCCCATCATTGAAGTTCCATTTCATCGAGTAGCTGTGGATATTCTGGGTCCTTTTCCGAAAAAGACACCCAGAGGAAAGCAGTATATACTGACTTTCATGGATTTTGCCACCCGATGGCCAGAAGCAGTAGCTCTAAGCAACACCAGGGCTAAAAGTGTGGGCCAGGCACTAGCAGACATTTTTGCCAGGGTAGGTTGGCCCTCCGACATCCTCACAGATGCAGGGACTAATTTCCTGGCAGGAACTATGGAAAACCTTTGGGAAGCTCATGGGGTAAATCACTTGGTTGCCACTCCTTACCACCATCAAACAAATGGCATGGTGGAGAAGTTTAATGGAACTTTGGGGGCCATGATACGTAAATTTGTAAATGAGCACTCCAATGATTGGGACCTAGTGTTGCAGCAGTTGCTCTTTGCCTACAGAGCTGTACCTCACCCCAGTTTAGGGTTTTCCCCATTTGAACTTGTATATGGCCGTGAGGTTAAGGGGCCATTACAGTTGGTGAAGCAGCAATGGGAGGGATTTACACCTTCTCCAGGAACTAACATTCTGGACTTTGTAACCAACCTACAAAACACCCTCTGAACCTCTTTAGCCCGTGCTAAAGAAAACTTACAGGACGCTCAAAAAGAGCAAAAAGCCTGGTATGATAAATTTGCTAGAGAGCGGTCCTTCAAAGTAGGGGACCAGGTCATGGTCTTAAAGGCGCTCCAGGTTCATAAAATGGAAGCATCGTGGGAAGGGCCATTCACAGTCCAGGAGCGCCTGGGAGCTGTTGATTATCTCATAGCATTCCCCACCTCCAACCGAAAGCCTAAGGTGTACCATATTAATTCTCTAAAGCCCTTTTATTCCAGAGAATTAAAGGTTTGTCAGTTTACAGCCCAGGGAGGAGATGACGCTGAGTGGCCTCAAGGTGTCTACTACGAAGGGAAAAGTGCTGGTGGTGTGGAAGAAGTGAACCTCTCCGTGACCCTTGGGCGGGTGCAGCGACAGCAGATCCAGGAGCTGTGCACTAGCTATGCGCCAACGTTCTCAGCCACCCCAGGACTGACTGAACGGGCATACCACTCCATTGACACAGGTAATGCTCACCCAATTAAAGTCCAACCTTACCGGGTGTCTCCTCAAGCTAAAACTGCTATAGAACGGGCGATCCAGGATATGTTACAGCTGGGGGTAATCCGCCTCTCTGGAAGTGCATGGGCATCTCCAGTGGTTCTAGTTCCCAAACCAGATGGGGAAATACGTTTTTGTGTGGACTACCGTAAGCTAAATGCTGTAACTCGCCCAGACAACTATCCAATGCCACGCACTGATGAACTATTAGAGAAACTGGGATGGGCCCAGTTCATCTCTACCTTGGACTTAACCAAGGGGTACTGGCAGGTACCGCTAGATGAATCTGCCAAGGAAAGGTCAGCTTTCACCATGCATTTTGGGCTGTATGAATTTAATGTCCTCCCTTTCGGGCTGCGAAATGCACCCGCCACCTTCCAAAGACTTGTAGATGGTCTCCTAGCGGGATTAGGAGAATATGCAGTCACCTACCTTGACGATGTGGCCATATTTTTGGATTCCTGGGCAGAACACCTGGAACATCTACAAAAAGTCCTTGAGCACATAAGGGAGGCAGGACTAACTGTTAAGGCTAAGAAGTGTCAAATAGGCCTAAACAGAGTGACTTACCTTGGACACCAGGTGGGTCAAGGAACTATCAGCCCTCTACAGGCCAAAGTGGATGCTATCCAAAAGTGGCCTGTCCCAAAGTCAAAGAAACAGGTTCAGTCCCTCTTAGGCTTGGCCGGTTATTACAGACGATTTGTACCGCAATACAGTCAAATGGCCGCCCCACTGACAGACCTAACCAAAAAGAAATAGCCAAATGCCATTCAGTGGACCGAAAAGTGTCAGAAGGCCTTTAACAAGCTTAAAGCGACACTCATGTCTGACCCTGTACTAAGGGCCCCAGACTTTGACAAACCGTTCCTAGTAACCACAGATGCTTCCGAGTGTGGTGTGGGAGCAGTTTTAATGCAGAAAGGACCTGATCAAGAATTCCACCCTGTAGTGTTTCTCAGCAAAAAACTGTCTGAGAGGGAAAGCAACTGGTCAGTCAGTGAACAAGAATGTTACGCCATTGTCTACACCCTGGAAAAACTATGCCCATATGTTTGGGAACGGCGTTTCCACCTGCAAACAGACCATGCTGTACTACAGTGGCTTCATACCACCATGGGAAATAACAAAAAACTTATTCGGTGGAGTTTAGCTCTCCAAGATTTTGATTTCGACATCCAACACATCTCAGGAGCTTCTAACAAAGTGGCTGATGCACTCTCCCATGAAAATTTCCCAGAATCAACTGGTTAAAATCGTCCTTGAGATGTGGAAAATATTGTTAGTCTTTATGTACTTGGTAGTATATTTAGAGGTGCATGTGTCTTATTAACTCTGTTTTTCCTAGAGCTCCAGGAAGAAATCCCAGCCAGCTTTTCACCCTAGCTGAGATTTGGGGGGCGTGTCATAAATATAAAGGGAAGGGTAAACCCCTTTAAAATCCCTCCTGGCCAGAGGAAAAATCCTCTCACCTGTAAAGGGTTAAGAAGCTAAAGGTAACCTCACTGGCACCTGACCAAAATGACCAATGAGGAGAAAAGATACTTTCAAAAGCTGGGAGGAGGGACAGAAACAAAGGGGTCTGTGTCTGTCTGTATGCTGCTTTTGCTGGGGATAGACCAGGAATGGAGTCTTAGAACTTTAGTAAGTAATCTAGCTAGGTATGTGTTAGATTATGATTTCTTTAAATGGCTGAGAAAAGAACTGTGCTGAATAAAATAACTATTCCTGTCTGTGTGTCTTTTTTGTAACTTGAGGTTTTGCCTAGAGGGATTCTCTATGTTTTGAATCTAATTACCCTGTAAGGTATCTACCATCCTGATTTTACAGAGGTGATTTCTTTACTTCTATTAAAAGTCTTCTTGTAAGAAAACTGAATGCTTTTTCATTGTTGTCAGATCCAAAGGTTTGGGTCTGTGGTCACCTATGCAAATTGATGAGGAATTTTACCAAACCTTCCCCAGGAAGTGGGGTGCAAGGGTTGGGAGGATTTGGGGGGGAAAGACGTGTCCAAACTACGTTTCCCAGTAAACCCAGTTAGAGTTTGGTGGTGGCAGTGGAGATCCAGGGACAAAGGATAAAATTAATTTGTACCTTGGGGAAGTTTTAACCTACGCTGGTGAAAGTAAACTTAGGAGGTTTTCATGCAGGTCCCCACATCTGTACCCTAGAGTTCAGAGTGAGGGAGGAACCTTGACAGGACCAACTTCTGTTGGTGAAGAGAGAAGCCCTTGAGTCAAACAGAGCTCGTCTTCAGGTCTGGGAAAGGTAACTTTCACCAACAGACGCTGGTCCAATAAAAGGTATTATAATACTTAGTCCTGCCTTGAGTGCAGGGAACTGGATGAGATGACCTCTCGAGGTCCCTTCCAGTCCTATGATCTCATCCAGCTTGTTTCTCTGATATCTCAGGACCAACATGGCTACAACAATACTACAAATAATATTTATTTTCTACATAGCAGCCAACAGTGATTGCTTGGCTCATGGATTTAAGAGGAAAAAAGGGAGCGGGGGAGGGAATAAACTGGCTCATGAGAAAAAAAGGGCAAGAATAGAAAGGCCCCAGGCATCTCATCTTGCAGGGGCTGGGGACAAACCCAGAAGGGAATCAGAGCGGGGCACTTTCCCGTAAAAATGATCCCAATCCCAAAGAGTCAGTCACTGTGTCCAACCGAGTTAAGGATTGTTTGATTCCTGGGATGCAAAGGGGCAGAGCTCGGGTGCAAAGTGCAGAGGCGTTCAGGCTGCGATGGTGCGATCAAAACTGTGAGCTGTGGTCGTTTGCTTTTGCTGAGCATGGCCGTGTCTACCTGGAGCACTGTGCACGCGCTTAAACCCCTAGCCTCCCTGCCTCTCACAAAGCAGCTCCTGAGCACTGCAGTCTGGAGCTCTTGATGGTTTCCTTAGGAATGCTCAGCACATGTGACACTGTTGGGGGGCCCACTGGGCTGGCTGCTGGAGATGGGCAGATAATTGCGCCTCATTCTCATTCACGTGGACAGCCTTATTTGCTTTGTGCAAACATTTGTTTCAGGGAGGCTGCATCGAGTCAAATGATCAGAGGGGACCTTGTGTTGGAACAAGGAGCGTGTGTGTCTGTGTGTGAGCTCACAACCACCTCCAGAGGGTATCTAAGATTGACACAGGTGCTAAATCAAGGGAGAAGTACCAGGTTATATGCAATGCCCATGTGAGCGTGACTAGGGAAAACTTAATGCAGTTGCTGCCGCGAACAACCAATGAATCCTGTTTCTAGTGTTTAATTCTTCCTTTCTCCCTCAGTCAGGAAAACAAAGAACTCGCCATGCATCTCAAATGTCGTATTCCCATATGGCTACTTTGCCAACTCCCAACAGCGTGAAATATCTTTGCACAAGACATTCGCCAACTAAACATTACCAACAAATAAATCCACTGGCATCATGATCCATAGGTGCTGGAACTAGGGGATCTCCTGCACCCCCTGGCTTGAAGTGGTTTTCATCATATACCGGGTTTACAGTTTGCTTCAGTTGCTCTCAGTGCCCCCACTAGTCAACTTGTCCCAGCCCTCCTGTTGTGATCTGTTTGCAGACAGTGTGCACGCAGAGGAAAAAAGCTGAATCTGATGTTTAAATTGTTGGTGGTGAGTAGTTCTTGCAGCTCTGCCTGCTGTCCACAATGTGCTCTCTGCATGGGCCATTCACGCGGGGCAAAAAATCTGTATGTGAAGTTTAAGATTGGGAGAGTCCTTGTATTTGGAAGGAAGGTGCTAAATCCTTGGGTGCTAAATCCATCCGTATAACTTAACCTTTCCATATGCCTTAGGGAAAGGTCCTATTGCATCTATTAGAAAAGGAAAACTGCCCTATATACACACACACAATCTCATAGAATTATATCTCTGCAACAGAATTCTCTAGGGTGGTTCCAAAAAAACCTATGGAATTTTTATTATTTTCTATTCAGTTCTGGAGGTTTTTAGAGTAACTCTTCTAGAACCTCATTACTTTAATCTCTGTTTAACTCTGTTGGTCTTTCCCACAAGAGAAGAGGCTCAGGTTTCTTCCCTTCCCACACTGCACCTCCACCAGGCAGCCACAATGGATCCCCAACCTTAACTCTTCAACTAAGAGCTGAAGGCAAGTCCCTCTGAATATCCAAGAGCTGGGCCCTTATCGGGACATCAGCTTTAATAGTGAACTTAAACTTTATTGGTTGAGAGAGGCACCAATCTGAACCCAGCTGTATGTCCTGTTGACTTTGCTGGAGCTGTGCTTGCTTGTATGGGCACTTGGCTCAGATCTTATTTCCTTAGGATCTCTTGCCCTTCCTTGTTCGGACCCCACATAGCCCATCATCACCCCGGTCAGTTTGGGTTCTTTTCCTGAAGGAAGATCACTGCAGTCAGTGGCTGTCCTCAGTACCCTAGACTGGAGTAGAAAGCTCCAGAGGCATCAGAGGTGGTTGCTAGCATTGGTCAAAAGTTTTTCTACCAAACTTTTTTCCATCAGTTTTGTCACAACTGAAATGTGTCCTAGAACCACAAGCTTAGAAGGGACTGCAAAGATCATCAAGTCTAACCCCCTGCTAAGATGCAAGGTTTGTTGCATCTAAACCATCCAAGAATCCAGCCTCTTTTTGAAAACGTCCAGTGAAGGAGCTTCCACAACCTCCAGAGGCAGTCTGTTCCATTGTCCTCCTGTTCTTACAGGGAGGAAGTTTCTCCTGAGATTTAATCTAAATCTGCTATGCTGGAGTTTTAACCCATTGTTCTTGTCCTGCCCTTTGTGGCAAGAGAGAACAGATTTTCTCCACCTTTTTTGAGGCAGTCTTTCAAGTATCTGAAGATTGGTATCATGTCCTGCCTTAATTTCCTCTTTTCCAAACTAAACGTACCCAGTTCCTACAGCCTTTGCTCAGATGGCTTGCATTCCATCCCTTTGATCATCTTGTCACTCGCCACTGAAACGTATCAGTGTTGACAAAGATTTCACGGAGAAGGTTTCTTAGGTCCAGGGCTGAAATTCATGAAAGAGATGCCGGAGTAGCTCATGTAGAAGATCCACATTCAAATTCCTGCTCTGCCTGATTCAGAGCAGGGACTTCAAGCTGGATTTCCAACATCCCAGGCCAAGGCACCAGTCATTGGGTTCTAGAGTGGGGCTTTGTCTTGAGCCTAATGAATATCTACAGGTTAGATCTACCCACAAGTGGAACAGCTGAAGCGGGAGAGAGAGCATGTGACTGCCTCTACAGCCCAGTTGAGCCTGGGGTATGGTAGGCCCAGGTCCAAGTCTCTGAACTGAGCAGAGATTTCTACTTGGGTATCCCCCTGGTAAGTTCTCTCACCACCAGGCTAATGGCTATTGTGGGGCATCTCTTGAGTCTTGTGAAAAATTTCAAAGGGTTTCATTTTTGTTCCATGTTGGAATGAAAACAAATGTCAAAACCTTGCATTTTTTCCCAACACGGAGTTGTTCTTTTCCAGCCAGCCTCAGCTGTGACCAAAGCACTGCAGGCTGAAGTGGTAGCAGGCTGAAAACACTCCTGCCAGGTGCAATCCTAACATAATGAGAATTGAAGCATTAAGTGATTTGGGAGATGATTTAGGTTTACAGGCTTCCAAAGCTCCTAGGCAGGACCAGACCACAGGCTGAGAGTGGCACAGAAAAGAGTTGTGTGTGTTGGGGCACAGTTTGGCCAGTCAGTTTGGCCAGTCTGCTGGTCTCTCTCCCAGTAGAAAGTGGAGCTCAGTTATGCAAGGAGAATTAGATGAGTTGGGGAGGGGGTTGTTGCTTCCAGAGAAGACATCACAGTCTTGCTGTAGGTTAAATCAGCACAGAGGTCTCCTTGGGCAGCTAATTCAGGGTTTGGACAAACTAAGTTCTCTTCTTTGCAGGGAGGTGGGCGAGTAGCTTGGAGAATCTTGTTGGTAGCTCCGGCCCATGGAGGGTGGGGAGTATGGACAGCACTGGGAATGCTGATTGCCAGCTGCTCCCTTCCTGACGTTCCCTGAGACAGACCTGGGAAGAGTTCAGCAGGGCTGTGGATGGAGAAGTGCACCAGGCTGCAGAGAAGCCATGAAGAACCTGGAGCCTGGCTGACGGCTTTGACTTTGTCCCCTCTTAACGGTATGCCTCTTTTGCAACGTCTAGACACACCCAGGCTGGCTGTGACCGAGCTAGCTCCAATAACAGTGATAGTGAAGTCACAGCAGCATGGGCAGAAGTGCAGGCTAGCCACTCGAGTAATTACCCAGGGTCCCAAGTGGGCTTGGACAGCCCATTAGGCTACCCATGCTGCCCCACCTTCACTGCTATTGTTATTGGAGCCAGCTCGGGAACGTCTCCATCTGCTGCAGTCTCATCTCTCGACTGCCATGTAGACATGCCCGTAGTGTTTAGTCAGTGACTTACATGGATGAGGCTGGGCTGGCATGTCTGGTGCCAGCGCTCGCTAGGTGGAGGGCTGCTCTCCCTCATGTTGTTCTCCACCACAGCCCGGCTTGGACAGCCTCCCGGGCCCAATGCCAGATGTGCTTCATTCTGTTTAGTGTTTGACGAGCCGTTGCATCGTTGGCTTTTTGCTATAATCTCTGTCATTAATGGGCCTGCCTGCCACGGCAAGAGCAGCAATAGAAATTAGTGAAATAGAATAATAGTCAATAAATCATGCCCCTCTGCCATCTGCCTCCTTCCTTCAGAGCCGGCCTCTCTCTCTCTCTCAATGCTTTACTCAGTTAGGAGGATGGGGGGGACTTAGGGCAGAAGCAACAGACCTTGTGGAAGGGACCATGAGCCCCATTGTGGAAGAGCAGCTCAAACGCAATGGAGCTCACATTCAACATAGGAGGAAGCTGCCTGCAGAGTTTGTGCTGCCATTTCAGTTCTGCTGTTTCCCATGTTATAAAAAAATCTTCTAGTTTAGTAAGAGGAGAAAGTATGCTGGGAAGCAAAGTTGTGTTGGCAGTTACTTAGCCAGGCACCAAGGAAAGCAGTTGTCAGCAGGCAATTAAACTCCACAGGCCTGCTATCCGCTCACAGCTGGTGGTTTCTTTGGGATTTGATGTGTCACAGGTTCAGCATGTTCAAAGAAAGCTTATAATCTGCTCGCTCCAGAGACTCTACAGCAGCAAATCTAGGACCCAAAATGTGTCACCTATTCAGCCCCTCTGGTGGTAGAAAGCAGGGAGGCTGCAGTGTAGACAGGACTTTGACACCTAACCCTGATCAGCAGAGTGTCTGAATGAGCCCCTTTCTCAGAATCTGCTGCTGCTGCGGGTTAGACTACGTGGCAGCAAAATCATCCCAACATGAACATTTTTAGGTTTTCAGCGGTCAGAAAATCATTGGACAAAAACTGCTGAAAACAAACATAAAAATGGGAAGAAAATATCAGATTTTTAAGGAAAGTGGACATTTTCATGAGAAGTTTTGTTTAGCGGAATGCCCAGTCTTCTGCCAAAATGGGGTGAGATGGAAAATTTTCAACCAGCCCGACACCAGACTTCCTGACCCTCCAAATTGTTTTCAAATCGGCTTAGTTGGAGGCAAACATTCCGAGTGGTTCTTTGTCTCAGTCATCTGCACCCCTTCCTGCTACCATCTATTGGAATCTTTGTGATGGGGCATACGGATCCCATGCTGAGCCAGAAGGGGTGAATGAGAGCCTGTGGACTCAATCAGCCTGACCCTGCTACACCGGCAGCAAGTGTCAAGCCTGGACAGAGGAGCTAAAAAGGCTGAATCTAGCTCAGGTGGGGGCTGTCTAGGAAGGAGAGCAGATCTCTTGTTCTCATGGAGGGCAGCCTGGCTGGAGCTGAGGAGCTGAGTTGGGTGCTTGAAGACAGGATGGAAGGATAGAAGGCCTGCAACAGGGAGCCCAAGGCAGTTGGGAAGGAAAGCGGGAGAAAGGGAGTTTGTCCAGGTGCTGGTGGAGGGACCTTCAGGGAGCAGGGAGCCTGCTGCTGAGTCAGGGGCAGCCCTGCTGGGCAAATAGAGAAAACCCTCCTGCTTGAAGACCCAGCGGAAGCTCTGCAGGGATCCTGGGGAAGAGAATTAGAGAACGAGGAGTCAATACACCATGAGCCTGGGAAGAGGCGGTGGCAAAAGCCCAGGACAGGTGACCTGGATGTTGAACAAAGTCACATGAAGAAGTAGAGCATCGCAGGGCCAGAGCAGCCGTCAGCAGGGGTGTTAACGGAGGAGAGCCTGCTATGCCATGCTCAGCCACAAGGGGTGTGCCAGCCCGGGAGTCCCAGACTGCCAGTCTTATCTCACCAGATGGCGTGAAAAGTTCCTATTATCGTATCATTTATCACAGCTGCTTATCGCTTCTGCAGACCTATCATTTTTGAATTAGGACATATGGTGCTGCAAATTACACAGTGAAATGATAGGAAGTTGCTTCATGAGAAGGATGAACTTTTATTTGTTTCTGATGGGAACAGCTCAGTTAATATGCACTTTAGCCACTGCAAGGAAGCTCTGCAGTTTTGTTCCATGGTAGGAGGTGAAATTCCACTTATTGCAGTGTGACATAAGAGTGCAGTGGAGTGTGTGGGAATCTGTGGAGTTTTGGACCTCTGTTTACTGAACTAATCCTGTTTATTTCCAGCTCTGATGGGAGATTTTTTAATGGGTAGCAGAGCTACGATGGAACACAATTCAGATAACCATGCACGAACTGAACCAAACCTTCTCCAGCCCAGCTGCATGGGGAATCTTGGATTTCTTTTTAGTGTTCAGGTACTTTTGTGACCCATCTTAGCCAAAATCTGAAAGTGCAGAGACATAAAAAAATAAGCATTCACACAATGATTCATGGATTTAAAAAGAGATCTTGGAGTCACCATGGATAGTTCTCTGAAAATTTCAGCTCATTGTGAAGCAGCGGTCAGAAAGATTAACAGTAGGTTAGTAATTATGAGGAAGGGATAGAAAATAAGACAGAAAAGATCATAGTGACACTGTATAAATCTAGAGTGTACCTATACCTTGAATACTGTGTCCAGTTCTGATTGCCCCATGTCGAAAATGGCATAGTAGAACTGGAAAAGATTCAGAATAGGGCAACAAAGTTGCTTAAGGGTATGAAACAGCTTCCATATAAGGAGACACTAGAAATATTAGGGCTGTCCATCTTAGACAAGAGATGGGTAATGGGTGAAATGATAGAGGTCTATAAAATCATGAATGAGGTGGAAAAAGTGAATGGAGAAGTGTTATTTACCTATTCCCACAGTACAAAAACATGACATTAAGAGGAAGCAGGTTTAATGCAAACAATAGGAAGTTATTATTTTGCAAAATTAACCTATGGAACTGGCTACCATGGGATGTTGGGATGGCCAGATTTGGTGGGTCTCGGAGTGGCTGATAATTCCATGTGTCATGTCTTGTGTTCCCCTAGCAGGGAGGCCGCTTGTTCACGAGTCAACCACAGAGACAGAAGCCACCGGCCCTGTCTTTGCTGTTCTTTTCTCTTCCCTTTTGCATCTGTTTGCTTTCCAGGAAGCAGAGTGGGACTTAACAGCTACAACAACAGAGGCTCCAGCCCATCTCAGTTAACTCATTCTCTATTCCTTCAACACAACCGCTATTAGCATCTTAACAGCGTCTTGGGGTGTGTCTTCGCTTCAACGGCACAGTCACAGTGCTGCTGTAACGCAGTAGCATAGACACTTCCTACATTGATGGAAAGGGTTTTTCAGTTGATGCAGTTAATCAAGAGGCAGTAACTAGGACCACAGAAGAATCCTTCTTTTGACCTTGCTGTGTCTAGGTTGACCTAACTACATCATATGAGGAGTGAAATTTGTTACCGGCCTGAGCGATGTAGCTAAATCGATCTAATTTTGGTGTAGACCAGGCCTCGGAGGATGTCCAATAGAGGGGGGTTCCTTATAAAAACTCTCCAGAGTTACAGGGGAAAGGAATAAGGGATATTGTTACTTTAGACTTACATTTTAAATGCTTTAACTGGTTTGTCTGTATTTTCAATACAAGGTTATAAAGAATGTCATGGTGGTGGCTGCCAGGGAACAAAGCAAACTGAGGTCTCTGTACTCAAAACCCCAAGCTATGCTTAACTAACTGGTTAGTGTTGTAAGAACTTCCCTCATGTGCATCGTGGCTTCTGTGTCCCCTATGAGAATTGCAGCAGCCAAGAAATAGCCAGAGCACGGAAATTCCCCAGCCCCTGGCATGCCCTCTGTGCCAGAGCGTTCTGAGGGGGTGTATAGCTTATGGGGCTTGCTCTGGACCTGCAAGAGAGGTATCTTGCTCCAGGGTTTTACCCAGTGGGTGGAGCTTAGGGCTGTTTTGCAGCCTATGTGCATCTGCTATGTAGGGCACCAAATGATTCAGGGGCGAAGTGAGAGCAGAACCAAGCTCAAGTGACCAGTGGCTTTGCCGCTGTGCTGCCTGCTATTGGAGCTGAGCTCCAACCCAGCCTGAGCTCCGGACAGCTTAACCTTGCATGACAATGGCTGCCGTGATGTGTCCAGCTATGAAACCGCGAGGGCTTTGCTTTCGGTGTTCTGCACTTTTCAATCTCTATGAGCTCTGGCCCTGTGTCGAGAGAGCTGCCATGTTGTTCTCAAAGCAACTGCATCCCTTTTCAGGGAGACATAGCCACTTGACTCACTCACCCGCTCTCTAATTTAGGTAATTTTAGACTGAAAGCACATTGTTGATCTTTGTTTACGGAACCCGCAACAGCTGCTGCATTTACCTGTGCACTGGTTGCTCTGCCAGCGTCTCACTCAGTGCTTTGAAAAGCGCCTTTCAGTTCCCTGATTACACAAAACTATCCCGCTGCAGAAAAGCAAATTCCATTCCCCACTCTGTATCCCCCCCTTTTTTTTTCTTTATTCCCATTTTTATTTATTAACTAATTTATCTCGGCAGCTTGGGTCAAGCTACCCTAAGGATTGAACTGGGCCCCCACAGCCCCATGCTAGGGAAAGTCAAAAGCCATCTCTGCTCATTCACTTGGCTTTGGACCCTGCCAACGCAGGGATGAATCGGAGCTTTGCAATGGTGTCATAGGAGAATCAGACCCTTCCCTTTATTTATTTATTTATTATTTACTTACTTACTTACTGGGGGTGCTACAGCTGTGCCTGTAAGCCCGAACCATGTACCAGGACCCCATTGGCCTACATGCTGTGCGGACACAGAACAAAAAAAACAGTCCCTGTCCCATTATCTCCATTAACAGAACTAGCTGGAATAATTTTCCAACAGAAAATGCCCTTCTTTTCATAAGATTAAAATGTTCCAGAAGAAAATTTCAATTTTGCCAAAAATTCCAAATTTCCGTCCTGAAAATCAAAATGGTGGAGGCCCCTTGTTAATTTCACTTTTGTCCTGCAGGGAGAAAATGAAAAGGACAAGAGTGCTCCCTGCCTGCAGACAGGAAGGTGCTGCTGGGCTGGAGGGAGGTGAGGAAGGTGTGCGCCCTGATTCTTCACCTGGCTGCCCCGCCCCACTTCCCAGCAGCTGGACTGACAGGGAGGTGGAGAAGTCTGGGCACTCGGCCTCTGTCAGCCTGGCTGGAAGGGGTTTGTCCATTTCGCCTCCTACCTGCAGACGTGCAGCTGGTGAGGCGAAAAATTCCCTTTTGGTGCTCCAGAAATGGAATTCTGCTGGAAATCCCTGCAGACGAAAAATGTTGCATCTTTGACTTTTTGTCCCAAGTTGTGAGGGAAAATAGTTGAAACCCACAACATTTTTCACAGGCATGGGTTTCCATTTCCCAGCCAGCTCTACCAATTAGAAGATGCTTGCCATTATTTGGCGTGTGCTATCATTAGGAAAGAAGGCAATGAGATATTGCATCCCCTTTTATCACTTAACAGCATGCACCAAGCCAGAGACAGTCACTGTGTAGCTCTCAGGGCAAATGTGAACCAGGAACATTACAAGGAGCGGAACGTTAATGGAGTGGTTCATTAGTTATTAGAAGCATCACCTGCTTAACTCCATGGCTCCGGGCATGTTCCTGAGTCTTTAAAGGGAATGCACTGTGCAAGCTGTGTGCATTGGAGGCAGGAAAAAGAATGTGGGACACAGAAAGTACAAGTAGTTCAGGAGAAAGGGAGAAAGCCATGCTCCTGAGAGCGGATCTGCCAGCCTCTCTGTTGGGTGGATCTGCCAGCCTCTCTGTCTAGCACAGTTCCAGAGACAGAGTGCCCGAGCTGGGCAGACACCTGCATTAAAAACACAGCAATCATCCAGTAGAGAAAGAGGGATATCTAGTAATGGAGACAAGGGATAATGCTGGCTCCATCACAGCCTAATAAGGGGTAAATCCTGTTTCCAGCAACCATGGAGCCCTCCATAACGAATTCAGCTATAGCAAGACTGCCTTGGGTGCATTATGAGAACTTGCTCTGATCATCAGTCCATCAGTTTAGTTGCAAAGTGTCAATTTGAAATGACATGGTCTAAATGAAATGTTGATTTGAATTGCGATGTCATCTTGAAATCGCCGTTCCAAAATGAAATATTGAAATGGTTCATTTCAAACATGTCAAAACAGAACTTTTTGATATTTCTGGGGGGGTGGGAAATGAGTTGGGGTTTTTTGGCCAAAAGTATATGCTAAATTTAACCTTAATTTCCTAATACTTTTAGTGTCCCTGAAAATTAATTTTTAGAGCATTTACTATTTGCAGAAAAAGTTTCACTGAGGTCTGTTGAGATCCCCTCTCTGCAGATTATCCGTTACCGCAGTTTGGCATCACAGTCCAAATGCAACTTACCCTGGCTGCACTGAGTTGATGGTTGCGGAAGCACTAGCAGATCATCCAGGAAAGTGTCTGTAGCTTACTCCTATTTTCTTCCAGCTCACAACTCCTGCCACCGCTCTCGCTTTTTGTCCCATCCCTGTGGCATCAGCTGGCAACTTACTCCCAGTTTGCTTCCAGTGCTTGTTGCTCTTGGTTCACTCTTCACTCCCACTCATTCCAGACAGAGTCTGGACACAGATCTTTCCAGATTTTCCCCAGACCGTTGCATTCCCGCGATGTTCCCATTTTACAGATTGGTGAACTGAGGTCACCTGACAAACCAGTAGCTGAACCAAGAAGAGAACCCAGGAGTTCTGTCACCTAATCCCCTGCTTTCAATACTGCACAGCTCTGCCTTCTATGTAAGGCAGGTGCTATAAGACACCATTTCTTTCTTCTTTCTCACCTATGGGCTGCCGGCATCTGAGCAGAGGAACACAAATCACTATTCTGCTGAGGAGCCTCCGCATTTCTAGGAGACCACAGCTCTTTCCTCCGCAGCAGCAAGAGGCAGTCGGAAACACCCCCAGCCTGCAATTTGCTAGACATCTGGGTGCTCAGGGTTCACCTTCCTCCAGCACAGTTATCACCACTATTCTCAGACAGGTTGGAGGCTCTTCAGACTGTGGGGGGCGGGGGTCATCTCTGCAGAAGTCAGCAAAAGATCAGTGGTGCTGTCGCTGTTCATGTAGAAGCGACAAGACAAGACCTCTCTGGGTGCATTCCTGCTGGGATGGAATCATTAAAGGGGCCATTTCCTCGCTAGCCAATCCATTACATTAATTTCCAGGTAATGTGTAAATGCATTACCCTGGCATATGTAGGGAAATAAGTGACTCACTAATCACTATTCCACAGATGAATCCAGAGCAATCTTAAGCATCCTGTGCTATTCACAATGTCTGCATCCAGCCTTTCATCTAATAAATAGCAGTAAGGAAGACGTCCTTGGCAACTCCCATGAATGGTTCATTAAACAGCTCCATTACACTCATTCACACTGCTGTGTGCAATTGTTGGTGCTGGAATTAAGCAGAGCTTGAGGGTATCTTTTGCTTTGGATGCAGGGGATTAGCAGTGGAGTTTGCATCCACTGAGTTTCTAATGTATGTGGGTTTTGCTGCACAATACCTGCATTGTAAATCAGAGCAGCCTGAGGAGTGCTTCTGATCAGAGTCAGCAGCTAGCTGTTTAGGGGATTCATGACTCTGGCACTGACCCAACTGGTATCCAGCTAGGATCAGCCTTTGCAGACAACTTCCCAGCTTCAGAGAGGTCTGAATTAGTCTTGGGGAAGAAGCATCTTGTGTCCAAGAGGACACCACAGTGCATAGACGTTACTTAGCCAGCTTTTTATTCAGCCTTAATCCCCACTGATCTAAGAAAGGAGGGCAGCTGTGTTTGTTCTTTCTAAATCTCAACAGGTGGGGTTAGCACGACAACACGGGATGCTTTCAGTGAATGACAGAAGAGGCTGCTTGCTCTTGTCAGGCGTGGTGTGGCAGTCACAAGGTCAGCTGCTGTTAGGCTTGTCTATAGCGAGAGGAAGGATGGTCTAGTGGGTTAGTCATGAGTTTTAGAGACCCAGGTTCAATTCCCTGCTCTGCTACAGTTTCCATGTGTGACCCTGGGCAAGTCACTTAGTCCCTCTGTGACACAGTGAGGTAATAGTACGACTCTACCTGCCACAAATGTTAAATATATGAAGGATTGTGGGATGCTATAGTAAAGAGGACCACATAAGTACCTAAACCAGACCCTGTAATTTCTAATTATCCAGAGGATAACAGCCATGGGCTGGACATAACCTTGTGCCAAGAAGTGATGCTTTGTTTCCACTGCATTTGCTCTTGTAGGCAACATCTGTGAAATAAATGAACATTGTGGTCTCTGATCACATCTCCTCCTTCCTGTTCTGCTCTGGAGACAGCCCCAGTTAAACAACGTCTCTCTGAGATACGTGTGCTTAGCATTCTCTCACCGAGTGTGGGATGAACTCACCTATTCATCATACAGACACTTCCAATCCAGCCAGCCTTCGTTCCGAGCGAATGCCATGACACCCAGAGCTGGCAAGCAGGATGAAGTCACCTCTTCATGGGCATGCGGGGAATCAAAGAAATGTCAGGCTGGAAGGGACCTTGAGAAGTCATCAAGTCCAGCCCCTTGTGCTGTGGCAGGACCACGTAAACCTAGCCCAGCCCTCACTGGTAGCTTCAGCAGGAAGGCCAAGGACTAAATGGGCCCAGGACTAAATGTCCCCTTTCATCCTTGGTGTGAGGCCTTCCAGAGCCACTGCTCAGCCCACCCTTCCGGGCTCTGTTGCAGTACATTTCATTCACCCAGCATCTCTGACAAAATAACGGAGACAGCTGTCCTCTTTGAGAGGGAGAAAATGGAGCATCCGCTTTGAAACTGGGGATTTTCTCGCCAGCACAAATTCACAGCTGGTTGGAGAAAAATCACCATTATTTCCACTAAACACTGCCCACCCTGGGGGCCAAAAAAGCAACATTTCATCCAGGCTTTGGCTGCCCGGCCTCTTCAGGACCTCATGTGAATAATACTGAGGCAGGGACCGGTCGTTTCAGATAGCTCGGCTCATTTGGTCACTTAACAATATTCTACCTAGCAAAATTCCTCAGAGGATTAACATCTGTGGGGAAAACCTGTAGGGGATAGAGGAGCTGCTTTAATAAGAGGCTCCACAGAGGCTCCCTTCTCATTATCCTGTCTTTGCCATTAGATTTACAGGGATCCTATAAATCTCTCACAAGATGAGGACAGAATGGGTAGGGGACTTGGCTACTCATGCTAGTGGCTGGCTGGGTCTTTCCTAACTGCACATGCTAAAGCTTCAGAATTTTAAAACGAATTTTAAACTGTGCTTTCACTTTCACTGAGCAGAATTGGGACTGAGAGGTCAAGTGGTTAGAGCAGAGGTGCCTGGCTTCTATTCCTAGCAGTTGTAATGTTTTCTGGGTTTCCAGTTTTATGATGGAACTCCCCCCAAAATGTTGCCTGCGGAAATTTCCATATTGAGGGAAAAAAGCAACAACCATGTTTCATCAAAAGAATGTTTTGAATGGAAAATTCCAGCCAGTTCTGTTCCTTGGGCAATTAGAGGAAGTGCCAAGGGATTGCAGGCTGGCATTTTTGAAGGGGCCCAATCTTTTGGAAACCCCTATATTTTGTGTTTGGATGCAGTTAAAGGGACCCAAGGATGCTTCCATTTCCACAGGGACTAAACTCTGCCACCCAGGTGGTTGACTTTAACACCCCAAAGGGCAGTTTTTGTACTCAGAGCCTCTGCTCCAATCCCCCCATCACTTACAGAAGATGGCTTCATCGAGACGAAACGATCCAGCTTGTCATAAAGTAGAAAATCAATAGTCTAAGAAAAAAAGGAGGATTTTTGCAATGCTGAATAAACAACCCAAATACAAAGAATCATCAGCTTCCTCTGTGTGTATATAGCAGAGTGGGATCAGAAAAGGGGTGAGTCCTGGTCTTGTTATCCAGGAGAAGGGAGTTCTGTTTGCACGGCCTATTCGATGCTTGGTGACTCTGCTGCTTAGCACTTATGTGGCACAGGCCTTAAAGTGACTCGTTGTCCATGTTTTACAAATGGGGAAACTGAGGCACAGAACAGTTAGCGATTCACCAAAGGTCTCTCAGTGAGTCAGTGGCAGAGCTAGGCATAAAATCCAGGTCTCCTGACTCCCCGGTGCCAGGGGCACTCATTAGTTATCCTTTGCCATGCTGGGTTTATCCCCCGCCTTTCTCCAGTGGTAGCCTCTAGCGCTTCGGAAGCTGAGCTGTCTGATTCAGCAGATACAGGAATAACCTTTCCTCTCTGTACTCCTCTCACAGGCCAGCCTTGGGGATGCCAGTGCTCTCAGCCCAGCAAAAGCTGAAGTAAAGTTTTTAACGAAGTCTCCACAGCCCAGCACAGCCAGCATCCACGGCATGGATGAGTTCACTAGGACAGAGACATAGATCAAGTAGGCCTGAGGGAAGCAACAGGCCATTGCAGTAGAAAACCTGCCCATACCTGTTCTCTGGACTGGCAAAGCCTTCAAAGCCCGTCTCCCTTCATCGTGTATAAGAAACAAAGCACCATAGGATTTATAGTAATCATAGGAACTTAGGAATGGCCAGACTGGACCAGATATGAAGTCCATCTAACCCAGTATCCTGTCTCTGTGTAAGCATCCCACAGTAGCAGATGTGGCATAATCTGCCCCCATGAAGATTTTATCCTAATCCCTACATATAAAAGACAGTCTTATGCCCTGTCAAGGTTCCTTTCCCACTCTGAACTCTAGGGTACAGATGTAGGGACCTGCATGAAAACCTCCTAAGCTTACTTTTACCAGCTTAGGTTAAAACTTCCCCAAGGTACAAACTATTTTACCCTTTGCCCTTGGACTTCCACTGCCACCACCAAATGTTTATCTGGGTTTATTTTTATTAGGAAAGCGTTGTTTGGAAACGTCTTTCCCCCCAAAATCCTCCCAACCCTTGCACCCCACTTCCTGGGGAAGGTTTGGTAAAAATCCTCACCAATTTGCATAGGTGACCACAGACCCAAACCCTTGGATCTTAAGAACAATGAAAAAGCATTCAGTTTCTGAAAAGAAGTAAAAGAAGGACTTTAATAAAAGTAAAAAGTAAAAAAGAATCACCTCTGTAAAATCAGGATGGTAAATACCTTACAGGGTAATTAGATTCAAAACATAGAGAATCCCTCTAAGCAAAACTTTGAGTTACAAAAAGACACACAGACAGGAATATCCATTCTATTCAGCACAGCTGAATTTCTCAGCCATTTAAAGACATCATAATCTAACGCATATCTAGCTAGATTACTTACTAAATTCTAATACTCCATTCCTGTTCTGTCCCCGGCAAAAGCATCATACAGACAGACACAGACCCTTTTTTTTCTCCCTCCTCCCAGCTTTTGAAAGTATCTTGTCTCCTCATTGGTCATTTTGGTCAGGTGCCAGTGAGGTTATCCTAGCTTCTTAACCCTTTACAGGTGAAAGGATTTTTCTTCTGGCCAGGAGGGATTTTAAAGGTGTTTACCCTTCCCTTTATATTTATGACACGCCCTGAAGTATGGGGTTTTATATCCCTTTCCAATTATTATTAGCATAAATTATTATTACTCTGGATATTCTTTGTATCTGCATAAATATACAGTCCCTCTTTGACTCATGCTGTTATTGGCCTCACTAACATCATGTGGCAGTGAGTTTCACAGTCTAAGTACATGCTAAATGAAAAACATATTACCTTTTATCAGTTTTTAATTAGCCACCTTTCAGTTTCAATGACTATTGCCTTGTCCTTGTGTTACAAGACAGGAAGAACAAAAGCTCCAAATCTCCCTTCTCTAGACCATTCATGCAGGGAAGTCTCCTTTGTGATGACCCCTTCTGCCAATTTAGTAAAGAGTATCTTTGTCAGAAACAGGTATTACTGGCCTCAGAACACTAGCTTAGATGGGTCCCTCTCAGGGTCGAGAGATTTACATCAAGGGACTTTAAATAATTGATTTAAATCTCATGATTTATAAACTATCATTGATTTAGATCAGATTTAGGCTTTGGAAAACTAATTTGAACAGTTGTTCTGTTTCAACTTTATATTGTACCATATAATGAACTTAATTATAAATGTTATATATGCAGGGGGGGCAGGTTTAAAATGCCACTTGTAGGAAGATATCTTATTTGAATCTTACAAAACCACTACAGAAAATAAAATATTGGAAATAAGGGGTACATTTTTAACAGTGAGAATAATTAACCATTGGAACAATTTACCAAAGGTCGTGGTGAATTCTCCATCACTGGCAATTTCTAAATCAAGATTGGTTGTTTTTCTAAAAGACCTGCTCTAGGAAGTATTTTGGGGAAGTTCTCTGGCATCTTCTATGCAGGAGGTCAGACTAGATAATCACAAAGTTCCTGTCTGGCCTTGGAATCTATGAAAAATCATAGAAGGTTAGGGTTGGAAGAGACCTCAGGAGGTCATCTAGTCCAACCCCCTGTTCAAAGCAGGACAAACACCAACTAAATAATCCCAGCCAGGGCTTTGTCAAGCCAGGCCTTAAAAACCTCTAAAGATGGAGATTCCACCACCTCCCTAGGTAACCCATTCCAGTGCTTCACCACCTTCCGAGTGAAATAGTTTTTTCCTAATATCCAACCTAGACCTCCCCCACTGCAACACCAATTTCACATTTTAGGAACCAAAAGCACGCCAATCCCCAATTACTCAAGGTGACAAGCAGCTGTTTGCCTTGCTAATGGATTAGGGTGGTTAAGTGGTTAAGAGTTTGGACAGCTTAGCATTCAGCTAGAGGGATGCAGCAAGTAAACAATAGTGGGCAATATATATTTGCAGGCATGTTTTTCTCTTTCCCTAGCAGAGGATTCACATCAGGATGTTACGTGCCCAGACTCTGTCCTCACCACTGACTTCTCCTTGCAAAGCTATGCTTTGATTGGCAGGTGCAGGTGTGTGGGGACCTCTGCTGGTGCATGGGTTCAGAGAAGAGCAATCAGACTTGGTTCTGCATAACCCTAAACAGGAGCATTGGTTTGCAAAGGTCCATGCCAAGCAATCAGACTTTTCTGCCTGGTTATTCCAGTGATGCTGTTTGATCAGCACTATTCGGTCATTTGATCCAGGTCAGCCCTGGAAATTTTCTATTGTCAAATGCAATATTGCCTGGAGGACAAAATTCCTAAGGATTTGCTCCCAGGTGGGAATTCACCCACTATGCCAACTGACATATTTATCTGGGGAGGGGCAAAAAATGTTGCCTTTTTCATGGGAAAATAATTTCATCATCTAGCATTTCTGTGACTAGGCAAAGCAGTGGAACGGGATGTATTCTCCACGTTATCACCAGATAAGGTGGGGTGGATGCTCGCTGATTAGAGGCAGGGAAGTGGGCATCTTGCAGCTTTGGGGCCTGCTCCCATTATTTGCCCGCTCCTTGTTAAGGGGTTCAGAATGGAAGAGGTGCTTCTGAAGTCCCCGGTGGCTGCTGAGGCCAAAAGCGTCTTTTCCAGCTGTGCTTAGCCTGACCCTTGTGAGCGTCTCTGTCCCACATGCGCCTGGCTGGGGGATGTAGGCTTTTGCAGCCTGCGGACTGGATGTCTGCAGATTGGGCAGGGGAGCTGTGGGAGGTGACTGTCCTTTTGTTCTGTATCCTAGCACAATGGGGTCCTGGCCCATCATTAGGACACCGAGGTATGGAAGCAATAATACTAACAATCACAATTCATCGTTAGTGGGTTTGGATAAAAGGAGTGTGAGGCGCCCATTCTCCTTAGGCTGCTCCATGGTACAATCCCATGTGTTCATTAAAGCTGAGCAAACCATGTAACATACATTGAATGTTCTTTCCACTGTTTGCTGATCCTCCCCCTGCTCCTCACTTCTCCCCAGCCCTCCAGTAAGCAAATTCTGCATTCGCAGCCTTTTAAATTCACCCTGACAAGCATTCGCAATGGAAACGCTTACTCCCCCAGTCAGGGATCAGACACAACGCTGCAACCGGGCTGCAAATGTGACTGAACAATGAATGGACCAGGGGAAATTGGAGTCCATTCACGGATGAGCCTTGAGACATTCCATCTGTCAGAGAAATTATTGGCTGTGAATTATTCACTCACCCTACGGCAGCTATTGATCTACAAAGCCTTGTTTGGCTTGGTTGGACCCTGCCTAGAGAGAGTGCCTGACAATGATTGCTCCTAGGTGTTTCTCCAGTAGGCGGTGACCTTTCCTCACCTCTATTATACATGCGTCATGGCTGGGACATGGGCATTCTGACCTACTCATCAAAGCAGGACTCGGGAGCCAGGCAAGGTCAGATACCAGGGGATCAGAGTCTAAGATATGCCAAAGGGCCAGCCGGGAGGCAGGCAGCATTAGGAGCAGGTGTTGCAGGGGAAGCAGTCTTAAGCAAGGGAAAGCCAGTTGCATGCACAACTTCCCCTTCCCATTCCCATGCTGGGTTTAAACAGAAGCAAGGAATCAATGGGGACCCCCCAGACAATCAGATCCCAGGACTGGAGTCTTCTGGCAGAGCTGAGCTTCTAGTTCTGGGGACTCTCTGCAGGCTGGAACTTACTGGTGCTTGAGGGTGTATATACACAGCAAAGAAAAACCCAGGGCTGGCCCATGCCAGCCAACTCAGGCTCGCGGGGCTCAGGCTGTGGGGCTGTTTCATTGCTGTGTAGACATCTGAGCTCAGGCTGGAGCTGAGACTCTAGGACCCTGTGCGGTAGTAGGATCCCAGAGCTCAGGCTGCAGCCTGAGACTGGAAGTCTACACAGCAATGAAACAGCCCTGCAGCCTGCGTCAGCTGGCCTGGGCCAGCAGTAGGTTTTTCTTTGCTGTGTAGCCTGTGAGCCCTGTGGACCCGGGTTTGAGACCCGTGACCCCTGATACCATGTCTTTGTCACCTCCAGTCTGGATTACTGCAGTCCCTCCTAAACAGGGCACTTCTAATGGACTACCTGGAAACGTCAGCCTGTGCAGAATATGGCAGCGGCTCTAGCCAGGAGCGAGGGCTGGTCAAAGTTGTACTGTCCAAACTTTTGTGTGTGTGTGTGCTAGAATTGGGTTTTCAGTTAAACAGATATTTTCATACAAACTGACAGCTTTAGTTGAATGTTGTTGTTTTTTAATTATTCTTGGAAAACTAAAAAGTGAACTTTGTCAGCTCAATCTTTGAAAATCTGTTTTCAATGAAAAGCTGAAATATTACACCAAAAATGCCAAGGGAGAATATTTTGTGTTGTTTTGTCAACATTTTCCATAGGAACCCCCCACCACCACCACCACCATTTTCCAGCCAGCTCTACACATGATACCAAAGCTCCAGAAACTGCATTGGCTTCCAGTGTGTTTCCTAATACAAGTCAAGGTGCTGATTTGGGTTGATAGACCCCTTTACAGTCTGAATCTTGGGTGTTCAAGAGAATAGATCTTCTCTTTGGCCCTAATTCAGCAAATTACTTGAGCACATGCTGACATCCCATTGATTTCAGTGGGTTGATGGCACGTTTAAGTGGTTTGCTGAACTCGGGCCTCTGTCTCTTACCCACTCATCTGAGTTCAGTGGGTCTCCTGAGTTGACAGACCCAAGGCTTTTACTTCAATGGGGTGCTTTGCTTGGGAAAGGCCTGTTAGTTCTTTCCATCTTTCCTCAGACCTTACCCGCTTCAGGCCCTCCATCACATTGGTGCACTTCTCCACATTCTTTCCAACATCCCTCTAGTTTTCTGGTGTAGAGTTGCCCAGAACCACATGCAGAGGCAAGAAAAGAAACACGGAGAGCAGGTGCGAGCAAAGGAATATGAGGAGAATTCTGAGTGCGGGTTGCTCAGGGATAGATGGGTGAGTAGCAGGACCTTCCAGGCTGTGTGGTGTACATAGGAGGAGCTGTCGTTAAGAAGAGGAGGGAGGAGGTAAGGAAGAAGAGGAGGTGGTGGACTGGAGAGTGCTAAGGAACAGAGAATATTAACAGAGGATGCAGTGCAGTTCTGGTAGGAGTAGATGGGGACTGTGTTTTCCACACACAAAGAGCAACCATGAGCCTTCCATCCAAATTCAATTCAACTCCAAGTTATTGGGCTGCATGCAGGAATCATTGGGTGAGGTTTTCTGCCCTGTGTTATAAAGGAGGTCAGACTAGATGATCACAGCGGTCCCCCCACACACAGTGGTCTTTGGAGAAGGGCCATCATTTTAAATGGCATCGACTATCAATAAACAAACAAATAAATAAATAAGAACAAAAGCAAAGAGCCCATGAGAGTGCAGTGTGTGCATTTTCTCTGTAGCATGTTGCATTGACTCTGCCTCACAACATGGTGGCTGCCTGAGCTGACCTCGGCCCCTAGGAGTGCTGAACACAGACCGCTAAATCGCAAGAGTGACAGTATTTACACCCACCCCTTAAATAAGGCGATGAAAAGCATTGGGACGAATACCAATGCTGCCCTTTAGAGGTCAAGGAAGAAGTACACGGGGATTTGCTAGGGGGAAATGCAAAAGGTGGAGGAGGGTGACCAATTAGCAAGTGTGGAAAATCGAGACGGGGTGGGGGGTAATAGGAACCTATATAAGATAAAGCCCCAAATATTGGGACTGTCCCCATAAAATCGGGACATCTGGTCACTCTAAGGTGGAGGATGATGAGGATAAATGAGGTGATGAGATATGACATGAGAGGTACACTGAGGCAGGGAAGGTATGGAATGAGAGGTGCATTTTGGAAGATCCTCTAGTGGGAGAAGGGAACAGACACAAGATGGTGAAGGATTATAGGCAAGGTCTGAAGTGCTCAGATACATGGAGATAGCTTCAGAGCACAGAGGACATCTGGAAGGAGAAGGATGAGGGTGGAATTTGGCTCCAGTATGAAAGCTGCATGGGATGCCATCAGCTTCAGACCAGGTAAGTTTCTGATTCAGTCTGACAGGTTTTTTGAGGCACCTTCCCTGGGCTTTGCTGAAAGCCTGCAGTTGGGTAGAGGCAGTAGGTCCTACCCCCCTTGCCTATGATGACTGGCTTATACAGACTGCAGTCGGCCCCAGTGAAAGGGAGCTAGATGTGACTGGCAGTAGCTCATAGGCTGAGGCAAGATGGGATTAGGGAATTGGGGGTTCCCCGGGGAGGGGAGACCCAGAGATTGAGGGAATACTGCTGGGGCACAAATCCCCAGATAAAGGGGCACCAGGGTCTGGGAGGGACACGGGGGCCAGCGAGAGGCGGGACACCGGCTGGCAGGGGGCACTCTGGAGGCTGGTGAGCTAATTCCCTGGACAGCCAGCAGGAGGCGCCACGGAGGTGAGTCTCACATCACTGCATTGACAAAAACCCCAAAGTCCTGTCGATCACGGTGACCAATATTGTCTCATTGTTTCCTTGAATTCTCCTTCACTTTGTATCCATCTGTTGTCTCTTTTCATAGATTGTAAGCCCTTTGTCTTTTTGATCTGTGTTTGTACAGCGTCTAACACAGCGTCTAACATTCCTAGGCTCTATGGTAATGCAGATCAATAATAATGGCTTATAGCAATTCTGTGGATGTGCTTGTAATCATCTCTAACACGAACCACTGATGCCCACATCTATTAATCATTTTTCCAACATTTCATAAACTAGATGGAAATATAACCTGAAATGAAAGCATGGCTGATGGCATGGTTTCCATTTTTACCAACAATGGGGGACATGACAGTGTCAAAATAAAACAAACGGCTTAAACAAAAACCTAGTTACATCCCAAGCAGAGTGTTAAAACCCCCAAAAGGGAGGTGAGCCGAAGAGTCTATGAAGTCCATAGGGCGCTACTCTGTTGTATCAACATTATGTAGCAGATGTTCAGGTACCACGGTGATGGGCAGCAGTATAAAACCCTAAGATAGGCAGATAAGGAATGTGTCTGGAAGTAGGACCCTGTTTGGAGGGCAGAGCTGTTCTCCTGACTCACCCATGCAACCACACCAGCGAGCTCAACATGAGTGAAAGTAGAGGCCCTGATTATCCCCAGGTTTGTGAGTCATTTCCAGCTGTGCAAAGTGAGTGTAAAATGGTGTGAATGAAGAAGACACAAGGTGCAGGATAACAGATAGTCAGCCCCCTGGTCGCTCTTTGATGTAGGAGTGGGGTTGCCACAGGAAAAGCCCTGGAACAGCCAGCTGAGAGGGTAACTAGAGGCAGAGATCTCTGAGCTGCTTAGAAATACAGCCGTGTCTTAGGATTTCGTTGTTTGGAGTTATGCAGCTAAATTAAAACCCAGCCTCAGCTAAGAAGGGAGCTGGGGACCACTTACGCCAGAAGTCAAAGCACTTCTTTGCTATGTGTGAAGGCCTGTATATCCCAGTGACATTCATGGGAGCTGACTTGGAGCCTGGCAGGATCGAACATTTGAACAAGGATGTTCCATGAGCATGGGCCCCACTGGCTTCCAGACAGGAATAAGCTAGCTGTAACCATTGGCCCATCCTTGCTGCAATAACCTGCCACTAATTATACTGCTGTGTTATTATCAGTGTGTATCTGGCTGGTGCCTCAGGGGTAAAATATCCAATAATGTTGCTATTGATTCCCATATGAGAAGGATGTAACAAGGCTAGAGGACATTCTGCAACGTCAAAACAGTCTTCAAAACAGAATTTTGGCAGTCCCTGAGCAAATTGTCCTGTCAACAGGACAGGCCCAATGTTACCATCCGTTCATGATGCATCTTCTTGAATGTTTCCCTGATGGTTTATCAATGAACGATACAAAACAGCCATTATTTATTTCTCTAGATCCCAGACATGAGGCAAATGTGAATAACCGATGCAAATGATCTTATTTTTTTCCCAGCCATCCCGTGTTTGTCTCAGGCTCCTTGTGCCACCATCAGGGTGACGCGCAAGGCACTATACATTGTGTCTTACCAGATGAAAGGCACGTTAGCCCTAACCTAGTGCACTTTAAGGATTGTACTGAATTAATGTTCCCCCGGCTGGCTCTGTGCCACTCAAAGTCTGTCTGGAATGCAAAGCAGCCCTGAGTCTCATTGGCGTATTAAGGGGCCTGGGAGAGAAGGAAGCAATCAATAGCATTTCCTCTTCTATCCGATTGAAAAATACAATGAGAGTGATCATTAGCTGGTGTGATGGGGGGTAGAATACAAGGAGGCCACATTGCGAGGGCTGTTGGCCAACAGCACTGCTCTACAAAGCGAGTAATAGCAAATTGGAGCTTTTGAATGGGGAGAGATACTGAGATCAGCGCTTTTCTCTTGGTGTCTTTTTCAGAATGCCGGTGCCAGTCAGAATGCGTGCTGATCCTTTTCCAGCCTGAGGTACGTTGCAAACAGCCATACGAGTTATAAATGGTGCTTAGCTCTAAGGCCGTTTCCTTTTTGGACCAAAAGGGGAGATACAAACTCATCAGATACTGGGGATTTATATCTCTGGGATTAACTTTAATTATTTGGCTGCCTCACCTTTGGCTGCCTCACCTGCGCTCTGCCCACTAAATTCATCAACACTGAGGCTAAGGCTACACTACAGAGTCCTCCACTTACGATGGAAGAATCCCAAGCACCGCTACAGGCTGGGGAACAACTGGCTAAGCAGCAGTTCTGCAGAAAAGGACCTGGGGATTACAGTGGCTGAGAAGCTGGATATGAGTCAACAGTGTGCCCTTGTTGCCAAGAAGGCTAATGGCATATTGGGCTGCATTAGTAGACGCATTGCCAGCAGATCGAGGGAAGTAATTATTCTCCTCTATTCAGCATTGGTGAGGCCACACCTGGAGTATTGCATCCAGTTTTGGGCCCTCCAATACCAAAAGGATGTGGACAAATTGGAGAGAGTCCAGTAGAGGGCAACGAAAATGATCAGGAGGCTGGGGCACATGACTTATGAGGAGTGGCTGAGGGAACTGGGATTGTTTAGTCTGCAGAAGAGAAGAGTGAGGGGAGATTTGATAGCAGTCTTCAACGACCTGAAGGGGGTTCCAAAGAGGACGGAGCTCACCTGTTCTCAGTGGTGGCAAATGACAGAACAAGGAGCGATGGTCTCAAGTTGCAGTGGGGGAGGTCTAGGTTGGATATTAGGAAACACTGTTTCACTAGGAGGGTGGTGAAGCACTGGAATGGGTTACCTAGGAAGGTGGTGGAATCTCCATCCTTAGGTTTTTTTAAGGCCCGGCTTGACAAAGCCCTGGCTGGGATGATGTAGTTGGGGATTGGTCCTGCTTTGAGCAGGGGGTTGGACTAGGTACCTCCTGAGGACTCTTCCAAATCTGATATTCTATGATTATGATTATGCTGTAGTGCAGGCACTCTAAGCCGATGGGAGAGAGCTCTTCTGTTGACTTAATTGCTGCAGCTCCCGTGAGTGGCGTTAGAAGCTCTCCCGCCGACATAGTGCTGTCCACACTGGCACTTAGGTCGGTGTAACTTACATCACTTAGGCGGTGGCTTATTTCTCCCCCACCCCCCCAGAGTGACATAACTTCTAGCGACTTAAGCTGTAATGCATGCATAGCCTGGGTTAGCTGCTAAGAGGCCTCTACACAGCTTTTAAATAGCTTCCCCCCTGCTTTTTTCCCGCCTGCAACTGTTTCTTTCCCTCCTACCATGTGGAAATTCCCCCCTGTGTTATATTGGTCTGAAGTACATGAAAGACACGAAAGGGAAGGGTAAACACCTTTAAAATCCCTCCTGGCCAGAGGAAAAATCCTCTCACCTGTAAAGGGTTAAGAAGCTAGGATAACCTCGCTGGCACCTGACCAAAATGACCAATGAGGAGACAAGATACTTTCAAAAGTTGGGAGGAGGGAAAAACAAAGAGTCTGTCTGTGTGATGCTTTTGCTGGATACAGAACAGGAATGGAGTCTTAGAACTTAGTAAGTAATCTAGCTAGATATGCGTTAGATTACAATTTCTTTAAATAGCTGTGAAAATAAGCTGTGCTGAACAGAATGGATATTCCTGTCTGTGTGTCTTTTTGTAACTTAAGGTTTTGCTTAGAGGGATTCTCTATGTTTTGAATCTAATTACCCTGTAAGGTAGTTACCATCCTGATTTTACAGAGATGATTCTTTTTTATTTTTTACTTCTATTAAAATCCTTCTTTTCAGAAACTGAATGCTTTTTCATTGTTCTTAAGATCCAAGGGTTTGGGTCTGTGGTCACCTATGCAAATTGGTGAGGATTTTTACCAAACCTTCCCCAGGAAGTGGGGTGCAAGGGTTGGGAGGATTTTGGGGGGAAAGACGTTTCCAAACAACGCTTTCCTAATAAAAATAAACCCAAATAAACGTTTGGTGGTGGCAGTGGAAGTCCAAGGGCAAAGGGTAAAATAGTTTGTACCTTGGGGAAGTTTTAACCTAAGCTGGTAAAAGTAAGCTTAGGAGGTTTTCATGCAGGTCCCCACATCTGTACCCTAGAGTTCAGAGTTGGGAAGGAACCTTGACAGTCCTGTATATGTGGCATATTTAAGGACATATATCGTGCAAACATTCCAGATTAAAATCAAGTGCTTTATACCACTGGGGACCAGAGGAGCATGTCCGTGGTCCAATGCTCTGAGGAATCTGTGACTAGAACTTGAAGAAAGTGAGATATTGGACCTTGACATTGTAATATAATGTGACCACTACTTTAGGTCACTTTTTAATCCTAACATTTATTGCTTCTAATTTGTCTCTCCTTTCCAGTACTGTACAGTTGGTCTCAACTCTTGGAACTGGAGAGTGCTTAGCTTCTGGAGAAGAGGAAAAAGAGTCCTAGTCTAATAAAAACATTTTATAAACTCTTTAAAACATGTCTGTAAAATACGCAGCATAAATAAAAGGAAGGACCAGGGGTGGAAGGTGAGAGGGGCTTATTGTCATGCACTGGGAAATGAGCTGCACAATTATTTGTTTCAGAGTAGCAGCCGTGTTAGACTGTATTTGCAAAAAGAAAAGGAGTACTTGTGGCACCTTAGAGACTAACCAATTTATTTGAGCATGAGCTTTCGTGAGCTACAGCTCACTTCATCGGATGCATTCAGTTGAAAATACAGTGGGGAGATTTATACACATAGAGAACATGAAACAATGGGTGTTACCATACACACTGTTACCATACACACTATCTAAACTACTACATGCCACTATGGTGCTAATAAGTGATGGTCACATAAACACCACCCTATACCGGAAACCTACTGACCGCTACTCCTACCTACATGCCTCCAGCTTTCATCCAGACCACACCACACAATCCATTGTCTACAGCCAAGCTCTACGATACAACCGCATTTGCTCCAACCTCTCAGACAGAGAAAAACACCTAAAAGATCTCTGTCAAGCATTCTTACAACTACAATACCTACCTGCTGAAGTGAAGAAACAGATTGACAGAACCAGAAGAGTACCCAGAAGTCACCTACTACAGGACAGGCCCAACAAAGAAAATAACAGAATGCCACGAGCCATCACCTTCCGCCCCCAACTAAAACCTCTCCAACGCATCATCAAGGATCTACAACCTATCCTGAAGGATGACACATCACCCTCACATATCTTGGGAGACAGGCCAGTCCTTGCTTACAGACAGCCCCCCAACCTGAAGCAAATACTCACCAGCAACCACACTCCACACAACAGAACCACTAACCCAGGAACCTATCCTTGCAACAAAGCCCGTTGCCAACTGTGTCCACATATCTATACAGGGGACACCATCACAGGGGCTAATCACATCAGCCACATTATCAGAGGCTCGTTCACCTGCACATCTCCCAATGTGATATATGCCATCATGTGCCAGCAATGCTCCTCTGCCATGTACATTGGTCAAACTGGACAGTCTCTACATAAAAGAATAAATGGACACAAATCAGACGTCAAGAATTATAACAGTCAAAAACCAGTTGGAGAACACTTCAATCTCTGGTCACTCCATTACAGACCTAAAAGTTGCAATTCTTCAACAAAAAAACTTCAAAAACAGATTCCAATGAGAGACTGCTGAATTGGAATTAATTTGCAAGCTAGATACAATTAACTTAGGCTTGAATAGAGACTGGGAGTGGATGGGTCATTACACAAAGTAAAACTATTGCCCCATGTTTATTCCCCCGCCCTCCCCCCAGTGTTCCTCAGACGTTCTTGTCAACTGCTGGAAATGGCCCACCTTGATTATCACTACAAAAGGTTCCCACCCACCCCCGCTTTCCTGCAGGTAATAGCTCACCTTAAGTGATCACTCTTGTTACAGTGTGTATGGTAGCACTCATTGTTTCATGTTCTCTATGTATATAAATCTCCCCACTGTATTTTCCACAGTATGCATCCAATGAAGTGAGCTGTAGCTCACGAAAGCTCATGCTCAAATAAATTGGTTAGTCTTTAAGGTGCCACAAGTACTCCTTTTCTTTTTACAATTATTTGTGACTTCACAACTCATGTCGCAAATAATGAAGCAATCCCAAATGTAGGCTAATAAAACTTTTGCAGTGCATCATCTTGTGTGTGTGTGTCCATGCGTGTGTCTGTGTGTTTGTATGTGCATACGCCACTGCACACATACACTAGAGCCTGGGGAGGACTTCTAAACATTTTGGCTCAGATACTTAATGGTATTTGGGTGCCTAACTCCCATTGATTCCACAGCTGCTTACTGTGAGTTTCTTACTTTCTTCTGGAGCATCTGGTGCTGGTCACAATCAGAGACAGGATACTGGGCTAGATGGATGTCGGGTCTGATCCAGTCTGGCAATTTCTATGTTGCTATGTAAAATCCCTCTTTAGAAAATGTTGCCCTTATTCCTTGTAAATCCCTCCATCTCTGAATGTCTTTGTTTAGGAAAATATTGCATCATGTCTTAGATCATGTGCAATTGCTCAGAGACCCAATTAGTCACTGAAATATTTAGTGTGACTTTTACATCTGCCTTGACTCTCATCACATTATGACCATTATTCATCTGTGCATTGCCCTGGGGTGACTGGGTCACTAACGAGTTAACACAGCTGCTTCTGAACTTAATTAAGGGACAGTTTAGATGGCTCTTTTTGTTTTTTCCTGCATGAAAGCAAAGAAGGACCACTTTATATAATAGCATCATTTTTGTTAATGCTTTTGCTAGGTTATCATATAAACATAGAAATGTCAGGTTGGAAGGGCCCTTGAGAAGCCAATTAGCCCAGCCCCCTGCACTGAGGCAGGGCCAGATAAACCTAGACCATTCCTGGCAGGTGTTTGTCCAACCTGTTCTTAAAAACTTCCAGTGACAGGGATTCCACAGTGTCCCTTAGTAACCTGTTCCAATACTGAACTCTCCTTATAGTTAGAAAGTTTTTCCTAATATCTAACCTAAATCTCCCTTGCTGTAGATTAAGTCCATTACTTCTTGCCCTACTTGCTGTGGACATGGAGAAATGGGCTTAATCAGCAGCAAGCGGGGTTGTTCCATTTTACAAACCTTGCCTCACACAGGCACATATTAAGTTGTGCTGTTCATTACAGTGAAAAGATTTGTATTAACCATCATGTTATTGTTCTGTGAGCTCGAGCATTCTGTATGGAGTGGAGTCACATAAAGAACGGAGGCAGTGTGGCCTAGGAGATAGGGTGCTCACCAGCTCCATGCCTCAGTTTCCCCATCTGTAAAATGAGGATGAGGATGTGAAAGTTACAAAACCTGGACAATCTATCAGATCCCATTGGAAGAAAATCAGTTAGTGAGGTTCTTTTTCTTCTTCCCCCAATTGTGCTGTGGAGATTTAAAATGCATGGGACCATCTATGCAGCTACTAACATTATGAAGTGCAGAGTTTAGGTAGGTACTGAAGGAAATTATGTAGCTAAAGAGACTGAATGGCTGCCCAGACAGAACTCAGTAGCGCTCCCAAGGGAAATATTGTTAAAAATCAACATAATAAATGGTCAGGGAACAGTATGTTGCTTATTAAAAGCTGATATTGCTCCAGGCTCTGTACTTGAGACAGATCAGGCCAGAGGAATTTATGTCAGGATTTCAATAAGGGCTCTACAAAAGTATTACTTCAAACAATTCATTTTCTTCTGCTATGATTAAGTCAGTGATATAATTTTGCAACTAAATTTCCCTGCAGGGAATTAAAAAACTCTTAGGAACTCTTATCTTCTGTTCTTTATTTTTTCAACTGTGCAACAAAATAAAAATCTGACACTGTTCGAGCTGCTCTTTGTTTTATGGCTTCCTATCACAGTCAAAAACATCTGTGTAGTTGCTCATTCTGTAGCTACATCGCTTGCTTTCATGCCTAGTTAAACTCTGTCCTTCATAATGTTAGTAGCTATATTAGATGTTCCATTCACTTTAACTCTCCGCAGCCCAGATTAAAAACCGATTAATTGACTTTCTTCCTATGGGTTCTGCCAAATATCCTAATTAACAAAAAAATTGCTATCTCGTGAGCAAATCTCAATCAGTCGCTCTAGGTAACATTAGCTCAGGTTACTCTGATCAAAATAAAAAGAAATAAAAGCAAGTGAACCAAAATATGGAATGGTTACATGATACAAATAGACACCTGGGAAATTCCAGAGAGTTCAGAACCTTGTAAGGACAGATTACATGTGGCTAGACCAATAGCCCACATCTGCCTGTTGTGGGGTTCTTAGACCTTCTTCAGAAGCATTTAGTACTGGCTACCAGCAGAGACGGGATACGGGACAAGATGGACCTCTGGTCTGAGCCAGTCTGGCAACCCTATGACCTTAACTGGAGTGAGGAAATGAAAACAGTCCACAAATATGTGAAAGGTGAACACCAAAGAGAGAGAGGGGTTATTTAGGGTGGGTCAGGGGGCTATAAGAATGAGTAAAGGGGTAAAATGAAGACAAGGAAAAACTGATCTGGAGTGATGCAACACCCTTGTAAGGCAGCTGAGGACAACCCACTTGCTTTCTACCTCAGATACACATATGGCTTCCATGACAGTAACATCTGAGCTCCTCAACCTCTTTAGTGCATTTGCCCACCCAACCCCTCTGTTAGACAGGACAATTATTCTCCTTTTCCCAGATGCAGAACAGAATCCTAGCGCCCTGGAAGTATTTCAGCTTCTAGCTTCCTTTGAAACCATATTCAATTTCCATCGACATCCATGGCAGTTAGGAGTGGGAATACCTTGGAGGATCTGGGCCTAAGGGACAAGTTCAAGATCACACAGGAAGCCTGTGGCAAAGCAGGAAATTGAACCCAAGTCATGTGCTGGTGCCTCAAACACTAGACCATCCTTCCTTTAGAGTCATAGAATATTAGAGTTGGAAGAGACCTCAGGAAGTCATCTAGTTCAACCCCCTGCTCAAAGCAGGACCAACCCCAACTAAATCATCCCAGCCAGGGCTTGTCAAGCCAAGCCTTAAAAACCTCTAAGGATGGAGATTCCACCACCTCCCTAGGTAACCCATTCCAGTGCTTCACCACCCTCCTAGTGAAATAGCGTTTCCTAATATCCAACCTAAACCTCCCCCACTGCAACTTGAGACCATTGCTCCTTGTTCTGTCATCTGCCACCACTGCAACTTTCTCTGTTGCAGTCATGTGAAATGGGAGTGGGCCAAGCAGTAAGGTACACACGCTAGCAAACAATCCTAGGCTGGGAGCCATGTTTGAATAATATAATACGTCTTTTCTTTCTGTACCTTCTCTGAGCCTGTGAGATAGATGTCTAGAAATCTGGCTTTCAGGAATCAGTGGCATATCCGTAGCAGCTTGGCATAACCCGCTGTGCAAACTGTACATCAGGCCACATTTCATCTGCCCATAACTTAGACGTCACAGGTGCCCCACGATGTTTCAAAATGTATGAGAGGCCTTGAGAAGCCACATTCAACCAATAAGAGGTGAGAGGAATTCAACATTCCTGAAATATGGGTTCTTGAAAGAGCAGCAAGTCCACTGTAGGAACCATAGGCCATATTTGGATTTACGCTGGAGTACCTTTGGCTGGACGAATGTGTAAGTTAGCATTACTAAGAAGAAGTGGAAGCTGCTTTCTAGATAGTAGGCAAAAGCCTACTGGGGTAAGGTCACTCACCCAGACTCTGCCTCACCTATCAGAGTCTATTTTCTCTTGTTGTGCATTGCTTAATAACTGTCACAAGAAATTAGTGAAAGCTGACTAGTCATTAACTATATTTAGCAAAGTGAGACTTAGCCTTATTCCATTAGACAGAAGTCAGTGACCAAGAACTTCTCACAGGGGCCTTTCACATGTCTGGCTTGTGAAGGGGACCTCTGCTTGAAGTCTCCAACAGATTTGGCAAGAAAATATCCGCCTCGGACTGGAATCTTCTACTGTGACTTCAAGATCAAGGTGCCAAGTCATTGGTCCATGATGAGCTATAGATGACATTCTGGAACTCCTCTGGGGTGGGCCAGAGGCAGGGCCGGCTCCAGGCATCAGCTTTCCAAACAGGTGCTTGGGGCGGCATTGAGCATGGGGCGGCAGTCCGTGTCCCGCGGCAGCAAGTTGGCGGCAGCTCCGCCACTATTGCGGATGTGGCAATTCGGCGGCAACTGCTTGGGGCATCAAAAGAGCCACCCCTGGCCAGAGGACTCACAAATCCTTACAAAGGATGCTAACCATGCAGAAAGAGCGTGGGAGGCCACTCTTTCAACAGCAACGCCAGCTGAAGTTGTATCCTTCTCCCCTCCCTGGTCCAGCATCCAAAGGGGGAGATGTGATCGGCTCTGGTCACCGGCTGTGCAGAGCCTGAAGTACATCTGCAAGAGAGAGATGATCAAGCCTTCCCCACACGCGAAAGAGCCCAGCTTACATCTTATCATCAACGTGAACATTAACGTCAGTCCAAACTCAGACTAAAGACTTTGAGGAGAAGTGGTGTAAATCCTTCTGCAGAGGAATTTGAGGATGTTCAAATTGCTCCAATGCCCCTATGGGGGTGTGTGTGTATGGAAATGTGTGTGTCTCTTTCTGTGTTACTAAATGTTCTCCAAAGTAGACACCAAAGCCCTCAGTCTGTGACTGAAATAGTAAGAGATCTCTGGGTTTAACCAGTGTCCTTCTAAAATTGCTGTTCATTGGGACATGCCCCGTTATACCCGCTTTTGGTCAAGCATGGCACAGTTGGCACTTCCTGCCTCAGTTTCTCTCCCCGAGGTTAGAATCTTCAGCTTCCCAGACACTGGTCTGTGCTGGAAATATGGCTTAGCCCTCCAGCCAAGTCACAAAAAACCAAACCCCTTCTGGGGTACCAAAAGTCCAAACTAAAAAATTCCAACCAATTGAAAATGTCCCTCTGCCCTGTGGGACTTCTCTTCATCCCCACCTCCGGGCCCTGTTTCCAGCCAGCAGCCACTTTCTGGCCTTTGTGCCTCATGTCCTTACTGGATCTGAGATACAGCCCTGGGTCTCCAAGCTGGTTCCCTGGAAGATCCCTTTTCCTTGCAGATTGTGGCTCAGGGCCTACCACAGGAGCCTGCCTGCCTGCTTCCTGTGGTTCCAATACCTGATCAATCTCACTCTTGGTCCTTTTACAAGGCCCAGGTTTCCCTTATCACCTGACCCTCCTTAGTCCTACCCCTCTCAGGTTGGGAAGCAACTAATTAATTATGGCACAGGTGTGGCCCCACTGCCCCTTAAAGGGGCCAGTCACCATGTGACAATGCGGTAAGAATGGGATTCTAGAAATCTTTTTGTGTCAGTACCAGACTGCCAGAAAGATGCAGATGTTGTGTTAAAGCTGGGAGGTAAAATGGAGTGGATAAAGAAAGTTTGATGTAATTTTTGTGAACAGTGATGCCTACTGGGAGACAAACAGCCAGAGAAGGAAGTTACTAGGACATCATTTTGAGAGCTGTACTTCCTTCAACCCAAGGTAAGTGACAGTTTCTTGGACAGGCTCTTAGATAAATGACTTAAATCGAAGAGAATGACTTCTCCATAACCTTCCTGTAAAGCCTTAAGAGAATCATATCCCTTAACTTGTTTATTATCATTTGATTTAATTACAAACTGCTGTAATTGGTAAGCCAGATAAACTGAACCATTGACTTATTCATTATATTTCAACTGTAATCTCAGTTCGGCCATTGCATTGTACCATTGCAAATTAGGGTAGAAAAACTATAAATTAATTTAGCTAGCTATTCTGGCGTAATCTTATTTTCGTTCCATAACTGCTTGCTTAATCTTTTAACACATTTATAAAAGGTACACTGAACTGGTTCATTTCTCAAAACTTCAGTGCAGGCAAAAGTAACTTATATAGGAGACAAAGGTGAAATCATTGAAAATCATACCTGAGCCCATCCTATATTTTAATTACTTAAAGTAACACCCCTATTATTCCTATACCAGATAAAGTGAGAGCACCTTAAATGTTGACCAATATGCAGCACTGCAAAACCCCCTCTCTTATCTGTAGGTGTATCCATTTAAGTTTTCATCCTAAATACACAACCTCATGCTTCCGCCATAAACATACACTGCACGCCTCGCCCTTGTCCATGCGTCATCCCGGAATATTTGTTGACCTTGCTAAGGTAGTACTTAAAGCTTTGTATTACACTGTGAGGGAGATGAGTGTGTTTCCTTAGCATCTGGAGATAGAAGAAATTTCCTTGTGACTACGCAGAATCTGTCACTGTGAGTGCAAAGAGGTTGTGTTGGTATTAAAGCATGGTTAAGAGGTGTCCCATAACTTGGCTTCTCCTTGCTCGTTAGGATTAGCACTATGATGCAGCTGTTGGGTGAAAGTTGGGAAGGGAAATAGACTAGATAAGCAAAGTTTGATGTTAAGCATCACATTTACCCAGCCTGAATCCCTTTCAAAGAATGTTTTTGCTTATGGGATATTATTCAAACCAGTTCACTGGGCTTACTTGTGAACTTGTTTACAGTACTATAAGGAAATGATAGCTAGATCAATAGATAGATAGATTCTATATCTTTAGTATTCATTAACTACCCAGCATAGCTGAAAAGAATAAATGTGCAAAGGTGGCAGTTCCCAAATCACATGAGGATGAGAGATAATAATAACCTTGAAACATTTCACTTCTGAGAGTTGCAACAGGGAAGTCTATGCTAGAAAATGATGTTTTTCTGGTTTCAGAGGAACAGCCGTGTTAGTCTGTATTCGCAAAAAGAAAAGGAGTACTTGTGGCACCTTAGAGACTAACCAATTTCTTTGAGCATGAGCTTTCGTGAGCTACAGCTCACTTCATCAGATGTATACCGTGGAAACTGCAGCAGACTTTATATACACACAGAGAATATGAAACAATACCTCCTCCCACCCCACTGTCCTGCTGGTAATAGCTTATCTAAAGTGATCAACAGGTGGGCCATTTCCAGCACAAATCCAGGTTTTCTCACCCTCCACCCCCCCCACACACAAATTCACTCTCCTGCTGGTGCTAGCCCATCCAAAGTGACAACTCTTTACATAATCAAGTCGGGCTATTTCCTGCATAGATCCAGGTTTTCTCACATCCCCCCCACCCCCATACACACACAAACTCACTCTCCTGCTGGTAATAGCTCATCTAAACTGACCACTCTCCAAGTTTAAATCCAAGTTAAACCAGAACATCTGGGGGGGGGGTAGGAAAAAACAAGAGGAAACAGGCTACCTTGCATAATGACTAATGTTTTTCTGGTGACTTATCCAAGCAGCCGTACAAGAGGTTGAAGATTTAGTTGGACGGGTGGCTAAGAGCTGAACCAACCAATACTAGAAGCTGCAAGCCCTGATTTTCTTCACCTTTACACCATTTTGACAGCTGTGCAACTCCACTGGATTTTAGTAGAGTTACTCCAGATTTACATGGGTGCAGCTAAGAAGAAAATCTGGTCCCAGACATTAGTTTCACCATCACAATAGATTCATTCGTTAATAATAAGAGTCAGGCTCAATGTGCAGAATAAACATTCTTGCTTGCATTTGGATCTGGAAGGATTTGGTACCAATTAGCTCTTGGAAGCAAAATCCTTAGTGTAAATTAATCTAAACAGGCCCTAGCCTTGAGGACGATGGGTTTTCAATGGGATCTCTTTCTTTGAGTTTTTGCTCAGTATCTAGAGAATTGCAAACATCTGTTAAAACACTCTGTGGACTTTTCTGTCCCTCGATCGATTCACAATTCACAATCCTAAGTGCTATTAAGACTTAATTAAATTGTGGTGGTCTATCAATGAGAGAGAATCGATTGCTCAGTGTGTTTCCATGATTCATTTATTTCTATAGTAATCAGGCAGTAAATAGATATATTACACATCCATTGCTTCTTAATTAAGATGGTCACTGGAAGTCTCACCACATACTCATGGCGTCTTCCAATGCAGGGGTTAGGAAGCTATAAACACAGGTAAAAAATCCCATCTCCCTGGGCTACAGAATGAATTGTAATTTGACATGAAATTGGCATCTGGATTGCCCTTTGACATGAAACTGTTTGTCAAGACTTTCCTGGGCTCAGCTTCCCTTTAAACAGTGTGGCTTAATTCTGACTGTGCAAATTGGGAGTAACCCTGCTCCCACTGGGACTACGGAGTCACATCGGTGTGGAGCCCAATGTAATGGAGACTTAAATTAGTGTGTTTGAAAATGTGTGACTTTGGAGAAATACTGGCCCCATTAAAGACAAGGGCAAAACTCCCACTGACTTCAGGAGAGCCAGGATTTCACCCCATGCATGCACAGTTGATGGTGGGGCCATCACCATTAAATGAGGAGCTCACAATCTAGCCCTAGCTTATAATGGAGTTGTGAGGCTCAGGTGATCAGGGTTATAGCGTGGCTGTGATTGTCAAAGGCATAGAGTGTTGGGCAGCTAAATCCCTTAGTCATCTTTGAAAATCTTAGCCTGTATCTTTAAGGCACAGCCCTGCAGTACAGGATACCTACAGCAGCACTAGTCCTGCCAGTAGACTGGAGCCCTTCTGGCTCCTGGATCATAGCAGAAGCATAGGTCACAGCAGCCCCTGCTAAATCCTTTATCAGAGTGCATCATGCGTAGCCCCATCAAGAGAGGCTGGTTTATATAGCAGGAAACCAATGCAGCTGCCTCCGTCAGGCCCATATGCAATGGCCAGACCACAGCTGATCAAGGAAGCTCATTGTCTTTCATAAGAAATTTGAAATTTCAGTGAAAATGTTCAAAATCTGAAGAATGTCAATCTCTCCAACAGCTGGTCAAAACATTAAGGGTGAAGGAAGGAACCTGTGAAAATTAACTCCACAAATTATTTCCTGTCTTTACTTCCAAATTCCTATGAAAACTTTTCATCGAAAGTTTGAAATTAGAAAAATGTGGACTTAATTCTGACATCGTAGTCTGCTTTTGTTTTGTTTTGTTACTGACCTGTGTGGTTATACCCTGTCAACAGCAGCTCTGCACCTAAAAAGTATTGGGTTAGAGAGCTCTAGCCCCCCTCCCCCCCGGCCCCGTTGTACAAAGGGTTATGAACATACCTTACTTTACATAGATGAGTAGATATGTTGACTTCAATGGGTAAAATTAGGCATGAATTTTGCAAGATTAGGGCCAAAGACAGTAAACCAGTTTTATTGGCAATATGCATGTCTTCTGCAAAGAATTGCGTCACAACTAACAATAAGCATATCTCCAAGATCTAACTGTTCATACACTTAGTTAAATAGAATTTGTGACTGTCTGTGTGTACTACTGCCATCTGATGATTCTTAATAACATTACACTCCTGCACAAGACCTGGGATTGTGTTTGGCTATTGTGGTAAACCCAGGAAAAACAGCTACAAAAGGGGGGTAGTAATTAGTCCCAGGGGATTAAAAGGCCCTTCCCTATCCACTGAGGAGAGAGAACCACGGGGCAATAAGGTTCAGCTGGAAAAGGCGTTGCTAGGGAATCAATTAGGTTCAGCTGACTCCAACTACTTGGGACCTTTTTAAACCTTCCCCTGGGTGGTAGGAGGGAGGGAGTGAGAGGAGCAGGAAAGCTGCCAGTAGGCTGTTTGCCGCAAGACACCAGACCTTCCCAGTAGGGAGGCTGCACTCACTCCCCAGAAGGGGAGGAAAACATGCACAAGGGACTAACTGAGGAGAGGAGTAGCAGGACCCTGTGCCACCTATAAGGATTTGCCTTGCCTCAAACCTGAGTCTCCAAGGCTAAAAAGGACTGAGCCTACTGAGGCGAACAAGGTATCTTGCCACACTCGGTGTCAGGAGTGGGATGTGGTGAGTGAGCAAGGCTCTGTGGCAAGCCATCTCAGGGCAGGGTAAATCACACACCCACACACAAAAAATGGAGGATGTAGTGAAGGCATTGGTACAGGCCACTGCAGCCCAACAAGAGGCTACCAGTGTGCAGATGCTTGCCCAGCAAGAGTCAGTACGCGTCCAACAGGACACGAACCAATTACTGATGAACCAGGCGGCCCAAGATCGAGCCACCCTGAATGAAGTAGTGAACCAGTTAAAAGCCCTGACCATGCTGATGCATGGGCCCCAAGGGATCCAGCCGTTGCGGGCAAGCAACTATTTACAGAAGATGACTACGGATGACAATATAGAGGCATATCTCCTCACCTTCGAGAGGACAGCACTGCGGAAGGCCTGGCTCCATTTCTGTGTGGGGAGCCCCAGAAGGCCTATTTCGACATGACCATAGAGACAGCTATGGATTACTCCCAGCTGAAGGTGGAAATCCTGGCAAGGTCAGGTGTGATGTCAGCCATATGGGCCCAGCACTTCCATGAGTGGAAATACTGGGACAGCAAACCCCCAAGGTTCCAGCTATTTGATTTAATCCACCTCGCCCGGAAGTGGCTCCGCCCCAAGACCCATGGGCCGGAGAAGATAGTGGAAATCCTCATGTTGGACAGGTACATGAGGGGGTTGCCGCTGGACATATAGGGGTGGGTCAGGCAAAATGATCCCTCCTCCTATGATGAACTAGTTGCCCTTGTAGAGAGACACCTAGCAGCCCAAGAACTTTCGCGGACCACCAGGGAAGGAAGGCGCCAGAATCGGAGACAAGTCTCTGTGCCGAGGCCCCGGTTAGCCCTAGTACCAGGCCGGACTATGGAGGGGAGGAAGGAGGCCGAAGAGCAGCCAGAGGTCCCGGAGAGACTTGAGGGCTGGGGAAGAAAGGCTCAGAGGATAAAGCCCAGTAGCCCGGGGAAGAAAGGCTCAGGGGATAAAGCCCAGTAGCCCAAAAAATCGGGGGGCTGCCCCAAGCAAGGTACCGATGTTATGCATGTGGCGAATTGGGGTATATCGCTGCCCAATGCCCAAATTTGGACGAGTCCATGCAGTGTGAACTGGGAGATATATGGGGACCGTGTGATCTAATAAGTCTAGTAGGGGTTGCAATGGTCCCTCATAGATACACTAGACCAGTTAAGATGAATTGTATAGAGACCACCGCGTTAGTAGACTCGGGAAGTGCAATCACGCTAGTCTCAGGAAAGCTGGTCGGGCAGGACCAACTATCCCGGGCCAAATGCTTAGGAATATCCTGTGTGCATGGGGATGTCAGTTACTACCCAACCATCCCGGTAAAAATAGAAGATCTCGTAAACCCCACTAAGGTGACAGTGGGAGTAGTTCCGAAACTCCCCTACCTAGTCCTTATCAGACGAGATTCCTGGGATTTGATAGCCTACTCCCTGGGGAGAAGGTGGAAGAAAATAGTGAACCCGGGACCCAGGGGGTGGCCCAGATAGATAACAGCCCCCGGCCTTCCATGAATTTGGCCAGGATTTGTTCTCCCCACTGGGAAAGCCCCGGAAGACTCGGAAGGAACGGAGAGCGGATAAAAGAAGGGGAACAAGGATCTTGACCCAGTACCAGAAATCTATGCTTGTAGGGGAAAGAGGTGGCTCAATGGACAGCAGGGTGGGGCAGGAGATCAACGACCCAATAGCCAGACCTTGTTCCCCATGGATTTTCCCCAAGGGGGAGACAGAGGTAGATCCCCCTGAGTTTGGACAAATGGGGACCTCACTTGGGAATTTTGGTCAGGATCAGGCCAATGATCCAATATACAGCAATATTCGTAAAGAAGTAGTCGAGGTAAATGGGGTCCCCGTGGAGGGGAGAGTCAAGGGCCCAGGGCCATATTATGTGATTAAGGGTGATCTGCTATACCGAGTAGTCCAGGTCCAAGAGCAAGTCATAGAACAACTATTGGTCCCACAGAAGCATCAGAGGGACTTGATGGATCTGACCCACAGCCATTTGTTTGGGGGCCATCTAGGGGTAGAAAAGACCCTTGATTGGATTCTGCAGAGAATAAAGATGAAGGGAAGGCTAATCACCTTTAAATCCCTCCTGGCCAGAGGAAAAAACTCTTTCACCTGTAAAGGGTCAAAAACCTAAAGATTCACCAAGGGCAAGTCATGCCTGACTAATCTAATTGCCTTCTATGATGAGATAACTGGCTCTGTGGATGAGGGGAAAGCAGTGGACGTATTGTTTCTTGACTTTAGCAAAGCTTTTGACACGGTCTCCCACAGTATTCTTGTCAGCAAGTTAACGAAGTATGGGCTGGATGAATGGACTATAAGGTGGATAGAAAGTTGGCTAGATTGTCGGGCTCAACAGGTAGTGATCAATGGCTCGATGTCTAGTTGGCAGCCGGTATCAAGTGGAGTGCCCCAAGGGTCGGTCCTCGGGCCCATTTTGTTCAATATCTTCATTAACGTTCTGGAGGATGGTGTGGATTGCACCCTCAGCAAGTTTGCAGATGACACTAAACTGGGAGGAGAGGTAGATACGCTGGAGGGTAGGGATAGGATACAGAGGGACCTAGACAAATTGGAGGATTGGGCCAAAAGAAATCTGATGAGGTTCAATAAGGATAAGTGCAGGGTCCTGCACTTAGGACGGAAGAACCCAATGCACCGCTACAGACTAGGGACTGAATGGCTAGGCAGCAGTTCTGCGGAAAAGGACCTGGGGGTTACAGTGGACGAGAAGCTGGATATGAGTCAGCAGTGTGCCCTGTTGCCAAGAAGGCCAATGGCATTTTGGGATGTATAATTAGGGGCACAGCGAGCAGATCGAGGGACGTGATCATTCCCCTCTATTCGACATTGGTGAGGCCTCATCTGGAGTACTGTGTCCAGTTTTGGGCCCCACACTACAAGAAGGATGTGGATAAATTGGAGAGAGTCCAGCGGAGGGTAACAAAAATGATTAGGGGACTGGAACACATGACTTATGAGGAGAGGCTGAGGGAACTGGGATTATTTAGTCTGCGGAAGAGAAGAATGAGAGGGGATTTGATAGCTGCTTTCAACTACCTGAAAGGGGGTTCCAAAGAGGATGGATCTAGATGGTTCTCAGTGGTAGCAGATGACAGAACAAGGAGTAATGGTCTCAAGTTGCAGTGGGGGAGGTTTAGGTCGGATATTAGGAAAAACTTTTTCACTAGGAGGGTGGTGAAACACTGGAATGCATTACATAGGGAGGTGGTGGAATCTCCTTCCTTAGAAGTTTTTAAGGTCAGGCTTGACAAAGTCCTGGCTGGGATGATTTAGTTGGGGATTGGTCCTGCTTTGAGCAGGGGGTTGGACTAAATGACCTCCTGAGGTCCCTTCCAACCCTGATGTTCTATGATTCTATGATTCTAACCTCGCTGACCAAAATGACCAATGAGGAGACAAGATACTTTCAAAGCTGGAGGGAGTGGGGGGAACAAAGGGTTCTGTCTGTCTGTGTGTTGCCTTTGCCGGGACCAGAGCAGGAATGCAGCTCAGAACTCCTGTAAAGAGTTAATAAGCAATCTAGTTAGATATGCATTAGATTCTGTTTTGTTTAAATGGCTGCTAAAAGAAGTTGTGCTGAATGGAATGTATATTCCTGGTTTTGTGTCTTTTTGTAACTTAAGGTTTTGCCTAGAGGGATTCTCTATGTTTTCAATCTGATTATTCTGTAAGGTATTTATCATCCTGATTTTACAGAGGTGATTCTTTTACTTTTTCTTCAATTAAAATTCTTCTTTTAAGAACCTGATTGCTTTTTCACTGTTCTTAAGATTCAAGGGTTTGGGTCTATGTTCACCTATGCAAATTGGTGAGGATTTTTATCAAGCCTTCCCCAAGAAAGGGGGTCTAGGGCTTGGGGGGATTTTGGGAAGAAAGACATTTCCAAGCGGGCTCTTTCCCTGTTATATTTGTTAGACGCTTGGTGGTGGCAGCAATAAAGTCCAGGCACAAAAGGTAAAATAGTTTGTACCTTGGGGAAGTTTTAACCTAAGCTGGTAAAAATACTCTTAGGGGGTTTTTCATGCAGGTCCCCACATCTGTACCCTAGAGTTCAGAGTGGGGAAGGAACCTTGACAGGACCCTGTGCCACCTATAAGGATTCGCATTGCCCCAAACCTGAGTCTCCAAGTCTAAAAAGGACTGAGCCTACTGAGGTGAACAAGGTATTTTGCCACACTGTGCATTGTGAGAAGTGTAGGAAGGATCCTTGAACTTTCTAATTCTTACCCTTTTTGAACTGAGGTGCAGATTCCTTTGGAAATCTTAAACATAGTCTGTGGACTCCCAGGATCTGCGGACCACAGGTTGACAACCACTACTCTAGTGTAATCCTTGGATGGAAAATGCTACATATATGCAGTGTATTGGCTATTGCCAGGGAACTGGATGAGATTTTGTTCAGATATTAGTGAGATTTGTTGAGATAATGATCATGTAATTAGAGCTGGGCAGGAAACAATTTCCCCATCCCATGGGAATTTTCATTATTTTGAACATTTTTCCCATCCCAAATCAGGATGAAAAGCTGAAATCTCAGAAATGTTCACAAAACGATAATCCCCAAGTTTTTTTAGGTTGAGTCAATTGTGGGTTTTTTTAAGTTGACCTTTTTAATTTTTTTAACCATAAATTTACTAACATTTAGAAACAAAAAGTCATTGCAAACTGAAAAGTAAAAGCCTTTTGTTTCAAAAATGTCAATATAGGATATTTTCACCATTTCAATACTTATTCTAAACAAAATGCTAATTGTGAGATTTGTCAAAACCAAACCTTTCCTGCAAAACAGTTCATCAGAAAATTCCTGACCGAGTCTACTTGCAATGGTGCAAGGAAGGACAAGGCTAGAGGACAGAGTGGGGACTAGGACCTGCTTTCTAGTTCCAGCCCTACCACTTACCTTATGTCCTTAGGGAAATCATTTAGGCCAGATCTTGGGTCAACCAAGTTCTAAAGATCTAAAATCTTAGGTCAACCAAGCTACATTGTTGTGAAAAAGCCACACCCCAAGAGACATAGCTAAACACACCTAACTCCCGGTATAACAGCGCTAGGTCAACTTAGCCCATGAAAACTTATGCTTAGATAAATTTGTTAGTCTCTAAGGTGCCTCAAGTACTCCTAGATCAACTTAAGAATCCTTCCATGACCTAGTTACTGCCTCTCAGGGAGATGGATTAACTACACTGATCAGAGAACCCTTCCATTCACTGTAGTGAGTGTCTACAATGAAGCACTACCGTGGTGGCGCTGTATCAGTTTAAGTATAGACATAGCCTTAGTCTTGGGTATGTCAGTATTTGACGTGTAAAATGGGGATAACCAGGCGTACCTCTCATGGAGGCTATGAGGTTTTAAATTAATTTTGAAAAGAGCTTTGAGATCCCCTGATGAAAAATGTGGAGTAAGTGTAACATTTTATTATCATTTACGCTGTTCAAACATGTTTGACCACTTAATCTTAAATGAGATCTCAAATGGTTTCATACACAAATTATCAGCACTGTTCACAATCCCCCTCCAGTCCAATCACAACCCATGCTTGTAAAGTAGATTAACGATTATGCCCTGTGTTCTCACCTAGTATAAATCAACATAGCTCCAATGAAGTAAAAGACTGTCCTAGAGTCATAGAATATCAGGGTTGGAAGGGACCTCAGGAAGTCATCTAGTCCAACCCCCTGCTCAAAGCAGGACCAATCCCCAACTAAATCCTATAGCTCATAGATCATAACCTGTAATACACTCATGAGTGGGTTATGGTTGCAGTGGTATATGAAGCTATATTGACTTGGCTTTTTGTGTGCTGCTCCTTTAAATTGTTAAAAGATGTGCCTGTGTGCTGAGATGTGGCAGGCTTTGCTGCAGCCTGTTTTAGAAGGATCACACACACTGTGCTCTCTCCTGGACACGTTTGTTCTTGTTTTCCTTAACGTAAAATAAAAGTCATTTTAACTTTTGTGGTGTCAAAAGCAGTTCCAAGGTCATCCTGATCTCAAGAGTTGGCAAGGAAATGTGGGAGGAACTGATTTCAATATTATGTCCTAAAATGCAAACACAGGACGGATTTTTCAATCCTGCACGTGCAAAGATATGAGTGTCTGACCTGTGTATGTGCAAACACCAGCACATCCCTATAGATATATACTCGCTAAAATCCAGGGCATGGCATCATTGGAGTTTGGGCCTGTAGAAGTGTCTTTGCTAATGATGTCACATGCAGTTTTGAAACATTACCTTCTACCTCTGTTTTCAGGGTAATCCCACAGGTCTCACTACATTGTGTGCCTGCAGAGGAAAGATCTGGATCAAGATGATGTGATATATTGAACTATATTTAACATAAGTATCAGGGGGTAGCCGTGTTAGTCTGTATCCACAAAAACAACAAGGAGTCCAGTGGCACCTTAAAGACTAACAGATTTATTTGAACATAAGCTTTTGTGGGTAAAAATCCCACTTCTTCAGATGCATGGAGTGAAAAATACAGATGCAGACATAAATATACTGACACATGAAGAGAAGGGAGTTAAAAGTGGAGAACCAGTGTTGACAGGGCCAATTCGATCAGGGTGGATGTAGTCCACTCCCAATAATAGATGAGGAGGTGTCAATTCCAGGAGAGGCAAAGCTGCTTTTGTAATGAGCCAGCCACTCCCAGTCCCTATTCAAGCCCAAATTAATGGTGTTAAATTTGCAAATTAATTTTAGTTCTGCTGTTTCTCTTTGAAGTCTGTTTCTGAAGTTTTTTTGTTCAAGCATAGCTACTTTCAAATCTGTTATAGAATGTCCAGGAAGATTGAAGTGTTCTCCTACTGGCTTTTGTATGTTACCGTTCCTCATGTCCGATTTGTGTCCATTTATTCTTTTACGTAGGGACTGTCCAGTCTGGCCAATGTACATGGCAGAGGGGCATTGCTGGCACGTGATGGCATATATCACATTAGTAGACGTGCAGGTGAATGTGCCTCTGATGGTGTGGCTGATGTGGTGGGGTCCTCTGATGGTGTCACTAAAGTAGATATGGGGACAGAGTAGGCAACGAGGTTTGCTACAGGCATTGGTTCCCGGGTTAGTTTTTCTGTGGTGTGGTGTGTAGTTGCTGGTGACTATTTGCTTCAAGTTGGGGGTTGTCTATAAGCGAGGACTGGCCTGCCTCCCAAGGTCTGGGAGAGTGAGGGATCGTTTTCCAGGATAGGTTGTAAATTGATGATAATGTGCTAGAGAGGTTTTAGCTGGGGCTGTATGTGATAGCCAGTGGTGTTCTGTTATTTTCCTTGTTGAGCCTGTCCTGTAGTAAGTGACTTCGGGGTAGCCATCTTGCTCTGTCAGCCTGTTTCCTCACTTCCCCAGGTGGGTATTGTAGTTTTAAAAATGCTGGATAAAGATCTTGTAAGTGTTTGTCTCTGTCTGAGGGATTGGAGGAAATTCAGTTGTATCTTAGGGCTTGGCTGTAGACAATGGATCGTGTGATGTGTCCTGGATGGAAGCTGGAGTCATGTAGGTAAATATAGTGGTCAGTAGGTTTCCGGTGTTGGGGACACTGGGGCATGGCCACTAGGTAACTCGAGGGGATGGAAGACCACGAGTGTCGATGAAGCCCCCTCGCACTAGGCCCAAGTGTCCTTGGCCCCCCCTCCTGCCTGGAGGCACTCGCAGCAGCTCTGCGTACTAGGCCCAAGTGTCCTTGGCCCCCCCACCTGGAGGCACACACAGCAGTTATGCTGAGAATCTGCAACAGTATGTTGCAGAGTCAGACTGCCTGAAACTAAGCAAGGCCAAACAGGGGAGATATGAAAGAACAATGCTGAATAAAGCAGCTTTATGTATAGTTTAACAAATGATACAGAGAATCAGGGAACTAGCTGGGAACTGGATTGGCCTTGCTTAGTTTCAGGCAGTCTGACTCTGCAACATACTGTTGCAGATTCTCAGCATAACTGCTGTGTGTGCCTCCAGGCGGGGGGGCCAAGGACACTTGGGCCTAGTACGCAGAGCTGCTGCGAGTGCCTCCAGGCAGGAGGGGGGGCCAAGGACACTTGGGCCTAGTGCGAGGGGGCTTCATCGACACTCGTGGTCTTCCATCCCCTCGAGTTACCTAGTGGCCATACCCCAGTGTCCCCAACAACTCCCCCCTTTGAGAACACTCAACATTCTTGGCTCTGAGTTTTCTCACTTGGGCTACTTATTTCTTTACAATATGACTTTGCATAAGCACTTTGTGATAGCCCTGAAGAGATATGAAAGAACAATGCTGAATAAAGCAGCTTTATGTATAGTTTAACAAATGACACAGAGAATCAGGGAACTAGCTGGGAACTGGATTGGCTGGCTATATGGATACTTGGGGCAGCTTGCTATTGGATAAGTATGCTGGGAAAAAGGATGTATAAAAGCCTGTGTAACTTCCTGCTCTGTTGTGCAGGATTTGAGATTTTATTCTCCCTGTACCTTTTTGCAGCTGCAAATAAACTTTTCTGCTTCTCCACCCCGTTGTGATTATTGGGTGTAGCACACCGGGTAACGAACCACTCAAGCTGTTGTTCAGCCTCTCGGCACTGGGTGCCGGCAACACCGGTATAGTGTGGTGTTTATGTGACCATCACTTATTTGCACTGTAGTGTCCAGGAAGTGGGTCTCTTGTGTGGACTGGTCCAGGCTGACATTGATGGTGGGGTGGAAATTGTTGAAATCCATGTGGAATTCTTCAAGGGCCTCCTTCCCTTGGGTCCATATGATGAAGATATTGTTAGGATATAGATATTCAGGCCTGTCTGCAAAGGCCTGTACTTTAAGAATTTAGGTGTATTCTTATCACTTGGCTAGTTCCAGAGGTATAAAAGAAAGAATCAAAACCACTGTCTGCCAGTGTAAGGGCCTTCTCTTACTGTGACAGTTTGTGGCCCTGTGCTTAGGCTCAGGCCTTTGGCTAAGCAGCAGAGGCAGCCATAAGCTGGGAAGCGACCGGTCACCTCCTCACATTCCAGCTCATGCTCAAATAAATTGGTTAGTCTCTAAGGTGCCACAAGTACTCCTTTTCTTTTTGCGAATACAGACTAACACGGCTGTTCCTCTGAAACCTGACATTGAAATAAGGTGCTATTGGGCTGTTAGGCACTATCAGGACAGGATTGTATTCCTATCACCTCCAGAGAAAGGGAAGTGCCTAGAAAATGTAAAAGGAAACTTAGTTTGATAGCATCCTGTCTGGCAAGAACTCACTTATCAATAGCTGGGATGTGAAATCCTCACTTCTGTATTGTCTTGTCATTATAGTTCCCACTTTGCTGTTGTTTGTCTGTATAATCTCTGTCTGGTTTTGTGATTGTTCCTGTCTGCTGTATAATTAATTTTGCTGGGTGTAAACTAATTAAGGTGGTGGGATATAATTGGTTACATATTCATGTTACAATATGTTAGGATTGGTTAGTTAAATTTCAGGAAAATGATTGGTTAAGGTATAGCTAAGCAGAACTCAAGTTTTACTATATAATCTGTAGTCAATGAGGAAGTGACTGGGTGTGGGTGGGGGTGGGCATGTGGGTGTGTGTGATGGGAACAGGGAATGGGGGTAAGAAAATTGGAATGGGGGTAAGAAAATTGTTTCTTGACTTTAGCAAAGCTTTTGACACGGTCTCCCACAGTATTCTTGTCAGCAAGTTAAGGAAGTATGGGCTGGAAGAATGCACTATAAGGTGGGTAGAAAGCTGGCTAGATTGTCGGGCTCAACGGGTAGTGATCAATGGTTCCATGTCTAGTTGGCAGCTGGTATCAAGTGGAGTGCCCCAAGGGTCGGTCCTGGGGCCGGTTTTGTTCAATATCTTCATAAATGATCTGGAGGATGGTGTGGATTGCACTCTCAGCAAATTTGCGGATGATACTAAACTGGGAGAAGTGGTAGATACGCTGGAGGGCAGGGGTAGGATACAGAAGGACCTAGACAAATTGAAGGATTGGGCCAAAAGAAATCTGATGAGGTTCAATAAGGATAAGTGCAGGGTCCTGCACTTAGGACGGAAGAACCCAATGCACAGCTACAGACTAGGGACCGAATGGCTAGGCAGCAGTTCTGCGGAAAAGGACCTAGGGGTGACAGTGGACGAGAAGCTGGATATGAGTCAGCAGTGTGCCCTTGTTGCCAAGAAGGCCAATGGCATTTTGGGATGTATAAGTAGGGGCATAGCGAGCAGATCAAGGGACGTGATCGTTCCCCTCTATTCGACATTGGTGAGGCCTCATCTGGAGTACTGTGTCCAGTTTTGGGCCCCACACTTCAAGAAGGATGTGGATAAATTGGAGAGAGTCCAGCGAAGGGCAACAAAAATGATTAGGGGTCTGGAACACATGAGTTATGAGGAGAGGCTGAGGGAGCTGGGATTGTTTAGCCTGCAGAAGAGAAGAATGAGGGGGGATTTGATAGCTGCTTTCAACTACCTGAAAGGGGGTTCCAAAGAGGATGGCTCTAGACTGTTCTCAATGGTAGCAGATGACAGAACGAGGAGTAATGGTCTCAAGCTGCAGTGGGGGAGGTTTAGATTAGATATTAGGAAAAACTTTTTCACTAAGAGGGTGGTGAAACACTGGAATGCATTACCTAGGGAGGTGGTAGAATCTCCTTCCTTAGAGGTTTTTAAGGTCAGGCTTGACAAAGCCCTGGCTGGGATGATTTAACTGGGATTTGGGCCTGCTTCGAGCAGGGGGTTGGACTAGATGACCTTCTGGGGTCCCTTCCAACCCTTATATTCTATGATTCTATGATTCTATGAATCATGTTTTGCTAAAGTGGGAGATGGGAACAGGGAATGGGAGTAAGGAAGTTGGAATCATGTTTGGCTAAGGGGAGGAATGGGAACAGGGACACAGGTGTAAGGCTCTGTGGTGTCAGAGCTGGGAAGGAGGATACTAAGGAAGGAAACTGGAATCATACTTGCTGGAAGTTCACCCCAATAAACATCGAATTGTTTGCACCTTTGGACTTCGGGTATTGTTGCTCTCTGTTCATGCGAGAAGGACCAGGGAAGTAAGTGGGTGAAGGAATAAGCCCTCTAACAGATATCGTCAATGTAGCGCAAGTAGAGGAAGGGCGCTAGGGGACGAGAGCTGAGGAAGCGTTGTTCTAAGTCAGCCATAAAAATGTTGGCATACTGTGGGGCCATGTGGGTACCCATAGCAGTGCCACTGACTTGAAGGTATAAGTTGTCCCCAAATCTGAAATGGTTGTGGGTGAGGACAAAGTCACAAAGCTCAGCTATCAGGTGTGACATGGCCTCATCAGGGATACTGTTCTTGACAGCTTGTAGTCCATCCTCATGTGGAATATTGGTATAAAGAGCTTCTACAACCATGGTGGCCAGGATGGTGTTTTCAGGAAGATCACCAATGCATTGTAGGTTCCTCAGAAAGTCGGTGGTGTCTCGAAGATAGCTAGGAGTGCTGATAGCGTAGGGTCTGAGGAGAGAGTCCAAATAGCCAGATAATCCTGCTACAAGAGTGCCGATGCCTGAGATGATGGGGCGTCCAGGGTTTCCCAGGTTTATGGATCTTGGGTAGCAGATAGAATACCCCTGGTCAGGGCTCTGGGGGTGTGTCTGTATTCCCGTGCTGTAGCAGGGAGTTTCTTGAGCAGATGGTGTAATTTCTTTTGGTACTCCTCAGTGGACTCAGAGGATAGTGGCCTGTAGAATGTGGTGTTGGAGAGTTGCCTGGCAGCCTCCTGTTCATAATCCGACCTGTTCATTATGACTACAGCACCTCCTTTGTCAGCCCCTTTGATTATAATGTCAGAGTTGTTTCTGAGGCTGTGGATGGCACTGCGTTCTGTACGGCTCAGGTTATGGGGAAAGTGATGCTGTTTGTTCATAATTTCAGCCTGTGCACGATCTGCGGAAGCAGTCTCTGTAGAAGTCCAGTCTGTCATTTCGACCATCAGGAGGAGTCCGCGCAGAATTCTTCTTCTTGTCGTGTTGGTAGGAGGGTTCCTGTGGGTCAGTGCGCTGTTCAGTGGTGTGTTGAAAATATTCCTTGAGTCGGAGACGACGAAAGTAGGCTTCCAGATCACCACAGAACTGTATCATGTTCGTGGGGGTGGTGGGGCAGAAAGAGAGTGCCTGAGATTGGACAGACTCTTTTGCCGAGCTAAGTGTGTGGTTGGATAGATTAACAATATTGTTAGGTGAGTTGAGGGTACCCCTGTTGTAGCCCCCTGTGGCATGTAGGAGTTTAGATAGTTTAGTGTCCTTTTTCCTCCGTAGAGAAGTGAAGTGTGTGTTGTAAATGGCTTGTCTCGTTTTTGTAAAGTCCAGTCACGTGGAAGTTTGTGTGGAAGGTTGGTTTTGTATGAGAGCCTCCAGTTTTAAGAGCTCATTCTTAATCTTCTCCTGTCTGCTGTACAGGATGCTGATCAGGTGGTTACTCAGTTTCTGTGAGAGTGTGTGGCACAGTCTCTCACCACAGTCAGTGTAGTATGTCGATTGCAATGGATTTTTTACCTTCAGTCCATTTGGTATGATATCCATCTGTTTGCACTTGGAGGGGAAGATGATGTCTGTCTGTATCTGTGCAAGTTTTTTGTTGAGGTTGGTGGATTTCCACTCAATACGGCTAAATTTAGTGCCTTGCATGGTGACAAGTATCAGGGGGTAGCCATGTTAGTCTGTACCCACAAAAACAACAAGGAGTCTGGTGGCACCTTAAAGACTAACAGATTTATTTGAACATAAGCTTTTGTGGGTAAAAACCCCACTTCTTCAGATGCATGGAGTGAAAATTACAGATGCAGACATAAATATACTGACACATGAAGAGAAGGGAGTTACAGGTGGAGAACCAGTGCTGACAAGGCCAATTCGATCAGGGTGGATGTAGTCCACTCCCAATAATAGATGAGGAGGTGTCAATTCCAGGAGAGGCAAAGCTGCTTTTGTCGTGAGCCAGCCACTCCCAGTCCCTATTCAAGCCCAAATTAATGATGTTAAATTTGCAAATGAATTTCAGTTCTGCTGTTTCTCTTTGAAGTGTTTCTGAAGTTTTTTTGTTCACGTATAGCTACTTTCAAATCTGTTATAGCATGTCCAGGAAGATTGAAGTGTTCTCCTGCTGGCTTTTGTATGTTACCATTCCTCATGTCCGATTTGTGTCCATTTATTCTTTTATGTAGGGATTGTCCAGTTTGGCCAATCTCCATGGCAGAGGGGCATTGCTGGCACGTGATGGCATATATCACATTAGTAGACGTGCAGGTGAATGTGCCTCTGATGGTGTGGCTGATGTGGTGGGGTCCTCTGATGGTGTCGCTAAAGTAGATATGGGACAGAGTAGGCAATGAGGTTTGCTACAGGCATTGGTTCCTGGGTTAGTTTTTCTGTGGTGTGGTGTGTAGTTGCTGGTGACTATTTGCTTCAGGTTGGGGGGTTGTCTGTAAGTGAGGACTGGCCTGCCTCCCAAGGTCTGGGAGAGTGAGGGATCGTTTTCCAGGATAGGTTGTAGATTGTTGATAATGTGCTGGAGAGGTTTTAGCTGGGGCTGTATGTGATGACCAGTGGTGTTCTGTTATTTTCCTTGTGCTTATTTTTATTTGAGCTTATGCTCAAATAAATCTGTTAGTCTTTAAGGTGCTGCCGAACTCCTTGTTATATTTAACATACTGATTCATTTTTCAAGCAAGCTATTATAGAGAGAGGTGGTGGAGAAATACCAATGGTTTTTCATGGCATATTTTAAAAAATGTTGTTTTTGTCAAAATTGCCTGCAAGAATTTTTTATTATTTCAGAGAAAAACAGAAAGCAAAATGGTAAAAATAAAACTTTTTCTGAACATTTATTTTGTAAAACATAAAGGTCAATTTTTAGTAACATTTTTAAGTTTTGGAAAACAAGCTATTTGTTCATTTTCTGTAAAAATTGTTCTTTTTAAAAAAAATCATTGCAGCATTGCTCCATGAGAATACAATGAGAAATATGACTGTGTCTAAGTTATCTTTCATTCTGCATCACAATTCCACCAAGTAAATACAAAAGAAAAATGCACAGCAAACATACAAAAGCCAGCTTGCCTTTGAATTGATTGTAGTGATTGTATTTTACAATTGAATATATGGTCATTTGATTTAGACTTAGAGAATGCAATTGAAATAATACAATACTAGAAATAGAAATGCTGGGCAAGAAGAGATGAATTATTGCTCCAAAATGGATTGCAAAGGAGTACCAATTTCAGAAACATACAAAACCACCATGTCCAGCGCAGGGGATTGCAAAGAATGTATGAGCTCATTCAATAAATAAATATTGTAGAGACCTTAGCACCAAAGTTCAGTCCTCCCACCTCATGGTTGCAGTAGTCTTGCTGTGTGGAGAGATGGGGTCTGCTAAGAAAAGCTCCTAAAGGAAAAGTTGCAAAGGAAACATATTTCTTCATTTAAAAAATATTGCAAAGTAACATAAAAATTAATCAGAAATAATGAAAACATTCACATGTAGGGACTTTTCCCACTGCTGAAAGGGCCCCGGAAATCACAAGTAAACGTCCTATGATAGCTGGCAACGGAGGACAAGCAGTTTCATTAGGCTAGGTTGAAAAGAACATTGATGCTTGGTGCACAAACAAAGATGATATTTTGAGTGCTCCATTGATAGCTGGGAAGGGAAAGGTCTGGGACCATAGGAAGTAACCAGAGAAAGCTTCCCGGCCCTTTGCTGACTTAATAAGGCCATTTGAAAATATACTTGATCGCGTCATTGGGGAGATGGTGTCCAAAACAATTAAAAGGCCATGAAAAGCCCTTTTCCGCTATAGTGAAGCCAGGGTGGCAGGTAGTCAAGTTCCCTTCCAATATTTCATAAGTAATGAAAGCCAAGAAACAGCCCATTGTCTCACTGCACTACCAAAGAGCTATGAATCTTCTCAGGAAAAGACTGGAGGTGTAGTCAGTCTGCTAAAATCAGCCCTGGGATTTCAACACCCTAGAGATCAGGGCACTTAAACCTGGGGTTTTGCTTAGTGCCCCTTCCTAGAAAAAGAGCGACTTGTCTGGGAATCTCCCTTCAAAATGTTTTCTTGTGACCGAAAATGTGGTTTTTTGCAAAATTGAGGTAGAACATCAGGGAACCTTTCCCAGTGGTGAGGTCTCTTGGACTGAGGAGCAGTCCCACAAGGGCAGTGGTGGAAAATGCATTGCTGGGGACATTTCATAGTCATAGTATATCGGGGTTGGAAGGGACCTCAGGAAGTCATCTAGTCCAACCCCCTGCTCAAAGGAGGACCTGAGCCTGGATTTTATTTTATTTTATTTAAGACTCTGCCAGTGTCTTGCATGGTCAGAGACAAGAAGAGGGAAGAGAACAACTTCTGCAGCCAGCCCAACCTGCCCATTGGCATGAAGTCATGAAGAGAAATCAAGATGTAGATTATCTGCTCTTTGGGGCAGACTCTCTCTCTCGCGCTCACTGCACATATTTTCCTAAGTATTTTCTCATTTGCAATGTCTTTTTGACACAGAGGGGTGGGATTTGTAAAGGCATCAAGAGCAACTGCGATCCTGGCAGAGGTGTCACACTAGGGCATCTCAAACTGTTTCCAAGGATTGGACACACTTGAATACAGAGTCTGCCACAACTCACCCACCAGTAGGTGGTCATGTGACTTCCCTGTGGCAGCCACAGAAATTGCTAACCTGCAAAAGCCCAGGTAAGAAAGGACTTCTTTAAATGCACTGTTGTGACTAGAGATAGGAAAGTGCCAGCCCTATACATCCACCGCTTCTTTGTCCGTATAGATGGGCAAGTAACAGATTATTCAGTTTGCTACTCTGAAAAATTGGGGGGAAAATTGGGGCAGGGGATCTGAAACAATTTTTTTTTAATTCTTTTGTCACACTGAAAATGTTTTAAAAGGTCACGTTGAGTGGAACAAAATGAAAGATTTGGTTTACTTTTGGGGGGAAGGTTAATATTTTTAAGTGGTTTTTTAAAATAAAATTGAAGGACATTAAAAAACTAAATGTCTTTCCACAATGAAAAGTCAAAATGTTTCAACATTTAAAAAAGAAATAAAAAAGATTTTGTCAGACAAAACAATTCACCAAAATCAATCCAACTTGACAAATTGTTTTGGTCAACCCAAATCTGCATTTCTTGGCCAAAAAAGATGGTTTAACGCACACAAAAAATCTCCCGGCTTTTTTTGTCACCACCAGGATTTGGAAACCTCTGAGCTAGACAATTCTCAAGAAGGAACAGATACCGAGAGAGGCACAGGTAGGCAAGGGCAGAAATTCTCAACCTTTTTCTTTCTGAGCCTTCCCCCCCACCCCCCAACATGCTATAAAAACTCCAGGGCCCAGCTGTGCCACAATAACTGATTTTCTGCATATACAAGCCAGGGGCGGTGTTAGGGGACAGCAAGCAGGGCAATTGCCTGGAGGCTCCACACTACAGGGCCCCCCGTGAAGCTACATTGCTCAGATTTTGGCTTCAGCCCCTGGTAGCCGGGCTCAGGGACCCTGGTTTCAGCCCCATGCGGTGCAGCTTTGGCTTTCTGCCCTGGGCTCTAGTGAGTCTAATGCTGGCCCTTCTTGGCAGACCCCCTGAAACCTGCTCGAGGCCCCCCAAGGGGCCCCAGACCCCTGATTGAGAACCATTGGACTAGGGCATCAGACATAATTGGGTCACATATTCTCTTCCTGTCCGAAAATGCTACCTTGTTTAGGTTCAGTGATTCTGCATGGCCTATTATAGGCACATGTTATTGTGTTGCAGTCTCTTTATAACTTGGCATTTGGCTGTAACACATTGCATTATGAATTTTTTTGCTCAGTGTTTCGGTGTCTCCTTGGCAGGGTTTGCTTACAGACATCCCATTGTATGATTCCTAAGAAAGATCATAGAATCACAGAATCATAGAATATTAGGGTTGGAAGAGATCTCAGGAAGTCATCTAGTCCAACTCCCTGCTCAAATCAGGACCAACTCCAGCTAAATCATCTCAGCGAGGGTTTTGTCAGGCCAGGCCTTATAAACCTCTAAGGATGGAGATTCCACCACCTCCCTAGGTAACCCATTCTGGGACTTCACCACCCTCCTACTGAAAAAGTTTTTCCTAATATCCAATCTAGACCTCCCCCACTGCAACTTGAGACTATTTCTCCTTGTTCTGTCGTCTGCCACCACTGAGAACAGCCGAGCTCCATCCTCTTTGGAACCCCCCTTCAGGTAGTTGAAGGCTGCTATCAAATCCCCCTTCACTCTTCTCTTCTGGGGGATCAGATGTTACACCTGGGCCTCATAAAAAGGGCTGAGAGAATTTAGGTAGGAGAAGAACTACAGAGAGCAGGTTAGGCTCCTGTGAAAGGTCTTGAGCTAGGGTCTGTAGGGAGCAGGGAAGTCTCTGGGAGAAGGCGTTAGAGTCTCTTGGGAGATGAGACAGTGGGAACCTGCTAGGAAAAGAATCTCCAAGGAGAAAACCTGGAAAGCAATGATCAGCTCAAAGAACAAAGAGCAATTCTTCAGGAAGCAGGGAGTTCCAGTGGGGGACAGATGTCAAGGTAGGCCAGAAGGCAGGCTGAGAACAGCCCAAGAATGGCAGAAGAACCTTGTGTTTCCTTTGACATTTTTTTGGAGTTTTAGTTAGATTTCTTTTGCCCCAGAAGGGGACAGAACGTGAAAGGTGACCAGGCTGGAGGGAAGCAGCCGACCATGGCAGAGCCACATCAGCAGACAATTGAGGGTGCTAGAGCGAAAGAAACCCTGCAATGTCCGTCCCATCCTAGCTTGAGGGGGACGCTCTGGCAGTGAGTTGCCTCCAATATACTGTAGCACAAATTCTATTCTGTTCTATTGTACATAGGTTCTTATTCTGCCCTTGTTGCTGTAGTATCTCAGTGCCTTCCAGTCGTTCATCAAGTGACGTAACTAACATCTGTCTGTAAATGAACGGACATGGAGCCCCAAAGAGCCCAGGTTTGGTGAATCCCAAATACCCCGAAATCCTACTACATGGGAAGGAGCAGGTGAGCCAAGGGAAACTTAGAGGGTTACAGATGTGGCCTTTGCTAATAGCTAAATGTTACTTTTGTCCATAACCCCCTGTTTCGATTGACCCAAACCAAAAAAATATTTTTTCAGTTTGCAAATATTTTTGCAGACTTCGACTTCTCCTCCTGATTCAAAATGAGAGAAAAATGTTGCACTCTTCAAAGTGTTTGCGGGGCAGGAAAACTACTTCCCAGATCTGCTCAAAATCTCAGTTCTTCCTGGGCAAAAACCTGCAAAGCGAATGTCTACACTAAGAGAGGGTGTGAAAATTGCCACAGCAAACGTAAGAACCCAGCAGTGGTTCTGGATATATGTTAGGGAACGGCTCTTTGCGGCAGCTGCATGCAGAAGGGTGATTGATATTGTGCCTGAAAAAAGTGTCACTCCGGGTGTGAAGATTGTGAAATGACTTCTGGAATCCTTCACCATAAATCTCAATGATGTATTTATCCAGAGCCTGACTTGCTCTCACCTGCATTACCAGTGGCGATATCCCTGATGCAGTCAACAGCCACAATTCATTTGACTGAGAGGCAAGCAATAAGTAATTGAATGCTAGTTCTCTAGATCCTGAGCTGCCCAAATATTCATTTCCCTGCTGGAAGTAACCTTGCAAAACAACAACACTGAGCAATTATGGCACTTTTCATCCATAGATCTTAAAGCAGCAGCCTACAGATGGAGACATACCTTAAACTAGTGCAAATGGTGGACTCTCGGTAACTTGAAGTCTTTAAACCATGACTTGAGGACTTCAGTGACTCAGCCAGAGGTTAGGAGTCTATTACAGTAGTGGGTGGATGAGGTTCTGTGGCCTGCGATGTGCAGGAGGTCAGACTAGATGATCATGATGGTCCCTTCTGGCCTTAAAGTCTATGAGTCTATGAGAATCCATCATTGCACAACAGGAGAAGGTGCTGAGACATAATTGACATAGCTGAATGGGAGAACCAGGAATAGAACCACAGGTCTTCAGATGCTTAGGCCAATAATGTAATCACTGAATAGGGTGACCAAATGTCCCTATTTTATATATATTTGGGACTTATAGATATTTGTCTTATATAGGCACCTATTACCCCCCACTCCCTGTCCTGATTTTGCACACTTACTGTCTGGTCACCCTATCACTGAACGATGCCACTCCTTCATACTAACAAGCAACACATTCCTTGACAACACAGACTCTGTAAATACGCTTTATAAAATGGATGGTGAGGGCCCCAGTCTGCTGGGTAGCCAGCGTGGCCTAGTGCACAAACATTGGCCTGGCATTCAGGAGACCTGCATTTTATTCCCAGCTCTGCCTCTGACCTGCTGGGTGACTTGGGCAACTCATTTCACCTCGCTGTGCCTCAGTTTCCCATCTGTAAAATAGGGGAAATGATACTGGCCTCTTCTGTTAAGTTTGAGCTCTACAAATCTCCAACTTTGAGATCTACAGATGAAAAGAGCTAGATATATATTATTATTGCAGTCAGTTACTCAAGCAAGAATCCAATGCTGTTGAAGTTGAGGGAATTATTCTGGATTCACACCAATGTAACTGAGAGTAGAGTTGTTTCCCTGTGATATATCAAAAGACAATTGTATAATAAGAATAATATTGTCTAAGTGCTAAAGAAGCACTCGTTCAGTACCCCAAGTTGCAGGGCAGGGGTGACACAGCCCCTCACTGCTCTGAATTGTACCCCAGAATGTCATAATATAGTAAAAAGAAAAGGAGTACTTGTGGCACCTTAGAGACTAACCAATTTATTTGAGCATGAGCTTTCGTGAGCTACAGCTCACTTCATCAGATGTTTACCGTGGAAACTGCAGCAGACTTTATATACACACAGAAATCATGAAACAATACCTCCTCCCACCCCACTGTCCTGCTGGTAATAGCTTATCTAAAGTGATAAGCTATTACCAGCTTATTGATCTATGCAGGAAATAGCCCGACCCGACCATGCAAAGAGTTGCCACCCCGGATGGGCCAGCACCAGCAGGAGAGCGAATCCGCGTGGGGGGGTGGAGGGCGAGAAAACCCGGACCCGTGCTGGAAATGGCCCACCCGTCGATCACCTCAGACAAGCCACCACCAGCAGGACAGTGGGGCGGGAGGAGGCACTGTCTCATGATCTCTGTGTGCATATAAAGTCCGCTGCAGCCTCCACGGCAAACATCCGACGAAGTGAGCTGCAGCCCATGAAAGCTCACGCTCAAACAAATTGGCTAGTCTCTAAGGTGCCACAAGTACTCCTTTTCTTTTATTGATAAGTGAGTTCTTGCCAGACAGGATGCTATCAAACTAAGTTTCCTTTTACATTTTCTAGGCACTTCCCTTTCTCTGGAGGTGATAGGAATACAATCCTGTCCTGATAGTGCCTAACAGCCCAATAGCACCTTATCTTATCTTATCTTATCTTATCGCTTGGCTAGTTCTAGAGGTATAAAAGAAAGAAATCACTGTCTGCCGGTGTAAGGGCCTTCTCTTACTGTGACAGATTGAGGCCCTGTTCTTAGGCTAAGGCCTTTGGCTAAGCAGCAGAGGCAGCCATAAGCTAGGAAGCGAACAGTCACATCCTCATATTCCAAACTAGTCACATTGAAATAAGGTGCTATTGGGCTGTTAGGCACTATCAGGACAGGATTGTATTCCTATCACCTCCAGAGAAAGGGAAGTGCCTAGAAAATGTAAAAGGAAACTTAGTTTGATAGCATCCTGTCTGGCAAGAACTCACTTATCAATAAAAGAAAAGGAGTACTTGTGGCACCTTAGAGACTAGCCAATTTGTTTGAGCGTGAGCTTTCGTGGGCTGCAGCTCACTTCGTCGGATGTTTGCCGTGGAGGCTGCAGCGGACTTTATATGCACACAGAGATCATGAGACAGTGCCTCCTCCCGCCCCACTGTCCTGCTGGTGGTGGCTTGTCTGAGGTGATCGACGGGTGGGCCATTTCCAGCACGGGTCCGGGTTTTCTCGCCCTCCACCCCCCCACGCGGATTCGCTCTCCTGCTGGTGCTGGCCCATCCGGGGTGGCAACTCTTTGCATGGTCGGGTCGGGCTATTTCCTGCATAGATCAATAAGCTGGTAATAGCTTATCACTTTAGATAAGCTATTACCAGCAGGACAGTGGGGTGGGAGGAGGTATTGTTTCATGATTTCTGTGTGTATATAAAGTCTGCTGCAGTTTCCACGGTAAACATCTGATGAAGTGAGCTGTAGCTCACGAAAGCTCATGCTCAAATAAATTGGTTAGTCTCTAAGGTGCCACAAGTACTCCTTTTCTTTTTGCGAATACAGACTAACACGGCTGTTCCTCTGAAACCTGTCATAATATAGTGTTTGTTTTACCTTGGGCAGTACAAATTCTAGGGATAGTGTGAATGGCAGGGAGCATGAACTAGTGGTTACAGCAAGTGGTGCATCTGTGCGGGTCCCAGGATATTGGAGAGACAAGATGGGTGAGGTAATATCTTTTATTGGACCAACTTCTGCTGGTGAGAGAGACAAGCTCTATGTAGCTTGAAATCTTGTCTCTCTCAGTAACAGAAGTTAGTCCAATAGAAGATATTACCTCATCTCTCTGGTTACAGCAAGGAACTCTGAGGCAGGACTCCTGGGTTCTAGTTCAAACTTTCTGTGTTATATTGGGTGTGTCACACAACTGCTCTGTACCTCCATTTCAACGTAGGTATGGTAATATTTATAGTACCTACTTTTCTGAAACGAGGAGATCCATGAATGGGAAGAGATATACGTCTAAGCACTGTGCCAGTAATGAACATGGTCTGTTCAGTTCAATCTGGATAATAGATGTGAGAGAGTCAGGATTTATATTGGACTAGACCTGGTCATAAAATGGATTCCCACCCCCCCTTCCCTCCCCCCAATGCACTAAAAATATCGATGAAAAAATATTTTTCATTTTCACTGGACTTTTCAGCCAAAAATTTTGATATGGAATTGAAAACCTGAACATTTTCCAAGTGTTGTAACTGAAAACCAGAATATTTTGGCTGCAGTCAGGGACTAGGAAGGAAAGAGGAGAAGACAGCAGACCAGAATAGAAAATGTATGGGTTTTGTTTTCTAAAGAAAAACTGAACATTTCTGAGGACAGCCAACACTTGTTTCAAGCATGTTCATTTTGTTGAAAGTATAATTTTCCATTAAAAAAAAGTTTAGATGAAAAAGGCTACATCGGAGCGCTGTGCGCAGACCCTAGGGCTGAGGCATCCCCTGAGAACAGACTTTCTTGTGAGTCCATGTGCAGCTGGAATCCGTCCTGAGAACCGTTGAAACCATCCATCCCAGAAGGAATGTCTCAATATAAGTGGGCAATTTTTGTGATGTTCTCTGGGGGTTTCCATAGAGAGATAGTAGCCTTCAAGCCTATCACCATAAGTACTATTAGAAAATGGGGCTTGTTTTTTGTTTTGTTTTTTACTTTATCAAACACTCCAGTATGTTTTAGGAGGAGGAAATTTCCTTCTGTTGGTAAAAGAATCAGTAACAAAATTTCAAGTTGCTCAAGCTACCATCTGTAAAAGTCCAAGCCCCCTCCCATCTGGTACATGATGCATTTGCTAATATATGCATGTGCTGTAAACATGTCCACACCTCTGCTGTAGCATTTCTTGGCATATCCAAGCTGCCTTGGCTCTCATTTAGCAGCATCTCATGTCATATTCTGTGCTTCTGTCGAGATTTTTTTACAATTTCAAGGGCGCAATCCATGAATGACATCACAAATTTTATCAGAGTTTCATATTCATAATAATAATTAGGGCCAGCAGAACAGCTCACCCCAGGAACGATGGCTTCAGTAAATTTAGCCCTTTTTCATGACCAGTTGACCATATGTATGAATTTGTCCACTGTTATTCAAAGATGTTCCGTGAACATTTCACGTGAAGAAATTGCAACTCAAAGGTAGTTCACAAATTGGTCATTGTGAGCATTCAGTGTTCATGATTCAATAATCAATAGATGTCTAATTAGTCATCTGATGGACCTCAGTCTCTTGTTTCTGCTCTTTGGATAGCCACACCAACATGTAGATACCATGTTGATATGTAAGGAACAAAGGTGGGAAGACTGGAGGCTAGTATCTTGAAATGGGCAGAGTTAAGTTTGCTTAGGTGCCTTGTCTGGGCATTTCGCTACTTTCAAATATTTGGCTTCCTTATACTTTTAGCCTGAGCTCTGAATTTCTTGGGTTTCTATTTATTTTTTTGTTACCTACCATGCTCTTCATAGAATATCAGGGTTGGAAGGGACCTCAGGAGGTCATCTAGTCCAACCCCCTGCTCAAAGCAGGACCAATCCCCAATTAAATCATCCAAGCCAGGGCTTTGTCAAGCCTGACCTTAAAAACTTCTAAGGAAGGAGATTCTACCACCTCCCTAGGTAACGCATTCCAGTGTTTCACCACCCTCCTAGTGAAAAAGTTTTTCCTAATAGGACAGAACGAGGAGTAATGGTCTCAAGTTGCAGTGGGGGAGGTTTAGATTGGATATTAGGAAAAACTTTTTCACTAAGAGGGTGGTGAAACACTGGAATGCGTTACCTAGGGAGGTGGTAGAATCTCCTTCCTTAGAGGTTTTTAAGGTCAGGCTTGACAAAGCCCTGGCTGGGATGATGTAACTGGGAATTGGTCCTGCTTCGAGCAGGGGGTTGGACTAGATGACCTTCTGGGGTCCCTTCCAACCCTGATATTCTATGATTCTATGATACCCTAATACATAAGCAGGCTCCTTGGTGGGCTTGTATTGGGGTGACCAGCCAATGTTGCATCCTGCTTCACTGCCACTGTTATCCAGCCTACCTTGGATATGTCTACACTTGTAGCAATTATAGCTCCATTTGAAGAGTAGGCGCACACTAACGTGTTTAATGCTTTGCTCTCAAACTTAACTTCAGCTAAACAACTTTTTTTTTTTTGGTCTGGTGATACAGGGAGATTTATAATCTAATTCCACTTCCAGCTGAAATTAATTTCCTTTTGTGCTTAGATGAATCTTGGTTCCCCAGTGGATAGTTTGCATCTTGTAAACCTTAGTACAAACCAAGTGTACATTCGCTAGTGTAAATGTTCACAAAGAGCAAATTAAAACAGGCTGCAACTTGGATAGAGCAAAATGCTATGCAGAAGCCACCAAAATGTTTACAAATGATTGTTCTCACACTATAGTGAACTGTAACAAAGATAGCTCATTCCTATAGCAATTTTGATCTTCGAAGCACTTGAGAAATATTAGCTAATTATTCTCACTGCAACTCTCCAAATTCAGGGTTATTTATCCAATTTCCAACCTGGGAACTGAGGCAAAGTAGGCAGTGGAAGAGTGGTGGGTTGGAATTTAGGAGCTTCTGGTTCTCAGTACTATGTAAAAATCAGGGTTTTCCATGCAACCCTTTTAAAACGAAGTCTTAAATAACATGATTTTATTACTATCAGTCTTCACATGGTGGTTGGAATACAAAAGGTTCTGTGCGGCTTTATAAGAAATAACCATTGCTTACATGGTGTATAAACACATCTGAACCAGGTCTCATTTTCAAGCTTTTCTCTGCAAACCCATTCGGGAGGATGTGATGTTCCCCTGGTGTTATCTGGACCACTCCAATCCTCGACTCTGGGAGCCAGCCTTACCCTGCTGTGCTATGAGAACCCCCACTCCTGGGCTGTTCACGCACAGCCTCTGGTATGTAAACTACTTGGATTGTGCAACCGAATGACACTAGCCAATATCTCTGGTCCCAGACACAAACCTAGGAACCTCCATCTTTAGTGTCCAGTTATGCCCACTGGACGCTGCAAGCTTATGTGAGTTCGTCAGTTTAACAAAGAAATTGATATGTACCAGGCTTGTTATCCCAAGGGGAGTCTCTGACATGCTTCAAACCAAATACACTGCTTCAGGTAGAATAAACAAACAAATTTATTAACTATAAAGATAGATTTTAAGTGATTATAAATCAAAGCACAAGAAGTCAGATTTGGTCAAATGAAATAAAAGCAAAACACATTCTAAGCTGATCTTAACACTTTCAATGCCCTTACAAACTTTTAGATGCTTCTCACCATAGACTGGCTGGTTGCCCTTTAGCCAGGCTCTCCCCTTTGATCAGCACTTCAGTCGCTTGGTGGTAATGTCTGTAGATGTAGGTAGAAGAGAGATAAAGAGCATGGCAAAAGTCTCTCCCTTTTAACTTGTTCTTTCTTCCCTCTTGGCTTCCCCCCCCCACCCTTTAGGGTCAGGTGAGCATTACCTCATCATAGTCCCACATTGACCAAGGAAAGGGGGCTGACTCACTGGAGAGTCCAATAGATCCTTTGTTGCTGCCTAGGCCAATGTCCTTTGTTCCTATGAGGCTGGGCTGGGTTTGTCCCATACATGCCCTGATGAGGTGTGAACTGCCCCTCTGTTCCTAGAGAGTTTTTGCCTGGGCTTGTTTTAAGCCATGAGGACACATTTTCAGCCTCATACACATAAAATGACAACCTATAACATTACTGTAACAACAATGCTCAGTGCATCATGAGCCTTCCGAAGACACTTGTCATGACAAACTGCATTGGATACCATACAATCATATTATAAAGATGAACACATGGGTGCAGGGTGTTCCCCCGTGGTACAGAACGTCACACTTATAAAGAGAAGCTGACACAGTTGCTGTCCCTACTCTCAGCAGCCTATCGGTCTGTCATGTTTAAGAACGCAATGTCCCTTCCCAAGAGAGAGAAGCAACCCCCATTGACTATAAAACACAGCAGCTTCTCACAGCAACCATCTCACTTGGGCAGCGTTATCTACGGTTGCAGGCTCAGCCATGTGAGTTATGTCGCCCGAGCTAAGATAATGGAGTGTGCGTAATGGAATCAAGAGCGATTATCTCATCGCTCAGGCTTCCGCAAAGGGGGCGGTTGGGATCAGACAGAGGAAGAGGCAGCCACGCCTAACGATTAAGTCATTTTTAACATGGTTAGCACATCAGGACGTGAGTCACACCATGGCAGAGATAGCCTAAGCCCGCAGCAGGAAACCATGCCAGCTTTCCAGCTGGCTTCTAAGGGGCCTTGCAGCCTGATGGAAACTCAGTCTGGCTAGCAGAATTTGGCTAAGGATTCTGATGTGGGCCTCTTCTGATACATGCCATAGCAAGGGCAAGTCCTTCATCTGGTGTCCAGGGGCATCACTAAATAGGACAGATTTAAGTAGCATAATCCGTCTATCAATAAACCATGCATATTGGTAGGGGGGTTGACTAGATGACCCTTGTGGTCCCTTCTCACCCGATGAGTGGGCTCCCTGTGCTTGCATCCTGTGTGAGGTGGCTGCTAAGACCCTTATGATCCATAGGCACCATTTCCGGTGAATGAATCCCCTTTCTGTGTGGCCAGATGTCAGATCTCACACAATTTTATGTGGCTCCTTAAGCCCCGGCTCCTGGGGTCTTGTGACTAGGGGAGAAGCTCAGCTTTCATTTAAAATACAAAATAAGTTTCTAGCCCTTGTGATTGCAGAGAGAAGCTTGCAAACATGACCTGAGTGTGACCAGAGGGCAAATAAAAAGAACCTGTCATTTACTTATTTAGTTTGAAAAACCTTGTGATTTTTAAGCCAATCTAATGGTTTTGGGGCGGCCTGACTTGATTTTCAAATGCCTGGGAGGAGGTTGGGGGGGGCGTTACTGCCCTTCTGCCTGAGTCATAGAGGCCACATTGATCTCAGCTCAGACTTCCTTTCACCATGTTGTACAAGAAGCATCACTCGTTTAGAGTACATAGTGTGTACACTGGGAAGGGTGGGGATAAAGGAGGTGTTTTTAGGTTGTTAGACTAGCAGATTGGGAGTCAGGATTCCTGGGTTCTCTTCTTCCTCTAATTTGCTGTGTGGTCTTGGGAAAGTCACTGTGTCTCAGTTTCCACTTCTGAACACTGGCAATAAAAAGGCTCTTACCAAACCCCACAATAGGTGTTTTTAATGGCACTGAATGAATGGTGGGGAAAGAAAAAGAAAATAGCTCATGGTTACCCATTCTAATTGCAAGTCTAACACTGACCCACACAGGGACGTTGGCAGCGGGGATCAAGCCTGGGACCTTGTGAGCTTAATGCATGAGCCGCTCTAGAGCCTGAGCTAAAAGACACATCTCTGTTAGCGGAGGTAATAGCAGGCTCATCAGGTGGCCTAGTCATCACTCGAGGGGGACAAAGGACCACTCCAAACAAGCAGGGGTTACAGAAGCAATTTACAGTGTAAATGTGACATCAAAGGGGTACTTAATATAAAGATTTGGGGGCCAACTTTAGGCACTTCAGTTTGGGAATGTTGGCCTCTCACCTCTGCAATGTTCTAGGCCTAGACCATGCTGGGCCTGACAAGGGCTGGAATGGACTGAAAACCTCATTGCTGGAGCTAGTTTGTGGGGATGCACATCTCTGTGGCTCATTCTCATTGAGCCTGGCATGCACCGATGAAGTATGGATAATGACTCGGCCCTGCAGGTATGTCTTCTGTCTTGTGGCTCTGGCAGGTTCTGGATCTGCTCTCTCCAAGCCAGGCAGGACCAGCGAGGCAAATGACAAGGAGAAAAAGCCAAGGCAGCCATGACAGTGTCATCTTGCTGTGTATTGCCGAGGTCATTTTTTACCCACTGGCAGGGCTCAGAGGTGGGAGAGAGGGAAACTCTGCAGTGGCAGCTGGCTGGCACACTGGGGGAAGGCCAGTTTGTTAGCAGGAGCCTGGCTTTGTGGCATTGCATCTGTGGTACCCCCCTCAACGTTTATCCCCAGCTCCAGTTCTGTTCCGACCAGCTGGCACTTCTGGAGATTTTTAGCTCCTTCTCCAGCTTTTCAGCTCAACTGTCAGCTCATCTGCAACTGACACAGGTGTGCAGCTAGGGGAGACGCATGGCAAGCGAGAGCCTGTTCTCCCCAGGGAGACAGAGGAAGAGCAGAATATTAGTTATGCTCCCCTGGGTTGAAGGGTGAGCAGAATTTTGCCTGTGTCTGAGGGCTATTTCATTTCTAGTGTCTCTGTCACTGTTGTGGCTGACATCCCAGCATGCTGGCATTCCTGGGAGTCACCATGTGCCAGGGTTCTTGCTGCTTCAGTCTGTCACTGTGAGTGCTGAAATGAGGCCTGTCTGCCCATAGACCATCCCACTGTACTCTTTCATTGCCCCTATTTTGATTTACAGAGTCAGAGATTTTAAAGCCAGAAGAGACCAGTGTGATCCCCTAGTCTGACTTCCTGCAAAGCACAGGCCTGGTGTCAATCGGCAAAACTGCACTGTGTCTAGATGTGTGTGTGTCCTTGTGATTGTGAGTGTGCCTGGCCTGTGTGTGTGAATGCATTTGTGAATGTGCTGGGCCTGTGTGAGTGCACATGTGCATATGAGCGTATTTGTGCATGCGCATTTTTGTGAGTATGTGTGTACAGGGCTGTGTGTGAGTGTACCTGTGTGAAAAGTTCTCCTCTGACTGTATGTGTGTGTGCTGGGGTGCATGAAAATGGTGAAAAAGTTTCCTAAAGTTCACAGAAATTTTGCTGCAAATGTTATTTGCCTTTTTTTTTTTTGAGTCCCTGAAAGAGCACTTTCCACAAAACCTTGAAGGGCCAGAGCTGTCAGTGACTGGCAATAAGATGGCAAGTGAAGGTCAGTGTTGGCAAATCCAAAGTAATGCACATTGGAGGGTACCATTTCAACTTCTCAGACTCCTTCCTTGGCTCTAAATCAACTCAAGAAAAGACTTGGGAATCATTGTGGCCAGCTCAGTGAAGGCCTCTGCTCAGTGTGCAGCAGCCATCAAATAGGCAAACAAAATGTGAGGGTGCATAAGGAAAGGGACACAGAAGAATGCGGGAAACGTCACAGTGCCGTTCTGTAAGTCAACGGCGTGTTGGAATAGTGGGCTCAGCTTTGGTAATCCTGTCTCAGATATATCAGAAATAGAGAAGATTTGGAGATGGGCAATAGGAATATATAGTGGCCTGGAAAAAGCTTTCATGTGAAAAGAAATCGAAAAGATTCAGGCCGTTGCATGTTCTTGTCTTTTTGTAGTTTCTTTTGCTTGCTTTTTTTTATTTTTAGACTTGCTAGCTAGTAAGTTTGTTTCTGTGAAAAGTGATATTTGTATGTTTGTTAACACTGCTTTGCTCCCCTAATCACTGCCTAGGAGGCTGTGGCTGCACAAAAAGCCTCTGGTGACCCTATGCGGCCATGGTAGCCACATTTGAGAAATGCTGAGCTAAGCTGCTTGGTTTGGGTTAGCCCTAAAGCATATATAGAGCTTGCATATACAACAGCTACTATCACCTTTTGGAACCTAAGTCTGTAACACATTTGTGCATATGTTTGCCTGCTTTCACCTTGTAACTAACTCTCTGATTTCTCTTTCCTAGTTTGTGATGGGGTGAGCTCTCCACAATAGCCCAGCAAAAGCTGAATTGGCCAGGAGGCCCAATTAGCTAATAACCACACTATCAGAGGCTCGTTCACCTGCACATCTCCCAATGTGATATATGCCATCATGTGCCAGCAATGCCCCTCTGCCATGTACATTGGTCAAACTGGACAGTCTCTACGTAAAAGAATAAATGGACATAAATCAGACGTCAAGAATTATAACATTCAAAAACCAGTCAGAGAACACTTCAATCTCTCTGGTCACTCGATTACAGACGTAAAAGTGGCAATATTACAACAAAAAAACTTCAAAACCAGACTCCAACGAGAGACTTCTGAATTGGAATTAATTTGCAAACTGGACACCATTACATTAGGCTTGAATAAAGACTGGGAGTTGATTTGTCATTACACAAAGTAAAACTATTTCCCATGTTTATTTTTCCCCCCTACTGTTCCTCAGACGTTCTTGTCAACTGCTGGAAATGGCCCACCTTGATTATCACTACAAAAGGTTTTTTTTCTCGCCTGCTGGTAATAGCTCACCTTAACTGGTCACTCTCATTATAGTTTTCAGAGGAACAGCCGTGTTAGTCTGTATTCGCAAAAAGAAAAGGAGTACTTGTGGCACCTTATGCTCAAATAAATTGGTTAGTCTCTAAGGTGCCACAAGTACTCCTTTTCTCATTATAGTGTGTATGATAACACCCATTGTTTCACGTTCTCTGTGTGTATATATATATATCTTCCTACTGTATTTTCCACTGCATGCATCTGATGAAGTGGGTTGCCCACCACTGACTAATAAGGCTGCAAACAGGGGATCTTTAGGCTGGAGGCAGCTGATTGGGAACAGATTCACCTGTGCAGGAGCAAGTGGGGCTAGTACAAAGCCAAGTAGCTGGCTACAGATGGGGGGGCTGCTGCTGAAATAGGACAGTCACTTCCTGGGAAGAGGGAGGTTTGTTTAGGGGGTAATAGCTAGAAAGGCTGCAGTCACTCTGTGAGTGGAGGGAGTTGCAGGCTGGCAAACCTTGAGGGGGAAAGGGGAGTCAGATATGTAGGAAGAAGCCCAGGGAAACAGTAAAAGAAGCAGTCAGAGCAAAAAGGCATCCTTTAAAAAGTGGAAGCTCAATTCTACTTAGGAAAATAGAAAGGAGCATAAACTCTGGCAAGAGAATTGTAAAAATATAATTAGGAAGATCAAAAGAGAATATGAAGAGCAACTAGCAAAGACCCAAAAAAGTAACAGCAATTTAAGTACATCAGAAGCAGGAAGCCTGCTCAACAACTGAATGATCAAAAGATGCTAAAGGAGCACTCAAGGACGATAAGGCCATTGCAGAAAAACTAAATGAATTCTTTGCATCGGTCTTCACGGCTGAGGATGTGAGGAAGATTCTCAAACCTGAGTCATTGTTTTTAGGTGACAAATCTGAGGAACTGTCCCAGATGGAGGTGTCATTGGAGGAGATTTTGGAACAAATTGATAAATTAAACAGTAATAAGTCACCAGGATCAAATGGTATTCACCCAAGAGTCCTGAAGGAAATCAAATGTGAAATTGCAGAACTACTAACTAGTTTGTAACCTATCATTTAAATCAGCTTCTGTACCAAATGACTGAAGGATAGCTAATGTGATGCCAATTTTTTTAAAAGGCTCCAGTATTGGTCTTGACAATTACAGGTCGGTAAACCTGACTTCAATACCGGGCAAACTGGTTGAAACTATTGTAAAGAACAGAATTGTCAGATACACAGATGAGCATAATTTGTTGGGGAAGGCTCAGTATGGGTTTTGTAAAGGGAAATCATGCCTCACCCGTCTACTAGAATTGTTTGAGGGAGTCAACAAGTATGTGGACAAGGGTGAGTCAGTGGATTTAGTGTACGTAGATTTTCAGAAAGCCTTTAATAAGGTCCCTCACCAAAGGCTCTTAAGCAAAGTAAGCTGTCATGGGATAAGAGGGAAGGTTCTCTCATGGATTGGTAACTGGTTAAAAGATAGGGAACAAAGCGTAGGAATAAATGGTCAGTTCTCAGAATGGAGAGAGGTAAATAGTGGTGTCCTCCAGAGGCCTGTGCTGTGCCCAGTCCTATTCCAGATATTCATAAATGATCTGGAAAAAGGGGTAAACAGTGAGGTGGCAAAATTTGCAGATGATAAAAAACTACTCAAGATAGTTAAGTCCCAGGCAGACTGGGAAGAGCTACAAAGGGACTTCACAAAACTATGTGACTGGGCAACAAAATGGCAGATGAAATTCAATGTTGATAAATGCAAAGTAATTCACATTGAAAAACATCCTAACTATACATATAAAATGATGGGGTCTAAATTAGCTGTTACCTCTCAAGACAGAGATCTGAGTCATTGTGGATAGTTCTCTGAAAACATCCACTCAATGTGCAGCAGCAGTCAAAAAAGCGAACAGAATGTTGGGAATCATTAAAAAAGAGATAGATAATAAGACAGAAAATATCATATTTCTTCTATATAAATCCATGGTTATCCACATCTTGAATACTACATGCTGATGTGGTCACCCCATCTCAAATAAGATTGGAATTGGAAAAGGTTCAGAAAAGGGCAACAAATATGATTAGGGGTGTGGAACGGCTTCCATATGAGGAGAGATCAATAAGATGGGGACTTTTCAGCATGGAAAAGAGACAACTAAGGGGGGATATTATAGAGGTCTATAAAATCATGACTGGTGTGGAGAAAGTAAATAAGGAATTGTTATTTATTCCTTCTCATAACACAAGAACTATGGGTCACCAAATGAAATTAATAACAGCAGGTTTAAAACAAACAAAGTACTTCACACAATGCAATCAACCTGTGGAACTCCTTGCCAGAGGATGTTGTGAAGGCCAAGACTATAACAGGAGTCAAAAAAGAATTAGATAAATTCATGGAGAATAGGTCCATCAATGGCTATTAGCCAAGATGAGCAGGGATTGTGTTCCTAGCTTCTGTTTGCCAGAACCTGGGACTGAGCGACAGAGAATGGATCACTTGATGAGTGCCTGTTCTGTTCATTCCCTCTGGGGCACCTGGCACTGGCCACTGTTGGAAGACAGGATACTGGGCTAGGTAGACCTTTGATCTGAAGCAGTATGGCCCCATTCTTATGTTCTTAATAAACCTTTAGTTAGTTTAATATAGGATTGGCTACAAGCGTTGTCTTTGGTGCGAGATCTGGAGTGCAACCAACTTGGGTTAAAGTGATTGGTCTTTTGGAATTGGGAGTAACTTGAATATTGTTGTGATATTTGGTGTAAGTGACCATCTATCACTAAGTCCAGCTTGCCTGAGTGACAAGACAGACCAGCGTGCCCAAGGGACTGGCTGGGACTCCATGGTAAGGCTGTATTAGTGCTTGAGGAGTTCACACTAGTGAAATCTAAGTGTAGAACTCACAACCAGTGTGGGGTCCATGCCCTGGTTCCTACCTGTCTGCCCTGAGGCTGGCATTCACGCTTGTGAGCCACGCCAGACACTCCCTTTGGGTGACATTCATCCATCAGGACAAAGGCCGTGGGTAGCCCCCAAGCAGTAAAGTAAGGGCAGTTTCTCTTCACAGGGTTGCATGGAACAGACACACACTAAGGCTTCCTTCCCACTGTGCCCAGGATAGCTGACCTCTGTACCACCTTGGGAATAAGCTACCATGGAGTGGAGGTTTAGGGACATATCCACTGGGATGCAGTTACACAGATCCCTGCATAGGCTGTGGATCCTACATGCAGTTGGTGTAGCAGCTGTGATGGGCCTGACAAGTCTCTCTGTGCCCTGTCCTTTCCTAGCCCTGTGCAGCTCCACTTCAAAGCCCATTGACTGGGGACATTGCATGTGCGTGTGTAAACTCCACCCTTCGGGCTCAGCCACCAGCCCTGCTGCATGCCAGGGCAGTGGAGTGAGGGGGCAAAGGAACTGTCAACTGCCTGCATTTCCAGAACCGGTGCGGGGCTGGGAGATCAGCTGCTGACATAGTACAGCTACTCCCCCTCCAGCACAACTGGGCAGAGCCTCTGCAACAGGCTGTCATCCCGGGGCAAGCAAAATTGCTTGTGCAGGCTAATCCCAACTGCAGCATGGGCGTCCAGCAGGGAGCAGCTTGTAGCATCAGGCATAATCTGATTCTTGGCCTGCTGTTGAGATGGTGCAGCTACATGTGTCCCCTCTGAAAGACGGACCCTGCGGTGCCTCTCAGAATCCCAGAGTGCAAACAGAAGCGGTGGTGTGAGTGGGGGGTGGGTGCAGGCAGTAGAGCAAGGGATGGGAATGGGTTCAAAACATAAATTAAGGTTCTATTTATAAGTGTTTCATTAAAATTTAATATTTCATTAATGGATGAAGCTGCAGTCACAGAAATGTGGGATAAAATGTGTCAAAAACACATTAGTGTCAAGAGATGGAGATGTAGCAAGTGAGGGGGGAAACGTGGTCTAACATGCTCTGCAGATGTTTTTTCATACAGAGCAGGCCTCTGTGCAGAACAGATCTGCAAATCAGGGCAAAACTGGGCTGTGAAGTTCCTTTAGTGAGACCTTGATAAGTGGGAACAATTGAAAAGGTGCTAGTCCAGATGATTGCTGCCCAACGTGACAGAGGATTAATGTTTTGAAAATATCACATGCTCTGCATTGGGGGGGGACCAGATGGCGTGGCTCTTTGTTTTTAGAAGACATCCTAGGAAAGGAAGATTAGCAAGAAGCAATCAGGAAATTTCATTCTGAGTAGGGCTGATGGGGAAGCTTTTTCTACAAAATGTATTTTGCCCAAAAGGGCAATTTGTTGAAACCAAAACTTTTCCTTGTGAAGGATTGCTTTTGACAATTCTCCTGACTTGGACAAATGTTGAAAAAAGAAGTTCTGAAATTGTATAAATGTCCTGTTTTGAAATTTTCAAAATGATAGGTTTGGCGGGGGGTTGGTTGAAAACAACTTTTTGTTTTGAAATTTAATGAAGTTTATACTTTTTAAAAGGCCAAAATTGAAACAAAACATTTTGAAGTTATTGAAATGAAATGTTTCAAAATGAAATTGAAACCAAATATGTTTGGTTTGGTTTGCAAAAAATTTCAAGATTTCAACTTTTTGTCCCAACTTGGGATGGGGAAAACTTTTCAAAATCTCAAAAATTCTCTTGGGACAGTAATACCATTTCCTACAGAGTCCAAATTCTGAGTGGCTGGCGGAAACCGTAAATCAAGAAAGAACAAAAGTTAAGTTTGCCTGGGAAAGCACAGCGCGTTTGACACCTTTACAACACTGCTATGTGCACTTCGCCTCTCAAGATACCTGTCTCTTTCTGTGGAGAGAAGAGTCCTTAGAGATTCAAAAGATGTGGAAGAGGGAGGAAAGACATATAGCTGCATAGCTAAATAAATCACACTACCAATCCATGGATCTGCACAGTCTCTGACAGAAGATGAGCTTCTGTGTGAATCACGGCAATGCCAAAGCATGTGCATGTATAACCCACTGTGCTCGGTGTGTTACATGTCCCCCTCTGGGCCCTGTCCACAGAGCATGTCTGTCCGTTACAGCTCTAAGCTCTGGAGTCTGACTTGCTAGCTCAAGCTTTAGAGATTTAGGGTCCTAGTTCTGAAGATCCCTAAGTGTCGGCTAAGACAGTGGCAGTCACACATGCACGTGAGATTGTGGGGTGGATTCTTGTTGATCCTTCAGCCCCATTGCTCAGTGAAGAATTCCCCCTGGTGCACAGGGATGCTCCACTGATTTAAAGCTGCATCAGGGTGTTGGGGGCACAGCAGAGTTCTGCTCCCCTACACCAGTCCCTGATCACTCCTCATCCACATGCCACAGGGCACTCAGATAGAGGACACTGATCGAGCACCCTATGGGAAAAGTGTGACTGCATGCCCGGTTCTGTGTGCTCATCTGGATTTGTTTGTCTTTAAACTGAATGTAAGACACCCACGTGAAGTGCTATCAGAGGAATAATTACTCCAATGCTAGATATGCAAGGCGGGAGGAGAGAGCATCTTCCTGCTCAGTGATGGGGAAGCTGGGAATATGAGCAACAGGAAAGCAAAGTGCAGTGCAGCTGGAGATGCCTGGTTCCTAGGAATTATTTACCCATTTCTTCACAGTTGGAGCTTTTCCCAGCTGGGTTTAGGTTTCTTCAAATGAGCCACATCCTTTATTCAGCACTTTGACTTCCCTTCCTTGCACTGTCTCATGGTGTCTGCAGTGATCTGCGCACACAACCCACCGAGAGAAACCAATCTCTGTTCACCATCACCCCTTTGCATGAGTCATAAGCGCCAGATCCTCTGCTGATGTAAATCCATTGTCTTCAGTGGAGCTGGATTGATTCATACCAGCTAAAGATCTATCCCAGCAGTCCTTTCGTTCTCAGTACGATTAGTTTCTTGGGACCATTTTCTTCTTTGAGGTCATTGTTAGAGGGCTTATTCCTTCACCCTCCCACTTCCCTGGTCCTCCTCGCATGAACAGAGAGCAACACCCGAAGTCTGAAGGTGCAAACAATTTGATGTTTATTTGGGGAACTTCCAGCAAGCTTAAATCCAAGTTCCTTTTTCCTTATTTTTGAATCCCCACTTACTTCCTGTTTGCCCCTAATTTACATAGTAATATTTCTTAGCTATACCTTAACTAATCATTTTACTGAAATTTACCTAAACAATCCTAACATATTGTAACACAATTAGCTAACCAATTATACCCACCACCTTAACCCACCACCTTAATAACCCACCACCTTAATTAGTTTACACCCAGCAAAATTAATTATACAGCAGACAGAAACAATCACAGAACCAGACAGAGACCATGCAAATAAACAATAACAAAGTGGGAACTATAATGACAAAACAATACAGAAGTGAGAAGGGTTTCTTCAGGTATGTTGGCAACAAGAAGAAAGCCAAGGAAAGTGTGGGCCCCTTACTGAATGAGGGAGGCAACCTAGTGACAGAGGATGTGGAAAAAGCTAATGTACTCAATGCTTTTTTTGCCTCTGTCTTCACTAACAAGATCAGCTCCCAGACTGCTCTGCTGGGCATCGCAAAATGGGGAAGAGATGGCCAGCCCTCTGTGGAGATAGAGGTGGTTAGGGACTATTTAGAAAAGCTGGACATGCACAAGTCCATGGGGCCGGATGAGTTGCATCCGAGAGTGCTGAAGGAATTCGCGGCTGTGATTGCAGAGCCATTGGCCATTATCTTTGAAAACTCGTGGCGAACGGGGGAAGTCCCGGATGACTGGAAAAAGGCTAATGTAGTGCCAATCTTTAAAAAAGGGAAGAAGGAGGATCCTGGGAACTACAGGCCAGTCAGCCTCACCTCAGTCCCTGGAAAAATCATGGAGCAGGTCCTCAAAGAATCAATCCTGAAGCACTTGCATGAGAGGAAAGTGATCAGGAACAGCCAGCATGGATTCACCAAGGGAAGGTCATGCCTGACTAATCTAATCGCCTTTTATGATGAGATTACTGGTTCTGTGGATGAAGGGAAAGCAGTGGATGTATTGTATCTTGACTTTAGCAAAGCTTTTGACACGGTCTCCCACAGTATTCTTGTCAGCAAGTTAAGGAAGTATGGGCTGGATGAATGCACTACAAGGTGGGTAGAAAGCTGGCTAGATTGTCGGGCTCAACGGGTAGTGATCAATGGCTCCATGTCTAGTTGGCAGCCGGTATCAAGTGGAGTGCCCCAAGGGTCGGTCCTGGGGCCGGTTTTGTTCAATATCTTCATAAATGATCTGGAGGATGGTGTGGATTGCACTCTCAGCAAATTTGCGGATGATACTAAACTGGGAGAAGTGGTAGATACGCTGGAGGGGAGGGATAGGATACAGAAGGACCTAGACAAATTGGAGGATTGGGCCAAAAGAAATCTGATGAGGTTCAATAAGGATAAGTGCAGGGTCCTGCACTTAGGACGGAAGAACCCAATGCACAGGTACAGACTAGGGACCGAATGGCTAGGCAGCAGTTCTGCAGAAAAGGACCTAGGGGTGACAGTGGACGAGAAGCTGGATATGAGTCAGCAGTGTGCCCTTGTTGCCAAGAAGGCCAATGGCATTTTGGGATGTATACGTAGGGGCATAGCGAGCAGATCGAGGGACGTGATCGTTCCCCTCTATTCGACATTGGTGAGGTCTCATCTGGAGTACTGTGTCCAGTTTTGGGCCCCACACTTCAAGGAGGATGTGGATAAATTGGAGAGAGTCCAGCGAAGGGCAACAAAAATGATTAGGGGTCTGGAACACATGAGTTATGAGGAGAGGCTGAGGGAGCTGGGATTGTTTAGCCTGCAGAAGAGAAGAATGAGGGGGGATTTGATAGCTGCTTTCAACTACCTGAAAGGGGGTTCCAAAGAGGATGGCTCTAGACTGTTCTCAATGGTAGCAGATGACAGAATGAGGAGTAATGGTCTCAAGTTGCAGTGGGGGAGGTTTAGATTGGATATTAGGAAAAACTTTTTCACTAAGAGGGTGGTGAAACACTGGAATGCGTTACCTAGGGAGGTGGTAGAATCTCCTTCCTTAGAGGTTTTTAAGGTCAGGCTTGACAAAGCCCTGGCTGGGATGATTCAACTGGGAATTGGTCCTGCTTCGAGCAGGGGGTTGGACTAGATGACCTTCTGGGGTCCCTTCCAACCCTGATATTCTATGATTCTATGAATCTTATAACTACATCTATAAAGACATAAGGGTTTTCCAACTATGTCTATTGATAAGTGAGTCCTTACCAAACATAAAACTATCAATTTCCTTTTACATTTTCTAGGCTCTTCCCTTTCTCTGGAGGTGATAGATTGGATCACCTTTCTAACAGCCCCAGACTGCCTTATGACTAGTTTGGAATGTACGGATGTGACCATACGCTTCCTTTATGACTGCATCCACTGTTTAGCCAAAGGCCTTAGCTTAAGAACAGGGCCTCAGACTGTTACGGTAAGAGAAGGCCCTTACACAGGCAGACAGTGATTTTGATTCTTTCATAGAATCATAGAATCATAGAATATCAGGGTTGGAAGTGTTTATTCACTTTGAGTGAAATCCTAGCTGGGGCTGTGTGTTTGCCATTGAGTTCAGTTGGGCCAGAACTTCACTCCTTCATGTTTCCAAAATAAAGTGAGATGCACAATAGAACCATGGAAACTCAAATCATCCCTTCTGGAAGAAAAAACCATTTCTGTGCATGAGTTAGGGCTGCAAAGCCTTTAGAATGCTGGCGTGCGGTCTATGGGCTGGGCTGTTTTACTATTACCATGATACTAGCTGTTTTTCTATAATCAAAGCAGCTGTTTCACCATTTCAAAGAGCATTGCCTGGGAGATGTTACACGGAGCAGCGCTGGGCATTGCCTTTCCAAAGGGCATTGCCAAGGAGATGCAGCCTTTTCAAAAGAATTGGCCCAAGCGTATTGTGTGGGGGTGGTTTCTTTCTGGGTTGGCAGAGCCCAAGTTGGAATTTAGCCTCAACTCTTGCAAAAAGAGTCAGGTGGGATCTTTTCTATCCACAATAATCTCGGCTTGGTCCCCTGCTCCATAGACTTTTAAAGCATTGATTCTCACACACCTTATTTGAGGAGTTCTTGTTCTTCCCATTTCAAAGGTAGGAAACTAAAGCACACAGAGAGATAAGCAATCGGAACACCTAGCTGAGCTCTTCTCTAATGTGTTCCATTCCCAGATCTCAAATCACATTAGAAAGAAGCTCTGTATTAGAACTGGTCAGGAATTTTAAAAAAAATTTTTTTAGATGGAAAATGTGGATTTGACAAAACTGAAACCATTTGCAGAAAAGGATCTGTTTTGATTAATTATCTGTTTGGAAAAAAATTTGGGGGGGGGGAGAAAAAGATTTGTAATTGTTAAAACATCCATTTTCACGTTTTTAGATTGAAAATAATAAATTTTTTTGTTCCAAAACAACTTTTGTTTTCAAAATGTACAGTAAGTTATAGTTTAATTTCTTTGTTTTTTTATAAAAAAGATCAATATTGAAATGAAATGGTGTGAAATTATTAAGAACATAAGAATGGCCATACTGGGTCAGACCAAAAGTCCATCTAGCCCAGTATCCTGTCTTCCAGCAATGGTCAGTGCCAGGTGCTTCAGAGGGAATGAATAGAACAAGTAATCATCAAGTGATCCATCCCCTGTCTCCCATTCCCAGCTTCTGGCAAACAGGATCAGGATACCATCCCTGCCCATCCTGGCTAATAGCCATTGATAGACCTATCCTCCATGAATTTATCTAGTTCTTTTTTGAACCCTGTTACAGTCTTGTCCTTCATAACATCCTCTGGCAAGGAGTTCCACAGGTTAACTCTGTGTTGTATGAAAAAATAGTTTTAAACCTGCTGCTATACATTTAATTTGGTGACCCATAGTTCTTCTGTTATGAGAGAGTAAATAACACTTCCTTATTTACTTTCTCCACACCAGTCATGATTTTATAGACCTCTATCATATCCCCCCTTAGTTGTCTCTTTTCCAAGCTGAAAAGTCCCAGTCTTATCTCTCCTCGTATGGCAGCCATTCCCTAATCACTGTTGTTGCCCTTTTCTGAACCTCTTCCAATTCCAATCTATCTTTTTTGAGATGGGGAGACCACATCTGCACACAGTATTCAAGCTGTGGGCATACCAGGGATTTATATAGAGGCAATATGTTATTTTCTGTCTTATTATCTATCCTTTTCTTAATGATTCCCAACATTCTGTTTGCTTTTTTGACTGCCACTGCACATTGAGTGGATGTTTTCAGAGAACTATCCACAATGACTCCAAGATCTTTTTTGCATGGTAATAGCTAATTTAGACCCCAACATTGTATATGTATAGCTGGGATTATGTTTTCCAATGTGCATTACTTTGCATTTATCAACATTGAATTTTATCTGCCATTTTATGGCCCAGTCACCCAATTTTAAGAGATCCTTTCGTAGCTCATCACAGTCTGACTGGGACTTAACTATCTTGAATAGTTTTGTGTCATCTGCAAATTTTGCCACCTCACTGTTCACCCCTTTTTCCAGATCATTTTATGAATATGTTGAATATTACTTGTCCAGGACAGACCCCTGGGAGACACCACTATTTACCTCTCTCCATTCTGAAAACTGACCATTTATTCCTACCCTTTGTTTCCTGTCTTTTAACCAGTTACCAATACATGAGAGGACCTTCCTGCTTATCCCATGACAGCTTACGTTGCTGAAGAGCCTTTGGTGAGAGACCTTGTCAAAGGCTTTCTGAAAATCTAAGTACACTATATCCACTGGATTGAAACAAATTGCATCATTTGACCTGCTCCAAAAAAAAAAAAAAGATTTTTGGTTCATGAAAATTGTCAAGATTTTGACTTTTCATTCCCACTTGGAAAAGGAATTTTTTTTTTGTTTTCAATTTTCAAAAATTCTTATAGGATAGAAGAATTCCTAACCCTTCCCCACCCAGCATCATGAACCCTATTTCACAGATGGGGTAAGAGAGGCGCAGCAAGGGATATCAACTCTGCTCATGGTCACCCACCAAACCAATGACAGAGTCAAATATTGAAACATGGTCTCCTAAATTCCCATCCCGTATCCACTGGACCACACTGCCTCCAAATGTGCCTGTGCATGACTTGCCAAAGGTCAGTCAAAGTCTAGGAAAGAGCCATGATTTGAATCAAGGGCTTGTCTACATGGGGATATCCAGCACAGTTGGATTAACTAATATTGTGAATTTGAAGTGGATTTGTTAAACCTCATTAAATCCCTGTGTGGACGCTGTTATTCAGAATTAAAGTGCCTTTAGTTTCATTTATCTTAATTCAATCTGGAAGTGAATTAAACCAAACCAAATTAAGGTCACTTTATTTCTGAATAAGTGTGTTCACATAGGGATTTAATGTGGTTTAAATAATCCATTTTAATTCACACCTTTAGTTAATTTGGATTTATTTTCCTGGATGTCCTCATGTAGACAAGTCCCAAGATCTCCTGAGTCATGGGCCAGTCCATTAGCTGCAACATCATGTTTTCTATTCAGGAATTTAGCTGTATAAATCAGTCATTGAGTTTAAGGCCGGAAGGGACCACCAGTTTACCTGGTCTGATGTCCTGTGTATCACAGGCTGGCTGTAGCAACACCCAGCACCCACACATTAAACCCAACAACCTAAATAGACCAGCTTATCACTTCAACTGGAGTTAGCAATCAATTCGCTTCAAACACAGCACTGGGTTGGTTTAGATTGACAGCAAAACAAGCGTATTGCAAGGGGAGATAGGATCTTAAGTGAGCATAAAGATAATTAGAAATGGTTACAAGCAAATAAAAGAGAAAAATGTTTCCTAGAGACTAAAACTTAAGAAAACTACAGTCTTGGTTCGCAATAAGATTCTAATGACACTACTTCCAGCAAGATGGCTCCTTTGCTCAGGATCTCCCACAAAGCCCAAAGTGTTCTGTTCCTTTGTCTTTTTATTTGAAAGATGGCACAGGGTTCTTTCCCCACCTCTTTTATAGTCAAGTGAACCTTTGAAATAGGTTCTTCCGGAGGCTAAACAACTCCTCCTCCCTCCCCCGCCACCACCCCTGAACATACAGTTCAATCAAGGTGGAAGGAAGGAGACACGGAGTCTGAAGGTGAAGGGATTTTCATGCTGGTTTTTCCCTCGTTGGTGTTTGCTAAAAAGCAAATCAGTGTTTCCTGCCATCTCGTTCCCCTGCTGAGAAGCTAAGTAGTTATCTCCTCCTCTTGTTGCCTGATGGTTTCATTGACCTTTCATGGAAACTGCATTTCCGTTGTCTCTAATGTACTTTGGAAGTACCTTCAAGGTGGCAGAACCTTTGTCTAGGGCAGGGGTAACTTCAGCTCTTCCTGCAAGACACACATTAAGGACATAATTCCCAATAAGTCTGCAATTTTGAATTTGTCCTCCATACATACACCATGCAGTAACATTAATGATCTGTACAATCATAGAATCATAGAATATCAGGGTTGGAACGGACCTCAGGAGGTCATCTAGTCCAACCCCCTGCTCAAAGCAGGACCAAGCCCCAATTAAATCATCCCAGCCAGGGCTTTGTCAAGCCTGACCTTAAAAACTTCTAAGGAAGGAGATTCTACCACCTCCCTAGGTAACGCATTCCAATGTTTCACCACCCTCCTAGTGAAAAAGTTTTTCCTAATATCCAACCTAAACCTCCCCCACTGCAACTTGAGACCATTACTCCTTGTCCTGTCCTCTTCTACCACTGAGAATAGTCTAGAACCATCCTCTCAGGAACCACCTCTCAGGTAGTTGAAAGCAGCTATCAAATCCTCCCTCATTCTTCTCTTCTGCAGACTAAAAAATCCCAGTTCCCTCAGCCTCTCCTCATAAGTCATGTGTTCCAGACCCCTAATCATTTTTGTTGCCCTTCGCTGGACTCTTTCCAATTTATCCACATCCTTCTTGTAGTGTGGGGCCCAAAACTGGACACAGTACTCCAGATGAGGCCTCACCAATGTCGAATAGAGGGGAACGATCACGTCCCTCGATCTGCTCGTTATCCCCCTACTTATACATCCCAAAATGCCACTGGCCATCTTAGCAACAAGGGCACACTGCTGACTCATATCCAGCTTCTCGTCCACTGTCACCCCTAGGTCCTTTTCCGCAGAACTGCTGCCTAGCCATTCAGTCCCTAGTCTGTAGCTGTGCATTGGGTTCTTCCGTCCTAAGTGCAGGACCCTGCACTTATCCTTATTGAACCTCATCAGATTTCTTTTGGCCCAATCCTCCAATTTGTCTAGGTCCCTCTGTATCCTACCCCTGCCCTCCAGCGTATCTACCACTCCTCCTAGTTTAGTATCATCTGAAAATTTGCTGAGAGTGCAATCCACACCATCCTCCAGATCATTTTTGAAGATATTGAACAAAACCGGCCCCAGGACTGACCCCTGGGGCACTCCACTTGACACCGGCTGCCAACTAGACATGGAGCCATTGATCACTACCCGTTGAGCCCGACAATCTAGCCAACTTTCTACCCACCTTATAGTGCATTCATCCAGCCCATACTTCTTTAACTTGCTGACAAGAATACTGTGGGAGACTGTGTCAAAAGCTTTGCTAAAGTCAAGAAACAATACATCCACTGCTTTCCCTTCATCTACAGAACCAGTAATCTCATCATAGAAGGCGATTAAATTAGTCAGGCATGACCTTCCCTTGGTGAATCCATGCTGACTGTTCCTGATCACTTTCCTCTCATGTAAGTGTTTCAGGATTGATTCTTTGAGGACCTGCTCCATGATTTTTCCGGGAACTGAGGTGAGGCTGACTGGCCTGTAGTTCCCAGGATCCTCCTTCTTCCCTTTTTTAAAGATTGGCACTACATTAGCCTTTTTCCAGTCATCCGGGACTTCCCCCGTTCGCCACGAGTTTTCAAAGATAATGGCCAATGGCTCTGCAATCACAGCCGCCAATTCCTTTAGCACTCTCAGATGCAACTCATCCGGCCCCATGGACTTGTGCACGTCCAGCTTTTCTAAATAGTCCCTAACCACCTCTTTCTCCACAGAGGGCTGGCCATCTACTCCCCATGTTGTGATGCCCAGAGCAGTAGTCTGGGAGCTGACCTTGTTAGTGAAGACAGAGGCAAAAAAAGCATTGAGTACATTAGCTTTTTCCACATCCTCTGTCACTAGGTTGCCTCCCTCATTCAGTAAGGGGCCCACACTTTCCTTGGCTTTCTTCTTGTTGCCAACATACCTGAAGAAACCCTTCTTGTTACTCTTGACATCTCTTGCTAGCTGCAGCTCCAGGTGTGATTTGGCCCTCCTGATTTCATTCCTACATGCCCGAGCAATATTTTTATTCTCTTCCCTGGTCATATGTCCAACCTTTCACTTCTTGTAAGCTTCTTTTTTATGTTTAAGATCCGCTAGGATTTCACCGTTAAGCCAAGCTGGTCGCCTGCCATATTTACTATTCTTTCGACTCATCGGGATGGTTTGTCCCTGTAACCTCAACAAGGATTCCTTGAAATACAGCCAGCTCTCCTGGACTCCTTTCCCCTTCATGTTAGTCCCCCAGGGGATCCTACCCATCCGTTCCCTGAGGGAGTCGCAGTCTGCTTTCCTGAAGTCCAGGGTCTGTATCCTGCTTCTTACCTTACTTCCCTGTGTCAGGATCCTGAACTCAACCAACTCATGGTCGCTGCCTCCCAGATTCCCATCCACTTTTGCTTCCCCCACTAATTCTTCCCAGTTTGTGAGCAGCAGGTCAAGAAAAGCTCCCCCCCAGTTGGCTCCTCTAGCACTTGCACCAGGAAATTGTCCCCTACGCTTTCCAAAAACTTCCTGGATTGTCTATGCACCGCTGTACTGCTCTCCCAGCAGATATCAGGAAAATTAAAGTCACCCATGAGAACCAGGGCGTGCGATCTAGTAGCTTCTGCGAGTTGCCGGAAGAAAGCCTCATCCACCTCATCCCCCTGGTCCGGTGGTCTTTAGCAGACTCCCACCACTACATCACTCTTGTTGCTCACACTTCTAAACTTAATCCAGAGACACTCAGGTTTTTCTGCAGTTTCGTACCGGAGCTCTGAGCAGTCATACTGCTCCCTTACATACAGTGCTACTCCCCCACCTTTTCTGCCCTGCCTGTCCTTCCTGAACAGTTTATAACCATCCATGACAGTACTCCAGTCATGTGAGTTATCCCACCAAGTCTCTGTTATTCCAATCACATCATAATTCCTTGACAGCACCAAGACCTCCAGTTCTCCCTGCTTGTTTCCAAGGCTTTGTGCATTCATATATAAGCACTTGAGATAACCTGCTGATCGCCCCTCATTTTCAGTATGAGGCAGGATTAGGTATTAGCTGTAGGGTATTAGCTTTCTATTGATCCCTTCCGTGACACCTTTTAGATACAGGTTATGATATTTGTGAGTTGGGGTGTGCTCAACTGGTCAGGCGAACTGAAATTCATAACCAGATACCAGTGAGCCTCTTGCGTTGGGATGCTGTTAGGGTCACACCTCCCCGAATGCTGGAGAAAAGTGTCTAAGAAAACTAAAAATGTGTGTGGGGTGGGGTGGGGAAAGCATTTCCCAAATAGCTCTACTAATTGATTAAAATACATCTGTCAGACACAGGGCTCTAGGAACAATCAGCTGGAGCCTTCCTTCTCCTCCATGGAAGGTGCTGGGGTCCCATCTCTACAGCAACATCTCCAGTGACTCCCCTGTACTAAGGAATTTATATGGCACTCACCACTGAACTATCTGAGCATCCCATGATATTTTAATGTATTTATCAACACAACACCCCTGTTGTGCTATTATCCCCCTTGTACAGATAGGAAACTGAGGCATATAGCAATTTAGGGTCTGTCTATATGGCAGCTAGCGGAGTAATTTCTAGCTTGGGTGGGCATACTCACTCTAACTGAACTGCATGGGTAACCTGCCCTGAGTACAATCCCATCCAAGACCCTAGGTACATACTCGGGGCAGCTAGCCCATCACCATGGCTACACTGCTAATTTTAGTACACCAGCGTGATCAGAACTAACACTGGTGTGTCTACATGAGCTGGAAATTACACCTCTAGCTCCCGTATAGACGGACCCTAAGTGACTGCCCACAGTCACTCAGGGCGTCTCTAGCAAAGCAGGGAACAGAATCCAGGTCTCCAAAGTTTAAGGCTGGTATCTTAACCACTCAACCCTCTGTCTATTCCCTCCATGCTCTCTAATTCCTTATCCCACCCCCGTGGTATCCGAGCCCCTGCCAAGCTACTAGCCTCCATCTCAATGTACAATGCACAGGACAACTTCCTGTACTGGAAGTGGCTTTAATATCAGAGGGTCATGCAAAAAAAGCCCTTTGCTGGGGTGTGTGCAGTGAAGCGCTGCCAACAAACCCCAGCTGGGACTGGGCAGATTTTTCAATCGCCTCTTCCTAGCAGGCTCTCGCCCTTCCTGTTCCCCTTTTCCTCTTCCTGTCAGGCTCTTGCCACTTCAGTTCTGTCTCCAAAGCCATTATTCCCCACCAGGAATGGGGAGAACCCAGGCTGGCCCTCCCTGAGCACGCCTTCCCTCGATAAAGACGAGGAGCCATCCAGTGAGCAGAAGACGTTTGAAAAATTAATGCCAGGAAAATAAATGGAGATTCATTAAAACGTGTCACTGCCACAGGAGGGAGCAGGACACAAAGCCTTTGCAATACAGAGCTATTAACACACAGGAGTAAAAGCTTCATTAGGCCTTGTTCTCATCATTTATTTATAGGCTCCTTGTACTTCAAAGGCCTTACAAAAATATCCAAGCAGTTGTCACAACGACACGGCGAGCGGAGTGATTTCTGGGCAGAGGGACCTGGTCAATCTGTCCTGGGACACAGCAGGACATGCAGCCCACTTCCTGGGTGGCATTCACCCCAGGACAGCTCTCAAAATAGGTCTCAATGCCACGCAGGTCCTGCATAAGATTTTAACACAGAGGTGAATTTCCAGTCTATTCTAGAGACAAAGGGTCAAATTTTTAAAGGCCCCTTTTCCCACGGCCTTCCTTTGGCCCTCTGCTCCTCATAGTCCCCATGTGCCATTCCACCACTGAGCAATCACCGCCTTAGAAAGTCCAAGGGTTTCACGATCATCTCCCCCTGTAATGGGTACATGCATGCACAGGTTGACAGAATGCAGTGATGTTCTGCAATCATTTTGCCTAAGCAGGTATAAGAAAGACTCTCTTGCTTCTGAGCAGGGTTTTAAAAAAAAACCAAAGAGGCTGGTTGGCTGGCTGGTGCCGATTCTTTGGAAGGCAGCTGTGCTCACCTCCCTGAAGCCTGAGTTATGCTGGCATGCTGTGAAGTTATTGCTTTATTTTATCTGCATTAGTCTCTTATTGCTTGGAAGCTGAGTAGCAAATAACCCAGGGGAGTTCAATTCTGCCTTGTCTGAGACAGAAGAGGCTGCTTTGGTGGCTTGGTATGGTGGCATTTGCTTCCTTTTGGGAACTTCAGTTGTTTACAAAGCTGCTTATAAACCCAGTAGGGAGGGAGAAGCCAGAAGTTTTCTGGGTAATGTGGGAGCTCAAGTCATGCTGTGAAGCAGCCGGTTGATGCTTCTGGAGGATTCACCTGGAGGAGATGGAAATTCACGAAAGCTCATGCTCAGATAAATTGGTTAGTCTCTAAGGTGCCACAAGTACTCCTTTTCTTTTTGTGAATACAGACTAACACGGCTGTTCCTCTGAAACTTCCTTATGAGTTAAGAAATAAGATGCTGGATTAGCCGTGGAGGCTGATGGCTGCTTAGACAGCAGCAATGCAAACACCCTTTGCTAAAGGCTCTCACTCAAATGCAGCAGGATCCTGACTATAGCTGGTAAGGAAATTACTTTTGTTTTCAGGTGGGAAAAAAATTGAAAATGTTTTGTCTTTTTTAGTTTTCATCGAAATTTATCTTCAGAATTGTGTGTGGAAGGGTGGACAGGCGAGGGGAACCAAAATTTTGAGAGTTCTGGGCAACTGAAAACTTTCAGTTTCAAACCTAACTGAAAAATGTTGGATTTTGGTTGCTGAAAACCAAAACATTTTACTTCTAGGGGGTTGTGGTGGAGAGGTCAACTTTTGATGAAAACCTGAACATTTTTGACAAAAGTGGGGAATTTTCATGAAAATGTCCATTGTGTCGAAAAACTGGTTTTCCACGGGGGGTGGAGACAACCCCTTCCCTCCCTCCCCTTTCCCTCCCAAACAGTGCTTTGATAGGAAAAAATTGACCAGCTCCAATCCCAGGGCATTTTATATATGATACACAGACAAAAATCATTTTATCAATGACATGTCATCACCTTTGGGAGGAAGTTTGCAGCTCCCTGATGCTGCAGGCCGATATTGGCTAAGGGAACTTCCTTTTGTCGAAGGTGCCATTGGACCCTTAATGGCCACCTCAGATTGTAAGGTAATGTGGGCAAAATATCACCCCTGAGCTTTTCTGTTTCTACTTCAGATGGACAAAGCGCTGATATGCTTGGGATCTGAAACTCTGAATATAGGTGGGTCAGACCTGCATTTTAGCACAGTAAGTTGCATACAAACCTGCAAGCAGCAGACAGCAACGCACATATGCACCTTGGCATGGCATTTTGAAAGGGTCTGATTTATTATGCACAGAGTGAAGAGCCGCAAAATCCCCTACGCTTGGGCACCCAAGCAGCTCGCCTGTATGGTCCAACCTGCAGCAGCTTGAGACATTAATATAGCAGGGCCAGAGTGATGCAAAATCACTGGGAAGACCCTAGTGAGCAGATGAGACTTTTACCAAGTTAAATTGCCTTCCCACATTCTGATTCAGAGCCTACCAGATGGATCCTAATCCCAGTGGCTCAGGCTAGAAGTCGCTGTGAGTTTTGAGCAACCTGCCATGGCTTGGGAATAGGATTGTTTCAAGGCTTATGCCAGTGCCTAACCCCTTTTCGGGTGAGGGCTGTGCCCTGGCTAAACCTAGCCCCCAGCCCCTGCACTGCACATAAAGATGAAAGAAGGTCAGGAGAGAACTTAACCAGCTGATGGAGGCTGCCTGAAAAGTTCCTGCACTTTACGATGCAGACTCTACATCGGAGCCCGTCGGAATCTGAGCTCCTGAACCACTGGTGCTGCCTGGCACCCCAGTGTGTGTGTACTGTGACAAGGGGGGAGCTGGCAATAAAACACAGCAGCACCAAGCCTTGTTCCTTAACTGAATCCCACAGATTTGCTTGCCATAAACCTAGAACATGCAATGTTTTCATAGCTTCGTGTTTCCCTTTCAATCATTTTGTCTCGCCAGCCTAGTGCCAGCCCCCTCCTTCAGGTGAACAGCCCCCATTTCTTGCAGCCGACTCATTGATTTCAGCAGGGAAAGTAATGTGAGGAAGGGTTTGTAGGATCAGGCTGATCAGTGCAGCAGGGTTTTGTAAAGCAAACCCCGGCACATCCCTCGCAGCAATAAAGTCAGGGCTGATGTGCCCACGTGCATGCAAGTACCTGTATGAGTGTCACAGGGTGAGCTGGCCCTTTAAGAGGCTTAGGGGCTCAGCTGCACCTGTGACCGACCTTGCTCAGGTGGAGACATGATGAGGGTGGAGGTGAGCCTGCTGGGAGATATCAGACCAGACCAAACCAAGGGGGCATAGCTCGACTCCAGGGTGAGCAGCCTTGGGAGCTGCTGCTCTATAAAGAAACCAGGAGAGAAGGCTGGTAGATAGGAAGAGGCCCTAGGAAGGAGAAGCAGGGCAGAGTGAGGTTATGGGGGGCAGGCAGCCCAACCCTTTAGGGGTGCCCTTCTCCTGCTACCTACTGGAATAAAGCCATGACCCCTGCCATTAAGGGGAGACATGAGAGGCTGACAAGCACCTAGGAGAGATCGAGCAGAGTCTGGGAACAGAGCACAAGAGTCTTGGTGAACAGGAGTGTCCCTTGGAAGAAAAGGTGTGTGCCAGGTGAGACTGGGGTGGAAGACTTCTTGTGGGTGGGCTGGGTACCCTGGAAGGGGATGAACTTAGCCAGAGGGGGGCCATGTCTCCTTAGCCACAAAACTGTGCTGGGAGGCTGAGAATCAACTGGTGTGAAGGGAAACTGAGGCACCAACAGGCCTGAAGCTAGACTGGGTAGGCTGGTGCTGCTAGTGTTTGTGTGTACCTGTGTTTCATGTGCACAGGGTGGGGGGATTCCAAGACCCCCTGCCTCCAACTTTAATTTAAAATTCTCCCTCCCAGTCCAGCCCAAGGATTGCTTTGGTTGGAGCTGAGACCCATTGGCAGGTTTGGGTGGAGGAATCGGCTGCTGCTGCTAACACCACACTTGCTGGGTGAGGAGAGAAGACTCTGGAGCTGCCAATCCAGCTCCTCTCAGTCGCTGTAACAGCCAAAGGAAGTTAAACCGCTTTAAATATTGCTCAGAAACATACAACCCCCGTCTGGGAGCCACTGGCCAGCTGCCCTGCCTGCTGGGGAGAGCACAGTGAGGGAGAGACTTTCTCCATAGATACATGTGTCTGCAGACTAAACCATTCAGTGCTCAAGCATCACAAGAGAGATCCAAGACCGTGTAACATTCAGGCTTTATTCCTTCATCTGTCTCTTTACGCATGTCCTGGAAGCAGAGTTCTCTAAATTCATAGATGTTGCCCTGTACAGAAGCTTTCTATAATGCTGCCTATGGGGATACCCTTTGCCACAATGTCTCCCTTCTTGGTGTTTTGTTTGCCTCTTGTGTGTGCTTAGCTGAGGGTCAAACTGAAATTTGTTTTCAGCTTTTTGGCAGTGCCAGCAAACTGAAAAAGCATCGATTCACTCGGCATTAGCCCCAGTCCTGCCAACACTTACTCATATGTGTAACTTTGGGATATAGGGGACTGCAGCCCAGAGAACCAATGACTACGAGGACCGTAGGGTTTCACCCAGAGTGACATGCAAGAAGCTACGTCTGTCCCCTAAGGTGAACATTCAAGAGGGAATTTACTCTGTAAGCATGACAACTGGTCAGAATTTTCAACCAAAGTTTTTTTGTCAGGAAATGTCAGTTTGTCAAAAGCGATACGTTGTGTGGATTTCAACAACATTTCATTTTGGAAGAAGAATTGAAAAAAAATCATTTTGTTAAGGTAAAAATCAGTTTCCCATCAGTTCGGAATGGAACTTTTTTATTTTTTCCATTTTGAAATGACTTTTTGTTTTCAATTTTTTAAAACGTTATAATCTATAATATGAAAAAGGTCAAAATTGGAAAAAAATGTTTTGATTTAATCGGAATTGGGGGGAGCAGAAATTAGTTTTGTAGGAAATTTCATAGTTTTTTTTGGAGGAGTTTTTTGTTCAGTTTTGGAACAGGAAAAAAATCAAAAATGTGGATTTGCCCATGAAATGCTGATTTGTCAAACACAAAATGTTTTACAGAAACATGCTGGGTTTGGTGAACGTTCACCGAGCTCGGTGGGAACCCTGCCTGCTTTCCTGCCAGCTTGCCTGGCTGCCTGTTGGGGACTAAGGGCCACATCTCCATGTCAGTCACCATGCAGATGGCCTGGGGCAGGTGACCCCAAGTCGGCCCTACCTGGATACAACAGGCAGAAATATCACAAAGGACGGTCTTTGACTGGAAGGATTCATAGATTCCAAGGCCAGAAGGCATCATTCTGGTCATCTAGGCTGACCTCTTGTATCACACTGGCCATAGAACTCCCCCAAAGTAATTCCCGTTTGACCTAGAGCGTATCTCTTAGAAATGACTATTTTCTCACTCTCTCCTACTCCTGTCCCTCCAAACAAGCCACCTTCCCAGGTAACTGTCTCTTCCTTCTACTTACAGCTTCTGTGCTGCTCCTTACTCTTCAAAATCCTCTTACTTTATTTGTTCCGATATCTCTATCATCCACAATGCCTTTCATTTGTATCCCTGAGGAACTCCATTACAGATGATGATTTAATGAAAATCAAATAATTCTTTTAAACCACTGTTTGAGACTGGACTTTTGTCTCAGCTCCCAATGCTATTGTCTATTTTGTTTTGTTTGGCTAATTTGGACTGTCCTCCTCTTTCCGTCAGCACTCCTAGAGCATGTTCATATTGAACATGCTCATTGCACCTTTCATCCTGAAGGATTCTGAAGTGCTCTACAGACTGTGTACAGTACAAACACCACTGTTAAAATACCTCCACCTCTGGGGTGGTGAATGACAACCAATCGATGCACAGAACATGGCACAACAGTGTATGAATGGAAAATGTAGGCAAAGTACACCTGGCTCCTCCTCTTATGAAAAGTGCTACGTACACACAAGACAGAATCTAGTTTTTTGAGGTCTTAGCTAAAAAGCACCACCCAATCAACTACCTGGAGTGTGTGAGATGCCTAACTCGGAAGGATGGACAGCTGAGTTGGCTCTGTCAGAATCCAAATATATAGGTCAGAAGTCTGGATATTTCACAACTTATTCTTGGATCACTATGCCATCCCCTCTGTTCCCAGAAGTCCTGGATAACACTATTTCCCAGACTCACTGTGGCCTTGTTCTTTACTCTCGATAGTTCCAGCAACGTGCGCTCCCCCTATTACCAGGAGCTTCCTCGCAGAGAATTTCATGAGTATGCTCACCATGTGTTGAGAGAACATGCTCCCACCACCTCCATCCCCTCTCCAGAGTGCCATTCGTTGATATTCTGCCATCACTTTAACATTGAGCTTACTCAGAAACTTTCCATCTCAGTCAATGATGCATGTAAAATCCCTTAGGTGAAGTAATCTTTCACCTCAAAAATCTATATTCAAAAATACCCCTTGCTCCTTACATTCCCACTCCACCCCATCACCTGGTGACCTTTCATGGTTCCCAGGAAGTTGATTCTTTGGGATACACCTCAGATTTAACTTAAAAAGAGACACGAATGTGCATATACATAATTCTGACATTTTTTTACAACGTTCGACAGAAAAGTTGGCATTATACCTGTATAATGTCAAATGGAAACAAAGCCACATGACAAGGCAAAGTCTGTATTATTTATTTTGAAATACTTGATTGTTCTCCAAGTTCTGTGCTGCTCCGGATGAGAGACTTGATCCACTCTAAAGGAAAAGGAGTACTTGTGGCACCTTAGAGACTAACGAATTTATTTGAGCATAAGCTTTTGTGAGCTACAGCTCACTTCATTGGATGCATTCAGTGGAAAATACAGTGGGGAGATTTATATACATAGAGAACATGAAACAATGGGTGTTACCATACTGTAACAAGAGTGATCACTTAAGGTGAGCTATTACCAGCAGGAGAGCGGGCGGCGGGGGGGGAATACCTTTTGTAGTGGTAATCAAGCTGGACCATTTCCAGCAGTTGACAAGAAGTGTGAGGAACAGTGCGGGATGGGTGGGGGAATAAACATGGGGAAATAGTTTTACTTTGTGTAATGACCCATCCACTCCCAGTCTTTATTCAAGCCTAAGTTAATTGTATCCAGTTTGCAAATTAATTCCAATTCAGCAGTCTCTCGTTGGAGTCTGTTTTTGAAGTTTTTTTGTTGAAGAATTGCAACTCCCTGAAAAAGCACAAGAACAAATCCGCACAGACACACCCCTGGAACCCTGACCTGGGGTATTCTATCTGCTACCCAAGATCCATAAACCTGGAAATCCTGGACACCCCATCATCTCAGGCATTGGCACCCTGACAGCAGGATTGTCTGGCTATGTAGATTCCCCTCCTCAGGCCCTATGCTACTAGCTTGATTATCACTACAAATGGTTCCCCCCCGACCCCTGCCGCCCGCTCTCCTGCTGGTAATAGCTCACCTAAAGTGATCACTCTCATTACAGTGTGTATGGTAACACCCATTGTTTCATGTTCTCTATGTATATAAATCTCCCCCCTGTATTTTCCACTGAATGCATCTGATGAAGTGAGCTGTAGCTCAAGAAAGCTTATGCTCAAATAAATTTGTTAATCGCTAAGGTCCACAAGTCCTCCTTTTCTTTGTGCGGATTCAGACTAACATGGCTGCTACTCTTGATCCATTCTGAGGTTTATTGTCTGTTGTGGTCCCACCGGATGCTGTCAAGATTCCTTTTGTTAGCCAGAACTAACAGCAGTTATAGAGCTTTTATGATTGCTTCATGACACTTCATTAAGCCACTAGCATCAAGACTGTACAGCTGTGGTAACACCAAATGGTCCAGTGACTGGGGTTTTTCATGGGATCCTCTAGTCTGACCTCCTGCATGACACAGGCCAAAAACAGACAAGGCGATGTGACTCTCCCAGAGCATCAGTAGCAGAACTGAAAAGCAGAGCATGGGTTTGACTCCATGAGACCACATTGCCTCTGCCTCTTGGGAGACTTGAGTTCAGTTCTGTTCTCTGCCCCAAGCTTCCTATGTGACTGGGCAAGTCACATAAGGCCAGATTTTTAAAGGTGTTTAGGAGTGACAGTCAATAAAAGGAATGCTCCCCTGTGCCTAAATCCCCTTTTGAAAATGAGATTTAGGCTCCTAAATCAGTTAGGCATTGCAATGCTGAGAGCAGCGACGCCTAAATACCTTTTAAAAGCTGGGCCTCGGTCGCCCATCTGCAAGATATGGATGATAGCACTGCCTTTGCCCCCTCTGAGAGTTGTTAAGGATAATTAGAATTTACAGGTTTCAGAGTAACAGCCATGTTAGTCTGTCTTCGCAAAAAGAAAAGGAGTACTTGTGGCACCTTAGAGACTAACCAATTTATTTGAGCATGAGCTTTCGTGAGCTACGGCTCACTTCATCGGATGCACCTGATGAAGTGAGCTGTAGCTCACGAAAGCTCATGCTCAAATAAATTGGTTAGTCTCTAAGGTGCCACAAGTACTCCTTTTCTTTTTAGAATTTACAGGTTCCCCTCAGAGGCAACCTCAGTAGAGAGCAAAAGGCTAGACAATGGAGGGATGGATTCCTCATTGCAAGGCTGATGTCCATTGTGGGGAATACTGTGCGAAGAGCTGTTCTGTTTGATTCCCACATTTCAGCAACAGGGATTAAAAGCACAGAACAGAAACACAGATCGGACCCAACACTTTTTATTTTAAAAGCATAAAAGATTCATAGTTCTGATTTCTTTCAACAAAATGGTACAGAACAGTCTTAGATACATGATGTTCACAGCTGGGCTGCAGTGTTCAGATGCAGATCCTAGCTCACTTGTTTTGCCTGGAGAGAAATTCAATAGATAAGAAGAGAGACTTTCGATCAATATCCAAGTCAGTATAGAACGGGCATGCTGCACAGAATCTGTGCTCAGAAAGAACAGCCCCCAGAGCAGAGGGAAGATGAGAATCCAGCAAGCCAGATAAAAGCAATTTGTATGTTTACTCTCGTTGTTATTTATTTGTATTGACACAGCACCGAAGAGCCCCATCCAGGGATCAGGACCCCATTGTGCTCGGTGTGGTGCAAACACAGTACAAAATGATGTACCCTATCCCAAGGAGCTTACAGAGTAAGACAAGAAACCACAGGTGGTTACAGGCAGCTCATTGGACAATGGGATAATATTGGTCAGAACCTGATGGTAAAAGAGAGTTGGGTTTGTGGATGTTTGCAGGGAGCTTTGTCCAAGCATGAGAGTCAGCACAGGAGAAGGCACAAAGGTGCTTGTTTGAAAATGGGACACATGGGCAAGCTGGCATCTTGGGCCAGTCAGAGATGGGAGTCAACATCTCGGTTGTGAACGAGAGATGATCAGTCAGGTGAGCATAAGCTGAAAGCGAAGCTAAGCAGCTCCTATTTGATGCAATAGACAAGGGGGAGCCAGGGCCAGGATGCAAGAGTGGGGTGACGTGGGCAAAGCTACGGGCTAGGAGAATGATCTTTTCGGCAACATGCTGAATGGATATGAATGGAGCATGAGTGCCTGGGTCAAGGCCAGAGAAGAGGGCATAGCGGTCATTCAGACGCGAGCGGACAAGAGCCTGGGTGGATAGGTAGGAAAGTCCATATCTCATAAGTTAGGCAGAAAGAATCTACAAGAATGAGACCTAGCCTGGAAGTGAGGACATAGAGAGAGGTTGGAGTCAAAGATTACAGGTCTGAACAACAGGCAGGGTGGTCGTGTTATCCACAGTGATTGAGAAAGATGGTAGCAGGGAGGGTTTGAGGGGAAGGGGCGCAAATAAGAGCTCTGTCAGCATAGTCTCTTCCGGTGCTCACCTTTATTATCTGAGACAGCCAGGCCTGAGGCAGGACTCTTGGGTCGAACAGCTATAAAGGGAAGTTCTGATGGACTGGATGTCTTAGGGGATGGGAACAGAATACATCACATGTAGGGAAGGAATAGTCCATCTTCCTGCTAGGTATCCATGGAGACTTTCATTTCTACGTGACAGGGGGAGCCAGTCCCATGGTGAATGGTGGCTGCAAGGGGAAGCAGTTACTATCTGATGGCTCTTCAGAAGACAGAGGCCTCCATCACAGCTAACTGACCCTTGTATTGGCAGATTGAGCAGAGCCCGAAGACTGAATGGGCCAGACAGGGACTGAGGGCCAGATTGTTTAGATGCCTAAAGATGCAAAGAGGTGTCTAGTGAGATTTTCAAAAGCTCCTAAGCAGATTAGGTGCCCAAGGCCTAAGTACCTTTGAAAATCAGGCTTTGAACTCTCCTCCCAACGCTGATGCTGCTGGTTCCCCAGTTTAGGGGGGAGGCTCAAAGGGAGGTCGGTATGGCATGTAACCTGCATGATCACTGACAATACTGCCCCTGTGCTGTGGGGGAAGCTTTCACTTGCAGGGGTTGAAAATCAGGTACCTTTCATCTATGTTTAAAAGAGTGAGCCTAGAAAATTCTGCGCCTGGAGCTAGAGTTGCCAATCATCCAGGCCTGGCCTGGAGTCTCCTGGAATCGGCATCAATCTCCTGTGACTATTGAAAGCAATCCAGGAGATTTTAATAGGATATTTTAAGAAAATGACATTGTTATGCTGGGGGAAAAAAATCTCCCGAAATAGTTTGTCAGAGTTGGCAACCCTACCTGCAGCGTTGAGACTGCAGACTCTATTCTCTCCTCATTAATATTACTCAGAGTCAGGTATGATGGGTGAACATATAATGAAATGGGGACTATTTCCAGACAGCTACAGCACAAACCCAGAGCAGCAGAAATTGGATAAATCTAGAGTTGGAGAAAGCTCCCATTTACTCCTGCAGGAATCCTCCTTTGTAATAAACATCCAGTCCCTCTTTGAGTCTTGCAAAATTCTCAGTGTCAACAACATCATGTGGCAGTGAGTTCCACAGCCTGCCTATGCATTGTGTGGAAAAGTATTTCCTCCTATCAGTTTTGAATTTGCTGTCCCCTTGCCTTTGTGTCATAGCACAGGGAGAAGAGAAGCTCGCAACACAAGCAGTCCCAGCACTATCAACCCAACTCTGGCACTAGTATTAAATTAACTGCAAAATGCTCTGAAATTATTTTGAAAATAAATAGCCCCTAAGCCTCTTGGCTTATCTCTGTGTCTGGTGGAAATGAAGCTGTGACCCTGGCAGCATCCATACTCACTGTTCAAAGGTAATCTCCTGTTCAAATTCCTAATTAAGTTTCTTTCCTTCTCTCTCTCTCTCTCTTTTTAATGGTATTTGCTATTTTAAATTGATTGGAATTAACAGACTCTGACTTGCAGTGTAATTATAAACCAGTCAGATTACAATAGGCAGAGCACAGGCTCATTTACTGTCCAAGACAGGCCAGAGGTTCCTGCTGCATACAGTACACTGTGACATGGCTGTGCTGGTGGAGATCAAGCTGAGGGGACCTTAGCAAGGGCTTTCAGTGAATGCACATTGGTAGACCCAACCTACACATCATGGTAACCTATTGACTAGAGCACTAAGGGAACTGAAATTTCTATTTCATGGGAAATTTTGCAATTTTTTTTAATTGTTCCAAATTGGAATTAAATGTCAAATTTCTAAATTTCCAGCAAAATAAACATATATTTAGTTTCATATAATTGAAATGTTTTGTTTCAATTTTGACTTTTTAAAATAGAATAAATGTCAAAACACAGTTGTTTTGAAATAAAAAAATTGAAACATTCCATATTGAAAGGTCGAAATGGGACATTATCGAAACTCTGGTGTTTCGATTTTTTTCCCTTCAAAATGAAATTTCATTCAAATTGACACATTCCTGCAGAACTTTTGGACTGCAATGGAACAGCATTTTCCATCAGAAAAATGTTCCATTGGAAAATTTTCCTCCAGCTCTGCTATTGACTTAAACCCAGACCTAAAAACCTGTCGATCGCTGGGACCATTTCTCTCCTATGTTTACCTTTCTTCATTGCACACCAGACCTACTAAATTTTTAGTGCTGCTTATGCCCTTGCTCTAACCTATTAAATTAATTCCCCCTTTTCTGTATGAGGCCCAGAATAAGTGTGTTAGTGAGTCCAGGGATTTATGGTCTGTACCTGTCACAATGTCACCTGTTAATCTTTCATTCCTGCAGCCCTTTTCATTCCAAACTTGACCAAAGAGGAATTGCGGCACCTGGAGTGAAAAGTGGGAACTGCGCTTGCAAGCCATAGCCCAGCATGGAATGAAGGCTGTCTTAGCTAGCTGACGCTGCCAGCAGAGTTGTGTATGGATTTAGAGGTGCTGTTGGATGTAGGGGGATCTCCCACTTTACATATAGGGGCCAGTAATAAAACTGGAGGTGGGTGAATAATGATTGTGTAGTTCACTGGGAATTCTGGAGAAAGGTTTTGCTTTGGGTTGAACCAAAAAGGAAACTTCAAAATTTTTGGTGACTCAAAAAGTTTACAAAAAGAAAAGGAGTACTAGTGGCACCTTAGAGACTAACCAGTTTATTTGAGCATAAGCTTTCGTGAGCTACAGCATGAAGTGAGCTGTAGCTCACGAAAGCTCATGCTCAAATAAATTGGTTAGTCTCTAAGGTGCCACTAGTACTCCTTTTTCTTTTTGCAAATACAGACTAACACGGCTGCTACTCTGAAACCTGTCAAAAAGTTTAAAAATTGTCGAGTTGAGCCAAAATTAAACATTTGGTTGGACCTGACTAGAAATGTTTCATTTTGGTTTTGGGTGTTTTGATGAAAGGAAAGGAGGACTTGCGTCACAAAACCCCGAGGAAGCTCCCCTACAGCCTTTAGCCCAGTGATTAGGGGACTCACTTGGGATGAGGGAGCCTCAGCCACAAGTCTCCCCGCTGCCTGATGTGGAAAAGAGATTTGAACGTGGGTCACCCATAATGCAAAGGAATGTCCTAGCACTGTGCTACCAGAATGCTCTGGTGTGGAGCTCTTCAGTCTGTCCAGTTCCACTTTGTATAATTAGCCGTTGCAGCAAGGACTTGAATGTGGGTCTCCAACATCCTAAGTGAGTACCCCCCATTCTCACTCCCAGTCTCCAGCCAAATGGCTATTCATTGTCATTATGAATTGTCACTCTGACTCTCAGATTTCCTGAGTCTCAGTCCAGTATAACTGGGCCATGCTGCCTGCTGCTGGGATTTGCATCTAAAACACGCTGGATTTTCTCCACTTGCCCAGCTCAGGTACTAGGAAGAATACAACCTCCCCAGTTGAAATTTGGCCAGAACCTCCAGATTCACAGCCCCTGTCTTTGTGAAAAGAGACCTTCAGATTTTAATGTCTACCAATAGTCAAGACTTTGGGTTAACATCTAGGCAAAAGATGGGGGGCCAGATTCCTGCTAGGGCCCCTTTACACTACTCCAGAGAAGTCTCACAGCTCAGGAGAGCACTATGCCACCTTCCTACACAGCTCTGGCACAGAGATATGGCAGAGGATGGAGGAAGGGTAGTGCAGAGCAGCCCCTAGGCTGCCGTAATTTAAAGCAAAATGCACAGTCACATCAGGCCCTGAGGCAACTCAGTATGGAGAGGTAAAAACATGGAAAGTATCTACTCCAACTGGGCTGCAATTTCCTCCAATGCTGTGTAGAAACTGGCCCTGTACTGCCAAAGTTACATGCTCCCTAATGCTGCGGACTCAGGGGGAGAGGTTGGTTCAGGGCCGACCGCTACAAATGCTTCAGGATAAATTTGATTAAATAGCTACATCCTCAGCACAACATTCTGGTCCAGCCTGAGGTGGGGGCATCTCAACTCCAGAAAGTAACCTAGCCCCATGCTGCTGAGTTTAGAGAACTGACAAGAGTGCACCCTGAGCAGCGTGGGCTCAAAAACAAGAATTGTATTTCATGAAAAAAAAATTGAGCTTTTGTAATTTGTTCGTGTTCCAGTGTGGAAGGAAATGAGCCCAAAGCCAAAGCAGGGGGATCAGTGAGGTCCAGTCTGTAGCATCCTGGCTAGAACTTGGAGGAAGTTGGCTAGAACTTGGGTTGCAGGAGGGAAGAGTTTGGCAGAGCACTGGGCAGTCAATCTGTGTACACATGGCTGGAATGCCAGCTGCAGTTGCAACATCTCTCCAAATAGGTCTATTAATGAAGAGCCAACGTAATTTTAGAAACATGAAGTCCTCTCCTGTTGTTTCCCAGCAGACAGGACACGAAACACATCCAGTGGGTAGGACATAAAAATGGGACTGGTTTTATCCTGGCTCATTTTGCAAGGTTGAGTCACTCCTCCATGCCTTGTATAATGTGGGGTAATGATATACCAACCCTCTTTTGTAAGCCCTGAGATCTACAGAGTGTTCACCTCCTGCCAATCCATTAGTTTTGGGTAGGCTCAGCACTGCACAGGATTCATCCCAAACTGCTAATTATTATCTTTTTAAACAAAATAAAAAGGGAAATGAACAAACATCAAAAACCAGCTGAAGTTTTGCAGGGAGTGTTGGACAACGTTACACTAGGGGATATTCTGCTGCTCCCTGTGGTTTTCTTCCTCCCAGTTGTTATTATCAGCCATATTTGCATGAAAACAGGATCTTTGTTGCTCATGTCCCAGCCGTGCCATGGCATTTAGCGGCTGCGAAGATTGTAACAACCATAGGTGATGAATAAGACACTGGAGCAGACGGCCGTAGTAATTAAAGACATGGGAATAGCTTCCCCTACCACATATGGGACACAGGGTAGTGCTGCTTCTAAATGGAACCTTTTATAGATGTTTCCAGGGGAGACCAGGTCTATTCAAGCAGAATGTTGCAGTGTGAGGCTATTGGTGGATGTGAGATGTGAATGGCTGGTTGCTTGTGCCTAAAGTTACGGAGTTTGAGATTTCCCTGGTAAATGATGTAATTAAACTGTAGCCCCTTAAGGGCCTGCCCTGTGTCTTTTTGCAAGTGTACACAGTGTCTGGAGTCCTGACTCCTGCAACATCCATATTAGTGGTGCCTTCATATGTTGGCGATGAGCACATTGGAGATGCCTTAATAGATACAAATTACACAGATCAGGTTTTCATCTCCTTTCAAATCTGATCTAAAACTGTCTCCTCTACCTTTGGTTGGCTCTTTTAATGTCTCTTTCCCTCTGTTTTAATTTTGTAACTCACTCGTGCCATTAGCTCCAGTGTATTGTGGATGGAGTTTACATGAGACAATATAACCAATCAACTTGTGTTGGTTTTTAATGGTGCTTCTTGACTTGCAAATATCTGTAAAAAGAACAGGAGGACTTGTGGCACTTTAGCGACTAACCAATTTATCTGAGTATAAGCTTTCATGAGCTACAGCTCACTTCATCGGACGCATTCAGTGGAAAATACAGTGGGGAGATTTATATACACAGAGAACATGAAACAATGGGTGTTACCATACACACTGTAACGAGAGTGATCACTTAAGGTGAGCTATTACAAGCAGGGGACTCCGTGACAACTGCTGGAAATGGCCCACCTTGATTATCACTACAAAAGGTTCCCCTCCTCCCCTCGCTCTCCTGCTGGTAATAGCTCACCTTAAGTGACTCTCATTACAGTGTGTATGGTAACACACATTGTTTCATGTTCTCTATGTATATAAATCTCCCCACTGTATTTTCCACTGAATGCATCCAATGAAGTGAGCTGTAGCTCATGAAAGCTTATGCTCAAATAAATTGGTTAGTCTCTAAGGTGCCACAAGTCCTCCTTTTCTTTTTGCGAATACAGACCAAAACGACTGCTACTCTCAAATATATGTAAGTTATCCATCATTAAAGCACCAGGGTCTGATTCCCATCTCCCTTACATAGATGTAACCCCCTTGTTCCTCATTAATGCTAGCTGAGTGAAAGGCGAAGCAGATGCATAAACTTTTATCCTACTACATGACCTGTGGCCTCTTGCAAACTCTGCTTTCTGGATTCTTTTAGAGCACAAGGACTTGGATTTAAGACATATTACAAGCTAATTGCCTCCCAGTTGAAAATCAGATGTCCACGTCACTCAAATGGCCTGTACAGTTTTCATAATAGCCATTTAATTCAGTGGGCAGAAGGGCAGAGAACTTTCCCAGGGCAAGGTAATACATGTAAATTGAAAAACGTAGTGGGAGTTTGGGACACAGTTATGCACGGCAGGTCTGCCAGATGCAATTAAACTCACAGCTCCATTATGGTAGGATAATAGGGCTCACTGTAGATCATCAGAATAAAGTCCTCATTTGTTTTTACATTAAGGCTAAAACAACCCAAAGTGATGGTGTCACTTCCCTCCCCAAAATGAAGAGGACTCTGTCCATCTTCACTTCTACACTGCAAAGGCCCAAGGCTCAATGACCCTCTAAGCCAGAAGGTTTAGAGTTTAGAGAGTCTACGCCAGAGTCTGCCTCAGGGCACAGTTATTGGCTAACCAGAAACATAGGCAAAATAACAAAATTAAAGAATTTCTCTGGCCCCTGCAAGGGCTACAGTTCCCAGGGTGTGTTGACACTGCAATCGTGGGTGTGATTGAAGTTCTTGTTCCCCACCTCACCTGCCTGGAAGTCACCAAGTAGCTAAATTCTTTTTCCCGGACCAAGAACTCCTGCAGGAGCCTGCCTGTTGCCTGCGGTGCTGTAGCCCAGCTAAGCTCTTGCTGGCCTTTAGAAAGACCAAGACCCCAACCACAAGGCACTTAGGTGTTGCAACGCTGAGACTGGCAGCACCTGAGAAGGTGATCCACTGAACCCAGCGTGATAGGCGGGAAACTGCCTAAGCTAGCCAATGGGAGAAGCTGAGGGGAGGAGTGTGGCTCACACCCCATTTCTCTCAGGGAGTTAAGCACTTAATATCCAGATCCTCATAGATATTTAGGTGCCTAACTCCCATGGAAGTTAGGCACTGTATTACCTTTGAGGATCTGGACCCAAATTTCTTTTGTAGAGCTATGTCCAGGTGCTTTCCAGCTATCACCTGACCCCGAGCCCGACATCCTCAGCTAGGGGGGCAGCTGACTGGTCACAAGTGGGGTTGGGCCCATCTCCCCTTAAGCTGTTCCACTTTGCATAAATAAGCAAATATTCACTGGGCCAGCAGCAGAGTGAAAATCCTTCCCTGGGATGTGGAAGACCCAACTTTCCCACATACCAGGAGAGTGCCCTAACCGCTGGGTCACTGGCTAGAACGGGGTGGGCTCTCTCTCTCTCTCTCTGCTTCTTTATGAGAAACAACTCACCTGGCTTAGGAATATAACTTCAGGAAAGTGTTCATGGCTGGGAATCCCAAGCAGAGGTAGGCACCTCCTCCCAGCTCAGAGTTGGGCACTGAACTCATGGCTGTTCCTTGGCATTGCCTTGTGGCTAGCATAGGCCGCTCCCTGGTCAACATGCTGATTTCTTCTAAGAATCCCATTCTTCAGCACCTATCTCTCCCCAGCCCATGCATTGTACGGGGAGCACGGGGGCTGTGGATTCCATTAGGTGGCAAACTGTTGCACCACTGAGCATAGAAACGCCCAAGTCCCTTTGTGAATTTAGCTCAGAATGTCCACACAGGGGAGCTATTCCAGAATAGCTTATTCCACAGTAACTATGCCAATCCATTTCCCAGTGTAGACGTGACCTAACTTCTGTCACATGTGCTCTGTTTGTTCTCTCATCCTATCCCCACTCCTGCCTCCTAAGCCCTAAAGACAGCCAGCTCCTAAGGCTAAAGTGCCCGACCACAGACCATTTGACGTGGATGGGAATCTTTCCACTGACTTCAATCAGCTTTGGCTCAGGTCCTAGCTTTGGAGACCATAATCAATTGTGGGGGGTTTGGTAAGTAGATTCTTTGTCCTTCCCTTTAATGGCATCTGTCTGGCCACTTCCATTGTCTCTTTTTTAATTCTTCTAAGAAAGCATTAACTGTCCCCAAAGTGCAAATAACAGGCACTAAGCCAAATCCCTGTTGTGCTGTAGGAAACATTTAGGGACAAAGCAATCAGAATTGCCTTGGCTGCTTTTAGCATCTTTATCTGGCAGCTGTGATGCTGCTCAGTAGTCATGCTGAAGTCCAGGCAATCAGGCTGCAGACGGGAGGGTAGAGAAAGCTGTCCCAGAGCTGAGAGCCATGCTGGCCTCCAGGAGATGAAACAGACACGGGTTGTGGGACATCAGGAACACAATAAAAGTGACTTTGAAATTCTGTGAAATGAATTAATTGCCGTAATGTTCACCATGGACATGTCCTGTTGGGTCCCTACTGTTTGCAGAGATAGAGACACCTGCTCTGGTGGGAGGTTCAAAATATAGAAGACAACGCTGGATAAACAGAGAATTTGGGCACATACTTCATGCACATAGTGGATACTCTGGGAAGATTGCTGAAACAAACCTGTAATCAGTGGGTGTGGCTGCAGCTCATGTAGACACACCTGAGCTGGTTTTACTCTAGCTAGCTTGCTTACTGCTAGTAGTGAAGCCATGAAAGTGTGGGCTGTATAAGCCCACGTGGGACCCTGGGTGATGACTTGGGGTGTCTATACTTCACGGAAGCGATGCTGCTAGAGTTTCACTGGTACCCGCTAGCTCAGATAGGTCTGCATCATCTGTAGTCACTCCTCTGCTTGCAATGTGCACTTACCCAAAGAATATCAATGGATCCAAGAGATGCTTTCTTTTGTTTCCTTTGTTGTAACTGGATTCAAAAAATAATTTGATACATTCATGGAGAATTGGTCCATCAGTGGCTACTAGCCAAGATGGTCAGGGAAGCAACCCCATGCTCTGGGTGTTTCCTAGCCTCTGACTGCCAGATGCTGAGATGGGGCAACAGGATGGATCGCTCAGTAGTTATCACGAACAAGGTCAGCTCCCAGACTGCTGAGTTGGGCATAACAACATGGGGAATAGATGGCCAGCCCTCTGTGGAGAAAGAGGTGGTTAGGGACTATTTAGAAAAGCTGGACGTGCACAAGTCCATGGGGCCGGACGAGCTGCATCCGAGAGTGCTAAAGGAACTGGTGGCTGTGATTGCAGAGCCATTGGCCTTTATCTTTGAAAACTCGTGGCGAACGGGGGAAGTCCCGGATGACTGGAAAAAGGCTAATGTAGTGCCAATCTTTAAAAAAGGGAAGAAGGAGGATCCTGGGAACTACAGGCCAGTCAGCCTCACTTCAGTACCTGGAAAAATCATGGAGCAGGTCCTCAAAGAATCAATCCTGAAACACTTGCATGAGAGGAAAGTGATCAGGAACAGTCAGCATGGATTCACCAAGGGAAGGTCATGCCTGACTAATCTAATCGCCTTCTATGATGAGATTACTGGTTCTGTGGATGAAGGGAAAGCAGTGGATGTATTGTATCTTGACTTTAGCAAAGCTTTTGACACGGTCTCCCACAGTATTCTTGTCAGCAAGTTAAAGAAGTATGGGCTGGATGAATGCACTATAAGGTGGGTAGAAAGTTGGCTAGATTGTCGGGCTCAACGGGTAGTGATCAATGGCTCCATGTCTAGTTGGCAGCCGGTGTCAAGTGGAGTGCCCCAGGGGTCGGTCCTGGGGCCGGTTTTGTTCAATATCTTCATAAATGATCTGGAGGATGGTGTGGATTGCACCCTCAGCAAGTTTGCAGATGACACTAAACTGGGAGGAGAGGTAGATACGCTGGAGGGCAGGGATAGGATACAGAGGGACCTAGACAAATTGGAGGATTGGGCCAAAAGAAATCTGATGAGGTTCAATAAGGATAAGTGCAGGGTCCTGCACTTAGGACGGAAGAACCCAATGCACAGCTACAGACAAGGGACCGAATGGCTAGGCAGCAGTTCTGCGGAAAAGGACCTCGGGGTGACAGTGGACGAGAAGCTGGATATGAGTCAGCAGTGTGCCCTTGTTGCCAAGAAGGCCAATGGCATTTTTGGATGTATAAGTAGGGGCATAGCGAGCAGATCGAGGGACGTGATCGTCCCCCTCTATTCGACATTGGTGAGGCCTCATCTGGAGTACTGTGTCCAGTTTTGGGCCCCACACTACAAGAAGGATGTGGATAAATTGGAAAGAGTCCAGCGAAGGGCAACAAAAATGATTAGGGGTCTGGAACACATGACTTATGAGGAGAGGCTGAGGGAACTGGGATTGTTTAGCCTGCAGAAGAGAAGAATGAGGGGGGATTTGATAGCTGCTTTCAACTACCTGAGAGGTGATTCCAGAGAGGATGGTTCTAGACTATTCTCAGTGGTGGAAGAGGACGGGACAAGGAGTAATGGTCTCAAGTTGCAGTGGGGGAGGTTTAGGTTGGATATTAGGAAAAACTTTTTCACTAGGAGGGTGGTGAAACACTGGAATGCGTTGCCTAGGGAGGTGGTGGAATCTCCTTCCTTAGAAGTTTTTAAGGTCAGGCTTGACAAAGCCCTGGCTGGGATGATTTAATTGGGGATGGGTCCTGCTTTTGAGCAGTGGGTTGGACTAGATGACCTCCTGAGGTCCCTTGCAACACTGATATTCTATGATTCTATGATACCCTGTTCTGTTCGTTCCCCCTGGGGCACCTGACATTGGCCACTGTCAGAAGACAGGACATTGGGCTAGATGGACCATTGGTCTGACCCTGTATGGCTGCTCTTGTATTCTTATGAGATTGAGAGGTTAGAATAAAAGCCAGATGGTTGGATCCAGATAAAACAGAAATGGTGGGGGGTCCTCCAAGAGTCCTAAATGAGTTGGGCACCCACAGATGGGCATCTCACGCACCATGGCTCCTTTTAAAGCCTCAGCCAAAAGAGCTAGTTGACTAAAATTAATGCATTTTTTCAGGGACTTGGGTTACAATTAGTAAAGACGCAGCTGCTGAAATGGGTCCATTAAACCACGCGACCCAGTCAGAGGTGGTTGATACAGGGCTCTCATTTGTGGGGTTTGATGACCTCCAGGAAAAGAATCCAGTTTTCCCGAGATGCATCTGGTGTGAACAGCGCCCCCTGTTGCTAATGTGGTGGGGTAGCCCTCTGGATGAGCTCTTTCTGCGGTGGGTTTTTATCCCTGCGCAATTCATTGGGTCCAGTGGGAACATATCACATCTCGTACATGCCAAAGCCTGGGCTCCTTGCTGTCTCCAGCTTGCCTGCAATTCCCTCGTGCCTGCTTTTAAACCATATGCTAAGGAAAAGGCACAAACAACAGACCCGGAACGTTGCTAATAGACTCTTAGTGCCCCCGTGGGCCAATTCCCACACTGTTTGTTGCCTTTCCACAGTCTGCTGAGGTAACCAAATCCGGTACTTGCTAACGACTAATCCGATCTCTCCCACAGATATTGCAGCATCTCATCCGGAGGAGTAAAGGATCATGTATTTTTGGTTCAGGTTACGATGTCTGTGCCCAATTCCCTTTATTCCTCCCTTCCTACAGCAGGTGGCAGTTCCCCATATCCCATGGCAAGGATGCGGGAGTGGGGGAGAGTAACAGAGTTGGAATTATGAACTTTGCAAATTTGTCCTGTTGCTTCTGTGGCCAGAAACGCGCGGAGGCTGTTTCTCTATATACGTATGTGTGCATGGAGCATCAGGGAGGTCCTGGAAACAGGAAAGGGTTATCAAAAACAAACACAACATTCATATTTTCTAGTGGGAAAAAAATGGAACTTGAACTTTTCTGTGATTTGTTTGTTTCTTCTGAAAACTTCCATGGGAAATAGCATCTGTGTTCTAACCAGCTCTACTTACAGGGCATTCGAACCTCACAGGTTCTCCAGGGCTTCCTTAAAGGCTCATAAATCTTAGCAAACATTTTCTCTAGCCCAATCTGTAGATTGGAGAAACTGAGTCAAGGGGTAGATGAGGTGACTTGCTCAAGGCTGCACAGAGAGGCGACAACAGAATCCAAATTATGCATGCTTCCTCTCCTCTTCCTGATCCCAAAACATCGTTGTGGCAAATACAGCAATTGCTTGCATGGCAAAATAATGCTGGGAAAGCGTTTAATGTATTTCTATTGCTTCCAGTCAAATGTAATAGAACTCAGTTGTTCTCCATGTCTACTGAAGGAAAGACTAGAATTAATGGGCTTAATTTGCAGCTAGGGAGATTTTATTTCGATAGTAGGAAAACTTTCTAATTATTGGGGTAGTTAAGCTCCGGAACAGGTTTCCAAGGATGTTATGAAATCCCCATCTTTGGAGGATTTTAAGAACAGGTTGGATAAACACCTGTCAGGGATGGGCTAGGTTTACTTGGTCCTGCGTCAGCTCAGGGGACTAGCTGACCTCTCGAGCTGCCTTCCAACCCCGCATTTCTGTGATTCTAGGGACAGGAGAAAGAGGCAGCCCCCGGTGAGAACCAGCATTTCTCTGGCAAGACCACCACTTCAGAGTCGCTGCCTTTGAGCTCTGAATATGAAAAAATATGACAATGAGTATTTTTATCGATCTTAGATCTCCATTTCTGGGGTACTTACGCCCTGTGTGAGGTAGGGCAGTACTGTTATCCACATTTTAAAGACGGGAACCACGGGCCCAGAGCAGATTTGCCCAAGATCCCCCCATGAGTCTGCAGCAACTCAAGGGTTTGCAACCCGGGTTCCTAAATCCCAGGTTAGTGCTGTAGCAGGAGCAGAGAGAATTCTCTTGTGCCCCTTGCTTCAGAACACCTGCCCTGTGACCTGACCTTGCTGCTTGAAGAGCTGTGTTAACTCTGAGTGCAGATGACTTGCTTTGCCACATGAATTGCAGAATTGAATGTTCTTAATTAGGTTTTCTTTCCTCCCCTTCCCCCCCCCCCCCCGTGGTTAGGTGAGGGTTAACAAATGTTTTAGCAGTTGCTCTAATACTTGACTGTTGCAAGTTTGAATGTAGCAACTGGAAATCTCTAGCTGCAAGGGTCATAGGAAAGAGAGAAGTAGTTAAGGGGGAACTGAGCGAGGTGGAGGAAGAAGGATCAGTCTGAGGCAAGAAGAGCTGGATGGTGACTCCATTTCAGCCCATCAAGTGCCCTAATCCTCATAGGGCCAGACATGAGTTGGCTGTTATGGCTAGCTAGTTTATAGTCTGTGAAATGACTCTGCCTGCTGTTCAATACAGCTTTGAAGGAAGACCCTAGACTCTGTGTCAAGTATCAGAGGGGTAGCCATGTTAGTCTGGGTCTGTAAAAGCGGCAAAGAGTCCTGTGGCACCTGCTAGACTAACAAACGTATTGGAGGATCAGCTTTCGTGGGTGAATCCCCACTTCGTCGGTTGCATCCGAAAGCTCATGCTCCAACAGGTCTGTTAGTCTCTGAGGTGCCACAGGACTCGGTGCAGTCCTCCCACACGGCCCCCAAAGGTTAAAGTCCCTGGGAGAATCCTGGGTGAAGTGGTAACAAGTGGCCTAACCACGGGCCCAACTTTCTTCTCTGGCACCTTCTCAATCATCCAAAACAAAGACCGGATTCTCCATCCCGATCGGGTCTCATCCACCCCACTGCCTGCCGCACCCAGCCACTTCTCATCAGCCGCCGCCGGACCCTCGCACAAGGGCCAGCTGTACCGAGGCAATTCCTAGCTGTGTGGACGGAGGATGTCAGAGCCAGGAGGCATCTCTCCCTTCAGCACACGGCGACTGCCCTCGCTTCTGGCACCGCTGTTTCAGGAGGTAATTTTCCAGCCGCTCCCAACCCCTTTCCACCATTATTTATGAAGCCTTTAAAGCAGACACTGAACTTCTGTCTTCTGAATGGTACTTAATCCTACCGTAGGTCACGTTTTCCTGGCCTGAAAAAGCTTTTAGTTATGGTGCCAAGGCACCGTCACTGAGTAACAGGTGTTGCCATTCCTCCATGCCAGAGAACACGGACGGAAGGAAGGGACTGTTGAAGAGAGCTATTAATTTAGCAAGGTTCACTCCAGTGGATACTTATGGGATAATCTCTTCATTTATGGACCCTTGGTATTTTTTTAATCAGCCTCGTTAGATCTGGAGGCTCTTTAACACGGGAGCCTGGAATTAGCGCGTCTTCTTTTACACCATGAGACCTTTAACGACCACAGAGCAGATGGGGCCCTCCGTTAACCTCTCTTGAGAAGGGCTACGCTTCCCGTTGTTTTTCATCCGGCTCATGAGCCCAAATGTTAAGCTGCTCTTTGTATTCCATTCAGGGGAGGTCATTGCTGAAGGGAACCATTGGAGCTAACCAGCAGATCTCACTGCCGAGGTTATAATTACACTGGAAGTCAAAGCCCTGCGAGATTTGCAGCCCGTCAGATGAAATATTTTAGGCAAGAGAAAAAGAGAGAGAGGGAAAGTCAAGTATTTGCAAGAGTGTTACTGCACAGCATTGTATTCAATACACCCTGCTCTCTTTTCCCTCTGGGGGCTGGCTGCTGGGATTTTCTTTCTCCTTTTGTTGTTCTCATTTTCTGTGTGACTAGAAGGAATGAGCTCAGTGACTGTCTTTTCCAGATTGCAACAATAATGTGGCCATTTATCACAGGTGCCTGCCTCATTGCTCATGTACTCTATCAGCATCTGTGATGTGCTCTTCACTCATATAGATTGTTACATCCAGCAAATCAGTGTTTCAAGATCCCTCTGGGCTCTGAAAGAATATCTAGGACTAGGCGTGGGGGAGGTTAGAGACAAGTAAGCTGGTCTGGGGAGGGTAGAATGCAGGCTGACACATGGTGGAAAGATATTGCCCAGCATGCCTAATGGATCACAATTTCCTCTCTAGCAAATGGCTCAGGGTTCAGTTTGTAAATCGACTGTCCACAGACCCCTGCACTTGCCCAGTTCCTGTTACTGCAGCTAGGCTGGTGCCGGGTGCTAATTGGAAGCCCACACTCCAACCTAAGTTAAGCCACTGGTGAGGCCACACCTGGAGTATTGCATCCAGTTTGCGGGGGGGCCCACAAAAGAAGAGATGTGAACAAATTGGAGACAGTCCAGCGGAGGGTAACAAAAATGATTAGGGTCTGGGGCACATGACTTAGGAGGAAAGGCTGAGGGAACTGGGCTTATTTAATCTGCAGAAGAGAAGAGTGAGGGGGGATTTGATAGCAGCCTTCAACTACCTGAAGGGGGGTTCCAAAGAAGATGGAGCTCGGCTGTTCTCCATGGTGGCAGATGACAGAAAAAGGAGCAATGGTCTCAAGTTGCAGTGGGGGAGGTTTAGGTTGGATATTAGGAAAAACTTTTTCACTAGGAGGGTGGTGAAGCACTGGAATGGGTTATCTAGGGAGTTGGTGGAATCTCCATCCTTAGAGGTTTTTAAGGCCCTGTCATAAATATAAAGGGAAGGGTAAACACCTTTAAAATCCCTCCTGGCCAGAGGAAAAATCCTTTCACCTGTAAAGGGTTAAGAAGCTAGGATAACCTCGCTGGCACCTGACCAAAATGACCAATGAGGAGACAAGATACTTTCAAAAGCTGGGAGGAGGGAGAAAAAAAAGGGTCTGTGTCTGTCTGTGTGATGCTTTTGCCGGGGACAGAACAGGAATGGAGTCTTAGAATTTAGTAAGTAATCTAGCTAGATATGCGTTAGATTATGATGTCTTTAAATGGCTGAGAAATTCAGCTGTGCTGAATAGAATGGATATTCCTGTCTGTGTGTCTTTTTGTAACTTAAGGTTTTGCTTAGAGGGATTCTCTATGTTTTGAATCTAATTACCCTGTAAGGTAGTTACCATCCTGATTTTACAGAGGTGATTCTTTTTTACTTTTTACTTCTATTAAAATCCTTCTTTTCAGAAACTGAATGTTTTTTCATTGTTCTTAAGATCCAAGGGTTTGGGTCTGTGGTCACCTATGCAAACTGGTGAGGATTTTTACCAAACCTTCCCCAGGAAGTGGGGTGCAAGGGTTGGGAGGATTTTGGGGGGGAAAGATGTTTCCAAACAACGCTTTCCTAATAAAAATAAACCCAGATAAACGTTTGGTGGTGGCAGTGGAAATCCAAGGGCAAAGCGTAAAATAGTTTATACCTTGGGGAAGTTTTAACCTAAGCTGGTAAAAGTAAACTTATGAAGTTTTCATGTAGGTCCCCACATCTGTACCCTAGAGTTCAGAGTGGGGAAGGAACCTTGACAGGCCCCACTTGACGAAGCCCTGGCTGGGATGATTTAGTTGGGGTTGGTTCTGCTTTGAGCAGGGGGTTGGACTAGATGACCTCCTGAGGTCTCTTCCAACCCTAATCTTCTATGGTCCTATGATTCTATGAAAGGCTCTGGAAAATATAGAACAACCTTGTAATAACAGTGAATCTAGCTTAGAAGGGGAAGCTGACAGTTGCCCTGAAAACTAGCAGCCAAAACTTCCCTTCGGCAAGGCCCTTCACCCTCCATCCTGACATGTGGCCCATGGCAGTCTCTCATGGGCTGGGGGTGTGAGCGTCATATTGGAAAGCACAGCAGTTGGTGGGTCCCACCATGCATCCTAAGGCACCGCTAACTTAAAGGGATCACTAGTATGAAAAAGTCCAATGTAAAAGAATGAGGAGGGAGGTTGGAATTCTCAAAGGCACCTAAGGGTATTGAAACCAATAATAGGGGTCTATACACACTGTATAGGGTACTACAAGATTTATCCTACAAGTCTATGGAATTTAATAGTGAATAATAGCCTTGCTGGAGCTGTTTTGGAGTGGTCTCGTAGAAAACTCCTGCGGAGATAGACACAGGAGATACCACTCTACCCACCTCTGACGAGGCCTCAGCTGGAGAACTGTATCTAGTTTTGGGTGCCACACTTTAAGAAGGATGTGGACAAACTGAAGAGAGTCTAGAGGAGAGCAACAAAATGGATAAAAGGTTTAAAAACCAGACTTGTGGGGAAAGCTTAAACAAACTGGTCATGTTTAATCTTGAGAAAAGACAACTGAAGGGGGATCTGATAACAGGTAAAGGGTTGCTATAAAGGGAGCGGTGATCCATTCTTCTCCCTGCCTACTGAAGGTAGGACAAGGAGTAATGGGCTTAATCTGCAGCAAGGGAGATTTTGGTTAGATATTAGGAAACCCTTTCTAACTATAAGGATAATTAAGCACTGGAACAAGTTACCAAGGGCAGTTGTGGAATTCTTGTCCTTGGAGGTTTTCAAGAACAAGTTGGACAAACTCCTGTCAGGTATGGTCGATGTTCACTTGGTCCTGCCTCAGTGCAGGGGGATGGACTTGATGACCTCTCAAGGTTCCTTCCAGTCCTACATTTTTGTGATTCTATATGCTCAGAGTTAAGGGCATGACAACATGTTTCACTGGATTGGGCTCAGGATCAAGACCCAAGTGGCTAGCGTTATAATGAAATGGGATCCATAAAATCAAGTGACAGGACTTATTTACTTGTCAAAGTTTGCATGAGGGTGACATCAGTAGAAGCCAATCAGAATCCCCCTTTTGGGTCCAGTGCCCGAATACCATTTCTTTATTATGGACCCACGATTGCTATTTTGGTTTGATACATCTACTGCTGTCTTTCCGGCATTTGTCACACAACGGAATGCTGCTATGCTTCAGTACATTGGCCCCCTGCAAACCAGAGGAGACGTCCCTACTGTTTGCAACTTATTTCTAACCTGATGCTCTAACACATGAAAGAAGAAAAAGGAAAGAGGAAATAATATAAATCATATAATCTCACTTCAAAGGCTCCTTTCACTGAGCTGCTCTGGATGTGAATGGCAGCTTGAAACAGGCATATCTTAAATATTCCAGAATGTGTTGTGCGTGCTGTTGCCTAATAACTCTGTGTGTGTGTGTGTGTGTGTTTGCACGTGTGTGTGTGTGCTTGCGTGACCATGCAGAGGGGTGGCGGTGCAGTACCCAGGCAGAGTGGGGGACGGAGGGTACAAAGATGCACTCATAGCTCCTACAGCACTTCAGAAAAGATTCCATTGCCACTAAAATTCCTCCTTTTCTTTCCCTTCCTCCATCTTCTATAGAAATCTAAGGCTCTTACACAAAGGAATATAGGCTCCTGCCGCTTGTTCCCCACTTGAGGTCATCATCCTCTTTTTGGCCCCAATCCTGCCATCTGTTCTGTGCAGGGGGTCCAAAGTGACATTCAGCAGGTAGCTGTGCCGATTGCAACATCACACACAGAGAGAAAAACTAATTCAGTGGATAGGGTATGAGACAGGAAGTCAGGATTCCTGGGTTCTTTTTCTAGTACCATTGCCTCATTGTTTGATCTTGAATTAACCTCCCCATGCCTCAGTTTCCCCATCTATAAAATGAGATAATGCTACCTATCACCGAGATACATAGCTACAACTTGCTATGTAAGAATTACTAATAACTGTGTGTATATATGCTGTTCCTCAAAGCTTTCCAGGCAGCATCACGAAGTCTTTAAACTCCACTGCCTAACAAACACTTGAGAGAAAGGATGTCTCTGTTGAAACTGCAGTGCCACCATCCTTTCATTTAAGGTATGGGAGTAATATACATCTGCAACACCCTCCAGAGGTCTTCCAGCAAATGTAAAGAAGAGTTTGGCTTGATGTTCTTAGTGTTTCTAACAAAGCTGGTTAAAGAATTTCTGTAAATAAATACTTTTTTTTGATGGAAAAAGGACTTTCAATGCTAAGAGAATTTTTGGAGAAAGTATCTGATTCCCATGGAAAATGTCAGCTTTCTTTTATTAAAAACAAACAAGTAATCTCTGTTTTTGGCCCAAACTTTTGGATTTTTGGATGAAAAATTGAAATGTTCTATAGAAGGGAAAAAACCCTTTCATTTTCTAACCAGCCCTAGTTTACAAGGTTAAAAGGACAAGCAGGAAAAAAATCTTTAAAAACACGCAAACAAACCAAAAGCCTCATTTTTCTTGTCCATCAGTAAGTAGAAAACCTGCAGTTTTGTACAAACTCTTTGCAGGTTACCTTTCAGCATAGATTTGGGTTGCTGTGGCCAGAGGATCCCATATTTGCTACAGAGAGGACATAGACATGCAGTAGCATCCCTTGCAGGGGGGAGCACTCCTCAACTGGTGTGAATTATCATAGCTCTTTAAATAACCTGTTGTCATGTGGTCATGCAATAGAAGTGAACTGTGTCTAAAACGCAGGATGTCTCTTGAGTGGAGAGAAAGGGGAAAGGTACCACAATGACCTCCCAACCAGAGAAGCTTAGCAGACCCAAAACTTGACCAAGATTGGGTAGCTGGTGTGCTGAGACCACTGCCCCTGCTGAGGACGAATCTTATCCTTGTGCTTCCCTGACTTTGTCCACCTGTTGTGTCCTATCTTACAGTAAGACTGGAAGCTCTTTGGGACAGAAACCACCATTTTGTTCTGTGTTTGTACAGTGCCTGCCTACTACAAGGAGGCCCTGGTTCACGACAGGGGCTTCTAGATACACCTAATAAATAATGTATTTTACCCAGCATAATGGGGGGGTCTCAGTCCATGACTGGGGTATCTAAGCAGTAGCATAATGTATCCACTAGATAACTTAATAATAATTAATAATGGAGCTGGGCACAACTGAGCTAAATGAATGGGTAAAATAGCCTGATGTCACTGTTTTAGGATAGCACAGCTGCAGTACATTGCCAGCGACATCAAGAGCTAAGAGGGAGAGATTCCAAGGGGTGCTGCGGGGGGGAGGGCATCCAGCAGGCTGGAGGGTCCGTCAGGGCACTGGACGTTCCCTCGTAGAGCAGAGGCCAAAATGACCTTAGGAAATCTGACGGAGACAAGGGAAATCCTTCACATCACCTAAGCCAGCCTCTCTGATTTTGTCTGGAGGGCCAGCAAACCAGGCGAAATGTAGCACATTAAGTAAAACAACTGCATAATTAAATAATAATAATTCTGATGATAACCATCAGAAAGGCAGTTGAGGCTGTCTGTCTCTCATTATTATTATTAAGCGACAGTGCTTAAGACCCCATTGTGCTAGGCATTGCACAGACAAGGAGATGGTTCTGTCCCGAAATTTGGGGCTTTTTCTTATATAAGCTCCTATTACCCCCCCACACACACCCCCGTCCCGATTTTTCACACTTGCTATCTGGTCACCCTATGACAGGCAGTGGTCTTAGCACCCAGCAGCCTGTTGCCAAGTTTCTTGCAGGCATGGCAACAAAGGAAAGTTTTAAGAAGGGACTAGATAAGACAATCAGCCTAGATCAGCTGGGACCAATAAGAAGGCATTGGTTCAAAGGCTGCATAGGTAAGGAGAGGAGACTCGGAAAGTTCAGTCACGAGGTTATTAGCCCTTAATCTACAGATGCTGCTAATTGCAACTCAATTAATGGAGATTTGGGTGGCAGCCAAAACTGTAATGGATTTTAAAGGCAAAGCAGCTCCTATTTTAAGCACCGCGACACAAATTATTGTAAAGGCAGCAGCAGTTACCCACAGTGCTTGGGAACCTGACAGCTGAGCTTACCTTGAGAGGGAGTTTTAATGCAAAGGAAGCAGTTGCTAAGCCTGTGAGCGCCGGAGTGAAGATGTCTCAAGTGAGTCTGGTTTGAAAGGTCAGCCAACAAAGCGAAGCTGCCAGTGGGTGAGGAGAGCAGGAGCATGCTTAGAAGGCACAAAAATCAAGGCAGAGAAGAAAGTAACCTTTCTAGTACATGGGAAACACTAGAAGGGGAAGAGAAGAGCTGGGTGCTGCCACCAGGTATCTTAAAGCCTTGAATGGTGTACAGGGGAAAAATCAAAGGAGACACCTCTTCAACAGCAGCAAGCAGCTGGCATGAGGAGACGCTAGCGAGGCTAGAAAGCAGAGGCGAGGGTGACGAGGCAATGGTGTTAATGAGAATGAGGCCTAAGAGGTAGAATGGGAGGCCCAGAGAAACGTAGACCCAGGCTGACTGCGAAGGCTACTCCCTGCACCAGTACTGGCTATTTTTGGCCCCTTTATGGTGGTTTGGTCTCCCTGCAGGAGCTGCAAAGCTGGCAGAAGCGGGGAGTGTCAGCACAGCAGGTTCCCTGGGCAGTGCAGGGTTAGTGATTGCCTCGTGCAGCCCCTTGCACAGCCTCTGGAATCAGGCGTGCAAGAGGATGGCAGGGACGTGTTGGGGGGTCTGGCAGGAGTGCTCCACACTATAGTTATTCTTGGCAGCTGAGTGGCCCATGAGAGGCTCCATAAGTGGAAGCAGCCCTTGGTGCCTGCCATGAGTCATGCCAGAATTTAGAACATAAGAAAGGCCATACTGAATCTGACCAAAGGGTTTGACCCAATATCCTGTCTTCTGACAGTGGCCAATGCCAGGTGCCCCAGAGGAAATTAACAGAACAGGTCATCATCAAGTGGTCCATCCCCTGTAGCCCATTCCCAGCTTCTGGAAAACAGAGGCTAGGGACACTTCAGAGCACAGTTTTGCATCCCTGCGCATCCTGGCTAAATTTACAAGGCACAAAGACAGCTTAAAGCCACTTTTACAAGCTCCCATACTGTGCCTCCTGAGCTGGACTTTTCAGTCTGGAGCAGTTAAATGAGATGCCAAAGGCCCGTGAGTCTAAGAACCCTGGAGTTCTGACTCTCAGTTCCCTGCTCTCAGGGCTGGAGAACACCTACGCCCTTGTCATACAGTAAATCTTGGCTTTAGCAAAGCATCTGCCATGGTTTCATAATGGGTTTTCTTAGAGAAGTGATTCAGAATAGAACACCCTGAGATGAGTACCTTGGAAGAGAGAAACAAAGGGCAAGAGCAATGGAATATGAGACAGATCATGGCTCAGGCTGACAGTCTCATGAGATGTTTGGGAAGCACTGAGCTTTAGCTAATGAGCTGTTCACAAAACTCATGAAACAAAGGCAAACAATGGCCAGCTGCACACTGAGTGACGTCGCTGTGTGTGATTGGTCACCAGAGGCACTTTGTGTTGTATCTGGGTATCAGCTTTATAAAAGAAGGCATGCCTGAACAAACCACTGGGCCTCTGAAATTTATTGGGGCTAGAGAGAGCATTTTCAGGAGAGAACGACTAGAGATTTTTAGGATTTTTAATTATTTTCCTGTTTTGTTTTGTTTTTTAATTTTATTTTGCACAGGGCTATTTGGTATATATGCTTTGCAGTGGGTCTAGGGAAGGAAAAAGTAACAATTAGTGATGGATAAAAGCAAGACTTTCCCATCGTGAGCCTTCGTCCAATCCTAGACCCAAATTTGGGCCTAACCTTTTGTTTATGTTCTGAAATGTTTGGGCATGTTGTTTCTCATCTGGGTCCCAGGTAAAAGTAGGCTTGGAAATGCAGAAATACTGCAAGAAAATTCTTCAGGTGCATCTTCACTAGGAAAAGATGTGCATTCTTATCTCGAGTTAAGTAAAATGAGGGTGTGACACTGCACCCCATATTTGTCATAGTAATATTATTATGATATGATTATGGCATAATTATGATGCATTTTGTACAAGATCAGTCATGTGTGGTGTCATTGGAAAAAGTTATGATTTGCTGAATATGATTATCCTGTGTATACGCATGTATCACTTTTTGTATCTAAAGCTAGGAATATTGACTATGTATCTGTATTGTAAACCTGCTTACTCTGGATGACACCCACAATTAGCCTTTCTGGTACAACAATGAAGAAGCCAGACGGGGCTGATGGCCCATCAGCAAAGACAATGGACTGTGGAATAGCTTGGCCTTCCTGTGGGCATTCTGGCCAGCCTGTAAGCAATGGATGCTATAACACTGCAAGGTCATGTGATCAGACCACATGTCTCTGGACTCCATCTTGAGATGTCAGTATTTTTCCACAAACTGGTCTGGGAACCAAGTTTTGAAACAAAGGGGTCTCACCATATGCTAAAGCTATACAAGGCAAGGAGTGACATCATCGGTCGTTCTTCACTCCCCACACAAGAAGAGGGTGGGAGGGATAGCTCAGTGGTTTGAGCATTGGTCTACTAAACCCAGGATTGTGAGTTCAATCCTTGAGGTGGCCATTTAGGGATCTGGGGCAAAAATTGGGGATTGGTCCTGCTTTGAGCAGGGGGTTGGTCTAGATGATCTCCTGAGGTCCCCTCCAACCCTGATATTCTAAAATTCTAAGACACCTGAGGAACAAAGACTGAACTGGGGGAAGAGCTGGACCCAGGCTAAAGGGATTACTAATTTGTATATGGAAGACCTGGGGATTCCAAACTGTAAAGCAAGTGCAGCTTGCCCCTTAAGAATCTGCATCCTGCTTGTATCATTTCTCAGGGTGAGAATCTGCTAATCTTCATATCCAATCTATTTAGTATATTAAGCTTAGTTTGCATTTTTTTTATTTGCTAGGTAATCTGCTTTGATCTGTTTGCTATCACTTATAATCACTTACAATCTATCTTTTGTAGTTAATACACTTGGTTTTGTTTTAATCTAAACCAGTGAGCTTTGACTGGAGTGCTTGGGGAAAATCTCTGCTTCGTGACTACAAGTGTGCATTGTTCTCTTCACGTTGAGGGAGAGGCGGACCAGGTATTACACCCATATACCGGCCAGATTTGAACAGGGCAGGACAGTACTGCTCTGGGATCCTAGGCTGGGAAGCTGGCAGTTAGAGATCCTGCTTGTAACTGCAGCTGGGTGTGTTCCTACCTGTGTGATTGCTGGTGAAAGTGCAGGCTGGAGGACTTTGCAGCTTGTCACAGCAGTACAGTGTGAGAGGGAGCCCAGGCTGGTGGGTCAGAGGGCTCAGTGGTTCCAGGTGGCACCCTGGGGGGAACCCATCACAAGGGCAAAATCCTAGTGAAGACAAGGCAGCGTGTTGTGTTCACTCGAGTTAACGGGTCAAGTTGAAGATTCTGGGGGAGTCCAGGGTTCATTTCAACAAGCTAACTCATGGAAAAAGTACAGGATGCTTTGACTTTAATAGGATTTTACCTCATGTTAATTAAATTAAGAACACACCCGGTTTGTTTGTTTTTCAAACACAAACATGACCTTCCCAACCCTCAAACCATGCAGTCCTTAGAATCATATGAAGTGGACACAGTCTTTGAGACTTTGCAGAGTAAGTCATCACTATTACAAGCATTGTTTTGCGGGGCCCTAAGCAACAAAAGGCCATAACAGCACCACGGTATTTTGGTTTGACCTCTCGGCAATAGGGATACCTCCTAGAACCACTCTGTCTCTGCCCCAGGCTGAGTCACACATAGGTTACAGTTATCCAGGTGCTACTCAGTGAGAGGGGATACCTCAGTGAACAATCACATCTGTCTCTCTTTTTAAGTGAGAAAGCACCAGTGAAAATATTCTGTCTTCACATGGCCAGATCATTCCTGGCAGATCTGTTTTGTGCCCTTCCAGTAGACTGTTAACAAGCTTACTGCTAATTGGGCAATCCCTTTGCATATATATAGATTCTCAGGCAGCAGCATGGCTGTTCTCTGAACTGTCCTTTGATTTCAGAGCTCACACCAGGTGGCTCATCAAAATAGAGGAGTAATAATGATACCAAGCACTCTCTCCAGATCATTCTGGGGACCTTATTTCTCTCTCTTTATCTGCAGATAGGAAACACTCCTGCCAGAGAAAATAGTGAAATTCCCTCTGCACTAATAGATGAATGCTCAACAGGGTAGAGGAACAGAATGAAAGACGGCCATTGTGAACTTGTGAGATCCAATGCACCCCTGTATTCACACCCTACACATCATTGTAATAATCGTTATACAAAATATGCCTCAGGAAAATGCATCTCAAAGGGTGACTGGGCTATAAAAGTGATGGGCAAAATACCCCAGGTATTCTCTCTCTCTCTTTCACACACACACACACTCTCTCTCTCTCTCTCTCTTACTTTTTCACCTAACAAGACAAAGGAATCAGCCCTTTGGACTTTGAGGGTAGATTCTGATGTGAAAATTTGGTCAGCTATGTTGCTGGGAACATGAGTTAAGGGATTTTACCTTGAACCAAGTCTAGTTTGAGTTTCGTTACTATAAAGCATAGTATCTTTATTTCTCTTGTAACCATTTCTGACTTTAATGCCTTAGATTTTAAGTGAGTACAAGTATATCTCCTTATAGCCTGTTTTATTCTTTAATCAAAACTAATCCAGTGTTGTGTTTAAACTCTTGTTTGGTAGCTCCAAATTAAAGTAGCAAACTGCTGTACATTGATCCCTTTCAAGGGCAATGGCCCTCTAATATCTGAACTGTCCAGGAGAGGGCTGGACAGTGCAGAACACACATTTTTGGGAAAAATCCGAGACTGGGTGTGTTTTGGGTTCACCGTTTAAGTGGTAACCAAGGATGGTTGATGCCAGAGTGTTGACTGGAGTATAGCCTGAAGCTATACACAGACACTCAGGGTGTGACCTGCATACTGTTTGTGAGTGGTCCAGGTTGGGAGCCACAGCAGCAAAGCAAGGTAGTAGGGAAGGTGGTGACACAGCCCCTCACTAGTCTGGATTGCACCATGGAATGTGATAACATGACACAAGCACTGGGGGCCATCTCAGCAACAGGCAATGGTTGTACAGTGCAGGCAGGGGTGAAGGTGTAGACCCTGGTAGACTCCATGCTGGCAAGATCAAACCACAGCACTGATCAGGGGGAGTTGTTGTTTTTCTTTGTCTGTTTGATTCATGTTGCCTCTTTGAAAAAAATTAAAGCTTTGCTTCAGCTGTGACTTCAGCATCTTTTAGCTGAATCAGGTCATGTCCCGAACCAGTAATTCAAGAATTTGATATCAGGGACCAATAACAGATTGACGCTGGAGACAGACTAAGTAAAAGGCAAAATTTTGTCTCCAAACACCTCTGTATTGGTGAGACACTCACTGCAACACTGTAAACAGTTCTGAATCCACATTGCAAAAAGGACACTGACAAATTGGAAAGGGTTCGGAAAGGAGCTATAAGAATGATTTGATTACTTGAAACCTGACAGTGAGAGACTAAAGAAGGTTATTCTGTTTAGTTTATCCAAGAGAAGGCTAAGAGGTGACTTGACTGTGATCTAGAAGTAGCCACTTGAAAAAGATTTCTGATAGCAGAGGCTTCTTCCACGAAGCAGACAAAGTCCAAACAGGAGCCAATAGATGGAAGCTGAATCTAGACAACTTCAGACTGGTAATATGGAGCAAATTTTTCACTTTGAGGGTAATGAACCATTAGAACATCTTACCAAAGGACGTGGTGAATTCTCCATCACTTGAGGTGTTTAAATCAAGGTTGTCTGACTTTTTCTAACAGAGACTGTCATAAATATAAAGGGAAGGGTAACCACCTTTCTTTATACAGAACTATAAAATCCCTCCTGGCAAATCCCTTTCACCTGTAAAGGGTTAAGAAGATAAAATAACCTTGATGGCACCTGACCAAAATGACTAATGAGGGACAAGATACTTTCAAATCTGGAAGGGGGGGAACAAAGGGTTTGTCTGTCTGTGTGATGCTTTTGCTGGGAACAGATCAGGAATGCAGTCTTCCAACTCCTTTTAAGTTAGTAAGTAATCTAGCTAGAAATGTGTTAGATTTCCCTTTGTTTAATGGCTGGTAAAATAGCTGTGCTGAATGGAATGTATATTCCTGGTTTTTGTCTTTTTGTAATTTAAGGTTTTGCCTAGAGGGATTCTCTATTATTTGAATCTGATTACCCTGTAAGGTATTTACCATCCTGATTTTACAGAGATGATTCTTTTACTTTTTCTTTAATTAAAATTCTTCTTTTAAGAACCTGATTGATTTTTCATTGTTCTTAAGATCCAAGGCTTTGGGTCTGTGTTCACCAATGCAAATTGGTGAGGATTTTTATCAAGCCTTCCCCAGGAAAGGGGGTGTAGGGTTTGGGGGGATATTTTGAGGGAAGACATCTCCAAGTGGGCTCTTTCCCTGTTCTTTGTTTAACACGCTTGGTGGTGGCAGCTTACGGTTCAAGGACAAGGCAAAGTTTGTACCTTGAGGAAGTTTTTAACCTAAGCTTAGGGGGTCTTTCATTTAGGTCCCCACATCTGTATCCTAGAGTTCAGAGTGGGGAAGGAACCTTGATATGGTGGCAGAGCGGTGGGATCATTTTGAGATTTTTTTTTTAGATCATTTTGAACCAGAAGCACAGCAGGATTTTAAAAGGGTTTTGCCTCTGGTCAGGAGGGATTTTATAGCACTGTATACAGAAAGGTGGTCACCCTTCCCTTTATATTTATGACAGAGATGCTCTAGTTCAACCAGAAGTGAGGGGCTTGATGCAGGAAGTGCTGGGTGAGGTTCTCTGGCCTGTGTTACGCAGGAGAAACATTGCTGTGTAAATCCATCTCTCTCAGTAGCCAAACCCAGCCTCACACACTCTGCCCCTCCCACTCGGTCGCAGCTTGGGGACTCACTGGCACAGCAGGAATTTCGCTATCTCAGCTCAGGAATTTCCCAACTTCTCATCTAGCAGCAGGAAATAAGAGCAAAACCCGGCTGAGGAGAAGCAGCTTCGGAAATGGGGAGCAGAGCAAGATGAGCATTTTACTAGAGCTCTCACCTGCTAGGAGGCTGTCTGGCTGCAGGCCTGTTTCCCCCATCCGGGAAGGATGAAAAACCATGTACACATCTCTTTCAGCTCCTTCCCTAAGGGCACGGTTTATTAATTCAAACTCAAAACAAAGCTATCCCCCTGGCCAAATTAGGCTGCAGGGGCCTTTCCCTTTGCATCTCTTTCTGCTCTCCAGAGGCCTTTCTCCCCACTAAGCCATTTCCTGGCATTTCAGATCACTCCATCCTTCTCAGCTGGCTGGTCCCAAGCCCCCTGATCCTTGAAGGGCTGCACACCCCTGTTACAAAGACTGTCTCTTTCCTGGGGGTAGGTGCTGGAGTTGGTCATTTGTTCATTTGCTCAAAGCACATAACATGCCACTGTTAGACTGCGCTATAAACGTTAGCGAGAGGAGGTGGGAGAGGCAATATCTTTTATTATACCAACTGCTATTGATGAGTGAGACAAGCGTTCGAGTCACACCACGCTCCTCTACAGGTCTGGGAAAGCTGCTCCCAGCGTTACAGCGAAATGCAAGATGAAACAGATGGTTTAGCCCAAGTAGTTAGCACATGTTTTAAGGGACCATTTAATTTCTTCCATCTTGCATTTAGATGTTGTGATAAATAGCGGGAGGTGGGTAGCTCCCTTTGATGGACACCCAGCCAGCCAGTTAGCTGTAAAATCCTTCTTGGTAGCTGTTCTCTACTTGCTTTACCTGTAAAGGGCTAAAAAGTCCCCCAGGTAAAGATGGGGGGGAGGAATGGGCACCTGACCAAAAGAGCCAATGGGAAGGCTAGAACTTTTTAAAATTGGGAAAGAAACTTTCACTTTGTCTGTTGCTCTCTCTGGGCTGCAGGGACACGGAGCAGCAATGCTATATGCAGGAATGCTGTGTAAGGTTTGAACCAGGCATGAAAAATTATTTTCCAACTCATTGGGATAGGAAATGTTTAGGTAGTTGCAATCAGGTTATTTCCTTATTTTGGCTTGTGGATCTCCTCTGGGCTAACCCCAGATGCTTTTGTTTGCTTGTAACCGTTAAGCTGAACCCCCAAGAAACCTACTTTGGGTGCTTAATTTTTGGAATTGCTCTTTTAAAATCTAGCAAAAGCCTAAATTCCAGATGTATTTTCTTTTTTGTTTGTTTGTTTTTAATAAAATTTACCATTTTTAAGAACAGGATTGGATTTTTGGTGACCTAAGAGGTTTGTGCAGATGTTGTTTAATTAGCTGGTGGCAACTGCTAATTTCCTTTGTTTTCTTTCCCAGCTCTTCCTGGGGGGGGGGATGAAGGGGCTTGAGGGTACCCACAGAGAGGAATTCCCAAGTGCTCCTTCTTGGGTCCAAGGGTTGTTGCGGTTTTTTTCCATTTGGATGGTGGTAGCGTTTACTAAGCCAAGGTCAGAGAAAAGCTGTAACCTTGGGAGTTTAATACAAGCCTGGAGTGGCAAGTATTAATTTTTAGAATCCTTGTGGGCCCCCACTTCTGTACTCGAAGTGGCAGAGTGGGGATTCAGCCTTCACAGATGTGATGCTGGGAGTACCTTTCCCAGATCTGCAGAAGAGCTCTGGGTAAACACAAAAGCTTCTCTCTCTCTCTCTCACCAACAGACGTTGGCCCAATAAAAGATATTACCCCACCCACCTTGTCTCTCAGGTGTCCACAGTAGACAGATGTCAACATCCCCACCCTCACAGCACAGCCGGCATTCCCAAAACCGGCATGATCTTGGGACAAGAGCTGGTTGGGAAATTTCTACTTTTTTTCAAGGTGAAAAAACCAAGAGGGTTAACATTTTTGAAAAACAAACAAACAAAAAAGACACCCCCCCTTGCTGTTTGTAAACTTCCAATTTTTTTAAACCAAGGAATAAACTCCCCATGAAAATGTTTGTGAAAGATGCCCCCATCCTCCCCAACCAGCTCTGCTTATTAGCAGTTGTGGTGGAACATCAAAGATGGACTGGGCCTGATGCTTGAACTCCTTTTCCCTCAGTAGAAAGCATCCCTCTCACTCACATTGAGGCACATTGGCAGGGCAGGGAGCAGAGAAAACGTCTCATGCTCTGCCTGCTTTTTATTTTCTGAGCCTACATATTCTCAATGACAGTTACTAATAGCATTAACTAAAGACAGAAGGCTTAATTTTTTCCCCAAGGTGAAAATGCCCAATTACTGTAGTATTTTACTTATCCAGTTTGCTCCTGGAAGTGTTTTGGCCCAAAGTCAAACCCTACAGACACAGTGTGCAGGACAACTTAAAGAATAACATCACCAGCAAGCAGCTGAATTGAGAGCAATAAGGGGAGATTTTTTTTCCTAAATTTAAGAGGTGTAAATCTGAAGTTGTGCTGCTGGAGAGGAAGCTGATTTGTATGTCTGGAAGTGAGCACAATGTCTTTCAGATGCACCTGAGATCCAGGCATACAGCTACATTCAGAGAAATGAAATTGTCTCTTTATTTTAACACATTGCAGTAAAATTAGCAGGCTGTGAAGTGTCACTGCTGCCAACACATTGGTTTCTTTTCTTAAGTCTCCTCACAGATCATCTGGATAACGCAGGTTTTTAAGAATACAAATTCACCTAATATCATTTCCTACTCACGGGAGGTAGGGGGATATGTTTTTTAATGGAAAATTATCCTTTTTGAATGGAATCAAGATTAAAAGGCTGGTTAAGCTCTTTCGGAAATCATCAGAATCACATTATTGCCAATCCCTTTAAAGAGACACATTTCTACAATGGTTTTGAAATAACTGTCTTTTCCCTCCTTCTTGTTCCAAAGCCTGTTTTCCTACTGGCAGAAACCACCGCCTTATGAATTATGATGGCTGTTTGCTGAGCGCTTCATCAGATGAATATGTAGCCCTCTGACTCGCTGCCAAGTTGTAGCTGACCCATTTCTGTGCAGGCTGCACATTGAACTTTGTGTAGCATCTTCCAGGCTGACCTCATTATGGGAGATCCATTGCAATGCGTTGGTTAAGGCTGCTCTTTGTTTTGCGCTTAAATCAGGAGTGCCAGGGCTGTCCGCCATAGAGACTACACCACACAAACTTAAGTCTGTCCCTCCGCTTTCCAGCAGTGCTTTGTCCTCGTTTTCCAGAACAGATAGCAGGGTAGAAGGCTGGCCTGTTTGTGGCGGAGGTGGAGTTCAGGGAACAGGAGCCAAAGAAAAGGGGCCGTCTGGTGTGGTGACGAGGTATGTGTCTCCAAAGGGAGGAGGAGAGGGCATCTGCTTCTTAGGTGCCTTAACTTTGTTCCCTTGTAGTTGTGGCTTAGTGTTAGGTGTGTGATGTATACAACCGTTCCTCACACAAAACACAGGCTTCTGTGCAAATTGGCTCAGGGCACATCCGCACCACAGCTGGCAGGTGTGATCCCCAGCTTGGGTAGACTTACCCGAGGTAGTTCTGCTTGAGCTAGCACCTACCAGTAGCCATGTGGCCATGGTGGCACAGGAATCAGATAGGGCTTAGCCCCTGAATACACACCTAGGACCTCGGATGTCATTGTACTCAGCCAGCTAGCCCATCCCACAGCCTGCTAGCTCCATCAGCTAGGGCACCTCTGTCTACTCCCACTGGGAATTACACCTCCCAGCTGTTACGTGGATGTATCCCCCTCAACGTCTGATTGAGCGCTCTGACCACCTATTGGCCTCGCCTGGAGCTCTGGATGCCCAGGTCTTCTGAAAACCAGACTCTTCCAGCATTACTGACCCACGTGACCATGAGCCATTTGGGGCGAGGGGGGTGCGACTTACTGAGGGGACCTGACTGAGACTGCGAGGCACTTCCACAGTACGGCTGCTATGACAGTAAATGATGCATAATGGAGCTGAGAGAGGGGCGCAGGCAGGGGACGAAGAGAGAGAACTACTGTCACATGGAGTTTGTAAAGAGTTGGCCAGCCAATGAAGCAAGACGACAGTTCCAGAATCAGGAGTACCCCAGGAGAAGGGTTGCACTGACGCCCTAGAGCAGCAGCGCAGGGGAAAGGCTGGGATCCAGGTGTCCTGGGATGAATTATAAGGTGGACTATATGGTGGATAGAAAGCTGGCTAGATTGTCAGGCTCAACGGGTAGTGATCAAAGGCTCCATGTCTAGCTGGCAGCCGGTGTCAAGTGGAGTGCCCCAGGGGTCGGTCCTGGGGCCGGTTTTGTTCAACATCTTCGTAAATGATCTGGAGGAAGGTGTGGACTGCATCCTCAGCAAGTTTGCAGATGACACTGAACTGGGAGGAGAGGTAGATACGCTGGAGGGTAGGGCGAGGATACAGAGGGACCTAAACAAATTAGAGGATTGGGCCAAAAGAAATCTGATGAGGTTAAACAAGGACAAGTGCAGAGTCCTGAACTTAGGATGGAAGAATCCCATGCACCGCTACAGACTAGGGACTGAATGGCTCGGCAGCAGTTCTGCAGAAAAGGACCTGGGGTTACAGTGGATGAGAAGCTGGATATGAGCCAGCAGTGTGCCCTTGTTGCCAAGAAGGCCAATGGCATTTTCGGATGTATAAGTACGGGCATTGCCAGCAGATCGAGGGACATGATCATTCCCCTCTATTCGACATTGGTGAGGCCTCATCTGGAGTACTGTGTCCAGTTTTGGGCCCCACACTACAAGAAGGATGTGGAAAAATTGGAAAGAGTCCAGCGGAGAGCAACAAAAATGATTAGGGGTCTGGAACACATGACTTATGAAGAGAGGCTGAGGGAACTGGGATTTTTTAGTCTGCAGAAGAGAAGAATGAGGGGGGATTTGATAGCTTCTTTCAACTACCTGAAAGGGGGTTCCAAAGAGGATGGATCTAGACTGTTCTCAATGGTAGCAGATGACAGAACGAGGAGTAATGGTCTCAAGTTGCAGTGGGGGAGGTTTAGGTTGGATATTAGGAAAAACTTTTTCACTAGGAGGGTGGTGAAAAACTGGAATGCGTTACCTAGGGAGGTGGTGGAATCTCCTTCCTTAGAAGTTTTTAAGGTCAGGCTTGACAAAGCCCTGGCTGGGATGATTTAGTCGGGGATCGGTCCTGCTTTGAGCAGGGGGTTGGACTAGATGACCTCCTGAGATCCCTTCCAACCCTGATATTCTATGATTCTATGATTTCTTCCCCTCCATTTTGCTCAATAGCTCATTTTAAATCTTTCTTCTCTCACATTCATTGTAAGATGAGAGAATTGTCAATGAGTTTAGGTGTCTGTTTCCCTTAATGGCATGTCTGCATAAATGCCACATGCTACCCTACAGGTCTGTCCAAATGCAGTAGGAGCTGCTTTTCAGCTTTCCTCATCTATATCTCTTGCAGCTAAACATATTTCAGATCTATCAGACCATTTATTCTACATGGGAGCTGGAACACTGGAGGCCAAGCATTCCCATGAATGGAGTGATCATGCTCACTCTATAATGAATGTATGTCTACTCCAGTTAACAATGTTTAGGTAGATTTTTAACTTTGCAAGGTCTTATTTTCAGGAAATCTCTCTTCTTTGTTTCATTTCCTCTCTCTCTAGTCTGAGATGACTTTTGGTAACACATTCTCCCATCCACTGCACCTCCTGATTCCCTTCTAGTACAGAGGGTTTTTACGCTTTCTTCTTATTCCAACACGCTGAACTGAAATTACTGTTTTTCTTCCCAGAAAGAATGTCTGAGTTAAGAAATGTGACAGATCCTTTGTTGCACCTCACAGAGAAGTAGCGAGTTTGAATTGCCATGTTGCAAGAGGTAGCGCCAAGGAATGACAAGCTGCCAAACTTATTCTAAATTAGAGGGCTATTGCTGGTGTGGGGAAAAGAAAACTCTTAAAATACGGAGTGGGAGTAGGAACTTCTTTAGAACTGACTTCAACAAAACTTTATCTTTAGCTGTTTTTTATCCCTTAATTGGCAGAAATGCAACAAAACACATGCAGATTGAAGTTGGAGATTTTCCTTCTGACTTATTCACCACAGTGTTTTGTTTGAGATGATACTTGCCTGATGCAGATAAATTGCACTCTCAGAGCTATGGCTGGGTAAGGGATCACCCCTGTGGCTGTCTGCATGCTGATAGAATCATAGAAATTCTAGGACCTGAAGGGACTTCCAGAGGTCATCTAACCGGGCCCCTGTGTTGAGGCAGAATCAAGTAAACCTAAACCATTCCCGACAAGAGTTTGTCAAACCTATTTTTAAAACCCTCCAATGCCAGGGAGTCCACCAACGGGAGGTTATGTCAAATATTGCTAATGATGAGATATTGTTGCATCTCCAGTGCAGCTGATTGAAAAACTATTTCCCGTTGGAAAAATGTTCATAAAAATTGAAATGTTTCATAGGAATGTGTCGATTTCATCAACATTTTTTATGGGAAAATGTCAAAATGAATAATTTTGAGTTTAAACATTTTGGCATTATTAAAACAAAACTATAGTTTCAATAAAGTATAAATGTTTTGTTTTGACTTTATCATTCCAATGTATTTAATTTCAATTCTTACATATGAAAATATTTTAGGTTATTTTTATTTAATTTTAACATCTTTTAGCATCTTAAACAAGTGAAAAGGAAATGAACGGAAACTATAATATTTTTACATTCTTGAAACACCTTTTTACCTCATCAAAATGAAACATTTTAGTGTTACTAAAAAAAAAAACATCTGAGGTTTTCTAAATTAAATGTTTTCCTGATCCCAAACTGTATTTTTTCAGAATTTTCAATCTATGGGAAATTTCAATATTTTGGCTTTCCAATTCCAATTTGGAACTTTTTTAAAAAAGTTAGAATTTTCCCCACAGGTTGGAAATATCTGTTTCTGACCAGCTTTAATCTCAAGTATCCGGGGTAATTCCTTGGTTTAGGGTGACCAGCTATCCCAATTTTATGGAGACAGTCCGGATATTTGGGGCTTTGTCTTATACAGGGGCCTATTACCCCCCACCCCATCCTGATTTTTCACACTTGCTGTCTAGTCACCCTGTCTTGGTTCCTCCCCTCTTCCAGCAAGGGGTTACCTGTGCGGTCCTTTTACATAATAGAGGCATAAAGATCAGGGCAGAGGGAGTCAAAAATCCACACAGGGGAGCTGCTCCTTGGGGGTTCCGTGAAGCAGATGCAGGAGCAGGCTATGGGAGGGCCGGGATGGAGAATCTTTCACTTCGGCAGGCCATTCATCTGATTGTAAGCCAGACAGTCCATTTTTATAAGGTTTGTCTGTGTCCGGTACTGATTTAAAACGGACTTGGTTCTGTCCAGTATCATCGTGAACACATAAAGGACGCCATTTTGCAGAGCATGCTGCTCAGGTCACACCCGCAGGGTTTAGGCAGTGTGCTCTGTAAAACAGTGTCCTCTGAGAGGCGAGGTGTATATGAGGTCATATCGGCGGCGCAGGCTCAAACTGGCGGGGCAGGCTCACACCAGCGGGGCAGGCCCACTAAGGTTGCTAATCCTCCAGTATTGTCCTGGAGTCTCCAGGTATCAAAGCTTAATCTTTAATTAAAGATTATGTTATGTGATGAAACCTCCAGGAATACGTCCAACCAAAATTAGCAACCCAAAGACACATGTCATTCCAGAAGTACCTGTGCTTCCTGTATTTGTTGTCCTGTATCCTGGGGATGCATCAGATTCGATATAGGTACCTGGGCTAGCTAGATCAAAGCTGACAACACAAGCTGCAATCACACCCTGTGAGTGCACAGTAGACATACCCTCAGTCTTGGAGCAGAATCAACTCCATGTGACATAAGTAACCAGTCTCACTCCCTGAATAAAAAATGGCATGCTGTCAAAGCAAATGCAGTTTCACCAGCCCTAAGCCTTCAAATATGGCCCAGGCCTCAAACTAATCATGAGATTGGCTTAAAAATCATAGAATCATAGAATATCAGGGTAGGAAGGGACCTCAGGAGGTCATCTAGTCCAACACCCTGCTCAAAGCAGAACCAATCCCAACAAAATCATCCCAGCCAGGATGGGCTTTGTCAAGCCTGACCTTAAAAATATCTAAGGAAGGAGATTCCACCACCTCCCTAGGTAACACATTCCAGTGTTTCACCACCCTCCTAGTGAAAAAGTTTTTCCTAATATCCAACCTAAACCGCCCCCACTGCAACTTAAGACCATTACTACTTGTTCTGTCAATAGCTAACACTGAGAACAGTCTAGATCCATCCTCTTTGGAATCCCCTTTCAGGTAGTTGAAAGCAGCTATCAAATCCCCCCTCATTCTTCTCTTCTGCAGACTAAACAATCCCATTTCCCTCAGCCTCTCCTCATAAGTCATGTGTTCCAGTCCCCTAATCATTTTTGTTACCCTCTGCTGGACTCTTTCCAATTTATCCACATCCTTCTTGTAGTGTGGGGCCGAAAACTGGACACAGTACTCCAGAAGAGGCCTCACCAATGTCGAATAGAGAGGAATGATCAAGTCCCTCCATCTGCTGGCAATGCCCCTACTTATACATCCCAAAATGCCATTGGCCTTCTTGGCAACAAGGGCACACTGTTAACTCATATCCAGCTTCTCGTCCACTGTCACCCCTAGGTCCTTTTCCGCAGAACTGCTGCCTAGCCATTCAGTCCCTAGTCTGTAGCTGTGCATTGGGTTCTTCCGTCCTAAGTGCAGGACCCTGCACTTATCCTTATTGAACCTCATCAGATTTCTTTTGGCCCAATCCTCCAATTTGTCTAGGTCCCTCTGTATCCTATCCCTGCCCTCCAGCGTATCTACCTCTCCTCCCAGTTTAGTGTCATCTGCAAACTTGCTTAGAGTGCAATCCACACCTTCCTCCCGATCATTTACGAAGATGTTGAACAAAACCGGCCCCAGGACCGACCCCTGGGGCACTCCACTTGATACCGGCTGCCAACTAGACATGGAGCCATTGATCACTACCCGCTGAGCCCGACAATCTAGCCAACTTTCTATCCACCTTATAGTCCATTCATCCAACCCATACTTTTTTAACTTGCTGGAAGGAATACTGTGGGAGACCGTGATAAAAGCTTTGTTAAAGTCAAGGAACAACGCATCCACCACTTTCCACTCATTCATAGAGCCAGTTATCTCGTCATAGAAGGCAATTAGATTAGTCAGGCATGACTTGCTCTTGGTGAATCCATGCTGACTGTTCCTGATCACCATCCTCTCCTCTAAGTGCTTCCGAACGGATTCCTTGAGGACCTGCTCCATGATTTTTCCAGGGACTGAGGTGAGGCTGACTGGCCTGTAGTTCCCAGGATCCTCCTTCTTCCCTTTTTTAAAGATGGGCACTACATTAGCCTTTTTCCAGTCATCCGGGACTTCCCCGGATCGCCATGAGTTTTCAAAGATAATGGCCAATGGCTCTGCAATCCCATCCGCCAATTCCTTTATAACTCTTCGATGCAGCGCATCCGGCCCCATGGACTTGTGCTCGTCCAGCTTTTCTAAATAGTCCCGAACCACTTCTTTCTCCACAGAAGGATGGTCACCTCCTCCCCATGCTGTGCTGCCCAGTGCAGTAGTCTGGGAGCTGACCTTGTTCGTGAAGACAGAGGCAAAAAGAGCATTAAGTACATTTGCTTTTTCCACATCCTCTGTCACTAGGTTACGTCCCTCATTCCGGAAGGGGCCCACACTTTCCTTGACTTTCTTCTTGTTGCTAACATACCTGAAGAAACCCTCCTTGTTACTCTTAATATCTCTTGCTAGCTGCAACTCCAGGTGTGATTTGGCCTTCCTGATTTCACTCCTGCATGCCCGAGCAATATTTTTATACTCTTCCCTGGTCATTTGTCCAATCTTCCACTTCTCATAAGCTTCTTTTTTGTGTTCGAGATCAGCAAGGATTTCACTTGTAAGCCAAGCTGGTCGCCTACCATATTTACTATTCTTTCGACACATCGGGATGGTTTGTCCCCGTAACCTCAATAAGGATTCTTTAAAATACAGCCAGCTCTCCTGGACTCCTTTCCCCCTCCTATTATTTTCTCAGGGGATCGTGCCCATGAGTTCCCTGAGGGAGTCAAAGTCTGCTTTTCTGAAGTCCAGGGTCCGTATTCTGCTGCTCACCTTTCTTTCCTGTGTCAGGATCCTGAACTCGAGCATCTCAAGGCCACTGCCTCCCAGGTTCCCATCCACTTTAGCTTCCCCTACTAATTCTTCCCGGTTTTTGAAGAGCAGGTCAAGAAGAGCTCTGCCCCTAATTGATTCCTCCAGCACTGGCACCAGGAAACTGTCCCCTACCCTTTCCAAAAACTTCCAAAACTTTCCAAAAAATCATGAGAATTTTTGTTTTGTTGCTTTGAAGTAATACATTTGAGGGTTGTTTATCTGCATCCTGGATTCTGAACGTTTATCATGTCATGTTTTCCAGATTTCCTCACAGCTACGAAGACTAGAAACCTACCATTTTCATTGTTATTTAATGAAAGTTGAGGTTCTTAAATAATCCCATTTCTCCAAGAGCTAGGGCTTGAAGAAAAACAAAATTAAAATCACAAGATTTGACAAGACGTTACTTTGACCCAGCAGCTAACCAGTTTGTTCATCCAGACCTTGGGGTAACTTCTTAGAGATGAACAACACAGCTGTCAGAATCAAAGCTCATGCACAGGAAAACAGGGCTCCATCGATGCAAATAGATATTGTTTCTCCATAACAAGGCATTCAACCTGCTTTGCTTTCAAGTTTCTTTCTCTTTTTACTTCTCGGTGGGTTTAAAATACTTATTATGGCTTTATGACAGTTTGAAATTTTCGTTTGCACTATATTTCCCCAAGGAACACTCAGAATCAAACACAGCAGCTGGCTTTCAGTGAGGTGCCTGCTGGGTTGGTTTAAGACCAGTTTTCCAGCTGGATTCACAAAAACATAGGAAATTCAAGTGACTTGTTTAAGGTCATCCAACGAACCAGGTAAGCTGCTGGAAATAGAAACCAGGAGTTCTTGGCTGATAGAATATCACTGTAACACAAGGGCAAAAGTTTGCTACACCAATGGTCATGCTGTAAATTTGCTCGGAGCCCAAGGGCTGTACTCACAGGCCAATAAATGTATGTACAGATTTGATCACTATGGTACACACACAATCTCCCAATTCCCTTTTGTTCTTGGATCTTCCTTGAGAGATAAATAGAAACTGCTTGTGAGCTGAATTTACTACTCTGTAAAAGAGGCTCGATTGCTCTCGGCATTTAGTGTGAATGAAGGCTGGCGAGTGTAGTCCTGGGAGCTATGCTTTTACAGGCTGAGCTTTCCTCCAGATCCCAGCAAGGAGGGAGATAATGGGACACTGAGTACAGACAGAAAACCACCACAACAGGTGGAGACAGAGTCCCAGGACATGAAACCATTTGCAGAAGTGGACTTGCCAACTCCTGACAGTAGCCATGTTGATATTCCGGGGAGCCCCGGGCCTCAGGTCCGAGCAACTGCATAGGGCATCTCCAAGGTGAACTGAACATTGTTTGCAAGTTCAGTTTTGAGGTTAGCTGTCAGGATTTGTAATTATGCACTATATTAATGTTGATTTTGTTCAGTGATATTTAGTTTTGTTTCGGAAGGGAAGATGTTCTCTTGGGGGCTGTAGCAGGGGCACCATGAATCTCTGGATGTTATGCTGAGCCAGCTGGAAATCAGACCCGGGCACAGAAGAAAGCAGCACTCTTCCAAGTGGCTTACAAGCAGTAAGGACCGAGCCTGGCAACACACTTATTATTCTGTGTTTGGACTCATTATTCTGTGTTTGAGCTCCTATCGGTTTCCTGTAATATCTGTTACCTGGGGAGGAAATGTTATTACTACACTGAGTCTGTGTATGCCCAGGCAGGCTTCCTACCGCGAGGGTGGTGCCATCAGAATACTGTATTAGCCTGCATGGAAGTGGAGAGGGTGTGGTAGGGTGGGGTGGGGGGGCAGAAGAAACAGCCTAGAACTGTCACTAAGAGACAGACAAGAACACTGTGGAATGGAGCCATAACTTCAAGTCTGAGGTTCTTGTAACAGCAGGAGAGGAGCTGGTGAAAGAGAGTCAGACACCAGCAGGCATCTACCTAAGTTTCTCGCCAGCCCTCAGGCATACTGTTATGCTGGAAGTTACTCATGGCTGCCTGCCATCGGCCCCAGACCTGGTTAAAGCTGAGCGGTGTGCGAACTGTGGTGGTCAGGGACACTAAGTGTGTTGCCAGGCCCGGTCCTGCACTAGATAAGAAAGTAAGAACGTAAGAATGGCCATACTGGGTCAGACCAAAGGTCCATCTAGCCCAATATCTTGTCTTCCGATAGTGGCCAATGCCAGGTGCTTCAGAGGGAATTAACAGAACAGGTACTCATCAAATGATCCATCCCCTTTGGCCCATTCCCAGCTTCTGGCAAACAGGCTACGGACACCATCCCTGTCGATCCTGGCTAATAGCCATCGATGGACCTATCCTCCATGAATTTATCTAAGGTCTTTTTTAACCCTGTTATATTCTTGACCTTCACAACATCCTCTGGCAAGGAGTTGCACAGTAGGATGTTGTGCCAGCATAAGCAGGGTGTTGCCACAATGCCCAGGTGCAGCAATGGCTGAGTAGTGCAGGTACAACACAATCTATGACATGCTGAAGCTGTGCTAAGATGATCAGAACATAGGAATGGCTCTACTGGGTCAGACCAATGGGCCACCCAGTGGAATATCCTGTGATCCTGCAGTAGCCAATGCCAGATGCTTCAGAGGGAATGAACAGAACAGGCCAATTATCTTCCTGTTTGAAGATTCTGAGATTTTAAGGCCAATAGAGACCATTGTGATCATCTAGTCTGATCTCTTGCAATGCAGACCAGAGAACCTTACCCAGTAACTCCTGCATCAAACCCATCCCTGCTTGAGCTAGAGTATATCTTTTAGAAAGACACAGTCTTGATTTACAGACATCCAGAGATAGAGAACCCACGATGTGCCTAGGTAGGTTGCTGAACAGTTAATTACCCTCCGTCACTGTTAAATAAAATCTGCACTGTATATCTAACCTGAGTTTGTCTAATTTCAGCTTCCAGGCTTTGGGTCTCAGTCTGCCTTTCTGCTAGATTAAAGAGAATCCATCTACTATCAGAAAGTTCTTCCCTATATAAGTACTTGTAACTCATAATCAACCTTCCGTTGGATGAACTAACGGGATGGAGCTTCTTAAGTCTCTCACTATAGGGCAGGTTTTCTAGACCACAGATCGGTCTTGTAGCTCTTCTCTGAACCAGTTTTCCAACCTCTTCTTTGATGTGTGCACACCAGAACTGGATCTTCCCTAGTCCAACACAACATTCCCTTGCTTATGCAACCAAGGACCCTGCTAGCTACAGTATGACACTGGCTGTTCATGCTCAGTTGGCTTCCACCATGACTTCCCAAGTCCTTTTCAGTGTCACTGCTTTCCAGAAAACAGTCTTCTGTCTTCGAAAAAAAATACGTCAGGGTTTCTTAGAGATTTAAAGGTACAGGTACACAGAAAACAAAGGCATAACAACCACAGAACTACATTCACCCGGCTGCCTGTTCACAGGAAACAGCTGCTCACGTTACAGCACATCTGAGCAGAAGCAGTTAAAGTCTGGTGCTAGTTAGAAATAATGAAAACCCTCCCAGACCCATTAAATGATCCTCTTGCTGAAGTCACCGTCTTGACTCCTCTTTGCACATTACTGCCCAATTACTGCAATCTCAGCTCAGCTTTGAAAGGTCATCCTTGTCTTTTTCTTCAGCCCAGAGACCAGGGGCAGAACAGGATTTATCCACATTTAATCAAGAGAATGTAACGGCCAACGATCAGAAATTATCTCAGCTACTTTCCCATTCAAGTACAATATGCCCCATGGACTATATGATGCTCACGTCTGCTGTGGTTCGCACATATTTGATGCAGAAGAGAGGCTTTCAGCTCAGGTTATAATTAGACAGCGTAATTAGACAGCGTACATTCTCCCTCAGTTCTGGAGCCAGACCAAAATGGCCCTCTTTATTTACCAATCCTTCATGGGCTCTGCCCAGCCGCCAATGCAGAGATCAGCCCCAGTCTTCAGCTAATGCCAGAGAGTACACAGAGCCACCCAGGGAAGTGCTTTCTACCGTCTCTAAATAATTACCGCAATCCTACTTAACCTGTGCACCAGGTCAGTCCCTCGGCATATGTTAGAGAGCCAAACGCCAATGGCTCCTCGGAGCTAGGACAGCAGCTGGGGATGGTTAGCCACTCCCCCACATCAACTGCATGGGGATCTTGCCACTCTGCACCAATACAGGAGCCTCCGACATGGAGGCAGCTTTTTGCAGGGCTTGCTCGGTGCCTGCCGGGCAGAGCTAAGTGACTGCAGCAGAACCTGGCCTGTCATCTTCCTCCTTCCTTCCCCATCCAGCACAGGCCTTTCCGTCCCTTCAGTTTTACCATTCTTTGGAGCCTCCACAGACCCCCTGAGATCTGGGCCTGACGATGCAAGATGCTGTACGGACTCAGTGAGCAACAGCCCCTGCCCTCAAGAGCTGACAGTCTAAATAGGGTGGGGAAGGGAAACAGAGGCACTGAGAGGCGCAGTGACTGGTCCGTGATCCCCCGACAGGAGAGTGGCAGAGCTTGGAATTCATAGAATCATAGAATATCAGGGTGGAAGGGACCTCGGGAGCTCATCTAGTCTAATCCCCTGCTCAAAGCAGGACCAATCCCCAACTAAATCATCCGACGAGAGGATCATGATGGTCCCTTCTAACATTAGAGCAGTGCTACTCAGCCCTCAGCAATTTAAGAGCAAAATTAGGATCAACATTGCCCAAAAGAGCCACCACTGCGTGAATTCATTGCTTCATTTACTATGATACTACTATTCATATTTAAACAGTGTGATCAGGAAAATATTGTGTGTGTATAACATATAGTGAAAGCATCCTGATTGATTAATAACTTAGATGGTGTGATTTAATTATTAACCAATGTTTTACTATCATGACCTGCAAAGAGACACACTGAAAAGCCACTTGCAGCTCGCGAGCCTCAGTCTGGACATCACTGACTTAGAGTCTGAGGTTGTGTCTAAACTGCCACTTTCAGCACGAAAACTTTAGTCATTCAGAGGTGTGAAAAACACACCCCTGAGCGATAAAAGTTTTAGCGCTGAGAAGAGCCAGAATAGACAGAGTTTTATGGCTGGGAAAGCTACCACCCCCTGTTTCGGGTGGTTAGAATTCTTCCATCATCCTAGCTACTGTCTCTGGGGAGGTGGATTCCCTATGTTAATGGGAGAACCCCTCTCGTCAGCGTAGGCAATGTATACTCTGAAGCGCTGGAGATGCGCCACTGTCGTGTTTTAAGTGTCGCCATACCCAAAGGTATATCTGGTGAAAGGGAAACAATCTGGGCATGTTTGAGACTGAGACACCAGGGAAACAGGGCAGGCAGTGACACATCCTGCGTAGCTGAAGAAGCACCCTGTGACAAACTATCGCTAACCAGTCAAAATTTTACACAGGAAAACAAAACATTTCCCAACCAGCTCCAGGGCATACACATCAGAGAAACACCTGCTACAGAAGCAATGATGCAGGAAAGTAATTGTCCTCATTGGTGCCTTGCTAAATGATGCAGGAAATCTGGAGGCAGGGAAACAAAGGGGTTGTCTGTCTGTGTGATGTTTTTGCTGGAAACAGATCAAGAACGCAGCCTTCCAACTCCTTTTAAGTTGGTAAGTAATCTAGCTAAAAATGCATATTTGCTGTTGTTTAATGGCTGGTAAAATAAACTATGCTGGATGGAATATATATTTCTGGTTTTGTGTCTTTTTGTAACTTAAGATTTTGCCTAGAGGGATTCTCTATGTTTTGAATCTGATTACCCTGTAAAGTATTTACCATCCTGATTTTACAGAGATGATTCTTTTACCTTTTCTTTAATTAAATTTCTTCTTTCAAGAATCTGACTGATTTTTCATTATTTTTAAGATCCTAGGGTTTGGGTCTGTGTTCACATGTACAAATTAGTGAGGATTCTTCTCAAGCCTTCCCCAGGAAAGGGGGTGTAGGGCTTGGGTGGATATTTTGGGGGAAGACGTCTCCAAGTGAGCTCTTTCCCTCTTCTTTCTTTAAAACGCTTGGTGGTGGCAGCATACTGTTCAAGGACAAGGCAAAGTTTGTACTTTAAAGCTTAGGAGGTCTTTCATTCAGGTCTCCACATCTGTACCCTAGAGTTCAGAGTGGGAAAGGAACCTTGACGCCAGTTTAAGGTGCCAGAGTGGCGGCCCCAAGGAAAAACAGCCTCTCTTTATCCCCAGATCAGACACAGCACAGGCCACGAAAGATGTGTGAGGTGAAGGGAAGTCTAAAGTTGAGCGGTTTCTTCCTCAGGCCCACCCACTCCTTGACTCTGCTGATTAGTAAGCTTTGTGGAAACAGGCTTTTTTTTTTACAAACTGGGTTTTTCTGCCAATATGTTGAAACCAAAAGTATTTGCAAAACAGGGTCAGTTTCAATAAATCTTCTGATTCAAAAATGATGGGGCGGAGGGGGGAGGAGAAAAAAGCTTCAAAACTGTCAAAACGTACCATTTCCCCGTTTTCAAACCAGAATACTTCAGGGGTTTTGGAGCCAAAATGATGTTTGGTTTCAATATTTTAGTACATTTAGACTAAAAAAGTGTTGAAGAAAGATCAAAACTGAAACAAAATATTTCATTTGAACCGAACAGAATCCCCCACACGAGATTTTCAGCCCCTCCTCCCTCCAAAAAAGTAGAGGATTTTGATTTTTTTGTTTCAGTTCAGGATGGGGGGGAATAGCAGGTTTCTGTGATCGGGCTTTTTGGGAACTGGGCATTTTCCACTCCCGCGCCACTCCGAGGTTCCGCCCCCAACTCCATCCCCTCCCGTGAGGCTTCTCCCAGCCTGACAGTCACTCCTATCCACCCTGTAACCCAGAGAGCCTCCCACCCACTGAACAGCTGATCAGCAGTGAGCCCAAGGTCCAGAGCCACTGTGGCTGGTGGATGCTGAGCATCCCCTGTTTTTATTTCTTGGGTGCTGGAGCATCCACGGAGTTGGGACCGCTGGATGAAACCCTATCCTGCTAGCTTTCCCAACAGCCATGCCCAGTCACATTCAGATCAATGAGCAGGGTCACATTCAGCTCACTGAGCAGCTTAAAAGCGTCCCCACAGCAGTACCCATGCCTTGAGCCATCCAGTCCCTCCTACAATCTCACTGTATTAATTTCCTTTTAAAAAGAATCTGATGGTAATGTCATCTGACATCACTCAGGGCAAAGGATGAGAGCCAGTTGGAGGTTGCACTCATAATGAGAAACAAATGGCTCTCTCCAGCCTGGGTTCTGGACTAACGGTATGATCACATCAGACATAAATCATGATTAGGAAAAGAAACTATATGTATGTATAATGTCGAGAAGCCATGCATGGCGAACCCTGTGTCTATTTAATCCATTATGACGTGAGACAGTAAGAATCACAGTTAGTTTGAACTTTTCCTGACAGATGAAAAATATAATTTTTCCACTATATTTATTCTATTTGGGTTTGTCTTTTAAAAATAAATAAATAAAAATTCATTGTTTTGATGGGTTTGATTTTGCGCCAGGGCTGGGGGAGTTTCTGGCAGACTGGATAGAGTCAGATACTAAGCCCAATTAGAATACTTCCTTCTGTGTGTGAATATAGACACCAGGTTTCACCATTGATCCCTCAAGTTTAGGACACTGTCTCTGGCCGTGATCAGAGCTAAGGCATACCCAGAAAGCAAACCCAAACCCCTGCGAATTAATAGTGAGTACTTTTCACTCACAGATTTCAAAGCACTTTACAAGATGGGTGAAAGAAGGGGAAACTGAGGCATGGAGAGTGGAAGTGATTTGCCGAAGGTCACACCGCAGGTCAGGAGGAAAAACAGAAACCAGCTTTCCTGACTGTCTCTCAGCCAGTAGTTGGTAGTTGTTGCCTCCCTACTTGTGCATTTGGTTAAATACACAATACTATGCATAGGAATGGAGGAAAACCTCCTTCCTGACACCTGCAGCATTCACTTTATGCCATGAAGCATGAAATTTGATTGCTCTGAGTTTACCCTGCATAGCCCCCAATGTTAATAATCATAAAAACCAGGGATAGTATTTAACTCTGTTATGGCCAGTGAATCTTGTTGAGTGAAGTGGTCTTTCTTTCTTTCTTTCTTTCTTTCTTTCTTTCTTTCTTTCTTTCTTTCTTTCTTTCTTTCTTTCTTTCTTTCTTTCTTTCTTTCTTTCTTTCTTTCTTTCTTTTTCAGGTTGAGAGTTATCATTTGGTTATGGTCTGTTCATGTCACTTCATTTCCTGCCTTCAATCTCACTGCTTCGCTTCAGTCTGAAAGAGTCCCAGCCTGGCTGCATCTGCTACTCTGAGATGAACGTTTACCTAGAAATTATTTAGGCACTTGGAAACCTTTTAAGTGAACACTTACAAGTGGGGAAAGAATGTCTAAGCAATTACACAATTACTGTAATTCACTGCCTGCCAGAAGTGTGTGCGCAGGGATATTCTTAGCCCCCCCCCCCCCCGAGCTTAAAAAAAAAATACCACAGCGATTTGGTTTATGAATAACATTTTATATTGCTATAGAGCATTTTAAAAGAAGAAAAACCTGTCCTTTGCTGGACTCAGGTTCATCTCACAAAGCAATGAGCCCTTGTTGCCTTGGAGGGTAGGAATCTGTGACTCACTTGAAGGCTGTCTTAAACCCTGATCTCCCAGACATGGACAAATAGAAAAGATCCATTCAGTCATCTGGGGCATCTGCAGCTGTAGCTTTAGTTTAAGACTGTTTCCTAGAGAATATTCACAAGGGCTTTCTGTAGCCTCGCTTTGAATTACTCCAGTGATGGGGTTTCTGGCAGATCCCTTGGGAAAATATAATGAATCCAATCGACCTCATTGTTCGGAGATTTTCCTGGAATACACATTCTGCATTTTCCACTGATCAGTTTCACCTAGGGACATGTGTCTATATTCCCCACAACAATACCCTTTCTTAGCCCATGATAAGTTCCCTGTCTCAGGAGTAGAGCCTGTGCTCTCAGACTACTACTTCCAGGGTGTAGAAACAGGATACAGCGTCACAATGCAGTGTCTGAGAACCAAGTTCTTCACCGCTTCCTTGTATCCCGGATCTACAATCTGCCAGCAGACACCTAGCTAGCTTCCAATAAACCAAGAACCAACCTTTGAGCCTCACGTTGTGAAGGAAATATTCAAGTTGAATGGCCTATCAAAGAACATTTAACTCACAATGGACCATGGTCCATTATCTACACTAAATGGACTTTTCTGAGGACATTCTAACTAGAATGGCCTTTGCTATGTCTAAGCGAAGCATGCATGGACATGTGACTCCAAACTCCATCTTGTTACCTGTAATTTTCCACAAACTAGAACATGGGTTTCTCTTCACTTGGCAGAAGCTATAAAAGGCCCTGGAAACATCTCCATTTTGCCTCTCTTTCCTGCTCAAATCTCTGGACTATGAATTTATCCTAATGGGAACATTATAACCAAAAGATTGAGGACCTTCCAGTGATTTGGAAGCAATCAGAGAGTTAACAAGCCAACAGTTTATTTCATCACTGCTACAAGCCTGATCCAAGAACTTTGCAATTATTGTATGTATTTGATGTCTTTAACCAATTTTAACTCTCACCTTTCTTTTTATAAATAAACCTTTAGATTGTAGATAGTAAAGGAGTGGCATGAGTTGTATATTGGCCTGGTCCTTTGTGCCGTGGTATGTGGCTGGTCCTTTGGGATCAGAAAAACCCTTTGGTTGATAAAATTGGATTTCAATAACCACTCGTCATTAAGTTTAGTGTTTTTGTGGCGCTACAAGGACTGGAATACCTAAGGAGGCTGCATTTCTGACTTCTTGTTAGCCAGTGTGGTGAGACTGAAGTTTACTTTTGTTGCTGGATTGGTATATCGAATGGAAGGATTACCACCAGCTTTGAGGTGTGTCTGCCCTGTTTCTGAGCAGTTTGTCCTGAATTTGGTATTCTCCGTTGTGACCCCCTAGGGCACGGCTACAGGCACCTAAATACGTTTGAAGATCTGGGTCTTAGTGTTCCTAATAAGAAACAGAGAGGGGTTCTAGGCACCAGATTTGGATTCAGATTTTTCCCCCGCAACAACAACAAAAAACACCAAAAAACCCTGGCGGGATGGAAGCTGGAGGTTTGATTTGGTCCATTATATGATGGTTCCATTTGCTAACTGTGTTTCTTGATCTGCATTGGGTTTTCCAGACAATAAGTTCAGTAGCTCAAGGAAGCTTATCTGAACCCAATCTTTAGAGCTCCCTGCATCACTGCTACTGACAGGTATTGAGCCAACAGCATCACTGCTTCCAGATCTTGGACAATTAGGAGCACACCCGGTTTCAGACAGCATTAACTAAAGGCTGTTCCTGGGAGTGGGGATGGTTAGCACACAGGCCCAAAGCTGTAAGCACTCCTGACAGCTGTGCTTACAGCATTATTAGCAAAGCTCCCATAAAGCTTTGCAAAAAGTAATGCTAAGAGAAAGAATATCAAAGTACTAGCGGGTGGAGATTAAACTGCACCTACAGCGGAAATACATTTAAGAGCACAACATTTTCTGCACTATATAAAAAAACCCGCATGCTTTTATGCTATGCATATTTTTGCCTTTCAGGTGCCTAAGTAATATAGAGCAATGTAATGAATGTCCCAAACTGCAAAGAAGACCTGGAATGATTGGTTACAGAGCCGTTTTTGTGCTAAGTTTATTGTTAAGTAGGTTAAAATTGTTTTGATAAAAATACAGACATACAGGAGTATAAAGCTTTATTTAACAGTGATTGGCTCATGCTAAGCTACACAAGTGAACTGCAATTTGTAATATGGGATAAAAAAAGAGGTAAGGCGTGTATATTAAACCCTTAGAGTCATACCCATTTTGGGACAGGGTGAGCTGTGTGCTGGACTGGTGATGAATAAACCCTGTAATGTGCTGTAAAGTCTTTAATTAGGAAAACCTAATTTAATAAACCAGTTGGGTTTAGACATTTAGTGTTCCCTTAATCCGTAATCTAAAGAACCCACTTATGACGCGACCATTGGTGCGTGTGCTACAGGCAGCAGTCGCTGTGCTTCTGCCATACCCTCTCCGTGCTAAAGCACCCCGAATAGGCTAGCATAGCAAGGAGGTGGCCCCTAAATACCAGCTACACATCAAGTGAACAGTTCTTTGCAGATCCATCTGATCTTTCTCTGTCCATCCCTCCTCCACCCTCTCATCATCCTCCTTGTCTCCTCTCAAGCAGCACTCCTCACACTTCCCCTCCTTCCCTTCTCTCATTCCCCCACATCCTTCCGCAGCTTTCTGCTGCATACACAGAGTCAGGGGAACCTTTCAGCCTCCCATCCCCTGAGCGGCCTTTTCATCCTCTTCCTGCAGTGCCACTTGCCTCCTTCAAGAGGAAATTCACCAGTGATTGCCTTTGAACTTGGGGGCCAGCTATTGAATTGCAAGAAGAAATGAGCCTCATGCCTTTGAGCTGGCTTCAGCAGTGACTTTTCCCAGGATCGCTGAGTGCTTCCGCTTTCCCGCGTTCCCTGCCCAGCGCCTCTGCTCATCCATCACTGGTATAGCCTGGGGGTTGTGGAACCAGAGCATAAAGAACTTGCCTGGCTGACAGGATGACATCTGAAAATCTTTCTAAGCTTTTAATGAACCCTCTGTCCCAACCTCCAGCGTGCTGCAGTGGACGGACCCAGGATGCGTGGGGTGAATAACACGAATAGGAGAGTTAATCAAAGCATCCTTAGGGCTGCCGTGAAGATGGGATGGTAAAGCATAGAAAGCAGACACACTAAAGCAGAGATTGGGCTTAGCAACAATGTCTGGATCTGAACCTCTCTAGCATTTGGGGCTTTAGATTCTGGGTGGGCAGTGTTACCAAATCGGAAAATCCAAAAATCATGAGTCCAGCCCCCCAAAATCACAAGATTGCCTTAAAATCATGATATTTAAAAATAAATTAATACATTTGGGGGTTCATCTTATTTGTCCTCTGGGTTCTCAGACTCCGGTCATGCTGTTGTCTTCCGTTACAAGGGCTAGGAGGCCAACCTCGGCTGTGGGACTTAATGCAATTTGGGAGGATGCATTTCCTCTCACTCGTACTTATCCGGCTGCTATTGCCACAGTGTCTGAGCACCTAATAATTTTTCATGTTTTTTCCCCTCACAGCCTCCCCTGTAATGCAGGTCAGTGCTATTATTGTCCAGACAGGGAACTGTGATACAGAGAGGTTAAGTGATAGACCAAGGGTCATCCAAGATATCGGTGGTGGAGCAGGGAACTGTACCCAGATCTCCCACATTCCAGGCCCTAACCACTGGCCCATCCTGCCTCTGAAGAAGTGGAAGCCTGAAAGCAGGGAACCTGTCATGCTCACACCTTAGAAAGCACAGAGCTCTTAGTAAGCAGGAAGCAGCTCATACTCAAGGCCCGCAGTCCTGGAACCTCATGCATGGTAAATATCACATTCCCGCTGCAGCCTGTCTGCTGGGAAGGGCGTCCCCATTGCATCTTGGGGTTTGTAGGCCAGGCAGCCAGTCTGGTCCAGCCTGTGGGCTTCCCGCTTTGGGACTGAAGCGGAAGCACCAAAATACTGCGCATTGAAGCTGTTTTGTTGCCAAAACCAGAAGCGTGTCCTTATGAAGCTTCCAGGCCAAAAAGGAAAACCAAGAGAAGTCTGGATAGACATTGGAAATACACCTTCAATTCTCATCGGAATAACCAAGACTTTTCATGCTGCCCCATCCTTAGCAGACCTGAGTGACATTTTTCATGCCAAAACTTGTTCGGGTTTTTTTTGCTGGAAAATGCGATTTCAGGCTGATCAGAACATTTTGGGAATTTGGGTCAATTATGGCCAATTGTTTCAGACGGAAAAACAAAATGGAAATGCTGAAACAGTTTTTTCTGGTATTTCCAAAATGACACCTTTCAACTTTTCATTTTGGAATTACCTTCAATTTTATTTTAAATTATTTATTTTTTAACAAATCTTTTGAAAACTAAACAAAACATTCCGTTTCACCCAGACTGTTGGTTTTCACTTTTACAGGTTTCTGGAAAAAATTGAGACATTTCTTTGTCGCGTCGACCCCACACTATTTTTTTCCTTGATTTTTGATTAGCCTGCAAATCAACAATCAGTTACTCACACAAATCTTATCCTGCGGGCCAGTCTACACTCAGGGATTAAGTCAACCTAAGTTAAGCAGCTCAGCTACATGACTAATATAGCTGGAGTCGCGGTAGCTTAGGTAGACATATTGTGGTGTCTACACCGTGCTGGTCAAAGGGAGAAACTTTCCAGTTGACTTACCTTATGCGTCTCATTCCGGTGGAGTACGGGACAGCGATCTATGGTCAATTTATCAGGTCTTCAGTTGACCTGCTAAATTGCCTTCCGGTGGATTGATCACTGCAGCGTCGATCCATGGCAAGTGTAGACAAGCCCCAAGCAATGAGCTGCTCCTTCAGGGAGAAGTTCCAGCTGAAGTACATACTCCCTGACAGCTCCCTGGAGCCGTCCCCACATTAGGACGGTGGTGCTCTCTCTCAAGTTCAGATGGATAAGGGTAATTTGATAGCAGCCTTCAACTACCTGAAGGGGGGGTTCCAGAGAGGCTGGAGCTTGGCTGTTCTCAGTGGTGGCAGATGACAGAACAAGGAGAAAGTCTCAAGTTGCAGTGGGGAAGGTCTATGTTGGATATTAGGAAACATTATTTCACTAGGAGGGTGGTGAAGCACTGGAAGGGGTTCCCTAGGGAGGGGTGGCATCTCCATCCTTAAAGGTTTTTAAGGCCCGGCTTGACAAAGCCCTGGCTGGGATGATTTAGTTGGGGTTGGTACTGCTTTGAGGAGGAGATTGGACTAGAAGACCTCCTGAGGTCCCTTCCAACCCTGATATTCTATGATTCTATGAATTCAAGGCATTAGGAATATATTACAAAGCCTTGCACCTCTAGGTCACTGATTCCAATCTGGCCCGGTATTGACTAATAATTGCTACCATCTAATTGCAACTTGTTGGTCTCTGTGAAATGAAGCGGTCGGTTTCAGCCCAGTCCTTAGCGGGCAGATGTCCACATCACAATAAACCCCTACACTGTTAACCCAGAGACGATACAGAGAGAGCTGTCCTCTCCCAGAATCTTCTCCACAGCAGTGGTAAACTACACTGATTTGGTGTTGTCACAGTCTATGCAATTGTATAGTAACACACTGGCCAATAGTTCCCAAGCAGCAGGATCTGAGATACCCTCACTTCCTCCTACCCTGACAAAGGCAAAGTCTCTTTTTCATCGGCTAGCAGTCAGCCACTGTTGATTTTTTTTTAAAAAAAAAGAGATATTTTGTAGTGAGGACTCCATCCTCCAGGGGTTTAGTCAGGCTTGCATCTTTCACCAGCACAAAGGCCATTAAATATGTGAGTTTGTGTGTCTGTGTGTCTGTGCGACCAGGCAAGGAGCCTGGGGGTGTATGCAGTGTTTCCCTGCAATATTCGCACCTGCTTATATTAACAGACTAGTTCTTCCACATGCAGGATGCGCTTCGGACTGCATCCCCAGTGCCCCAGACTGTCTAGTGTACATTCCCGCCAGGGGCTTCAAAGCAGTAGCATCAGCATGTCTCCACTGAACAGTCTGGCAGCTACGACGTGGGCCTGAGAGTCTCCCAAAGTGCTTTTAATAACTGTGTACAGGGCCCCATCTGTATACCCTGTTGTGGGTTAGGCTGCTTTACTGTTTGGGGACAAGGGTACTGCTCTGATTCGGTCCCATTCCTGGCCAGAACCAGGGAGGGCAGCGGTTTGTGGAAAAGCAAAATAGAGTGGGGTTTTTAGGACAGAATGTTAGGTTTTTATTTAATTCATAATCACATATTTTATGATGGGAAGGATAATCTAGTGGTTAAAGCCTTGGCTCTAGGCTCAATACCCTACTCTGCCACATACTCCCCTTATGAACTTGGGCAAGTCATTTATTCTCTCTGGACGTTAATTCCCCATCAATAATCTGGAGATTAGTCTACCACCCTTTGTCAATTTAGACAGCAAACTCTCTGGAATGGGAATCTCTCTTACTAGGTGCATGTACAGCACCTATCACAAGAGGGCCCTGGACTTGGCTGGGAAATTCCTGCTGCTTTGGTAAATATGCAAATAAATAGTAATAACCTGCCCCTAAATCTAGCTCACTGGGTGCTCTGAGATGCCTTTGATATTTTTCCCAGTCAGCTAACCTGTCTCTTTGTTTATTAGACAGACAAGGTGGGAGAGGAAATATCTTTTGGACCAACTTCTGCTAGCAAAACAGACATGTTTCCGAGCTACACACAGCTCCTTGTCTGGGGAAGGTATTCTGACTGTCACAGCTAAGTACAAGGCGGGACAAATTGTTTAGCACACGTAGTTAATCCATATTCTAAAGGATCATTCAACGTGATCTTATCTGTTAACATTCCTGAAGTCTTAGGACAAAAAGGGGTGGTAGTGGGCTACAGATTTTGTAATAAGCCATAAAGCTAGTGTCTTTATTTAGAGCAAGATTTTTAGTGTCTAGCAAAGTTCTGAATTTAAGGATTTAGCTATGTGTTTTGAAGATGTTGTGTAGGTATCCTTTGAGGACCAGGACTGAGAGGTCAGATATGGAGTGATCGCTTTGTGAGACATGTTTGCCCAGGGGTGAAAGGCTCTTTCTGTCTTATCTTTCTTTGTGTGAATTCATTCGAGACCATAAAGATTGTCTGGTTTCACCCACATCGTTGTTGTTGGGGCATTTAGTGCACTGGATAAGGTATACCACATGTTGTGACAGGTATGTGTAGAACCCATGGATCATGAAACGTGTGTTGTGGGGGTAATGATCGCCGTACCAGTGGAGATACGGCTGCAGGTTTTAAATCTGTTGTTCGAGGTGGGGGGGCGCTTTGAGTTGGTGGGTCCCGGTCTGTGAGGAGCTTGCTTTTGGTGATGTTCTCGGCGAGACTGGGTGGTGGTTTGAAGGCCAGAAGAGGGGGTTCAGGAAAGATTTCTTTACGGATGCAGTTTCCCTGAAAATGGGTTATCGTTGTTTAATGGCTCCCTGTACAGATTCCAGCGAGGGGTGTTCACGACAGATGTGCAGTCCTTTTTTTTTTTTGTCTAAGCCCATTTATTTATTTTCTTTGAGAAACAGGTGTTAAATGAACCACTAAGACAATCACAGCAGAACAGCTAATTAAAAATGGCAGGTCTGAGCAACAAACTGGTATTAATGATTTGTTCCTTTGCACCCCTAATCCCACTGGCTTCACTTTTTAATGGTGACTCTCTCAAAAACAACCTCCCAGACTCTAAATCCTTAACGAGAAGTCCAGTTGGAAAAGAAGAACTTCAGCTAGGTGGCAGGGGCTTCTGCTACTGCTGTGCACCTTGGTCTAGTCAGACTGCGACACAAGGCATTGGAAAATGATCATTTGGACTCCTTAGGCACAGGAAGGTAGCCTATTGGAGTTATCATTGCCCTTTGTGCCTTTCCTTTCATATTGGTCAGGGTCCTGGTGTGGCGAGTTATTTCCTCCCTTAGCGAGTAAGTGCTATCTTGTTTCTTTCATTTCTCCAGACTCCTGCAGTTTCATTCTTGCAAGCTGCAGTGTTTCAGACCATTCATGTAATATGCCCATTGTACACTTCCGGTTGTCCAAGAAAAAGCAATAAGTATCTGTTGATACCTATATGGAACTTGGAAGGAGGAGCTCAGGTTGCAGTTAGGAAGAGTTTGGCGAGGGCACCAGGAAGTCAGTCTGTGTGCACATGGCTGGAATGTCTGCTGCAGTTACAGCATTAATATAACTAGACCTATTAAGAAAGGGTCAATTTAGTTTTACAAACATAGAATCCTCTTGTGTACCTAGCATGCACTACTGTTTCATGTAAAAAATTACAAGCATTCATGTGCTTGTTGGGAGGTGACTGGAGTCTGGTCACCACAGGTGTCAGTCTTTCTTCTGGCGTTGCAGGAGTTATGCAAAGGCTATGGCATTTGATTTTAAAGTTAAATATTAGCTAGACTTCTCCAAGTCTCAGCAAAGATTGCAGTTCAGTTCTGGCTGTAAGTTTGGGCCAAACTTCCGGCAGCTACAGAGCTATACACCAGAGCTGCCCAAACCCCATCATGAGGCACAGGCCACTTCAGGCATGTGACCAATCTGAAGTACTGAGATCCTAAAGGAATAGCGCAGCTTCCTAGACATCACACATGGCTCAGAACCTAGGTCCCAATTAATGACAACTCCCTGGCTTTCAGAGATCTAGGAAAGTTACAGCATCCAAAGTACAGTCCGCAGACATTTTGTGTATCCCAGGGCGTCCAAACCGAGTGTGAAAGAGGGAGACATTCCAACAAACGAAACTGAAATATTAAAGGTAAATCAGGAGCAGCCCAAACCTCCCCTGCTGAGGGCGTCATTGGTGACCAAAGGAAGCAGTGCATGCTGGGACTGAGGTTCCGAATGGACAACACCTCTATTTTTGCCACTGTCTGCTCCATTGTGCAAGCCTTGCATTCCCAGCAGATTGCCAGGGAGGCTACCAGCTGGGAAAAGCTTGTACCTCTCCTAATTTACCTCTAAAACAGCTTTGCTCAGACCGCCAAACTCTCTGGCTTTGAGATTCTTTTGATTTGTTCTTCCTACAAAGCCTAAAGCCTGGCACCCCCCAATTACTGCTGGGGAGTTTGGCAGAGAGGGCCCAGGTCAGGGCTGGGAAGATTTTGCGATTCCATTAATGGCTCCCTTTCAAGGGACATTAATTAATTTAGTGGCTAGCGTAGAAAAGTACCATTCCAGCTTCCGCATCACGGGCTGATCTGATCATTATTTTATAAGACGTTTAAGATATTCTAAGCACTTTGAAAATTAGTTACGAAATCCCAAATCCCATTTCATTTACTTCGAAACATTGCGGGCCACTTCCCTGCTGATAGAAACCCATTGACTTCAAAGCAGTTATGCTGGCAGTCAATTTGGCGTGGTAACTAACTGGAAAAAAAAACAAAGTCCCAGACAAAACCCATTCTTGATTTGGACATTATCTCCATATTTTTGTCGAATATTTTAAATTAAAGCATCAGGACCGTGCCCGTGTGCCTGTATCATATCAGCAGCATGGGAAGGACACCTAGCTGGAAAGGCATATTTACTGCACTGTATATGATGGTGTAATAGAGGATTTACAAATATGGCTTTGGGATGGCAAAGCCATGAGCTAGTTATGCTGGTTATGTTGAATTTGTGAAATGTTCTCCCAAATGACTGGCCATTTGTTCAACCCCACTGCACATCCAGATCTGATAAAGAGAACTGGGCAGTCTCACGAGCACGCACTGTGTTTTCAGGTACAGTGCGCCCACTGGGTGTGACCCTGGCCTCGCCGGCATAGTCTTGCACGCATGGTGAGCGTGAGGTCACAGTGCTGTCACAGTGGCATCCTCCGTGCTATCCCATTGTGCTGGGTGTGGTGCATATGTCTAGTGAGAGACAGGCACTGCACCAAAGCGCTTGGAATGTAAATAGAAAAAGACAGACACCCTTCAGCTCTTATAAGAAGAACTCGAGGGATTCACAGCACACAGGTGTTAAGTCACTGTTCACCAACGCCATTCACCTGAACATATAGAGCAGTGAATGGTATTAGCAGCCATGAGAGGGGTGACGCCAATCAAGAAGTCCTGCTCAATTCATCCTAAAGTTTTGGCTGAGTTCAAATAACTCACCACTCAAGAGCTGTGCTGAAGGCCAAAGTGCTGACTGTGGCTTTCCAGGCCAGAAGCAGGGTCTGCAAGTACCCAAAAAAATCAGCGCTACAAAACTCCTGCAGTGCCCTCGGTGTGATACCGCATATGCTATTAATTCAGCCTTGCAGGATCTGGCCTGCCACAAGGGCTTGTGTTTCAGGGCTCGGCCTCCCTTTCTCCTGTTTGGAAAATCAGTTTTCCCCAAGTTGTTTGTGATGCTGAACCCCAGGGCAGGGATGTATAAGGACAGAGCTCCTCGAGCAGCGCTGCCTACCTGGTCTAGTTCAGGCTCGTCGCTGCCTCGGTTTCCCTTCAGTTCCACATTCTCCACCACGTGTAGGCTCCTGGGACTGTCTCTCCAGCCTATGAAGGACTCACTGCCATGCCCAGAGTCCTCCAGGGCACCTTTTTATTAATTCAAGTAAAAACACACAAAATGACACAAAACTCACAACCAAAGTTGGCTGCTAGGACCCAGGGGCCTAACACTCTGCTCCTCCCCCTCCCAGGACTAGTCATAAGCGCAACCCCCTTCATCTGACCCCTCTCAGCCCTTTATAGGGAAAATGTGACCCCTTCCCAGCTGGGTCCTGTCCCATAATTGACTAGGGCTGACTGGCTTCCCACCCTCCTGGAGTGGCACTGGAAGTGAAAAGTACTTTTCTGCCCCACCACTATTCACACCCGTACTCTCACACACATGTGCATGAACTAATTTACACATAAATGCCCACACATTCAGCTACTGCTGATGTGCTTGTCCACACACAAACAATGCAGACCCACTCCCACATGTTGACATACAAGTACAATCACATGTGTACACATTTGGACACAGACACACATACATAAGGATCCTATAGAAATCATACCCCATAATATAATCTTTGTCTGTTAGCAGTCCATTCCCATAGCTCCCCGTGCAAGCAGGGGAACTTCTATTAACCCTTCACACTGATGCTAATTTCAAAGGGCTACAGTTCTTCCTGGTCTATATACACCATTGTGTTCTTTTGGTTCTACACCACGAAATAATCTGGCCCTTTAGGTCCCAGTTTTAGTTTATCATCTTGTGGTCAGTTTCCAGTGCAGAGTCTGAGACCTGCTAATGACCACCTGCATAGAACATCTCAGGCACACACACACCAAACTGCATAGGACTGTCTGCTCAGGCATAGCTGACCACTCTTCTCTTCCCTTTCATAATGAGGGACTTGATGATGTACCGAGTCTCCACAGCAAATGGTAAAATCAATCAAAGAAACTGCACTTGCCCACAGTCAGGGGTTTGAATTCGGCACTTTAAATTAGACCTAGCAGGAACTTTTAAATCAAAATGGTTTATCAGTAAAAAATGCCATTTTTGTCAAAATCAAAACGTTTAGAAAAATGTGTTTATTTTCAAAAAATCCCGGTAAAAATTACACAAGATATTTTGATAGTATTAAGTCTTCCTAAGCCCCTACATTACTATTGGCAGGACTACACTACAGAATTACTTCACAAAAACAGAAGTCCCATGGGGTTATTATCCAAGCTTCAGAGTCCCTCATCAGCCCTGTTAAATCAACATAGTCATCATGTGAGTGAAAGCTGAAGTTAAAAGTGTCTTGCTCTACGGTCAGGAACAGTACTGGTTGAATAATGAGTAAAAATAAAGAATTATTTGTGAATTACCTATTTGATGAGTGATGGAAAAACGTCTTAAATAAACTACACACCTGATTTTATTGGAGCATGGTAGAGCAGCCTGAAAAATGAAAATGACTCATTCACAAAAAGGCAGTGTCGCTGCAACCGTGTTGATCCTAGGATATTAGAGAGACTAGGTAGATGAGATTCTCCTCTCCTACCTCATTCACAAGTAATCTATTTCAGTGAAAATGCCCTGATTGTTCGGCTAAATTAGCCTCAGTGAACCTCCTCGGTTCAGCGCTAGTCAAGTGGAACAGGCCTGTTTTATGGAAAACTAAACGAGTCAATATTTGAGTGAACGATTTCAAACTCCAGCCAAGTGTGCAATCTTCATCCTTCTATGACCCTCAGTATTTATTATTATTAATTTGTGTTGTTATGCTGACGTATTTGTATTGTGGTCACACCAAGCAGCCCAGCCACGGATCAGGTCCGATGGGGGCTAGGTGTACAAACACAACAAAAATACAATCTAAGACTGGCGACCTCAGGGTACAGGCGGATGGGGGGGCAAAGAGAAAGAGTGAGCAAAATTCAGCATGAGAGGCAGGGTTCGATCCCTTTGTGACTGCAGCAAACCGCAGGTCGTATTAAAGGCTGGGCTGCCACTCCAGAAGAGCTAAAAGATCATATGCAGGCAATAACGGCCCCGTGGAATGAGGGGGTGTATAATGCCTTATACATAAATATCCCTAATATATGCCTGATACATATGTTGAGCCTACAGCTCGTCTTTCCAACGGACCCTCCTGCTGCTACAATAAGGCTTCAGGAAAGATTGAAACAAGTCAGCTGATGTGCTGAGTTTAGAATGATTGATTTTTATGTCTTCTATTTGTTAACTCCCAGGGCGTGGTACAAGGCTCCTTTATTACTCAGGGCTCCTAAGCCATGGGGGGGGTTGGGAATGGGAACAATCAGAGGAAAGATGGTTTTACTGCCTGACCCATGATTTGGCACGGAAGAATTTGATTTTTTTTTAATATAAGGTAATAATGTTTATTTTAAAATGTATTTTCTTCTATTTTTTTTTTAGTTGTGCACAATTATGGGTTTTAAGCATTTTTTTAAATTTTCTCATTGGTAGTCAAAATGTTCACAGTTGGGGGAAATTGGAGGGGGTCAGACAGTTATTTAAAAACAACAGCTGTTTAGATCCAAAAACTTAAAGCTTTATAATGGGTCAGACACAATTTGCCAACATCACATGTCAAAATATACAAATATCCTTAAATCAAACTCTAAGTGCTCAAACACTTGTCTCTGTGTTAAATCAAACTCTAATAAGTGGTCAAACACTTGTCAAACGACGTGTCTCTGGTTTAGGATCTGATTTAATGTAGTCTGGCTGAAGCAGAATCGTTTACGTTAAAGAAGTCAAAAACCCAGCATCTAACAGCCAGCTAACTTACATCGCTGTACAGCCACTGCAGTAATTAAATCACTTTTGCCTGTCCACACGGCGCTCCTTGTGTCAGCAGTGCGCGTTCTCACCAGGAGCGCTGGGAGATAACGTGTTCCCCGTCCACGATCGGTGTTATTGTCTGGGTTCCAGAGTGGGGTGGTAAGTGACAGCGAGGTGTGTGTGGTCAGTGATTTGTTCTTCTACTGAAGTGGTTCTCCCAGGGTGGCCCATTCCATGATGTGATCCTATTCTCTGCTGGAGTCCTTTTGTAGTGAAGGTGTGTTTAGATCGTAGTGTATCCTGGACTTCTCTTTGGAGCAAATGCTGTGGTAGCTGAGTGTGGGACATTGTAGGATGGCTTCTGAAAGGCAGCAACAGTAGATGTAAGAACGCAGTGTCTACACTGCCGCTGCATCGACCTACCTACATCGACCTAAGCATTACGCCTCTCACAGAGGTGGACTTAAGTTGGTGTAGTGAGCAACTTTACATCTATAGGAGCTACATGTTAGTCTAGACGGCCTACAGAGATAGGTCAAAGTAAGCTGCCTTAGGTCAAACTCACTCTGTAGTGTAGACCAGAGCACAGAGGCTGCTCCAGCTATGAGAGATTTCTTTTGGCCCAACCCTCCAATTTGTCTAGGTCCCTCTGTATCCTAACCCTCCCCTCCAGCGTGTCTACCACTCCACCCAGTTTAATATCATCCGCAAATTTGCTGAGAGTGCAATCCACACCATCCTCCAGATCATTTTTTGAAGATATTAAAAATAACCGGCCCCAGGACCGACCCTTGGGGCACACCACTTGATACCGGCTGCCAACTAGACATGGAGCCATTGATCACTACCCGTTGAGCCCGACAATCTAGCCACCTTTCTACCCACCTTATAGTGCATTCATACTTCCTTATCTTGCTGACAAGAATACTGTGGGAGACCGTGTCAAAAGCTTTGCTAACGTCAAGATACAATATATCCACTGCTTTCCCTTCATCCACAGAACCAGTAGGAGGCGATTAGATAAGAAGATGAGGTCTACACATGCTTCCCAAATTCAGGAAGAGTCTGGGGAGCGATGGAAGAGTCTCCGGAGATCATAAGAAAGAGAGAAGCTAAGACGATTGCATGGAATTGGGAGCTAGGAGAACGGGGGAAAGAATTTGGAGGCAACACCAAGAAGTCAGACTGTGTGCACATTGCTGGAAAAACCCACTGCAAAACTTCTGTAAATCGTTCACTTATAAAGTTCCTGGTTAGTTTTCGAAACGTAGAGTTAATCCCCAGATCTGCCTGGTGGGTTTACCAGCTGTCCAGGTGTTCCCAGGATCATCCCAGTCTTTTTAGGTAGCCGTCCAGGGAAAAGTATAAGAATGCTTGGTAGTCACTGCTGGCTGTCCAGTTTTGTGGGCTCAGGAGTATCACTGATCTCCTGGCTTTTTGTACCTCTGACGGGATTTAATGTGAAAGTGGTGACAGGGTGTTTGTGAACGGCTGGGTGGGGAGGGAAACTTTACAGCTAGTGAAATGAGAACCCATTGCTAAAAGTTGGCTGGTAGAGCATATTTCTTTCTGCTCCCAGCTGTCTAAATGTTTGTACAATGTGAAGTATCAAGCGATGGCAAGCATTCGATTAACAACGTCTCTCCTTCAGAAGAGAACTGAGAGCTCCTCTCTCATGCAAATGCTAAGCAGGCCGCAAATGTGTCTCTTCAATTACAACTGTCTTGTGGTATTTGGCGTGTTTTAACACATTATGCAAACGGGTGCTGGTGAAGAGCACCTAATTTATAGCCTCAGAACGCAGAATCCAGGGAACAGACAGTGATAGGGAAAAACCCCATATCAATTCTTGCAGCCGAGCTGAGGAAAGAATGCAAGTTTCCCAGTTTACTGGCAGAACGCTGAGGCTGGGAAGAACACAAGGGATTACCCAAAGCTGCTGTTCTCCTCAATTTTTACTGACTCTGGGACGGCCCTGCAGATGTATGAATCCAAGCAGGGTAAACATGGGGCTTTGGAACATGCTACAAATTAGAGCTGAGCGAAATTTGTTGTGAAAAGACTTATTTCAGGCCACCAGATCAACTGAAAGTATCCCAAACTTCAAGTCGAATTCGGCGAATAGTTTCGCCTGGAAAAAAAAGGAAGAGACTAAAACATGTCGGAATAGCAAAATGTTTCATTTTGGCATTTCGAAACAAAAATCTTTCGACTTTTTCCTTTTGGAATTTGTATAGATTTAAATAATGTAAAACCTTTTTAAAAAAATTCAAACTCTTAGTGCTGGGCAAATTGAATAGTTTCAGAGCTACCACCTGGACGCTCCTCTGCGTCTCTCTTCTTTATGGATTCATGCTGTGAAATTTAGACACAGGCCTGCATTTCAGAGTGTGCGGATTCATGATTCATAGATTTTTAAAGACAGAAGGGACCATTATGATAATGTGAGCTGCTATCGCGAGTAGCAGACTGGAGAATTTCATCGTGTGCATCCTGTATCAACCCCTTCTGCCTTGCAGTTGAACTAGAGTAGATCTTTAAGAAACACAGACCATCTTGCTTTGATATCAAGCAGTGGAGAATTTATTGCATCTCTTACTCCAATAATTAATTACCATCGTTGTTAAGATTTGTACTTTATTTCTGGTTTAAATTTTTCTAGCTTCAGCCGCAACCGTCTAGATCTCATTTATGATCATTGGGTTTCACTAGTTCTGCAGCAAGAGGGTGATTTGTTTTGTTTTTTGGAAATTCAATGCTATTGAATAGCGTTCATCTTGTAGAACATGTGAAAATTCTGCTTCCCAGAATCACATGGCACTATATTTACAGTGATTTTTGTGCATTACCCGTGATAATGAGGGTGGGATAAGAAACTGAAAAGGATAGAATATACAATTTAAATATCAAAAAGACCTGGACAATCTGGAGAAATCAGTTAATGTCAGACGGATGAAATTCAATAAGGACAAATGCAAACTACTCCATTTAGGAAGGCACAATCAGTTACACACATACAAAACGGGAAAAGATTTCCGAGGGAGGAATACTGCGGAAAGGGACTCTGGGGTAGGTCATAGTGGAGCACAAGTAAAATATGTGTCAACAGTGTAACGCTGTTGCAAAAAAAGCAAACATCATTCTGGGATGTATTAGCAATATTGTGAGCAAGACACAAGAAGCAATTCTTCCAGTCTACTCCTCGCTTACTAGGCCTCAGTTAGCGTATTGTTTCCATTTCTGGACGCCTCATTTAAGGAAATATGTGGACGAAGTGGAGAAAGTCCAGAGAAGGGCAACAAAAATTATTTAAAATCTAGAAAACATGACCTAAGAGAGCTAAAATTGAAAACACTTGGTTTGTTTAGTCTAAAGAAGAGACGATTGGGCGGAAACATAACAATTTTCAACTACATAAAAGGTTATCACAAGGAGGAACGTAGGGCTCAAATTCTCTTTAACGTCTGAGGATAAGACAAGAAGCAATGAGCTTAAATTGCAGAAAAGGCAGTTTAGGTTGGACATCAGGAAAAACGTCCTGAATATCAAATTTTTTAAGCACTGGAATAAATTGCCTAGGGAGATTGTCTTGGAGATTTGTTAAAATAGGTTGGACAAACATCTGTCAGGCATAGTCTAGATAATATTCTGCCATGAGTACAGAGGACTGGACTAGAAGACTTCTCGGGGTCCCTTCCAGCCGAATGACAGTATGAATGCAATAACATACACGTATGTAACTGTTATGCGCCTATGGCACACTGCAACTTGACATATTTTTTCCATGCATGTAAGGAATGGGGGATCAATTCTTTGAAGTAGAAAAGACATAGTAGTTAGAGCGAAATCTCAGAAATCATATCCCTGGTAGCGCTGCCATCTTGGCCAACTCAAGGAATTGAAGCAGGGCGTGCTGAAGATGTAGGCATAAGCCTCTACAACTTCATCTAAAGAGCCAGAATCTAGCCGTGGCTTTATCCAGGTCACAACTTCTGCCCTCTTAATCTGCAATTCAGAATGAAATTGACGGTCCTCCTTTAACTTTGTGACACCGGGGGGAGAGCGTCAAATTATCTGTTCTGCCACGGACTTCCCATGTGACTGGGAAAATTACTTAGCCCCAGATGTGTCAAGGCATTAGGCTCCTAACTTCCTTTGAAATTGTCCTAAAAGTGGACATTTGAAGGATGTGGACCTTAGCTTCTGCGCAACTCAGCTGCCCATGTAAACAATGGGAATAATAATATTTCCCAACATCCCAGAATGGCTATTAAGCTAAATTAATTAATTTCAGCAAAATGGATTAGCATGGATGGATTAGAAGGTAATGTGCTGCATGGATATGCCGTGTCTGATGCAGACACAGCGAAAACTCTTTTTGCTCTGAATTAGCTCTTTCAAGTTATGATTTGGTGCAATCACTGTGATTAGCTAAATACCAGTTCTAATTCTGGATTCTGAGACCTCTCATAAAAAGGCTTTTTAAAATAGTAATTCTAAGTGAAATAATTACTGAAGGGATTAAAAAGTTTTGTGATAATACAGCACTCGAAAGAAAGATGCTTCACATTGCAATATGTCTGGAATAAATCTATAGCGACTCAGTGTTCTGGCACAGTGCCTGCAAAAAAGGGCTGTGAACCTGCCTCCACAGACGAGAGATGGAGAAATACTGGGATGTGGGAAGGGGCATTTAAAAATATGGGCCCACTGGAGCTGTTACACTCTGCAGAGTGAGCGCAATTGTTCTGTCCTAGGAGTAGACTTTGTACACCCAACCTGCCCATGGTGGTCACTCAGTACCCTTTGTAATGCCCGTTTCTGCAGAGAGGAGTAAGTAGAATTCAGCCAGGGTATCTATGAGAATATCAGCTCCTGCAAGGGAAAAAAACAATTTCAATCACAGGACTCGCTTAGTCAATGAGGGAGGAAGCCATGTTAGAGCTTTGTTTTCCTTGCAATTTGGGGTATTTTGCCCATTTACTGTGTGGCTGCTCCTGGCTCAGAAGCCATTTCTAGGACAATGTTTATTTCATGCCCATTTTTGCTGGACACCAAATCGCCACGGCCTTTTCATTCCGTTTGCATCATGCACCCGACTCACAGGGGCTATTGCACTGAAGCATTTGGATTTTCTAATACATATGAAACTGCGATATTTCCATTTCAAAAATAAAAGCTCAGTGCAGCACATAAGGGTATATTTATCGTTTTAGAAAAAAAAATATTAATTTGATGCAGTGCATTACGGCTCTGACAGCTTCCAGCCTCTTGTGAAATGCGTGCAAAACATATATTACAGGAAACATAGGGTTGCTCTGTTTTTCTCTCTCTCTTGCTCTCTTTTCCCTAGTATAATAAAGCAAGGAGAAGTATAGGAAGAGGGGGTGAAATTATAAAGTGTTTTGTAGTTTTCGAAGCTGGAAAATATACGGCTAGTTCTGACGTTGCAGGAACTGTGAAACCTGATCCTACTTTTGGGGGTTCATTTTCAATCCCAGATGGCACTACGCACCTATCACCCATTGAAAATCAATAGTAACTGGGCACTTGCTGCCACTTGCGCCACAGTATGAAGAGTGACGGTCCAGGGTTAGGAATACGCCAAGTACAGGTGAGACACTGGCATTGTACCTGGAGCAAAATCTTCCGCTTAGAGCTTTTTTCTATGGAAAACTGGGGCTCATCCACTTGCCAAATTTTGCAAAGTCTCCGGTAGGCTGCAGGCTGAGAACTTGCTGTATGATTGAATTATATCACCATAGAATGGGAGGGGGGAACTCCCATAGTCTACACAGAACGTAAAGGATGGGTTAGGGTTGTCTCCCTCCCATAATATTCTCGGTAACCTCGTTAACCCTTTCGTGATCAGGTTACTGCATGCCCTTTTTTGCAGGAAGTGTCTGCTTGCCTTGAAAATTTTTTTTGTGTGGCAATTTGGGAAAACGGGAACGTTTTCAGCTGAAAACTAGTAAAGTGAGGAGACGCTGAGTGGAAAAGGTGTATGTGGTTTCCCAAGGTGGTCTGGATGGATTTGGCTGATGGCTCTGAACTACAGATTAAGCAGCTGACCTGTGAGGATGGACACGCCGAGGAGACAGCTATCGGTCATAAAGGAAGAGAACAGGAAGCTAGACCAGGGCTTCCGGGGTAGTCAGGCGAAATGATCAGCCTCAAGCTCTACATTTCTGAGCTCAGCAGCAACATGGAGAGGGAAGCAGAATATCATCTCCAGCAGTGTACCGAGACGGAGACGTGACAAGTGACTGACATAGAGAGCTGGGTCTCCAAAGTACACGAAACCATCCTGATGTTGACGGACCAGGCGGTGCTGGGAGAGATGGAGAAGAAGGCTCTGTCTCTCGGTGTGTCCCGCAGGTCTATTCGTTCGAGGAGCACAGCCTGTTTTTTAAGATGCCAGAGGATAAAATGGAGGAACTGAAAGATAGTGGCCAGGAAAAGTCCCTAGGCACACCATCAGAGTCCTGTATGGAAGGCAGGGAACTACCCAATGTATAGGCCAGTAGCGTTCATGAAATCAGGTAGCCCATATTGGGAAGGGTCTTCCAAAAGAAGACGACCCTGGAACATGCTGCTGTGTCCGAGGTGTCTAGAGAAAATGTAGTACTCTCACAGGCAGAATAGTGCGGGGTCCTCCGCACTGACACAGCAGCGGTAAGCTTGGCCCTCCTGTACATCGCCAGGTTCTGTGTTGTAACGCTGTTCTATGTTAAATTGTTACGTGTCAATGAGAGAGTGCTGTGACACAGATGGGTGCTATCCTACCACATAATCGTGTGTGACTGGGTCTGGAAGGGGGAGAGAGAATGAATGGACCAGTAAACCATCCTGGAATAAGCCATCCTGAGGGACAGGTACATTCAAGAGCGAAAGTGCGTGGAGACTACACACCACAGTTTAACACTATGAAAGGTCCAGACGCCCCCATCCTCAGAGTCCTGTGTTCAGTCCCCAGTAATCTACCTCCTAAGATCTTCCTTGTCTTGCTGTTATGGTTATTTTATCCCCCAACACACATAGACTGCAGGCAACCAATAAAAGGCCTTTAAATTTAAAAATGGTATGTTTTTTTGTATTTTTACCGAATTTCACCTGACTTTTTTTTATAACGCCTCAAGTAAATGAAATGACGGATAACGTGAAGACCAGCCAATACTTTAGGTCGATGTGCGTTAGGGTGAATAATCCACACCCCTGAGCGAAGTAGCGACACTGACCAAAGGACTGGTGGGGAGAGCCCGATGTTCGCAGGAGACCTTGTCACAGCACTTCTCGGAGATGTGGATTAACGTTGCCCTGAATTCTTTTGCTGCGCTCCTTTGAATTATCTCAGCTTTATCTTTATGTCTTTATGTCTTTGCGACATCGAGATGCCAGAAATTCTGTGAAACTGCCTTAATAACGTTCACAAATTGTGTTGGTTGCCAACTTTCTGTTAATAAAAGGAAAAGGAGTACTTCTAGCACCTTAAACACTAAGAAATTTATTTGCGCATAAACTTGTTATCTACTCGTGATCTACAGCTAACTTCATCGGATGTCTGCAGTGGAAAATAAAGTGGAAAGATTTTATATACACAGAGAACATGAAACAATGGGTCTTACCGTACACACGCTAACAAGAGCTATCAGGTAACTTGAGCTAGGAGGGAAGGTTGAGAGACCTTTTGCGGTGATCATCAAAGGTGGGACATTTCCAGCAGTTGACAAGAAGGTCTGAGGAACACTGGTGGGGGGGGGGGCGCGGGAATAAACATCGGGAACTAGTTCTACTTTGTGTAATGACCCATTCATTCCCAGTCTTTAGTCAAAGCTAAGTTAATTGTATCCAATTTGCAAATGAATTCGAATTCAACAGTCTCTCTTTGGAGTCTGTTTTTCAAGTTTTTTTGTTGAAGAATTGCAACTTCTAGAACGCTAATCGAATGACCAAAGAGATTGAAGTGTTCTCCGACTGGTTTTTGAATGTTATAATTCTTGACGTCTGATTGGTGTCCATTTATTCTTTTACGTAGTGACTGTCCAATTTGACCGATATACATGGCAGAGGGGCATTGCTGGCACATGATGGCATATATCACATTGGTAGATGTGCAGGTGAACGAGCCTCTGATAGTGTGGCTGATGTGATTAGGCCCTGTGATGGTGTCCCTTGAACAGCTATGTGGGCACAGTTGGCAACGGGCTTTGTTGCAAGGATAGGTCCCTATGTTCGTGGTTCTGTTATGTGGTGTGTAGTTGCTGGTGAGTATTTGCTTCAGGTGGAGGGGCTGTCTGTAAAGAAGGACTGGTCTGTCTCCCAATATCTGAGAGTGATGGGTTTTCCTTCAGGATAGGTAGTAGATCCTTGATGATGCGCTGGAGGGGTTTTAGTTCGGAGCTGAAGGTGATGGCTAGTGGAGTTTTGTTATTTTCTTTGTTAAGCCTGTCCTGTAGCGTGCAATGTAGTGACGTGATGACCCTGACTTCAATGAGTGACTTGACGTAATGAGTTGTTCTGCTTTGCCCACCTATGTTTTAGTCCCTGATTACAATACTGGTATGACAAGTGGCGGACTCCAAACCTGGCAGCCACCCCAGACATTTGGGCAAACTGTGAGTACTTCGCGGTGGGTCGTAGCATGGCAGTTTCCAATTCTTTCACATCCAGGAGTTTATTCTCTGTCCAAACAGATTGTTCTTCTTCCTAGAAGTTCTCCATCGCCACGAAAGCTTACCAGAAAACGGAAATGCTTTTCCAAGGAAAAAAATCCATATTTTTGAAAAAAAATTTCGGAATCCTGATTCAAAACTCAAAAATGCAATTTTTTTTTCATGGGGAAGAATTCTCAGAAAAATTCTGCTTGGGAGAACTAAGCTGAAAATGTCAGCTTCTGTCTGCTCACTAGTCGGCCATCAAGTTTTTCGTGAAGGTGATTTTCCCCTCTGAAAAATAAATCCAATGGAATATGGCCTACTAACTCTAATCACAATTTTCTTTAGCATAGTACCCAGAATGGTCACTTATAGTCATTTTCCCCTCTCCAGGGACAAACTGTCACGTTTATTTCAAATCATGATTTCAACATTCAAAATTCTAAATTTCTTCCATTCAGGCTGCACCTTTTTTCAGTAAAGCACGCAATGTGACAGAAAATCTGTGACCTGAGATTTCAGACCATGAGGGAGCTAGTGTGATGTTGCAACTTTTCAAAATGAGCAGCACATCAAATATAAATTCTTTGAGTTTATGAATATTTAGGTAAGTTATTATTATTGACACAATAGAGTCGATAATCAGCCTGAAATAAGGATACAATGTATAGACAATAATGACTATCATACCTTTACCGGAAGTTTATCAAGTCAGCCTGTAGAAATTCATTAGAAAAGTTACTTAGTGTTTGTATTCAGAGTACCGAAAATCTAACATGATACACTCTTTAATAAAAGGCTGGGACAGTGAGTTTCAGGGATAAAAATCCAGCCGGGTTATGTAACCATAACTTATTCCCTAACTCATGCTAATGTTTCATTTTGGAGGAAGATATTATTTCAAATATGTTTATTTGCAATTCGTTAATTTTCCTCTTATTGCACCTGGGGAAAATAAGACTCTCCCCTCAGCTATCTATTGAAAGTATTTATTAGAGGTGTTAGCTCTCAAAGAAAACAGTTTCCTGCTTCTTGAAAAAGCTTCGGTTATTCCTATCTCCGATGCTTCGCAAGAGGCGAATCAAGATAATTTTTTTTCCAAGAAAGCCAAAGATTGTTTCTGCTGCGTCCCCTCCGAAGATCTTGAAGGGGATGTTCAGACTTTTTTTTCCTATCAAGATCTTCTCTTGATCGTAATTGGATTCTAAAATTATCCAGACAAAGGGACGGAGGTCCAGTTAATGGGTTTCTCGATGGAATAAGTGCTCCTGCTGTTCATAGAAAAACTATTTTGCGCCTGTTCGGAAGAAAAAAGAGGGTGAAATTAACCCCTGTGGAGAAGGTATGCCTCAATTCTGTCCTAATTAAATCCCGACTATAGCCATATACACAGAAGTGAATTTCATGCCAGGGTCAATTTAAGAGTCTGATCCTACAAACCTTCCAAATTCAAATGATCCTTATTAATCGATTAATCCCAATGAATTCCAAGGGAACTATCAGGACTTAGCACTTCTGAGATGCCTATCTCTGATTATGCCCACCTGAGGATATAATTGCCTAATAACTAGGCATCCAAATTTTCAAAGGTGGGTATATCTTCTAGTCAGGGTGGCTTTAATGATATGAGCACAGCCCTGTGCTCTTGATTCCAACTGACAAAATTAGTTAATTACATTAGAAAAGTTAAAGTGTGTGTTTTTTTGCTCAGATTCCGACTGTTCTTCGCTAATGGTAAATAGTGGAGTCCCTAAGTGTGTGTGTTCTGGGACAAGAATTCATCCAACTATTCATAAAGGAGCTGGTAAAAGGGATACACTGTGCGGTGGCAAAGAAATTAATAAGCAGCAGTTTTAAAACAAACCAATTTCTTCACACAACACACACTCAACCTGTGGAACTCCTTGCCAAAGGATGTGAAAGCCAAGACTATAATCAGGTTCAAAAAAGAAGTAGATAAATTCATGGAGGATCACTCCATCAATGGCGATTAGGCTAGCCTCTGTTTGTTAGAAGTTGGGGATGAACGAGGAGGGTTGGATCACTTGATGATTAGCTGTTCTGTTCACTCCCTCTGGGGCACCTCGCAGTGGCCTCTGTTGGAAGACAGGACCCTGGGCTAGATGGACCTTTGATCTGACCAAGTATGGTGGTTCTCATGTTTTTGTTGAAATGTTTTTTGGTTCGGAGAGCTAAAACATTAAAAGAAAGATACTTAAGAGCTGTTTCCCAATTCTTTGGTAGATTTGGTAAGTTTAACTAACATTCATATATATTAGCTTGTCCTGAAGCAAAGTAAGAAATCGGATTCTCTTGAAGCACTGTGGCCTAGTTATTAGAGCACTGACATGGTACTCAGGGTATCTGGGTTCTATTCGTTGTTTTGTTGGACCAGCCTCGGAAGGTCACTTCCCCTCTCTTTGTCTCAGTTTCCAGGGCTGCAAGGGGGTTCTGATGTTTTTAATTTGAAAGCTGTGTAAATAGTTTGTTTGTTGTTGCAGTGTTGTAACTTGAAGTACCACAAACAAACACATTCACACCGAAAAAATAGAGTTTTCAGATGTCAGTATGGAACAAGAAGCGTCTTCACCCAGTATCTATTCTCAGGCTTCCCCGCAACCTGTTTCCTGAGGAATCAAGATCCTTTTCTTGATATCTCCTCAAAGACCTGGGGTGCAGTCATGAAAACAAGCTCCAGCCCCTTCTTCCAAGTCTGTCTTCCAAAGGAGGACAGCAGCAGAGAAATTATGGTGTGTGTTACTTGGTTCTCAAAGGGCGAAATCTGAGTGTGTGGCCTTGCGTGGTGCCGGGGGGGGGTCACAACTCCACTCTAGTTTGGAGCAACTGTAAAAAGTTGTGGTGCTTGTTAAAAAGTTGTTGTTTCCGCCACAAAATTGCAGCCGTCTTATTTAGCTGTAAAATTGGTGTAACAATTCTCACCTCGTTTGTAAAGGGCTTTCACATCACTTATTTTTCAGTTCAGTGGTTTTTCAACACTCAATACGAAATAGCTGTTTGTTACTGGTCGTAATATTACTACTTGCATAAGAAGGTATTTTTAACTCTACTTACTCTTTTTTTGCACCTAATGCCCAGCAGCTTTATGCTACAGACTTTAAATGGAGAGTTCATGGTGGTCGCAGCATTGCTACATTTTGTTAAGTTTTATGCTCTATTTTTAATATATTGATTTGGTGACATTCCTTTTCAAGAGTTTATATTATGCCTGGGCCTTGCGCTGCACAGCCAACCCACAGTTAAATAGAATGGTCTGATTGTCATAGAATGATGGTCTGGATTTTTCCTGCACTCACCTAAATTAGTGTCATTTTATGATCTAGCTTTAGAGACTGTCAGGAGTGGTTCAGAAAATTTGTTTAGAAAAGTCTGATTCAACGAAAACAAAACTTCTTGCAGGAAAGGAGTGTTTTTTGTTGGTTGGCTTTTTTTGACAAAACATTCAGTAGAAAAGTTTCTCAAGGCCAGGATGGAATTTCTGGTGAAAACCACAGTGAAAGATACCATGAATGGCCAATGATTAGTTCATCCACATATGATGGAGGAGAAAAAGGTTTGGAATGAAGAGACATATGCGCCATTTATTTGGTTAGAAATAGGGGTCATTTCCTGGAAAAATTTGAAAAGTCATTTTCATCCCAATGCACTGGGAATATTTAGAAATCTTGACAATGTTCAGGTTTGCATATGCATAAATGATCCGTGGGACGTAAAAAAGGTGTTCAAAGAGCAGAGCGACACTATACAAAGGGAAGAGGAGTGGAATCCATATCTAATATTGCTATTTAACAGGAAAACAATCCTCATATACCGGGATTCTGCTCAGCTCTTAGGGCTGGTTGCTTTTATTATTATGGAGAGCTACATCCTGTGGCGGAAATCCCCATTGGACTCGGTTCAGGGTCTGTCTTGCATGACTGAAATTGTAATTGTAACCAATTGCTTTTGTTCTATGTCGTTCACAGGTCTCACGTGACACAGTGGGATTGTCATCGTCCCGCCAATTGAAAAATGGTATTTTCAGTAAATATCTTATTTTCTTTTTTACAGAAATGAAATTTTTTTATTCCACAAAACGTTTAATAGAAATTTTATTGTCTTTCTTTAAAATGAACACCAAAAAACATAGTGGTTTTCAGTTCTTTACATGCTTTTCCGTCTGCTCTCCTACAGCTGTCCTTTTTTTCCACTGGAAAAGGGGGAAGAAAACGTCCAGAATTGATAACTCAACACCCTTCCCCCCTTCAAATCAACCCATAATTTTTAGACAAAAAATTAGAGAGTTTCAAATGTATTAGAGAGTTTAGAAATCTTTCTAACTAGTTCTATTCTGTTTTGCACTTCTCTTCTACCACAGGCTCGAGACCGACTGGCTAAGCAGCAACGCTGAATAGGACCTCAGCAGTGTGTCCTTGTTGCTTATTCGAGGGAAGTGATTATTCCCTTCTATATGGCACTCGTGATGCTATAACTTGAGTATTACGTTCGGTATCGTCCCTCTACTGCAGAAGGGATATGAACAAATTGGAGAGACTCCAGCGGAAAACATCGAAAATGATTAGATGGCTGGAACACTTGATTTAGGAGGAGAGGCTGAGGGAACTGCATTTCTCCAGAAGAGAAGAGTGAGGAGGGATTTGATAGCACACTTCAACTTCCTGAAGGGGGATTCCAAAGAGTCTGAAGCTAGGCTGTTCTCAGTAGTGGCAGATGACAGAACAAGGAACGATGGTCACAAGTTGCAGTGGGGAAGGTCTAAGGTTTGATACAAGGCAATATTATTTCACTAGGAGGGTGATGAAGTACAGGAATGTTTACCTGGAGAGGTGGTGGAATCTCTATCCTTAGAGGTTTTTAAGTCCAAGATTGACAAAGTCTTGGCTGCGATGATTCAGTTGGTGTTGCTCCTGCAGGGGGGTTTGACTAGATGATCTCTCTCAACCGTCACCTTCTATGACTTTACTAAACCCCTTTTCGGGGCATACCAGGGAAACTTCAACTTACACAGGAGAGATTTGTCCAGGGGTTCTCACTGCCCAGGTTGGCTAATTTTGTGTATTTCAGCAGCGTGAAAGTCACTTAATTGATGAGAGCTTGTTGCTCCTTTCTGCTTAGTAGCGCGTCTTGCGTTACTTGCGTTCGAGGTGGTGGCTTTTGTGGTTGGTTTTATTAATTTTTGTTTATTTGCTTTTGCGTGGGAGTGTTTTTTTAATCTTTTCTTTTTCTGGAGCATTTAAATTTTCACTTTCCTTGGTGTCTTTGCCAAGTGGGCAGCGGATGGCAGAACAACAAACATTGAGCGGTTCGAAAGGCCATCTCGGTACCGAAGAGACTGACCGCACAGCATGAAATTTGAGAAGGAATCGTTTTACGGAAGTGAGTGGAATCTTAATCAGGGACGAGAATTACTCTTTTGGGTAGATCTCAGCACTGCAGAGTTCTCAGCACAGTTATAACCCTTGGTGCCACCCTAAATAATCCATCCCCTTAGTTAAGAACTGAATCAAGGACTTTCCATTTACTTCATCGGGCTCTAGATAATTAGCTTAGCGTTCAAATCCCAGTGATTCCTTGATAACAGCTAGAGTTCCTGTAGGAAATCCAGGGCCTCCTGGCAAAAGTACGTTTCTGCACGTGACCAACTTAGATGAAGCCTCTTATTTCTTGTGGCAATGAGGTCCACAGATTAGGGTCACATCCTGTAGAAGCCATTCAAAATAGCTTAATGCCCAGTTGCAAAAGTAGAAGGTAGACATGAATAGGAATTGTTTATCAAAACTTTTTTCTGCTGATTTGAATAGTCTGCATACTTTGTGTGTTGGACTCTGGGCATCATGTGGTTCATGTCCAGCTGCAGGCAGAACTTCACAGCCTGTTATTATGAGGCCCACATCCCCGCACTATCGGCGTGACAATCTCATTCTCACAGGACCCTGTCTCTGGAAGGCTTTGGTCTCCTTTCATTTGATTCTTGGTGTAATTTTATGCTGTGTTGTTCATGTCAGTGTTTTGATTTTGTTTGTAAAATCCAATTAATACAAACATATCTGAAGTGCTGGGCAGCCCTGTTGAGACTCCAAGTTAAGCGCTATTCGAAAGGGATGACTAGAGCAATTTCAACTCTTACTAAGAGCCCTTGCTTTGAATGTCCAACTCCAGGGGAGGATAACGGGGTAGCCCATTGGTCCTGGGCTCAGTGTGAATTTGTACCTTTGTTTCCTCGTCTGCTGCTGACCTACCTGGCTCCACAGAGCTCTTTGGTTTCTATGCCTGGATAGCATCATGTGCAGGTATGGCGAGAGTTGGTAAATGATAGTGCAGTCTAGAGTAAATACTGCTCAATGGGAACATGGAGCTTAATTTAGGAGTTTACCCACTTCTCACCTGGGAATGTAGACGTTAGTTTAGATGATTTTACCATTTTTTTTCACTTTTTCTGATAAGATAATGTGAAACTGAGAAGAGCCACACCTGGTCAGCTCAACGGTCCATCTAGACTGTCTTCCGAGAATGGTCAATGGCAGGTGCCCCAGAAGAAATGAAAATAACAGTTAATACTCAAGTGATCCAACCCCTGAAGCCAACTCCCAGCCTCTGGCTAACAAACTAGGGACACCAGCCCTATCTTTCTTGGTAATAGCCATCGAAGAGTAGCTGACAAAAATCGGATCTCAAGTAATGCTGTCAAGGGAAGAGATTTCCTTCTGGAACTGACAATGGCACTCCGTCGTCAGGGTTTAGTTAAGTATATTAGCCACATTCTCGTTTTGGATACGTATGTACCACGGGTCAGCTGAATAGACCTGGTTCTAATGATCCCCCCGCAATGATTAGCGAGAAGGCGGTATGCATTGCTGTCAAACACTGACCTGGCAACAGTGACTTGTGAGCTCCAGGCTTGCTTCTTTGAGCTCTTAATAGCCAGCAGCTAAGCCACATGCCTCGGAAAGTCTCCAGCTAATACGAAATGTAAGAGCCTGTCCATGAACACCAGGGACAGCTACATTCCACAAAACCCATTGAACTGATGACCAGTAAAATTATACCCGTGCGTGCAGAAGGCAGCCCTACACTTCCCCAAGAAATAAGAGGTCACTGGTCAGACTTCTTCGCATGCAAGAACACACACACAGACACACACACACGAATAAGTGAAAACAAAGCAAAGCAATGTCCCACTGTCACCGAATACTGCACTTTCAGAGTATTTATCAATGGCTCAGTCAAATCTGGAAAAGCATATCGACTACGGTCCCACAGGGATATATTCACATGCCTGCAGGTGATTATATTTAGCTACCGATTCAGGGTAAGTGTCTATTGAGAACGCTGTGTACTCACAATCTGTCCCTTCACTTTATTTTTGTTTTGTGTCTGCTCTCGATAATGTTGACAATGTAATTTTCTCCTGCAGTCTTCAAATACAGTCTACTCAGGAATGGCACTGATACCAGGCATGTGCCCCAAAGTACAGCAAAGTAAGAGGTTCATTGTGGGAACAGCAAATTGTTTATCATTGACGTCAGCATCTTCCCCTGGGGATTTGAAATTTGATGATGCTATTGTTAGCAAACATAACTGGGAATCTTAAGGGAAATACGGTTTGGTGTCGAGATCCTAAGGTGCAGTTATGTACTCAGATATTTCAGAGGTAGCAAGAGCTAGATAGTTGGTTTGGACTGGATAATCTGAGAACCAGCATGGCCAGTCAGGACTCCAAAAATCAAGAGATTGACTTAAAACGTCAATCTAGCGTCCAATGACCGGAGGTTTAAGATAAGACTAAGGCAGACAGGAAATAAGGCGTACATTTTAACAGGTTGAGAGTAATTTATCATTGGATCAATTTATCAATCGTTGTGGTGGATTGTGCATCGCTGACCATTTTTAAATCAAGATTTTTTTTCCTAGGATTTATTTTAGCGATGTTCTCCTGCCAGGATGTCAGACGGTATGATCACAGTGGTCCCTTTTGGCCTTGGTTCCAAAATTTCTCCGCAATAATGAGGGCCAGAAACATAGTCACTGGAATTTAGTTCCGTAATGTCAGTAATTACGCAGTGCACTTGAACTGGAACCAGCTAACTGACCAAGAGCTGAACAGCCTGATACACCAGCCCCCCCAAATTGGCTGACAAACATCACCAGGCCTGCTCTTAAAGCCAGAAGCAGCATCTGACTAGCGGCTCCTCAATCCGTATGCCAGCCTTGCTCTAGTGTGCTCCAGCTCCACTGCTTTGTTCTTAACTCCGGCTCTGACCTTCAGTACCGGTCCTGGCCTCTGACTCTAGCTCTGACCTATCATTTCCAGTTGCGTGACACATAACTGCCTTATGCAGCTTTGAAAATCCCACTCCTAAACCTCACAGAAATCTCATGAAAGAGTCAAAGTTTACTGTGGTGACCAACCATCACCCTGAGTATTGGAGAAGTATGTTAGAAGCACATTGGACACTCCCTCTCCCTCTGCAAAGACAGAGAAAAGCGTGACTGATGCCTTAAAGACGGCCAGAGTTAAGGTTATTTGGCTACCACCAATACTCCCGAACCCAGACAATATAGCTAAGCCAGTCACTTCCAGGAAGCTCTGCCAGCTCTCCCAGGTAGGACCGAGGGAGTGGTCAAAGAGCGTATAAATCAAAAAGGAGACGCCAAGCCCAATTAAAACGTGTCCACTGAGAGGAAGAAGCGTTTCAGAGTAACAGCCCTGTTAGTCTCTATCCAAAAAAAATCAAACAAACAGGCGTCGTTGTGGCACCTTAGAGACTAACAAATTTATTTGAGCTTAAGGGGAAAGTTGGTTGGATGGGGAGGCCACGACTGGACCCATACTGTCTTGCTAAGGAGAGATGGGTAGACCGAATCCAAGAGTGAGTCTCTTTGGGAAAAGAATGTTGTTTAATAAATCAGTCTCCATGAAACGGAGAATATTGTGTGAAGACGCAGGGAATAAGATTATTCTTGACAGAGCGTTAATAGCCACCACACATGTAGGTTTGGACTCAAAGATCCTTTAGTCTCTGAAGCCTTCTTTATCTGTTTAATTGAAGGAGCTATTCTCAGTGATTAAAGTAAATATTTGTAGGAAGAGGACTGAAGAACTCTGTTTTCTAAATTTAATAAGAAAGGAAAACTTCGCATGTTTCAGAATTAGGATTTTTAACACCTCATTGGTTTGCCCCTAAAGTGTAACATCTCCACGTATGTCCCTTTAACACGCTGTCACGCAAGCAATGATTTCTTTTCACAGCCAGTCCCCTCTGTGCCATGCTTTTCCATCAAGGAAGCTACTTTGCAATTAATATAAAGCCTGGCTTTTTTTGGAGGGGCACGAAAGCTCAACTCAATTGAGACATACACAGAACATTTTGTGGGGCTCGAGGGGTGACGGGATAGCTTGTATTCTGCTCCTTACAATGCTTAGCTGGCCTTTCTTCTCTCCAGCTCATGAATTTTCGGTTAGGAGTAGGATTAGTTCCAGAGGAGAAGTTTCACACCTCTCTGCCTGCTTCGTATTTTGCTTCGACATTTCGGAGGGATGCATATGGTGTGGCCAAGGCGATGACGACTCTAACGGAAGGGTAAGCGTCTATCCTGAACGCCTCTTCCACTGCATAACCAGTTCTCACCTCCACTCACCAGAAGAGAGGGGGCCTCTGTGCGGCTTCTCCCAAAGGACTTTTCAGATGCTCTAAAGGGCTGGAGGCCCCTTCTTCCATTCTCCCTTATTTTGGGGCGTCTCTGTCCCACCTTGACGGGATAGCTTGGTGATTCCCTTTTCCAGGGCCAATCCCCAAGTCTAAGTTAGACAAATGCACGGGCTGCCAATAGCAGCAAAGGGATCGCTGGGTCATAGGAAAGCCTTGTCAGTCTATCTTTTCCCCAGCTCTGTTGCACTGGCGCAAGCCACCTACAGCCAGCTATCCTGCTTTTAGAGTAACTGCAGGATGACCGGTAAGTAAAAAAAATTTTTTCCAAAAAAAAAAAAAAAAAAAAGGCACGATTCTCTTCAAACAGGAATTAATTCATGAAAGTCCTAGGGCCGGCTTTTCATTGTCAGACTAGATGACCACAAATATTAAAGTTTGCTAGAAATCTCACAGGAAATGCATTTTGCAAAAGATTGTTAATATCACATCCATTTAGTCATTTCAGAAATAACTTTTATCACCAAAATTGGACATTTTTGCTTCCTCTCCTGAGTTGGAGTAGGAAGTGCTAGACCCATGAAATGAAAAATAAATTGGAAAACAAAATATTACCTCCAACTGTTTGGACTCTCAGGAAAGTTTTTTTCTCAGACTCAGCAAAAGTTACAATCAGTTTGAGTTTCCTATGATCTGAACCCCCCCCCCGAGACGTTTCGGTCTGTGGGAATGTTAGAAATCTTGCACACTCTGTTGTCTCACCGGATCCTTCGAGGACGGGGGATCGTGGAGGTCCGATAGAAAGAGTAGGAGACAACGGAGACGCATGCGTCTCTGCAGGTGAGCGTCTTTGTGCAGGAGAAGCAGTGGTACGTTTTTACCCTTTGAGAGCGGGAGAAGGCGTTGCGCTATTTCCGTGTTTGCATTCATTCCTTCAGCCTCTTGCAGCCAGAGAAAGACTCTGTTGAGCAGTGCATGTGGTCTTACACAAAGAGGGCCAGCGGGGTGCATATGAATGGATTTCCCCTGTCCTATTCAAGGATCCTGACTGGAGGCTGTTTTATTATTTTTATCATTCATCGCCCTTCTTGATTAGCTTTTTATGTAGAAAAGGACCGAGTGTTACAAGGGACGAGAAGCTGGATATGAGTAAACAGTGTGCCCTTGTTGCCAAGAAGGCCAATGAAATTTTGGGATGTATAAGTAGGGGCATTGCCAGCAGGACGTGATCGTTCTCCTCTATTCGACATTGGTGAGGCCTCATCTGGAGTACTGTGTCCAGTTTTGGGCCCCACACTACAAGGAGGATCCAGCGGAGGGCAACAAAAATGATTAGGGGACTAGAACACATGAGTTATGAGGAGAGGCTGAGGGAACTGGGATTGTTTAGTCTGCCGAAGAGAAGAATGAGGGGGGATTTGATAGCTGCTTTCAACTACCTGAAAGGGGGTTCCAAAGAGGATGGCTCTAGACTGTTCTCAATGGTAGCTGATGACAGAACAAGGAGTAATGGTGTCAAGTTGCAGTGTGGAAGATTGAGTTTGGCTATTAGGAAAACCTTTTTCCCTAGGACGGTGGTGAAAAACTGTAATGGGTTACTTCGGGAGGTGGTGGAATCGCATTCCTTAGATATTTTTAAGGTCAGGCTTGACAAAGCCCTGGCTGGGATGAGTTAGTTGGGGATTGGTCCGCCTTTTAGCAGAGGGTTGGACTACCCTCCTGAGATTACCTCCTGAGATACCTCCCAACCCTGATATTCTACGATTCTGTAATTCTAGATGATCAACATATGTCCTGTATACAGGCTCTGAATTTGTCTACCCCTAATTCAAAACCTGTGACTGGCTTGTGCAAGCTGTCTTAGGCTTCGGCTTTTTAATGGTGGGGTAAACATTTTGGCACGGGCTGGAGCCTAGGATCTAGGACCAGAAAGTGGGAGTGTCCCAGAGTTTGGATGGAAGCCTGAGCACTGCGAGCCTGATCCATATTGGACGGGGCAGCCGAGATGTTATAACCGCAGTGTAGACAGACCCATAGATACCTGTTGTTTGAGGCTGCCAGTTGATGGCTTCTCCAGGTGTCCATTGTGGCTGAGAGCATGGCTAGTGAATTAACAGAGAAACTTCTGCTCTGTTTCAAACACTATTCAGATTGGTTTCTAGCTAGGTCCTTAGGGTGGTTTGGCTTTTTACTCACTTTATGTCCATTACTGGTGATCTTATCGCGCTACTGGAAGCTTTTGGAAATCGTGTGATTCCCGGCTGTGTAGCGGCATTCTTTGGTAAACATGCTACATAATTTCTTGGTCTTCCACTCTAACAGTGTTGTATACCAAGAAAGCTGCGGAAATCAGATTGGATAAATGTACATATTAACATTCTTGTTGTTAGACATACAGCAGCATGGATTGTCTAATTTTTGTTTTCCATGGAGTCTTTCCCATATGCCTTCTAGTTGTGATGTTCTAATAATAAATAAAGTAATAAAATGGTGACTTGTCTTTCCAGTACCTTCATACCATCTAGTGGGGATTTAGTGTAGAACACTTCAACTTCCAAAAGAGTGGGTGTTTTAGAATTCACTCACTTTGTGCAAGATTTCTAACATTTCCACAGACCGAAACGTCGGGGGTTGGTCAGCTCATAGGAAACACAAACTGATTGTAACTTTTGCTGAAAGAGTCTGAGAAAAAACTTTTCTGAGAATCCAAACAGTGGAAGGTAATATTTTGTTTTCAAATTTATTTTTCATTTCATTTCACTTCCTACTTCCTAGGCACTTTTTGAAAGCTCAGTGCGCACTTATATGCAATTTTTGGTAATTAAATGCCTAAGTATTTTCTATTTTCAAAAGTGACTTCGTCCCATTTATTTTCAACTAAATTCCCTTTATTCCAACTGACATTATTAATCTCTTCCGACTGTGTGGTTAGAACCAATGGATCTGGGAAGAGGCGTCAGGTGGGTACATATGGCATATTGCTGGCTAGTCTGTGGTCAGGAATCAGTGAAGCATGTGCTATCTGCTCCTCTGGTGCTTGGGAAACTGGTGTGAAGGTAAATAGGACTCAAAGAACAAGTACCGTTTCTGAACCACACTCAATCTAGGAATGTTTCCTTGTTTCACAGGAGCCTCCAACTTTCACTTGTTGACCTTGTGTAGATGCAGCTCAGTGACACGGAATCAAAACGCTCCATCACTGATTGTAAATCCCTTGGTTTGGCAAGATCTCCCTCTGTGCCATTGCAGGATCTTGGCAAATGATTAACCAATCCAAATAAAACATGTACCTGATATGGTGTTTCAACTGCTTGGTGGCTAGAAGAGTTTAGACAAGGCGAAGATCTTTGAGCCAAAAAACCCCTGCCTCTATGTGAACAGAAACACTCCTCTGTTTTAGAGTCAATAATGGGGAAGACAGAAAACGACTGAAAAAAGGCCTAAATAGAACTGGTCAGAATATGGTAATTAAAAGGGGAAGAGTCTGTGAACAATTTTTAAAAGATATGAAAGTTTCCATTTTGTTTAAAATTTCGTCGTCCCCCACTCCCAGCAAATGCCCTCCTCCTGGGCATTTCTAAATTGAAATTGTAGCTTTTTGATCTATGAAAAGTTTTGATATTTCAGCTCTTTGTCCCAATTTAGGCTGAAAATGAATGTCAAGAAATCGGAATAGCCCTTGGGATGGGGATTCTGGCTTTTGGGGAATAATCTCTCGATACATTTGCAGTGGCAAAATTGATATGTAACGGCACCAGCCCAGGAAAGATTTGTTTCTGAGAGAGTCCCAATTCCCCCTAAACACATCTAGCTCTAGGGAGGGGAGAAAATTTGTATAGAACTTAGGCCACTTTCCTTCTGGGTACAGTCTGCAGAAAATGGAGATATGATAGTTTGCATTCACACTGACCCATCGGAAAGTGACGGTATCAGCTCCTAGATCAATTGCAAGAATCTGTGTTTTTCAACATATAACAGTTTGGCACGCTCGGGAGCTCTCTCTCCTCTCTCCTTGCACTTCGGCAATTTAATGGTTGAGATTGAAATTTCCTCCTGGCAATGGGGGAAAGTAAGAGAGAGCGCTGGTGATAAATTCTTTAGGAGCGCCTATTCCCACTGCTAACTCCTGTGCTTTCCTAGCCCTTCAGCGCCATATGCGCTTGACTTTACATTTAGGGATCATAGAATCATAGACTATCAGAATTGGAACTGACCTCAGGAGCAGGACCAATTGATCTTGAAATACTCCCCAGTCGTTGTGTGAAGAGGCTTACGAGACATGTCTGTTTCCCATGGTCGCCCTGGCTTAAGCCAAGTCTTCAAAGTAACCAATGCTTTTTAGCTTTTCCAGTATTTTCTGAACTCAGGGATAAAGGTGCTGAGCTACCTTGTTACAACCGGGTGGCGCCTCCGCAGGCCCTGCAACAAGTTACTGGTTGTTCTTGGTCTGCGTCCCACCATGAATTTCCAGGTTTGGGAGGAAGAAGAGCAGTGTTTAGGAGACTGATAAATACAGGGGGCTCTGTCAGCTGAAGACATGAGGACACAAGGCAGTAAACCCAGCCCTCCACTGCGGAGAACAGGATGGTTTGAAATAATTTGAATATTTAGTGACCACCATGTGCTAGGCATGGCCACATCAAAATAAATAGTAGGGATGCTGAACAATTTTCCATCCAAACTGTTTTTCACTGGAAAATTGGATTTTTCAACTAAACAACATTTCTGGTGAAAAGTTTCTCCTTTTCACAGAAAATTCCATTTTTGTATTGAAAAACTGAATGCATTTAAACAAAAAAAAATCGTGGTTATTGGCCAAAAACTGAAGCCGTGCCTCATGGGAGTTGTACGTGTGTTGCCTTTCGCGGTTTGTGGCTCAATTCTTCACAATGGGCTAGGATTCCCACCAGACGACATCTCCCATGATGGGCCATGGGACCACCTTGGTCGTCACCAAGAGAGGAGATTGGTGCATCATGGAGATATAGTCCGATCGGGCAACGCCACTGGTGAGAAGAATGGGTGTGTGAGGCACTATGAAAATCCCAGTTTAGAGATGTCATCAGACTGGATCAAGACCAGTAGCCCATGAAGTCCGAATTCCATCAAAAACCCTATAGTTCCTCTGACACACATAATCATGTCTTGATCAACATGAATGATTTTGTGTCACCTGCCAATCCTGGCACCTTCTCTTCCATACTGTTAACAAAGATAAATGCCAGGCCTCATTAGTTTCCTTAAGCGCCACTTCCATGGGGCTTCTTGAAAGTCCGAACATAAGTCCAAATGTTCTCGGCTGGTCATAGTTTTGTTGGTATGTTCACAGGTTCATATTAGATTAGTGTGGCAGAAGCCCTGCTGATTTTCCCCTATCATATTTATCTCGGTGTTTGTTAATTCTCTTTGACTTATTGATTCAGCCAGTTAATCTACTACTGCAGGAAAACTCCCAGGATCATCTTTTTGAAATTCAGATGCCACATTCTCTGTGAACTACACGTGAACTACAGTTCCCATAAGGCATTGCAGTGGAACTTCGGAGTTGAAATATTTTGCGGTTCACTTTTTTTTTAAAAAGCATTTTTCCTCCATGAAAAGCAGATACTTCCGTGAAAAATGTTTTTTAATCAAAACCACAATTTTCTGTCAAAAACAGTTTTGATGGAAAATTTTCATTCAGTCCTTCTATTAAGCATGTGGGGGTGAAGAAATAAACCATGTTAGAGTTGAACGGTCCCCCCAGCTGGCTGCAGACTCGCTTAAAAGTGACACAATGCGCAGATCCAGACAATCCTTTGACATGACCATGTTGTGATAAATTGCCCCAGGCCATCACCATATTGTCTCCCATTCCCAATGCAAGGAACAATGAAGACAAACACAAAGATGCAGTGAAACAACAGAGCCATGTCAGGCCGTCAAGACATCTGCTTATATCAAAAGCAAAAGCAGACTGCAACTTTTACCTAGATGTCATCACAGTCATGATAGAACCAATTCTCTCTTGCAAGAGGAGCTAAGAATGTACATGGAAAAATGGCCCACTGGCCTCTGGATGGCACTATTGTTTCACTGTAGATCTCGCACTTCTCACCATTATTGGGAGGCAAACTGAAAGCGTCTGAGAAAGTGGAGGTGCTGCTTAGGATGGAGAAAGGCAGGGGGTCTACAGCACCCAGCAGAGCTCCTGGATTTTGTTTCCACTCATGTAAATAACGAGTTAGAAATAAGTTCTTCTTTCTCTTGAGTGGTTGATGGAATGAGCTAGGAGCCTCCATGTATGTATCTACACTGCACACCTAGTCCAGGCACTGACTCAGGTTTGACCCCCAAGCTCCCACTTCTGTCCACACGCAAATCAGCCTGACTCAGATTAGCAGCCAGTAGGTCAGAACCGAGTCCAGCTCAGATGTGGGTCCAAGTCCTCTCATTTTGCAGCATGGTTGCAGCTCAAGACACAGAGCGGAATCAGAAGGTCTGCATAGCGCAGAGTTGGGGTGTTAGCAAGGTTGTGCGACCCAGAACAGCAATTGTAAACCGGGCTTTACAATGCAGACTGGAGGCTCAAGGTTCAGCTTGGACACACCATATTAACAAGCCCAGGTCGCACAGACTCAGGTTTACAATGAGGTATAGATGTATTTGCTAAGTCACTGAGCTTTCAGGTCCCATACCTGTCTGCTGTGGGCTGCCCCAGACTCTGAAGCTGCAGCGGTCTGTATACGTCGTTGCTTCTTATTTCAGTTGGCTAGTTTTGCCGCATAAAGGCCAGGACGGAGGAGAGACGCGTATGAAGTCCTGCCCACGTCACAGAAGGAAAGTTCTCATTAGTAGGGCTAGGCGAGAAATTGTTTTCCCCTCCTGTGAGAAATTTTTGAGATTTTTTGGAAAAATTTCCTGTCCCAAATTGGGCGGGGGTGGGGGGGTGGGAAATCTGGGCAGTCCTTGGAAGGTGCCCAAGTCCCACTGTGCTATTGAATAACTGTTCTTAACAATGAATAATATAGCTTCTGTTGGCTGCACACCTGTTCTGTTGCACACCTCAGGGTCTCCTTGTATCCCTCTGTTCCTCCCAGAAACTCCCTCTGTGTCCCCCACTCCATCTCCCTCTATTTCAGGGACTCCTCCAATTCCCCATTGCCAGGGATTCCTCTGTACTTCCCATTACCCCTTCCTCCCCCTCCCCACTCTGTGTACACGCCCATTACTCCCCACGGCCAGAAAGAAAATGCCGTCGAGATGCGTGGAAGGTCCTTGGCTACGAATAACAGTTAATAAACACTGCAGCAGATTTGTGCATGTAGAACTGGTCGAAAGGCAGGCAGCTACGGTGTAGCACTGCTCATGAATAGGGTGACCATATTTTCGAAAGGGAAAAGGGGACAGACACCCTGCGGCGATGGCCCATGCCGCTCGCCTGAGCTCCCCTCCCTAGGCAGGGCTGACGTTCTTGCTCACATAAGCCCGGAATGCCCACCACGCACATCCCTGTGCAGTTGCTGCTGGCTTGAGACTGCCTTTCTCCCCGCCCCCCATCCCCCCGGACGGGGCTGGCATCACTGCTCACACCCCACTTTTTGGACAAATATGGCAGTTTGTTCGCAGAGCAAATGGGACAAATATCCACTTTTGCAAAATAAAAATAAAAATAAAAAAAAATTGGGAAGGAAGGGACAGGGCTTAAACAAGGGACCTTCCCCGCCAAAAGAAGCTGTATAGACACATAGCCATGGCAGGGTGAGCCAGTCCCCAAAGCCTGGGAGAGCTGTGCTTTCGTGGACACCCCAACTTCTCCAAAACCCCAGAGTCTTTGTGTAACGTCAACAGACCTCAGCTGTCGGTGGGCAGGATCGAACCGGGGTCTTCTGGCGCTAAGTGCGTGAGCCTCTCCAGCATAAGCTAAAGATCACCTGGCTAAGGCTGTGGAGCAGACTCAGTTGATCTCTCTTGGTAAGTGAAACCACTTACTGTGCCACTAGGCGAGGCAGAACACCACACCCAGGAGGTGTGTTGCGTCTGGGCAGTGGAGAGCGCTGACTGATTATTTAAGTATCTTGTTCAATGTCATTGTCTGGGCCTGTGCCTATCCCAATAACAGGGAACATAGAAACACTTTTGAAAGAGTCTAGGCACCGGAAAAGTGACCGTAGTCTGATTAAAGCTGATTTCACTGAGAAAGCAGCCCCCTCTGGTCAAAACAATATATATTATTTTTCGGCGAGGCGAATCTTAAAGGGATGAGAAAAGCCAGACACAAATAGTCAACCCTTGAAGGTATATTTTGCAGCATGAGGAAGCTGCATGAGCATTCACATGCCATTAATAAAATATGCAGGCGGTGCAGAGTAAATGTGACAGAGAGAGAGAACGAAAGAATTCTAAGCAAAATTGCCTCCAGGTATTAAATCCGTCAGTGAGGGGATCCAGAATGAGAATGATAAGAAGTAATAAGAACAGAGAGAGGAATTTGGAACTGCAGTCGGATATGTTAACACGGCAGAGGAGCTCTGTCAGATGCAACTCCGGAAGGCTTTCTCTTGTTCCTTGCCTTTCTTGCCACATCAGCACCAGCGTGGACTTTAAAATGTCGCAGGAGAGAGCTGTGAGACGGGAAGAGGCAAAGGGGAAGCAGGAGCTTTAAAGTAGTGACTTCAGACCAGTGAATTAATCATCTGCTTCCGAAGGTGACGTCAGTCCTAAGAACTCGTCCTGCACTCCAGAGCCTGGGTGATGTCAGGGGGAAGCTGCAGCTGCGGTGCGTGCAGATATACGGCAGCACCTCTCCTGTGTGTTGTCAAACACATCACAGGGTATCACACTAGCGATGTGCTATACCCAGGGGATGTATGATAGGAGTTCAGGGACATGCAGCGTGTATGCAGCAATCTGAGCAGTTGCAACCCGTTCTCCGCAGGGTGTCACGCTGCCAGGATGGTACAGGCTGGAGCGGAACACACGGGCTCTTTGGCTCAGCAGTTTGTTAGTCGGCAGTAAATTTGGAATGAAGCTGAGTTGGCTACTTTGAAGAGAGTTCAAAGAAAGTGCGATTCTCCCCTTCAGACAAGTGACAGCAAGCTCCATACTTTCAGGGAAAGTATTTTTGACTCCTAAATTAATGTAACGCCCGCCCGCCGACTGTGATGATGCCCCGCAATCCCAACCTGCAGCCCCTCCCATCCACTGTAGTTACTAATTATAATATTTATCAACTTAATGCCTAGGAGTACCCATCATCAACCATGACCCGCATTGTGCAAGGCGCTGTACAACCAGAACAAAGATACTGCCCGACTGCAAAGTGCTTACAGCTTTGAGCTCCCCCTACATCGTGGGCAACGTCTGTCAGTCCGAAGCGATGCCAAGTTTTGTGCCGGTCCCTTGGTGATGGTTCATGCAAATTATCCAACGAACTAATTTTCATAGTTAAACACTAATTTGAATATAGTCATACCTTCTGTCTTAAAAAAACCGCAAGGTGGATTGTGTGCTAGTAAAAGCAGGCCTCGGATTAGCTGCTGGGCATCGGCAACGCAAACTTCTCCCACACACGTGACAGACCTGTGTGTGTTAGGGAATCTTCCTCTAACGGGAAGGGAGAATTAAACGCCGCTGCCCTTGGAGCGCCTGGCCTCTCTGCTGAGTCTACCCACCAGTGCAAAACACAGGGGAGGATTTGTGATGTGGGCGGTGGCACTGAGGTTCCCGCAACTCATCTCATATATGGGCCCCAGAGGGGAATGACTTTAAAATCCCTTGTGAAATGGGCTGGATTGATATGGGCGACCTTCATCTGGAATACTCGGAATCTCATTAGCCATATCCTGAAGCACCCAGTCCCCTCAGGGGCTCCTTGCATCCTTCAATTACCCCAGAAACTCCCCACAAGAACTTTAGCCTATTACACCTTTAAGAGTGAGGTTTGTTTTCTGGACAGAAGTTTATTTAAATGTTCCAGTTCGGAGTTCACATGAGCAAAATCTCTCACACACCACCCTCTGTCCCCAGAGCGCTCTCACTTTGCCCCAGCCTTTTTGAATGGAACAGCTCCTGCAAATAAAAGACACATTCTAAATATACCTCTAAAGCAAATACTAACACAACAGCCAAATTCGTCTCTAGACATAAAGGCTAGTAATGTGAGATTATTTCATCCGTTATCCAAGAATCCTGAGAGTAACGTATACATAGCATTCCCCCTGTGGACGCGAGCGGCTTGAGAAAATTCGGGTTCTTGTGAGTTTTTCCAATTGACGGGAGATATTAACAATGGAAACTGGTATTTTAGCTGCAGTCTGGTTTATTTACAAAGAACCTACAACGTCCTTTTCTCCTGGACACAGAATAAGATGCGATCGTTTCATTGCTCATTGCCCCCAACCTTCCAGCTAGCGGCTCCCGAGGGGCGCGCTCCTGCTCTCTCACTGTCGTGTGCTCGCGCTCGCTAGTCATTTGCTCCCAAGCCAAGTATTTGTTTAGACCTGCTCCCTTCCTGCTACTTCTGTCTCTTTCTCCAAACCTCTAGCACAGGTACACACCCCCCTTGCCCAAAGAAAAGCCTTTGAATTCCTGAGCAGCCTTGGCTGTGCCTTTGTCTTGGAAGACGATTATTGTTCTTTAGGCTACCCTCCTCCATTGTGCCGGCGTAGCTCTCTAGGTGAGGGGTGTGAAAAATACACACATGGCCGAGCCAACAGATCGATGCTGAGAAAATCCTCAGGGCAGCCTCAGCTAAACTCACAAAGGAGGGCTTCTGCCAGCATAGCTGATGTCAGCCGGAGAGCTGGTGTTCCTATGGCAGCGGGAAAAACTCTTTCTTTTGGCGCAGGCTGCGTCGGCATTAGGAGCTATGCCGGTATAGCTAGACCAGCAAAGCATCTGTAGAGTGGACCAGACCTCACATTTAAGCTGAATGCAGAGTGGTTGTTTCAGGCACCAGTTTAATGGGGATTAACCTAGTATACATATCGTTATTCCCATGCATCCCTTAGCTGTTACATTTGAACCAACACCTTTCAGATCCCTCTTTTACATCAGCTGTGGGGATAACTGGCCTGGGCATGCTGTCCACAGAAAAGGAGACCCAAAGCTTTGCCTCCAGATCCAGGAAGAGAACCTAACTTCCTCGTCTGGTGATTACAAACAGCATAACTAACTGATTCACCTAGCTGTGTCAAGCAAGGGTGTGAAAAAATTCACACACCGGCCCCTGAGCTCTGTAGTTAAGCCAACCTCATCCCTGGTGTAGACAGGGCTATGGCGATGGAAGAATTCTTCTGTCAACATACCTACAGCCCCTTGGGGAGGGGGATTACCTGTGTCTATGGGAAATTATACCTTCTGAGATAGGTATAATGCTGCAGCTTGCCGCTGTTGTGCTCACAGTCGAGACAGTAAGAACACCCCTGTTTGCAGGACCAGCGCCTGGAACTTCTAGATTGCTTGAACTAAAGGACTTAGTCGGGAGTCAGTAGCAGGTCCATAAACCTCTCTCTGTTATCTAGCCCGTAGAAAGTGACAAAGAGCCGCACGCTGTTAGAGCAGTGGAGAACCTGGGCCGTTTCTCCTGTGGGTCTGTTTGCACGGCACTCAGAGGTGTCATTGCAGCACCTGTCAGCTGAGCTCTGACCTGATCTCGCTTGGCTCCAGCTAGCTCAGCTAACTAGAGCAGTCAGGCCAAGGCAATGCATGCCAGCTTGGGACCACAAGCACTCAGGCAGCTCCCCCAGGCTGCTGCGGCTTCAGTGCTGTTACAGGTTTCAGAGGAACAGCCGTGTTAGTCTGTATTCGCAAAAAGAACAGGAGGACTTGTGGCACCTTAGAGACTAACCAATTTATTTGAGCATAAGCTTTCGTGAGCTACAGCTCGCTTCATCAGATGTATACCGTGGAAACTGCAGCAGACTTTATAGCTTGCTCGGGGACATCTGCGCTCACCCGCTCTGACTGCAAACCCTGAAAAGCAGCCCCTGAGACCGCGCTCCTTGTCCAGCCTCTCCGAGCCAGGGGGACTGACAGCTGCCTCCCCCACGGGTGCGGGATGCGGCTTTGGTTCACAAATATGGTGAAGTACACAGCTGCTTTAGGAAGGGTGAGGTTTGGAACTCTAGGCAGCCAATCAGTGCACCCTCCCCCTGGCTACACGATATCAGATGACGACGTGAGTGACGCTTTACCAGTTGCGCGTGAACACGTGACAGAGCTGCTAAATGCATGAGTGTCACCGGAGTGTCCCAGGAGAAACTTGGCCGGTCTGAATAGCCCCCTCCTGCCATTTTTACCCTGGCCTGATTAATTAGCTATAGAAAGCATCTATCCTATGGTGCTACAGTACTGCAGAGCGGCAATGTACTGCACATAATGTAAGCCTAAGTGTAAGGAAATTCATTAGCTGACCCATTAGTTCTGCTGCTGTCCCTCCACTCTGACCTGCAGCCCCCGCCCCGGTGCTCTCCCTCGGCTCCCCATGCAGCCCTGCGGAGATGCTGCCAGGTGCTCGGCAGAGCAGTATAGAAGCCCTAAGGGAAGGCACAGCCAGAATGAAACAGCCATCGCTTCAGAGGTTTGATACAGAACTCTGTGCACCACGGGGAGGCTTCTGATAGCAGAAACAAAAAGGACTTGGCTGTTTATGCAGCCACAGTGAAAGTCACCCACTGGCTGCGGAGAACCTGCTGAGTTAGAATCATAGAATATCAGGGTTGGAAGGGACCTCAGGAGCTCATCTAGTCCAACCCCCTGCTCAAAAGCAGGACCCATCCCCAATTAAATCATCCCAGCCAGGGCTTTGTCAAGCCTGACCTTAAAAACTTCTAAGGAAGGAGATTCCACCACCTCCCTAGGCAACGCATTCCAGTGTTTCACCACCCTCCTAGTGAAAAAGTTTTTCCTAATATCCAACCTAAACCTCCCCCACTGCAACTTGAGACCATTACTCCTTGTCCTGTCCTCTTCCACCACTGAGAATAGTCTAGAACCATCCTCTCTGGAACCACCTCTCAGGTAGTTGAAAGCAGCTATCAAATCCTCCCTCATTCTTCTCTTCTGCAGACTAAACAATCCCAGCTCCCTCAGCCTCTCCTCATAACTCATGTGTTCCAGACCCCTAATCATTTTTGTTGCCCTTCGCTGGACTCTCTCCAATTTATCCACATCCTTCTTGTAGTGTGGAGCCCAAAACTGGACAGAATACTCCAGATGAGGCCTCACCAATGTCGAATAGAGGGGGACGATCACATCCCTCGATCTGCTTGCTATGCCCCTACTTATACATCCCCAAATGCCATTGGCCTTCTTGGCAACAAGGGCACACTGCTGGCTCATATCCAGCTTCTCGTCCACTGTCACCCCTAGGTCCTTTTCCGCAGAACTGCTGCCTAGCCATTCAGTCCCTAGTCTGTAGCTGTGCAGTGGGTTCTTCCGTCCTAAGTGCAGGACCCTGCACTTATCCTTATTGAACCTCATCAGATTTCTTTTGGCCCAATCCTCCAATTTGTCTAGGTCCCTCTGTATCTTATCCCTGCCCTCCAGCGTATCTACTACTCCTCCCAGTTTATTATCATCCGCAAATTTGCTGAGAGTGCAATCCACACCATCCTCCAGATCATTTATGAAGATATTGAACAAAACCGGCCCCAGGACCAACCCCTGGGGCACTCCACTTGACACCGGCTGCCAACTAGACATGGAGCAATTGATCACTACCCGTTGAGCCCGACAATCTAGCCAACTTTCTACCCACCTTATAGTACATTCATCCAGCCCATATTTCCTTAACTTGCTGACAAGAATACTGTGGGAGACCGTGTCAAAAGCTTTGCTAAAGTCAAGAAACAATACATCCACTGCTTTCCCTTCATCCACAGAACCAGTAATCTCATCATAGAAGGCGATTAGATTAGTCAGGCATGACCTTCCCTTGGTGAATCCATGCTGACTGTTCCTGATCACTTTCCTCTCATGTAAGTGCTTCAGGATTGATTCTTTGAGGACCTGCTCCATGATTTTTCCAGGGACTGAAGTGAGGCTTACTGGCCTGTAGTTCCCAGGATCCTCCTTCTTCCCTTTTTTAAAGATTGGCACTACATTAGCCTTTTTCCAGTCATCCGGGACTTCCCCCGTTCGCCATGAGTTTTCAAACATAATGGCCAATGGCTCTGCAATCACAGCCGCCAGTTCCTTTAGCACTCTCGGATGCAACTCATCCGGCCCCATGGACTTGTGCACGTCCAGTTTTTCTAAATAGTCCCTAACCACCTCTTTCTCCACAGAGGGCTGGCCATCTATTCCCCACGTTGTGATGCCCAGCACAGCAGTCTGGGAGCTGACCTTGTTCGTGAAGACAGAGGCAAAAAAAGCATTGAGTACATTAGCTTTTTCCACATCCTCCGTCACTAGGTTGCCTCCCTCATTCATTAAGGGGCCCACACTTTCCTTGGCTTTCTTCTTGTTGCCAACATACCTGAAGAAACCCTTCTTGTTACTCTTAAGATCTCTCGCTAGCTGCAGCTCCAGGTGCGATTTGGCCCTCCTAATTTCATTCGTACATGCCCGAGCAATATTTTTATTCTCTTCCCTGGTCATATGTCCAACCTTCCACTTCTTGTAAGCTTCTTTTTTATGCTTAAGATCTGCTAGGATTTCACCGTTAAGCCAAGCTGGTTGCCTGCCATACTTACTATTCTTTCGACACATCGGGATGGTTTGTCCCTGTAACCTCAACAGGAATTCCTTGAAATACAGCCAGCTCTCCTGGACTCCTTTCCCCTTCATGTTAGTCCCCCAGGGGATCCTACCCATCCGTTCCCTGAGGGAGTTGAAGTCTGCTTTCCTGAAGTCCAGGGTCCGTATCCTGCTGCTTACCTTTCTTCCCTGTGTCAGGATCCTGAACTCAACCAACTCATGGTCACTGCCTCCCAGATTCCCATCCACTTTTGCTTCCCCTACTAGTTCTTCCCGGTTTGTGAGCAGCAGGTCAAGAAAAGCTCCCCCCCTAGTTGGTTCCTCTAGCACTTGCACCAGGAAATTGTCCCCTACGCTTTCCAAAAACTTCCTGGATTGTCTATGCACCGCTGTATTGCTCTCCCAGCAGATATCAGGAAAATTAAAGTCACCCATGAGAACCAGGGCATGCGATCTAGTAGCTTCCGCGAGCTGCCGGAAGAAAGCCTCATCCACCTCATCCCCCTGGTCTGGTGGTCTATAGCAGACTCCCACCACTACATCACTCCTGTTGCTCACACTTCTAAACTTAATCCAGAGACACTCAGGTTTTTCTGCAGTATCGTACCGGAGCTCTGAGCAATCATACTGCTCCCTTACATACAGTGCTACTCCCCCACCTTTTCTGCCCTGCCTGTCCTTCCTGAACAGTTTATAACCATCCATGACAGTACTCCAATCATGTGAGTTATCCCACCAAGTCTCTGTTATTCCAATCACGTCATAATTCCTTGACGTCACCAGGACCTCCAGTTCTCCCTGCTTGTTTCCAAGGCTTTGTGCATTCGTATATAAGCACTTGAGATAACCTGCTGATCGCCCCTCATTCTCAGTATGAGGCAGGAGCCCTCCCCTCACAGACATTCCTGCCTGTGCTTCCTCCCGGTATCCCACTTTCCCACTTACCTCAGGGCTTTGGTCTCCTTCCCCCGGTGAACCTAGTTTAAAGCCCTCCTCACTAGGTTAGCCAGCCTGCTCGCAAAGATGCTCTTCCCTCTCTTCGTAAGGTGGAGCCCATCTCTGCCCAGCACTCCTCCTTCATGGAACACCATCCCATGGTCAAAGTATCCAAAGCCTTCTCTCCGACACCACCTGCGTAGCCATTCGTTGACTTCCACGATTCGACGGTCCCTACCCAGGCCTTTTCCTTCCACGGGGAGGATGGACGAGAACACCACTTGCACCTCAAGCTCCTTTATCCTCCTTCCCAGAACCACGTAGTCTGCAGTGATCTGCTCAAGGTCATTCTTGGCAGTATCATTGGTGCCCACGTGGAGAAGCAGGAAGGGGTAGCGATCCGAGGGCTTGATGAGTCTCGGCAGTCTCTCCGTCACATCGCGAATCTTAGCCCCCGGCAAGCAGCAGACTTCTTGGTTTTCCCGGTCAGGGTGGCAGATAGATGACTCAGTCCCCCGGAGTAGAGTTACTGGAGCCCTACAAGATGATCAAAGGCTGCTCAGAAATCTTTGCACTACTCCGGTACCAGTGGCCGTGGCTGCTGTTCCCTTCCTGACTTGGTCATTTCCAGTCTTTAGAAATGCAGGGTAAGTTGAGACTCAGGATAGCCTTGGGGTTAGCCCATTGCCTGTGGCTTGGGTGCGCGAAGAAAACCTCCTGCCTCTGCTATAGACTCCTGCTATATCCCTTGGACAGTCACTTTTCTCGCCCTCGGTCTACTTCGTTGTTGGCTGAGCTTGCGGGACGGGCACCTGGGGTGAGTGTCCCCCTTGTAAAGTCCTGCTGTTCCTGCACTTGTCCCTGTCTTCCTTGTTCTGAGCTGTTCTGGGAGTCTTTCTTAATCAGAACTTGTCTGCCCCTTGCGGGGGGATTGTGGGAAGACATTGGGGGGCTATCAGCACTTGAGTGCATGAGCCTGCATCCTCACTGCAAAAAAGTCAGATTAAAGCAAATTCACGCTGTTAACACCCATCACCCCTCACCACCAGTTGGTAAACGAACCTGGACTTACCATATCTCCAAACCTGGGAAAAAGGTTTGTGTGAGTTGGGGCCGGAGGGTTGGGCTAAAATCTGGATAAGAGCCCAAGGTTAACTCTGCAGTGAAGCAACCCTCTGTGTCTCATTTCCCCGTCTGTGAAAGGCTCCTCCTTTATTGAGTTATGGCGCAAGTTTTTGCAGAGAGAAGCACTCTCATGCTTAGGAGCCTCTGTGATATCCAGAACAGACATAACTAGAACTGGTCAGAAAATGGGGGTTTGTTTTGTTGTTTTCTCCCCTTCCCTCCTTAGAAAATTTAGACATTTGTTAAAAATCAAAAAACAAACTTTTGGGTTTTTTTTGAAAGACAATCAAAAATTCGTAAGAGGTAGTCATTTTCTGTCAAAATTTTTATTTGGAGGAAAATGCAATCTTTGGCTGAGAAAACTGGAGCTGGAAAGCTTCCAACCAGGTGTATTAGTAACACATCAGCATGTAAAGGAGACGGAGGTGAGAGGCCAGAAAGAAAGACACCTGGTTTTTCCAGGTTTGGGAGGCAACTGGGATGTCCCGCTCCAGTCCCTGTAGAACACACCCTCCTCCCCCCATGATATGAAATTCAAGCTGTTCATTCCTTGCCAGGAGCAAAGGCCTTGTCTCATTGGACCACTTCTGCTCCACGACCGTCAGCCAATTCCCCGAGTGTTTCTTCCACAAATGTCTCCAGGCATGGAGTGTGCACCTCAGGAAATGAGTTAAAAGGCCACCCCCATTTCTTCAAAATCCCTCCTCGGGAAGCGAGATCTAAAGTAGTGCTGGGTAAAACGTCTTTTTTTGCCTGTCAGCCAAAACTTTTTTTGGTGAAAATTGCTGATTAGGTGACGCTAGCACATTTCACCAATTTGTGCCAGTTTCACCAAATTCTTCATGTCGAAAAGCCTAGAGAGACAAAACGTTTCAACTGTTGCGTTCAAACGACAATTGATGTTGAAATTTTCTTTCAATTTGAATAAAAAATAATTGCAAACGTTAAAAAACCCCTCAACATTAAAATGAAACGTGTTTCCTGTCAAACAAGATGTTTCATTCCGTGCAAATTTTTTTTTCAACTTTTCAATTCCCCCCAAATTATTAAATATTTCATTTTCAGTTCAAACCAAAATGTTTGAACTTAATCAGAATTGCCAGGAAACTGAAAAAATCAGAATTGCCAGCAAAGTGAAAATCTATTATTTGTATAGTTCTAACCAACAGGAATGTGGTGAGGTAAGGATCATGCTCCAGCTGGGGCAGAGAAGATTTTATTAATTGATTTATCTAAAAAAATAAAATAACTGCAGAGAAACCATTTTTGCTGCTTCAGGACCATAAAGTTTATGCTGGTCATGAGCTGCTCTGTGCACTGGCTTTATTACCTAAATCCTTCAAGGACCCCTAAATAACTTGTCCAAGGTCACAAACAGAATCTGTTGTTGAGGGTGGTTTTGAACTTATGCATCCTTTACCTTTAGCCTGAACCTGAACTACTGGACCATGCTCTTTAAGGCAAAGCTTTATGCTGGTTCTGATTTTCCCCAAACCCAGAAAAAAAGCAACACAAAAGAAAAACTAATCCAAGAAAAAACCACTAAAGGAGAAGAGTAAAGACTTGTGTCCTGCCTGCCTCTGAACAATCTATACAACCCACCGGCGCTGGTCTCTCCAAGGTACTGCAGGCAGATCCCACTCCCAGTGTAATCTATTAGCCCGCACATCTCCCGGGATTAGTGTCTGCATGTAAGATGTTGATCAGTTGTCAGCAGTTACACACCGCAGGAGGCTGAGAAAGATATCAATTATATGTATGGTGCTGGGTTTATTCAACTCAAAGATTGCAGCTAATTAACTTGGATGAGGGAATTTCTTCCCTGTACAGCGAATAATTGAAAGGAAAGATTAAATCTTCTAAAAATCCTTTAGAAGAAGCAAGCATGGGCTTTTCTAGTCTCTACGGTGCCACAAGTACTCCTTTTCTTTTTGCGAACACAGACTAACACGGCTGTTACTCTGAAACCTATCTTTTATAAGTGTTGCTGCCCCTGGCCTTTCTTGGCGATTGGGAGCATTTGAGACTCACCGTATCAAGCTATCTAAGAGTCTTTGTTTGCCTGCAGCCAGAGTTTGTCTATTCTGGAGAAGTGAAGCGCCAGAGGCTCAGGTGCGGAACTGGCAGACAAGGTGCCAGTGTGACTCACCTGCCTCCTGGGGATGGTGCTCTGCCCCATCCAGTGGCACCGAGACCACTTAGAGGGCTAGATTAACGAGTCTGCTCTACAGCCTTAGCTAACAGGCAGTTGGCTTTTAACTCATGCAGTGGAGGCTCATGCTCTAACCTCCAGAGGCAACTGGTTCGATCCCACGCCAGTTCGTGTTACACAAGCTCTTGTCAATGCCACTAGGCCTTACTGACAAATGCAGATCTGGAAACCACTCTGCATCGCATGTGTGTTAGTATTGTTAACATGGATGTTAGCAAAAAGAAAAGGAGTACTTGTTGCACCTTAGAAACTAACAAATTTATTTGAGCATGAGCTTTCGTGAGCTACAACTCACTTCATCGGTTGTATGCTGTGGAAAACACAGTGGGGAGATGTATATACACAGAGAACATGAAACAATGGGTGTTCCCATACACACTGTAACAAGAGTGATCACTTAAGGTGAGCTATCACCAGCAGGAGAGCGGAGGGGGAAAAAAACCTTTTGTAGTTAGCCAAGGTGGGCCATTTCTAGCAGTTGACAAGAACATCTGAGGAAGAGTCTGGGGCGGGGGGAATAAACATGGGGAAATAGTTTTACTTTTTGTAATGACCCATCCACTCTCAGTCTCTATTCAAGCCTAAATTAATTGTATCCAGTTTGCAAATTAATTCCAATTCAGCAGTCTCTCCTTGGCGTCTGTTTTTGAAGTTTTTTTGTTGAAGAATTGCAACTTTTAGGTCTGTAATTGAGTGACCAAAGAGATCGAAGTGTTCTCCGACTGGTTTTTGAATGTTATAATTCTTGACGTCTGATTTGTGTCCATTTATTGTTTTACGTAGAGACTGTCCAGTTTGACCAATGTACATGGCAGAGGAGCATTGCTGGCACATGATGGCATATATCACATTGGTAGATGTGCAGGTGAATGAGCCTCTGATAGTGTGGCTGATGTGATTAGGCCCTATGATGGTGTCCCCTGAATAGATATGTGGACACATTTGGCAACGGGCTTTGTTGCAAGGAGAGGTTCCTGGGTTAATGTTTTTGTTGTGTGGTGTGTGGTTGCTGGCAAGTATTGGCTTCAGTTGGGGGGGCTGTCTGTAAGCAAGGACTGGCCTTTCTCCCAATATCTGTGAGAGTGATGGTGTGACGAAGTGGGACTGTTCTTAATGTTTCCTCTGAATAGTGTGGGGGTGCCTCAGTTTCCCCTAGGCAGTTCTTAAGTATCTAGGGGGTGGGGTAAGGGTGTATGATCATTGCAGAGCCCTAGAGGGCAGGTGTGTGCAGGAGTCTGGACACAGAGAATGGCCAACTCCCTGTTTCCTGGCAACTGATGGCCTGGGCCCTTCCCCCCCTGCAAGGTGAGAGCTAAAGGGTTGGAGAACAAAGGAATCAGGTGACCACCTGGCCTGGGAAAGGAACAAAGCCCAGAGGAGGAGGGGCTGGAGGGGGTTTTCAGTTTGGGGCTGGCTGGGACATGGAGTGAAGTGCAGACGTGGTTGTCTGGCTCACTGCCCCCCAGAATGGACCCAGCTGAGGGGTCCCGTTCTCTGCACCTGCAAGCTCTGTTTTAGACCATGTTCCTGTAGTCTAATAAACCTTCTGTTTTACTGGCTGGCTGAGAGTCACGTCTGACTGCGAAGTTGGGGTGCAGGACCCTCTGGCTTCCCCAGGAGCACCGCCTGAGCGGACTCGCTGGGGGAAAGCGCACGGAGAGGCAGAGGATGCTGAATGCTCCGAGGTCAGACCCAGGAAGGTGGAAGCTGTGTGAGCTGTGTGTCCTGAAGACAGGCTGCTCACAGAAAGGCGACTACCCCAGAGTCCTGACTGACTTCATGGGGAGCAGTTCCAGAGCATCGCCCAGGGACTCCGTGACAGATGGGTCGTCCTTCAGGATAGGTTTTAGATCCTTGATGATGCATTGGAGACGTTTTAGGTGGGGGCTGAAGGTGATGGTTAGTGGCGTTCTATTTTCTTTGTTGGGCCTGTCCTGTTGTAGAAAACTTCTGGGTACTCTTCTGGCTCTGTCAGTCTGTTTCTTCATGTCAGCAGGTGGGTATTGTAGTTGTAAGAATGCTTGATAGAGATCTCCTAGGTGTTTGTCTCTGTCTGAGGAGTTGGCGCAAATGCGGTTGTATCGTAGAGCTTGGCTGTAGAAAATGGATCGTGTGGTGTGGTCTGGATGAAAGTTGGAGGCATGCAGGTAAGTATAGAGGTCAGTAGGTTTCCAGTATAGGGTGGTGTTTATATGACCATCGCTTAAAAGCACAGTAGTGTCCAGGAATTGGATCTCTTGTGTGGATGGTGGGATGGAAATTGTGAACAGAACAGAACAGGGAATGATCAAGTGATCCATGGGACACCATTCTGCCCATACTGTTATGAGAAGCAGTAAACAAGCCTTCCTTATCTACTTTCTCCACATCAGTCATGATTTTATAGACCTCAATTATATCTCCTCTTAGCTGAAAAGACCCAGTCCCATTAATCTCTCCTCATATGGAAGCCATTCCACACCTTTGTAGTTATACTGGTAAAACCCCTCATATTGACACAATTATATGGGCTTGGCTACACTTACGTTTCATAGACCTCTAACTTGCTGGCTCACGGGTGTGAAGAATCACCCCTTTGAGCGCAGCAAGTCAGAGCGCTTTAAAGCACTAGTATAAACAGGCTCCCAGCGCTCTGAGCCAATCCCCTCGTGGAGATGGAGTACCAGGAGCGCTGGGAGAGCTCTCTCCCAGTGCTCGCACGTGACCAGACTCGCAGGTCAAAGCGCTGCCAGGGGAGTGTTCCCTTGACAGCGCTTTGAAGTTTCCAGTGTAGCCACGCCATAAAGGTGCCTTACACCAGTATCACTTTTTCCCTTTCCCATAAAGGAATAGCTATACTGGTATAAAGCACCTTTGTAGTGATATAACTATGTCCACACTACCAGGGTCGTACCACTTTAACTATTCTGATAGAGCTAAAGCAGTACAACAATCCAGTGTAGACAATGTACAGCTAAGCTCGGAATACCAAGGAGTCAGTATGCTAGATGCTGTTCTTTACTTACCTTTTTACAAATCATGAGGATTGGTGCTGCAGTCACGGAATGCAGTAAACTGCATTACACCAAATACACCAGTAGCAAAAGTGAGTGCAAAAACAAGGCTTTTTGTGCATTGGTTTTTCATGATTTTGCTCTTGCAGGGACCAGACGAGAATGCCTGTCAGGGGAGGCGTATTAAGTATTCCTTGGATGCTGCTAAAGCCGCCTTTCGTTGACTAGAAAAAGCTTTCCCGGAACAATAATCATTCATACCGTCTCTTAAGTGTGTCTAAATCAGAGAGCGGCTTGCAATTAAACACCTGCATGGAAAGGCAGCGGAAAGCAAAGCACCAAAATACAGAGTTGACTCATGCAGCCCGCTGTGTTCTCATGAGATAATAGGGCTGCAATCATGCGTGGTCCCTGGAGTTTGTAAAGGACCCAGTCACTTGGAGCGCTGCCCTTTCCTGGCTGGAATATGTCAGGTCACAATTATGGGGCACTTCTGGCGGAGCGGCGGGGGCTTGAAAAATGGATCTTTGGAGGTCCTGCTTTCGCCCAAGCGTCAGGGGCCTGTGAGTACGTTTACACTGCAATAAAAGACCGGGTCAACTAACTCCGGATCATGGGGCTGCAGGGTTAAAAATAGCAGTGTAGACATTCTGGCTAGGGCTGGAGCCTTGGGCTTGGAAACCCAGTGAGGGGGGAAGGTCTCGTATTCCCGGCTACAGGTCATGGTCAAACATCGACACTTCTATTTATAGCCCCGCAGCCTGAGTCAATTGACCCACGTTTGGAGACTCCGAGCTGTGGGTTTTACTTTCCAGTGTACACGTACCGCACGTGCGACTGCTGCAGCAGTTGTGCCGGGTGTCCGTACAACATAGGATCATAGAAGATCAGGGTTGGAAGGGACCTCAGGAGGTCATCGAGTCCAACCCCTGCTCAAAGCAGGACCAAGCCCAACATGTCCTCATTGCAGTGCTATAGCAAACACCGTACGTTCCCTGCAGAGAGAGTGGGATCACACCCTCCTTTCAGCGCCAGGCTGTCACCAGATGGTTAACAACAGTTCTGTCAGCAAAATGCATTTCACTGCAGTACTGATCCCTTGCACCCTGTCACAGAGGAGCGGCAGTGCTCCTTCCATCCCAGCCCTTTCCAACTCCGCCGCCGGGAAGCCTCCGCGTCTTCTGTCACCAACGCACTGTCGTGCTCCCCAGTGATTCTGCTGGCATAAAGAACCGTGGGGAATCATTGTCTCCTCCGGAGAAGTACAAATGTTCCGCTGCTTGGAGTGGCAGGGTGGAGCCAGGCAGCCTTCATCTGTGGGCCTCGAGCCAGACAGAGCCTAATGCTTCCTTCTAGCATGTCACAGCCAATGGCAAATAGTTTGTATTTTCTTTGGCGTCTGTGCATCTGTGGGACAATGGCACAAGTGGCGCCGGCTTCTTCTCTTTGTGATTGCTTGGGTAGCTAAGGCACTGGCCTGGAAGATGTGGGTTTGTTTCCTGGCTCTGCCCCAGGCTACTTGTGTGACCTTGGGCACGTCACTTAGGGTACAACTTTCAAAAACACCTCAATGATTTAGATAACTAAGGGTTTGTCTACTACACAGCCCGTAGAAGCCAGCCTCCAAGCTGGGGTCCACAGACTTGGGCTTGCGCTGTGGGGCTAAAAATAGATGTGTGAAAGTTGCGGCTTGAGCCCACTCTACTGCCTACGCTTCAGTATCGGAGCCACGACGTCTACACGGCTATTTTTAGTGACATAGCTTGAGCCCCATGAGCCTAAGTCTGTTGACCTCAACTCTGAGACGTGTAGACCTACCCTAAGTCCCATTTTCAAAAGCAACATTCCATCTTCTGTCTACACTGCATTGTAAACCTGGGCTCACACTCAGCTTTGAGCCCATCCCTCCCTGCTGTCCTATACATCTTGGTGTGACTCATGTCAGCAAGCACTCAGGACCTCCGTCCTGGGCCCAACCAAGGGCGTGGTCAGAGCCTGAGTCCAAGTCCTGTCATTTTGAAGTGTAGACGCTGCACAAGCGCTGATCTAAGTCAGAAGGTCTGCGTAGTGCAGTATGGATGCATTAGCACAGGTGTGAGACTTGGAAACCCAGGTTTAGAATGCAGTGCAGATGCTCAAACATAGTCTTGGAAACCACAACCGGTTTCCAGTGCATTGTAGACATACCCTTAGGAACCTAATTGAATGTCAATGGAACCAAGACTTGTAAATAACTAAATTATTTTTGAAATTTGAGATTTAGGCAGTTTTGGAAATTTTATCTTTAGTTGTTCTGTGCCTCAGTTTCCCCTGTGTAAAATAGAGATAGCCAGTCTTCCGTCGTCTGTCTTGCCTATTCAGATGCTTAGCTCCTGGTGGCAGGCACGATTTCTTAATACATGTAAGCACTGCCCAGCACAATGGGGTCTGGATGTTGGTTTGGGACTCTATAGTTGCTACTCTGATACAAATAGTAACAATTAGAGCTGGGAAGATAATGATTTACCCGTCCCAAGAAAATATTTGAGATTTTGAAAATTTTCCGATACTGAATCACAAAAAAAGTTTAAAACTAGAAAACATTCATTAACCAACAAACCATCTCTCTCTCTCTCTCATTTAGTTTGCAGTAATTGAAACATTTCATTTCTATTTCAACCAGTTTTCCCTAAACCAATATTTTTTAAACTATAATTAGCTAAGATTTTTAAATGAAAAAACATTTTCAACTCGGCAGTTGGAAGGTTTTGCTTAGAAAATGTCCCAAGATGTTCGAGAATTTCAAATCCCTCCCCCAAACCCCCAAATGTTTCAAATAGAAAAACTCATAAGTGTTTTGCTTTCAACTAATCAACATCTTTTTATGGGAAAGTAATTTGTTGGAAAATTCCCGACTGGCTTTAGTAATAACAACACTCGGAGCAGAGCTGCAGCTCTTTAGGCTGGGCCTGTCCCTGTTTTCCCCGGTAGCTACGTTTAGGAGGCTTCCATCCCCTTTACCTGCTCTGCATAGATCATTTTGCAGCTTTAAATACAGGAAGCCTGTTGTGCACGTCAGTCCAGACTCCCAAATTGCTTTACACCCAGGTAACGTCACAGATGTAAGTGGAGTTATTTCTCATGTACATCGGTGTAAATGTGAGGAGAATCGGGTCTGCAATGTTCTGTTTTGGGTGTAGTTGCAGGGTTCCATTCCAGAATTGGACCTTACACTTGACCTCAGATGTATCCCTTCTTTCTCTGAGGAAGGCTGGTGGAAACACTCTTTTTGTGCTCTCCATCCTTTTTATATGGCCTTATCTCAGCTCCTGCCATCAATTAAAAGATTAGAGTCATAGATTCTAAGGCCAGAAGGGACCACTGTGGTCATCTGGTCTAATCTTCTGGATAACTCAGACCACAAACCTTCCCTGAATGTATTTGCACCACAGCAGATCTGTTAGAAAAACATCCCATCTTGATTTTAAAAACTCACAGTGGTGGCAAATCCACTACAGCACGTGGTAAACTGTTTCAACAATGAATTACTCTCACTGTTAAAAATGTATGCCTTATTTCCAATGCTCTCTGTCTCTCTTCCTGGAAGGCACAGAGCTTTCGATGTTTTCTTTTCACCTGGTAGAAACCTCTCTGTTTGGAGCTGTCAGTCCTGATGGGATCTATTGCATGTAAAGGGCTGAGTTGCCTCTTGGTTACATAATGGGAAGGCATAAAGTCCTGGCTCTGCAACTGAGTTGCCATGTGATCATGGCAAGTCACTTCTCCTTGGATATGTCTACATTGCATTGTAAGCCCAGTCTGTGGGACTCGGGCTTGTGGACTTGGTGTTTCCAAGCCCATCCTTGAGCATCCACTCTGCATTGTAAACCTGGATTTAGAGTTGCTGGACCCAGTCTCAGAGCCATGCTAATGTGTCCATACTGCACAAAACAGACTTTTTGGCTCAGATGTGCTGCTTCAGCTGCGTCCACCCTGCAAAATGACAGGGCTTGGTCGTGAGTCGCAATGGGACTCAGGTTCTGACCCATCCCCCTTGCAGTGTCCTAGGACATGGGTCCTGAGTACTTGCTGACCCAAGTCAGACTGATTTGTGTGTGGACAGAAGGGAGACTTGGACATAAACCTGTGTCAGAACCTGGGCTTCGTGTGCAGTGTAGACACCCCCCGTGCTTTGGTTCACAGCTGTAAAAATGAGGATAGTGACATTGGCCAGTCTCACAGTGGGGCAGGCTGTGAGGATGAATTCGGTAATATCTGTACCTCCCGTTGAACAAGCTAATTGTTGTGCATTACTGTTATTGCATGCCTCTGGTTAACTGGGGAGCCTGGGGTCGGCCTGTACCTTGCCTTTGCCCTGAAATCTCAGGGCTTCCTGTTTCTGTTTTATCCGCCCTGGCTGTGACCTTGGCGTTGCAGCGATCCGTTTTGTAAGTCAACTGCAATGTTGTTAGCACAGGCGCTAGTTTCCTCGGGCTCAGGGTGTGCACAACTCCGCGCTCCACCCCAGGCCGCCCCCACCCGACCCTTTCCCCCAAGCCCCGCCCGTTCCCACAGCCCTGCTCCTCCCTTGTTCCCTGTCCTAGTCCTGTCCTGCCTGCTCCAGCCCTGCTCCCGCACTGGCCTCCTGACTCCAGCTCCGTTCCCCCAGCTCCGGCCTCTTGCCTCTGGATCCTGATTTTTGACTTCTGCTTCAACCACAAGACCAGGCGCCTGCTCCAACCATTAGGCCTGACCTCCCACGTTCCGGATCGTAGGGTTGCCACCTTTCTAATAGTAGTTAACCAGACCCCCTGCCCTACGCCTTCTCCCAATACCCTGCCCCTTCTCTGCCTCTTCCCTCAAGCCCCCGCCTCCTTCTCCACCTCTTCCCTTGAGACCCCGCCACTGTTCCACCTCTTCCCCCCAAGGGCCCACCCCATCGCTTGCTCCCCTCCCACCGCCCCATCGCTCACTGGATCGTCTCCACCTCCCTTCCTCCCCCAGCAGGGCTCCCTCTGCTTCGGGGCTGGGACGGGAGCTGCTGCAACCTCACAAGGAGCCTGCCTGAAGACAGGAGATGGCCCCAGCTGAGCAGCGGCTGGCGCGGGTTAATGACCCAATGATTCCCCCTGCTCCGTACCCTTACCCCCTTGCTCTATACCCAGATCTGTGACATGTGCTGCCCATGCACATCCGTCCGGCTCCGCTCTGGCTCGGCAGGGGCAGGAAGGAGATATGGCGCCGTACAGGCCTCTCTGCTTAGGTCAATTCCCATCATCCCAGCCTCAGGCTAGAGCCTTGCACTCGACCTCAGCGTCCTCGGCTTGGAGACACGGGGCTCTGCCGGTGGAACCAGCGCCTCCGCCAGCCGCAGAGTCAGACTGAGAGCAGCCGGAGCCAGGAGATTCCCCACTTGGCATCCAGCGTCTGACGGCACCTTCCCTGCCTCCTAAGGGAAGAGCACCCGTGTACAGACACAGCTAGGCGAGGCTGTTACTCAGCAGCACGCCGATACACGCTGGCACAACGCCAATCTTTGTGATGAGTTAAAACGACTCCGGTTTGCCGCAGAATTCATTGCCGCTTGGTCTTGGCTCTACATGTACAAGTTATTGCCGTGAACTCCAAGTCTTCAGTCGTTCGCGCGTCCCGGAGAGCCCGGACTGTCTCACCTCCTCCTTTCCTTTATTTCCCTCGGAATCAAACTCTGCAGCATGCAAACCCGTGATTCTCTCGCTGACCCCTAGATGGTGCAATTTAGCATAAAAAGCCTCAGGAAAATGAAGTCATTGATAGTGTCCGCAATACTCAAACGGCGGCAACCGGCGGGCTTTGCAATCCGCTAGGGAACATGAGAGCGTTATGCAGAGCAAGCCTTCCTTCCTGGCTGAAGGGCAGTCTGACTCACGGCGCCTACCTGGCTCAACGGGTGCAAATGGTTGTGTCTGTGGAGCCATCTCTGCTGCAGCTGCTGGTCCCAGCCCCTTGCCCATCCAGTTTGTGTCACGCTCAGCCCCCTCCTTCCTGCCCAGCCCACCCAGGTGCGGTGTCTCGCCCCATCCCTGAAAGGGGTCATGAGCTACCGGAAGTGGGGTGAGACCAGGCAGACCCATGGGGTTGGGGGGAGCCTAGTGACGGAGCCAGCCCCACAGCAGCAGAGAGGAGCAGAGTGGGCTGCCCAGCTGCCCAGTGTCCCCGCTGAGGTTGGCTCCGTGGCCCCTGCCGCTGCCAAGCGTGTGCATGGTCTGTAATGTGTGTTCGCCTGCGGGTGCCACTGTTTACAGCTGAGGATCTGCTCCTGGAAGTCAGAGCAGTAACTTGCGTAGCTGAATCCAAGACCCTGTGACCAAGGTGCAAACTTTTCCCCCAAAACGTGAATCCAACCCAATACTTTTTTTCCAGTGGATTGTAAATATCTAGATAGTAAATAAGCTGTAGGCTACTGACTCCAGGTCCCGGCTTGAGACACCTAAGCTACTGTGGTATTTCTACCCAGCTTGAAACTCTCACCAGGAAGTCCAGTAATGTAAGCGCTTCCCTCTGATCCCCAGATCAAAGATGTGCCGTCTGGGTGCTTATTTGAACTGACCCTCCAGAACTTTTGAAGTTCTCCTGTCTTCAGTTCTCACCTGATAAACTTACTACTATGAGACAGGTTTCAGAATAGCAGCCGTGTTAGTCTGTATTCGCAAAAAGAAAAGGAGTACAAGTACTCCTTTTCTTTTTGGGGAATAGTAAGGCTTACATCTACATTGTCTTAAATTTAGACTTGAGGTACCCTCAACATGGTTTCCTATGGTAAAAATGTTGTTATGATTCTATCCTGCAATGGACATGCTCCGTTTATTACAGCCTTGAGCTTTCTGAGAGCTTAAGTGGGCAAGCCAGGAATTACCAGACACTGGCATCTCACACCCCTGCTGCTGAGCAGGTGTTATGGCAAGCCTGCCTCAGTTTCCCCCTTTTTGGCCAGTCACCCTCTTGGGGCTGTAAAGAGACTAGTGACCCAGGAGGCCAGTAAACCTAGCGAAGGCTCTACAGTCTCTTGGTTTTCAGACTCCTTTGTTCCACAGGCCTTAATAACCCCACTGTTGGGCCTGCCCACCCATCTCTGTTCCAACCCAGGAACCCTCTATGAAGCAGTTGGAACCAGCCTCTCCCAATTCCTTGCTGCTTCTCTGGGCTGCTTCCTACTATGCCTCTCTGACAAGCTGTTTCTTAGACTCATGCTCCATAATTCTCTTCTTCTAGAGGTCCAGTTATGTGGGTGGCTTCCTGTGGCTAAAGGAGCCAGCTCTTTGTAGTCCTCAGGCTCTCTGGCAGCTGTTCTTCCTTCCTGCCCTGCAATCTCTTTCTCACCCATCTAGGGTGACCAGATGTCCTGATTTTATATGGACAGTCCTGATATATTGTGATTTTTCTTATATAGGTGTCTATTACCCCCCACACTCTGTCCCGATTTTTTATACTTGCTATCTGGTCACCCTACACCCATCAGCCACAGCTGAGGAGGCAGATGTTCCTGTTCACCTTTTAGCAGCTGGGACAGCCAGGGATCTGACAGTCCATGGGGCAATAAGCCCAGTCCTGCATGTGGCTGAGCACCCATGGATGGCACTGGGCACACTTAGGCCTCGTTGACCTCCATGAGAATCGAGGGTGGGTCAGCCAGTTTGGTCTAGCAACATCTAGGTTGGGTCGTGGTCTCACCCAGTGGCCCCTCACTCATGTGCCTGTCCAGTGTGACAATGGCTAATGTATGGAAACCACAAACTCTCATGTGACAGATATTGTCTCACCTGGTCCTTGTACTCCCCCATCAGCCTGTCCCATATCCACCTCTTAGATTGTAAGATCTTTGCAGCAAGGACTGTCTTTTTGTTCTGTGTCTGTACAGCACCTAGTGCCATGGGGTCGTGGTCCATGACTGGAGGTCCTAGGAGCTACCACAATACAGTGATTTATTATTAATACCATCCCATGTCCTGCAAAGGCCCCTATGGCTTGTGGGACATGCCTGGGTGCCAAAGCTCTTTTGGGGGCTGGCAGCTCCAAACAAGAAATGAGGGTGGTTGCTTGACTTCATGCCTACTTGGTATAGGCCTCAGATACCTGGCTGGTGACCATGCAGTCATTGCTTGGGCGATGTCTGGGAACCCTGCAGTGCTCCTGCAACTGAAACACACTCTCCCTTGAGCCTGTCACGAGCATCAGGCAGCCCTCCCGGCCTCCCACTGAAGTAGGACTGTCCCAGGTGGCTGAGTGCAGCAGCTTTTCACGCTGACAGTTATTGCAGAGTGTGCAATGGCAGCAGAGCAGAGAGACTGTTTCCCCTCCGCCCCTTGCAGATTTCACATTGGACACCTCTCCGGTCAGCTGGGCAAAGCCCCTGTATCAGTCCGAGATCTCTACCCCAAGGTGTGCCAGATGGGGCAAGTATTTGGTAAGTACAGCTGCAACAGACTCCTTTGCTATTAACCCCTTCCCTGATGGCTGAAAGAGCTCTTTCTCCAGTCCCCACCCAAATGCCGGGCATCATTGGTGTGAGCACACACAGAGTAAGGAGCTCAGCAGGATTCCAAGCCCTTTGGCCAGAGAGAGGCTCCAGGCACAGCTGGGAGAGTGGCTAATGAGAGAGCGGCAGATTTCTCCTCCAAGCTCAGCAACGTACAGGTGACGGCAGTGGTGGATAGGGGAATCCGCACCTTGCCTGCACCTGCTCTGTCCTTGGGGCAGCGGACAGGGCCGCACAACAAGGGGGAGTCTGAAAACATAAAAGGAAATCCTTGAAGAAATGTCATTCTTGGCCCTTCCAATGGCCTGTGACACCTGGCTTCATTAGCATGATCATGCCCTCATCTCTCAGCGAAGGAATAAGCTCAAGTCCAAGGCATAAATTCATTGTGGTGTCAGCAGGAACAAATTCCATAGACTCCAGTGAGAGCCTTGCTCACTTTATACCAGAGGTGAATTGGGCTCCCAGTCTCTGGATGCCAGTATGTGATGGCGAGGCTCCCTCCCCACCCCTCGCCCTTCCATAGCACCCTCCATCTGAGGATCTCAAAGCTCTTTGCAGACGTTAATGAATTAAACCTCCTAAGAGCCCTGCGAGGTAGGTAAGGTTTGTGTATGGGGAATCCTCTGCTCACTACTGAGATACAGTCACCTCTTGGATGAAACGCAACTGATGTTTAGCAACACACAGCAATGCTACAGGGACGTTTAGGAGAGGAAATAACAAAGAATATCTTGTGCAATGTGTCCCTCGATCTCAGAGGTGAGGAGCACCTGAAACTGCCATTCAGTTCGATTAACAGAGGATGCCCAGGCCCCATATAGGTCGAATGGAATTGCCTGAGTTGAAATTTGTCCATGACACCCAGGCTGGCTGGAAGTTAAAGGGAGTGAAAAATGAGAAGGAATTAGTGGCAGTCTGGCCTTCGTGCCCACTAGGGAAGGGCATTAAATGAACTTTTCACACACTTCTGTGAGGAAGTGCAGTGCCACCACCTCTGGGTACAGAGGAGGAAACTAAGGTACAGAAAGACCAGGTAACTTGTGCCAGGTCACACAGGGAGTTTGCAGCAGCAGAAATTTGCTCCTAGGCTCCCAAGTCGTAGGCTAGTGCTCTAACCATCGGCCCTGCCTTCATCTCTTTATCTAGTCTAATATAAGTGTTGATGTTCTCATTATCCTATTTTTTGATCCTATTGGCCTCAACGATACTTTGTGGCAGTGAGTTGCACAAGCTGATTATGCATTGTGTATAGAACTATTGTGCTTTCATCAGTTTAAAATTTGCTTCCTTTCAGATTCCCTGGATGTCCTCCAGTTTTTGTATTATTAGCAGGAATACCTGATGTATGTAGCTTCTTGATACAGCTAGTCATGGGTTTCAGTACTACAGCAATCTGCACTCTAATATTTCAGTGCAATCTTCAACCTAATCTTTTAATTAAGTTATCTAAACAGGCAGCCCTTATCTGGGGATTGTTTTATCAAGGAATCAGATTCACATTTTTCACTATCTCATTTTAGTAGAAGGTAAAAAAAAATATTTCCCGAGTCTCCTGTTTTGAAGTTCAGAACAAAATCACAGAATGAGCACTGAAGTACAGGCCAATGCGTTCCCTAGTTCCACTCAGCTAACAAACTAACTTAGAATGGGTAATGACTAGATCTGGTCAGGAATTTCTGACCAAACTATTTTTCCAGAAATGCTGATTCATCAAAACCAAAACTTTTTGCAGGGAAGGTTCTGTTCTGATAAATTTCTTGACTCAACATATCCCATTTTGACATTATGAAACAAAAATTCTGATTTTCCGAATCTAAACAAATTTCTGTTCAACTAGAAGTTTAATCTAATTAGACTGAAGATATATCTATGCTAAAAATGGTATGTCTGTAGTGCATCAGTGTAGACACTCATGACAGCTACCAGTCGCTATAGTTAATCCACCTCCCCTAGAGACGATAGTTAGGTCTAGGTGAGAATTCTTCCATTGACCTAGCACTGTTTACCTTGGGGTAGACTTAAGTACGTCTTTCAGGGATGTGGATTTTTCACATCTCTGCGAGACAGAGCTAGGTCCATGTAACTTTTCAGTGTAGACCAGCCCTAAAGAAAATTTTTTTAAAAAGCACAAAGTCAAAATCTGAAGTTTTGAAATGAAAGAAAATATTTTAATTGAGCTGAACTTTTTTTCTTTATATCTTCAGTTCACAAAAATTTGAGATTTTAATTTTTCATCCCGATTCAGTATGAGAAAAGTTTTCAAAAATCTAAAAAAAAAATCTCAGAATGGGAAAACTGTTTCCTGTCCAGCTCTAGTAAGGAATCAAGTTAAGCTAAATCTGTGTAAGGTACTCCCAACCCAATTTAAGAGTGTTTGCAAAGGGGTTGCATTGATTTAATCATATTGTTTCTGCAATGAATTGGTTAGATTGATACAGATTTAATGTGTAGACAGTTCTAAGTAATAAACTGCCTGAATTTCTATTTATATAGAGATGCTCCTTGCAGAAACACTGGCCCTGCACCTTCTGTTTTATTATTTGTACAATATCTTTGTTCTCAGCAGAGTAACCTGAAACCAGATCTTCAAGGGTCTGTTCAAAAGAAGCAAGCAAACAAGCTGCAAGTTGACAACATGCCATGTTGTGTGTAATGTACATGGGCCAAAGATTTGGGGGAAGATACTTCCCCGGGAGACCAAATATTCCTCCTATTTGGCAGGAAGGGAAGGTTTTGTTTTTTTAAAGGGCCAGGACTGTATTGAAATTAGTTGCAATAAGCAATGCAAACGTAACAGAATGATGCAACAATTCAAACCTTTGGGATCAAAAGAGAGATATTTAAAGCTCTCTGTATGCATCTATGAGGCTAACACTTTGCAGGCATGAAAATATCTCACACTTGTCTAGCATGTTGCCTCCCTAAGGGCCTCCCAAGCACTTTATGGCTGGTCCATTACACGTGGTAGCACTAAAATACAGCAACCTGCAGGGTGAAGATCAGCCACTAGCTGGGCCATAGCAGTAGACGGCTGTTTAGAATCTATCTAGCCATGTGTGTGTGCAAATCCCTGACTTGAGTCAACAGCCAAACAATCACATGCCCAGCCAGGCTGACAAGGAGACTCTCAGTGTCTGCAGGGAGCAGTCCAGACTGCTTTGTTATGGGCATGCTGGAAAAAACCTCAATCCTACACTGCAGGCAATTCAGCCAACTTGAGAAGCTGAGTGCTCCCACAGAGCCCACCAAGCCCACCAAGCTGGGGAGTGAAAGGAACGTTAGCTCTGAGAATGGGGATGCCATCAGACGTTCAGCTCCAGATTCACAGGCCTCTCTGCCACTTGGCAAAAGAATCTCTTCATGCTACTCAGGACCAATCACTTGAGTGGGTCCAATTCCATCCAGCAGGGGCACCATTGTGCCCATATGCCACCCAATTCTTTTAAGCTGAACCTCCTAAAATCAGAGGATTTCAAATCCAAATCCCCATCTCCAAGAAGGGCCGACTGAAAGTCTCAGAAGTGAATGTAATGACACATAGGGACACCAGGGTTTGCCACCTAGGACTTATAGCATGAAACACACAGGCCTTTGTCACTTGAGCTAAGTAGTACCCCTATCGCTATTAGTAAGTCTCAGATATCAGTCACTGAGGCCATTTGTAGGGGAAAACAATCACACAGACTAAAGACTAAACCAGGATTTTATCTATCTACATTTCAACAGCGTTCCTAGGAGGCACCTCAGTCTGCACCATGAGAATTGTTGTATTGCTCTTAAAGGTCAAAAGAGATTACTGTGTAAAAGACTCTTCATTGTCCAACATGAAACAGTGTTAAAAAGGTTTGGTTTCTGTTAGCCAGAAACTGGGAATGAGCATTCATTCCCTACGGGGCATCTGGCATTGGGCACTGTCAGAAGACAGGATATTGGGCTAGATGGACCACTGGTCTGACCCCGTAGGACCATTCTTATGTTATGTTCTGGTTTGCTTGTTTTTAAATAGAGATCTTGGTTTACTCGATTTTTGTGTTTTTGGCAAACGCCCCCAAAACTTTCATTTTAAAGTTGAAAGTTTATGGATTAAACACAAGAACAAGAAATTAAAGTGAGCATTTATAGTGAAACTGAAGTTGAGTGATTATGCAACTAACAATTAAAACCTTTAAAGCTTTTTTCCTTTGGGAGGAAAAATATTAGAGCCTATTTTCAGAACAACCCTTGTTTGATGAAAAGGAAAGGATTAATTTTACTTTCACTTCAGATGTGTAAAGGGTATTCACTTCTACTGGTTCTAACAACAGACAGATGCAAGGTGGAGGACAGATAGGATAGAGAAGATGGAGCAAATACGGCTTTTGTTAAGGGAAATTAATAGGGAGGAAGCAAAAAGAATGTTAAGGTTTTTAGAACAGCAATTCTCAACCAAAGGTCTGGGGACCCCTGGTGGGCCACAAACAAGTTTTAGGGGGGGTCCATCAAAATCAACCAGATTGCAGAGCCAGCATTAGACTCACTAGGGCACAGGGAGAAAGCCAAATCCCAAGCCCGATCACCCAGGGCTGAAGGCGAAGCCTGAACAAGTTAGTTTTGCAGGGCCCACAGTAGCGTGGGGCCCTGGGAAATTGCCCTGCTTGCTGCCCCCTAACGCTGGCCCTGGATTTTAATCTACGGGATATGCAGAAAAACAGTTGTAATGGTACAGGTGGGCTGTAGAATTTTTATAGCATGTTGCGGGGGAGGGGGCCCTAAGAAACAAAAAGCCTGAAGACCCTGCTTTAGAATAGTCAATGGCTAATCAGTTACAGATAGATGCGTTGGCTGGAAAGCTGACCACAGCCCCTGTTGCTTGGATTCTGGTTTACATTCCCATACAGGGACATCATCTGGTTGGACTTTTTTTTCTTTTTTTCTTTTTAGACAAGACAGGGCAGGTGTGATGCTCTCCTCAGGGAGCCCAGCACTATAAGCTGCTGTATTACCAAGAATCAGCTTTTGCTGGAGCTTAAACTGTGTGTCAACTTCCTGCCATGCCCATCTGTCCACCTCACCAGCTGACTCTTGGAGACTCTGCCAGTCTAAACCTTGTCTTTCAGGTAATGTCAGTGACCCCAGTCTAGGGTGACCAGATGTCCAGATTTTATAGGGACAGTCCTGATTTTTCTGTCATTTTCTTATATAGGCACCTCTTATCCCCCACCTCTTATCCCGATTTTTCACACTTTCTGTCTGGTCACCCTACCCCAGTCCTTGTGTTCCCCAGACATATCTCTCTGCAGTGTCCTGTCCCTCTCACCAGCTGCTCACAGAAATTAACCAAGGCCTCTGTCTCTTTGGAGACAGAGCACCCACCAGGCTGCTGGCTCAGCTGGGGATACCTTCATGACTTCAATATAACAGCATGGAGATGGGTTATAGCAAAACTAAGCATAAGCACTCAGATTTAAGTGATACTAAGCAATAGAAAATAAAAAGAGAGACAGGTCTGGTTACAAACTGAACAAAAAATGTCCTACTTTCTAGTGACTAAAACTGAATTTTAGCAGGTTACAATCTGTGCCTATGCTGCTTTCTCACGCACAGCAAATTACCAGCCATTCAAGCTGGAGGGGCGACCAGACACAGAATCAGAGGGTGCTAATCCCTGTCCCCTAAGGGATGGATAACAAAGGAGGCCCTGTTCTTCCCCTTTTTAGCCCATAAGGCCCTTGAGATATATTCTTTGAAAAATGAACCTAAAGCTCCTCGCCCCTGCTGGTATGCAGACCGCATGCTGTTTCCCTCATTCTCTTGTGGATTAGTTCTCTCAGGTGTTTCGGTTACCTTGTTTACCTGAGAGGCAAATGTACTTTCATTGCCTCTGGCTTGACCTGACAGATTGGCAAACCCACAGTCCTTTGTCTAGGACAAATCTATTTATCTGCTTTGCTCAGATGGCTTGACCTCAGCATATTTCAGGAACATATTTCCAGCCCACATACAGAACTCTTCACACACCAACCTAGGGTTGCCAACTTGGTAATATTTAAAAACTGGACACTCCAGCAGGAGTGCTGGAGCCACCCCTACCCCACCACTTCCCCCAAGCCCCCCCCTTCCCCTGAGGCCCCCATCCAGTCCTCTTTCCCCCTCCCTCCTCTTTTACTCGCAGCTTTTCCCCTCCCATCCTCCACCGCCCAAACCAGGAGGGACTTGCCTACGGAGTCTGGGCTGGGAGCTGGCTGAGCAGTGGCTGGAGAGGGTGAGGACCCTGTGCCTGCCCCGCTCTTAGTAACCAGACTTTGGGCATCCAGTCAGTAGATCTGACTGGACACTCTCACGTTCCCTTTTTGACTGGACTTTCTGGTTGAAAACCGGGCACCTGGCCGTCCTCACCAATCGCACATGCCTCCTGCAACAATATTAATGACCAGTGTGTCACGAGTGACCTTACAAGACACTGGCTAAATATTCTGACAGCCGTGTGTTGGGGGAGCTCTTTTGGTGAAAAGGGGCTCTTAGGGTCTCAGCAGGGCTGTGGCTATTTCATCTTGCCCTGCCGTTGATTTCAGGAGCTGATGTAAAGCTGAGAGAATGAGAGAGAGGCTAGGAGGAAGGCAGGGGGGAAGAAACACAAAAGGAAGGGAACAGAACAGGACCTTATGTACTTTTGCAGTGCTGGCCATTAGGTACCCCCATGGATGAGCCGAGGACAGGGTGTCAGGATATGATTTTCAGGATTCACAAGTGAAAAATAACGTTCTTTGACCCAGAGCAAGACCTAGTGGCCTTCGTCTCAGGAAGCAAGTCCTATCGTCTGCTTTGCTCCTTCTATTTTGGGGCAAGGGAAGAGAAGCTGAGACAAGACAAGCTGGGAGGCAAGGTTGGGTGGGAGAATGGAATGTTTTTCAAAAAATCTTCTCTTAAGAACCCTGGCCCACAAAGGGGAAAGGTGGGTGGCATAGTCAATCCTCATTATCTTGTTCACGAACTAGGTCTCCAAAGGAGCTTCAGTGTACAAATAAACATCTCTCTCTATATATTTGCACAGCAGAGACAAAATGACAGATATTTCTTCTAGTGAAAGAGCAATTTCTGTACCATAAAGGAAAGGAGTAATAGAGTTTATTACTGTACAGTTGTTATATAGGGAGAAAAAGTAGAGATCAAATAAAATTATCCCAAATGCTCCCTCCTCTAAATTATTCAAGTATTTCTCAGCTAAAACCTGAGCAGAGCCGAAGTGAGCACTGCAGCAATCTCGCTTAAATGAATAATTGTTTGGGGAGTTAAACCTCTCCAGGAAAATGACTTTGCCCCTCAAGGAGTCTGTGAGGAGGGTTTATCTCTGCAGCATGCACTGTGGGCAGGCCAGAGAGATGGACTTTGCTCTGCATGCTGCAGTGTGTGGTAATTAAGTGGTGGCCCTCGAGTCAGCAGGAACTGATTTAATTGAGCATGACATTTCAGCAGCCGGGCTGGCTGAACGTCTGGATTTCTTTCATTAAGGCCGGTCCCCTATCTTGAGAGGGGCTTGGCGTTATTTAAAGGCTACTTCAGATCGAGGATCACTAGGCGGGTTGCTGCTGACCCTCGGTCCCTTTCAGAAAATCAGATTTAGGCTGAGCATGGCAGAGGTGAACCAGCCCCACAGCCCCCTTTGCATCTGTGTGTCTGATATTTCTCGACGTGTGTTTGTGGAGGGGGAGTTTGTTCAGAGAGGAGACAGTGCTAGGAAGGAACCTGTGTTTAGGACACTGGCCTGCAAGTGAAGCGCTTAATGCAGCAACAGCTACAGCTCTCTGGGTGGTGGGGGAGGAGGGCCATGGAGCCAAGGGCAGCCTGAGCCCATTCCGTGTGCTACTGGCGAGGCTAGGGTGGAGTGCAATGTAGCAGGCCGTCTGTATGGATCTCCCCAGATCTGCCGGGCTGGTGCTGGGATTCCAACATCCTCCCGCAGAATCCCATAGTCTGTGCTCCTTCCCCTCTCCCATTGTCACAACAGGGCCTGGTTTCTGTACCCTCCCCCTGGCACTGCTGTGTGCGTGTTCTGGGGGAAGTAATGTCCACAGCAGTCACCCACAATCCCATAAACCCTGGACCTCACTCTGCATCCACCATCCAGCTGAACCAAGAAGCCAATGGCTGGATCCCTGCCATTGAACAGCCAATAGAAATAGCAGTCAGCTAATGCAATGGATTCTGTCGGGATAGCCACAGTACACCCGACATAAAACTGTCCGTGTGCTAAGAAACGTACTCCAAAAAATATGATCCACTTTCCCAGACCTGAAGAAGAGCTCTGTGTAAACTCATCTCTCTCACCAAGAGAAGTTGGTCCAATAAGACCTTACCTCTCCCACCTGGTCTCTTCACATTCCTGCAAAATGTTTTAATTTTGATGAAACTGCATTTACCAGCTGAAAACTATTCCATCGGGCCTAAAAAAAGCATGCACCTCAGGAGGACTTAGGCCTTGTCCTTCTGGCCTGGCCTGTGTCCCTCTGGGCTGGCATGTATCGCCAGAGCCCCTGAGCCCCTGTGGTGACTGAGTGCAGTGCAACTCCACCTGCCACGCCAGTTGAAAGCACCTTGAAGATGGCAAATGCTGGACTTCACAATGCTACTCAGATCCAAATCTCTCCAGGTGCTTAAGGTTCATCCAAGCCTAGTTTAGCCCCTGCTGATTGGATGACAGATGGAGACAAAGTGGATCAGAAGCCAAAAGGGGCCTGCAGAGATCCATAGTCTGTAAATTATAACATTGAGGGCTTTAGAAACACAATCACTCCACATCTGCGTACACATATGCAGCACCTCTCATTCATGCAGCTAAATGAGAAGATTGAGATAGTGATTGATCAGCCTCCCCCTGTTGTCTGTGTCTAAAAATGGACCATTCTCAGCCTCCAGATCAGCTAACAGAATACGCGGCAGATGGCTACATCCAAGCAAGCCATATGGGCAGGTAGGTTATGCAGCGAGAGAATGCAGGGGAAAGGATGCGCACCTGCAGTCACAGGCTGTTTGGAAAGCAGTGTGGGAATCAGGGGGGCAGAGCCAGGTACATTGATTGGGCCAGAAGCGAGACACCCCAAATTTTCCAGGAATGGGGGTGAGTTGTGAAGTATCCCAGAGTACTGTGGATGGTGCAAAGGGAGATCTAACAGAGAGTCTAATGCTGTCATCACATGCTATTTTCATCCCTTTCTTAGGGATCAGTCCTGTAAGATGCTGAGCACTTTCACCTCTCATCAACTTCAGCAGCAGTCCCTCACAGTCCCTTAGAGTTGAGGCAAAATTCATACTCATTACCAAGAGGCTAACTAACAAGCTATGAGGAAGTACTTACACAATGTCAGTCACCCAGTCAGAAACAAAGGATGCAGAAACAGTGTCACGACATTGGTCAATCGCATGTTGCAAGCAGCAACTAGTGAAGGATCTGGGAATTCACCGGTTGGGTTGAAGTTATTCCTAGCAAGTGTTTTCTGGAATGAATGTGTGAAACCCCGTCACCTCCAGAGAAAGGGGCTATCTTGGAAAAGGAGGTATAGCGCGCTCAGGTCTGCTCAGAACAAGGCCCCAACTGGTTCTTTTTTTTGACATTTAAGCCCTGACATCAGAATTTTTGAAAGAACGTGGCACTAGAGCTGGTCAGAAAAACATTAATGGAAGCATTTTCCATTGGAGAATGGAATCCCGTTTTAGCCAAATCGCAGTGCAAAATCTTGTCAATTTTGTCAAAATTTCATTTCAGAGGGGGAAGAAAAGGGGAAAAAAGTTCTAACAACATTTTGACATTTCATGATGAAATGTTTCAATTTTCCCTTTCAAAAGGACTTTTTGTATTATATTATAATCGAATATAAATAAAGTCTAAATCAAAACAGGGCTTTCTTAGATGAAGGAAATGTTTCAATGTTACCAAAATGAAATGTTTCAATTTGACCCCAATTTTCCCCTAGTAATTTTATTTTTTGACATTTGCAGGTTTTGTTCCTAATCAGAATGAAAACAGATTTCAGACTCTTGAAATCCACTAGGAAACAGCATTTCCATTCTCTGCACAGCTCCAGTGCTCAGTTTGTTTAAAAATGGGGGCTTTGTGGCAGGGACAGCAACCCAGATCTTAAAAGGCATTATCTGGATTGTGGCTGGCTTTTCATTCCTCCCTCAACAACCTCCTCCACTTCTGTTTCAGTTCTCTCCCTCCTCACTCTCCCCTCTCATCTGATTTCCATCTCTGTGGCCACCCATGGCTGCTTCTGCCCCTCTTCACAACGGATTTCCAGCACTGAAAACCAATTCTTCTACACTGGAGATTTTCCTTTCTCCTCAGTTGGCACGAGGTGCCTTGTGAAGATGTCGGTTTCCTCCTGAGAATTGTTTTAAGATGTCCTATTTTTTTCAGCATAGCAGAACATCCCTAACCTGGACAGAAAGGGGCCATGTGATTCCTTAATACAGGCCTGGCATCTTCTTGGGAAAAGCATTGACTCATTACAGATGATTACATAGTCCCTTGCCATTGCACTTGGTCCTGGGAGGGGCTGATATTCACTTAGCACTGGCAGGATCAGGCCGCTTATAAGGAAGAGACAAAGTTTCTAAATATTAATGGCTTGATTTTTCAGATGTGCCAAGCAATTTGCAACTCCCGTTGACTGGAGATGGAGCAGTGGAAAGTCTGGATCCTTTGACAATATGGCCAGAATTAACCTCTTTCCTCTCCACTTCACTGTGGGTAGGTCCTCACTGCAGATTTAACTTGGGCTCTGTCATAAATAGAAAGGGAAGGGTAACCACCATTTTGTATACAGTGCTATAAAATCCCTCCTGGCCAGAGGCAAAACCCTTTCACCTGTAAAGGGTTAAGAAGCTAAGGTAACCCAGCTGGCACCTGACCCAAAATGACCAATGAGAGGACAAGATACTTTCAAATCTGGAGAGGGGGAACAAAGGGTTGGTCTGTCTGTGTGATGCTTTTGCCGGGAACAGATCAGGAATGCAGCCTTACAACTCCTGTTAAATTAGTAAATAATCTAGCTAGAAATGCGTTAGATTTCCCTTTGTTTAATGGCTGGTAAAATAAGCTGTGCTGTATGGAATGTATATTCCTGTTTTTGTGTCTTTTTGTAATTTAAGATTTTGCCTAGAGGGATTCTCTATGTTTTGAATCTGATTACCCTGTAAGGTATTTACCATCCTGATTTTACAGAGGTGATTCTTTTACCTTTTCTTTAATTAAAATTCTTCTTTTAAGAACCTGATTGATTTTTCATTGTTCTTAAAATCCAAGGGTTTGGGTCTGTGTTCACCTGTACAAATTGGTGAGGATTATTATCAAGCCTTCCCCAGGAAAGGGGGTGTAGGGCTTGGGGGGATATTTTGGGGGGAAGACATCTCCAAGTGGGCTCTTTCCCTGTTCTTTGTTTAAAATGCTTCGTGGTGGCAGCATACGGTTCAAGGACAAGGCAAAGTTTGTACCTTGGGGAAGTTTTTAACCTAAGCTGGTAAGAATAAGCTTAGGGGGTCTTTCATTCAGGTCCCCGCATCTGTACTCTAGAGTTCAGAGTGGGGAAGGAACCTTGACAGGCTCTTCCCTGGGTCTCTGTGGGCTTTGATCCTGGGCTTGCTTACCCAGCTGATGGTATAGGTTAGTGCCTGGGTTTCCTTTTAAGTAGAGGTCTAACCAGCAATCTTTGCACTGCAGATGTGTCAGGATCCCAAGAAGGGCAGTCAGGACCAAGGGCAAACCTGAGTCTGGGAGTGGCGAAGGAGTTCGTGGTCAGGTTCCAGGCTGGGAATACCAAGGGTTAGAGTCTGAGTCAGGTAACAGGGACCGAGTTAGGAGACGAAGTCCAAATCAAGCCAAGGTCAAGCCAGGAGTTCAGGAACAAGGAGCAGGAATGGTCACAGCTGCTACAGAAAATCCACGCTGTTCCCTGGATGTTTCCTGGAATGTCCCATGGGTTCATATAGAGCAGGGAGCCAATCAGTAGCCATGAGGCTGTTGTCTGTCAAACCCATGAGGTGGAGCATCCCCTGGTCGGTGTCCACAGAGGGTCGTGGAAAGCAGAATGTGAGATGACAACAGCTGCTGCAGGGTGATAGCCTGGAGATACCAGCTGTCTGGTAGCTCTGCAGGCCTGGGTTCTAGACCCATGGGGCCTTATAGAATGTACCTAAGGCAGAGATAATCCTTCTAACAGTCCTTCAGGGACTGTAATTTCCTGTCCTTCTATGTACTCACTTCCTATCATTGGATGCCACCTAATGGTTTATATAAACTCAGTTGGGGTTCAAACCTCTCATGCAGCCTGCTCCATTTCTGCACAGGTAGGTTTACTCAAGCAGCACCAGAGCAGAGGTACTGTGGGGTGGGGGAGATTCTCAGCCCAGTCTGCTGCTAGCTGGCCAAAGACTATTGCTCCACGGGAACTCTGCTGCAAGTTCAGAGCCATCATGATTTGGAGAGATGCACTTGCAATTAGCACCTCTAAAAGAACATCTCTGAGGGGGTAGAGGGATTAAACAGATGGCAATTCAGTGCTGGCAGAGAATAAAGAACATGAAGGGTGAACACTGCAAGGTGCAAGAGGAGAATGACAGGTCCCGAAACTACCTGCCCCTGCTATGTAACAGCTGTTCAGTACTGCTCTGGGTATAGAGCCCACTGTCATCCTTGATGGGCTTTTGAGTGTGCTTCTGATTAACTGCTCGTGCCAGAAAGGGCAACAATATACAGCTGAATCTTGAAGACCATCTTTGAAGCATTGTGAATTCATAGATAGTATCGTGTCCAAATGCAGTTGAAATTGAGCGGAAGTCACCGTATTTGCAAAATATTGTGTTTTTCCACTGCTCAGCTAACTCTCTATGGGTAACCATGGGAGCTGGCTGAATAGCAGAATAACTGAGGGATAGAAAAAGAAATGAGTATGTTTTGCAATCACTACCCTTTTCTTTGTGGGTATTCAGACCGCTGTGGGGCATGCGTGAAAAGATTCATGGATCTGGAAAACAATCCAGACCAGAAGGGAAGATCACAATGGGGAGAGCCATGTTTGTATGTACTCAGACGCACATGGGGCAGCATGCAGCTACATTCCAGCTCTTTGTAATTAGAGATGACAACTGTGATTCTCTAGCTATTTACACAGCCATTACCTTAGGGATGCTATTTTATTGAGTATACACAGTGCACTTAGATTTACTCTGCAAATTTCCTCCAAAATCCCTAACTGATTTGAAAGCTGCTTCAGATAAACTGATTTTAAAAAAAACTGGCTGCATCCGTAACACAGACCAGGCTCCTGGCAGCATGAAACATTCACATTGAACTGGATTCAGAACCTGTCAGAGGTGAGTTTGAAACTGGTCCAGTGAAAAATGTTCAAGCCACCCAGAGCTTGGTCTATGCTGAGATTCCAATGGGTCTTCAAATCAGCATAGCTGTTGCAGGTTAGACTTTAGGGACCAGGACCAGCCAAGTCTCAAAGGAACAAAGAGCAGTGGATGGGACAAAGCCTATTTTAAAGGGTCAGCAATTCACAGACTTGTGTATTTTAAGGTCAGAAAGGGCCATCAGATCATTTAGCCTGGCCTCCTGCATGCACGAGCCAAAATATTTCATGATGGCTAAAGCATCTCTTCCAACAAGGCAATGCATAATGCATCATTCATGGTGCCAGATCATCCATTTGCATCGCTGTGTATGATACTTTCCAGGATCAACACTGCGCTATGGGACAAAGGGGCTTCTCCATTGCCTTGCTACCGAATGTGAGACAGCAGGCACAAAATAAGGAACACCACTTAAGGGCTGAGTGGTCCCTTGCTGAAAGCCGGTGTAAAATGTAACTGGCTTTGCACTCACAACTCCCCTGACTTTTCTACCTGATCCTATGTTGTACTAAGACGCTGGTTTTTCCCCACCAATTGCAACATTTTCCCCACCAACCTTCTTGATGCTTCTTTTGACCCATGCAGTGGACTCCCACCTACACAGTACCACTTGACTGCTGTTTGGCGGAATTACCGGAACCCCATCAGCTCCTCTCTTCAGGCTCACCTGGGGAATTCCCACCCTCCCAGTACCCAATCAGAGCTGCCCTCAATAAGTCATATGCCAGGCACATTTCCCTGCACTGTGATTCCCCTTTGCTCCAACAGTTCCTGCTAGTGCGTTCTGTGCCAAGTGTCTCTTTGCTTCCCATGGTGATGTGTGCCCGATTACATCATTCTGGGTCGCGTTTCTAATGCAAACTGCCAGGACATGGACACGACATAGTGATGGAGAGCCTCCAAGATCCAACGTCTCCCAGAGCCAAGCGGCAGCTTCTGCAGGGTGGGAAGAGGAAGGCAAGGCTTGTAAGAGGGTCACAACCCTGGGTCATTGGCTTGGGACGGTCTCTGGTGAAGAGTCCTGTAATAGTCCCTGCCGCCTCCCACACACCTCCTTGCAGCCAGTGGTGCCTCTGTTGCACCCAGCTCAGTTTTCCCTTCTTTTAGGGCTCCCTAAGCCTCCCACACAGCCTTCTCTCTGTTCAAAACGCCTGCCTAGGGCCTGGATTTTTTCCTACCAAAGTTGAAAAGAAAATGCAAAGTGCCTAAGACTACAAAGTACAGCTCAATCCCCTGCTTTTAGCAGGCCACTCCCACTCTACCGGGCTGGAGTCTTGTTCCTCTGGAGTCTCAGACTCAGTCCTGGCATGTCTCCCCTTTTCCCAGGAGACGATCCAAGTCTTTTGGTTCCTGAAGTCTCAGACTCTTCTGCAGCCTTCAAGAGCCTTCTACACTTACAGTGGGGTGTGAAGTACAGACATTGCCTGGCAAGTGAGCACAGGTATACATAGCAGTATAGATGGTGAGGCACTGCTTTGGAGAGCATAGTATGGACATGCCAGAACCCTCGGGTATATACCCGACACTGCTCTCCACACGTCCAAGCAGTGCCTTCCCCATCTACACAGCTATTTTTAGCATTGTAGTGTCCCACAGCCTTCCCGCTGCCGGAGCCTTTCACCACTGCCAGAGCCTCTCACTGCCCCATGTAGTTACATGCCACAGTGTGGACGCAGCCACTGCGGTGTGTAGCTACATGTACCCCACATGTTGCTGCAAGTGCAGACAAGGCCTAACTCTATCTGCAGTCTCACTCTCCTCCTGTTCCCTGTTCCTCGCTGGCTCCTCACAGAGACCAGCTGCCCTCTCTATATCAGGCCCCAACAAGCGGCTGTTAATGAGGCACATGGGGGCTGGACCAGCTCCCTGGTAAGGGGTCCAGTCCACCCTGTGAATTATTCCAACAGGCCGAGCCAATAGAGCTCTCTGCCTGGCTAACTCCACCGCTAGCTTTGCGAAGAAGCATTTCACAGCTGTGACAAGCCCAGGTAGCTCCCAGACTGAGCTTCCTCCTCCTCCATCCCTGTCATCTTGCCATCATTTGCGAGAGCTAAACGAGAGCAGAGCACCATTAGTGTCCATTGCATTTTACAGATTTCCAATTTCAGACCCTTGTGCCAAGGAATCGACTGCCCTCTCTGCAGAGTGCAAGCACAGAAACAGGGCCAGATGCACTGGAGCAACGCTCCTGAAGTCAATGGAGCTACTCCAGATTTACCCAGGAAGTAAGATCAGAACTTGTCCTATCACCAGTGCATGGATCTTGGTTAAGACAGAGCTGGTTGCGCAATGCATTGCCAACATGGGATTGGGTGGATTTGGCTCTACATGGCCCAATGTACAGTGGCTCACACCATTCCATGCGCTAGGGAGACAATTCAGCCTCCTTGTTTCCTGCAGTGCAAACAATGTGCTATGTTCTGGTACTAGAATCCAGGCTGCCTCTTGGTGCTGGCTCCGTCATGAGACTTGCCCAGAAAGTGCTGGGTTGTTTTGGGAAAGTCTCTGTGCTGGTGATTGTGGGCTGGAGTCCAAACCTCAACCCCATCAGCGCCTCCCTCTATCCATCAGAGCACACTGGCAGCTGAAGACAAAACCTCTGGCCTCTGACCCCAACTTATCTTGTGTCTCTTGCTCTTTTACAGAACAATCAACAATATGAAGAAACCACAAGGGCACTGTTGCGTCCCATATAACCCCGTTGACTAAATACACACAAACACACCAGGCCTAGCCACATACAGACTGCTGCTCTGACTGGTTTCTGGCTGTCTTCTCAAAACACAGTGAGCACCAGTAGAGAGCTCACAAGCTATTTAAAGAGATACTACCCTATTCCTATATGCTACAAGCCTGCAAGTCTCCAGGCAGGTTTTCTTGCACTAGGTTTCTCCATTTTTGCAGTTCTCTGTATTTTTGTGGAAAATCCCCCAGAGTCTCTCTCTCTCTCAACATTTGTTCCATGCCCCTTACCTTAGTGTCTGATCTGCTCTTTCACTAATCTGCTTCAGGCAAAGCCGCTGTCACAGTTTGTTGCTGTCTCCAGGCCTGTTTGGCTCTTCTTTCTCTGAACAGCAGGGTGCTCTGTCCGCTCAGATACTGCAGTACTTAGCTGTCCTCAGCCAATGACTCCCTTCAGATCATAGAATAGAATCATAGAATATCAGGGTTGGAAGGGACCTCAGGAGGTCATCTAGTCCAACCCCCTGTTCAGAGCAGCACCGATCCCCAATTAAATCACCCCAGCCAAGGCTTTGTCAAGCCTGACCTTAAAAATATCTAAGGAAGGATATTTCTTCCACCACCTCCCGAGGTAACCCATTCCAGTGTTTCACCACCCTCCTAGAGAAAAAGTTTTTCCTAATACCCAGCCTAAATCTCCCTCACTGCAACTTGAGACCATTACTCCTTGTTCTGTCATTAGCTACCACGGAGAACAGTCTAGAGTCATCCTCTTTGGAACCCCCCTTCAGGTAGTTGAAAGCAGCTATCAAATCCCCCCTCATTCTTCTCTTCTGCAGACTAAACATCCCCAGTTCCTTCAGCCTCTCCTCATAAGTCATGTGTTCCAGTCCCCTAATCATTTTTGTTGCCCTCCGCTGGACTCTTTCCAATTTTTCCACATTCTTGATGTAAGCAGTGTCAGGATGAGCTCCACCCTGACATCTGGTGGTGAGGTGTGGCAAGTTGTGGAAAAGAACTTCAGGGGCCGATCTCATTTGCATAGGCACACCCACCATGCCTAGAATGAGACCATAGCTGCCCAAATGGTCACTTTGGCTGCTGTGGGATCCCCAGTGTCTCTGTTATTGGGGCAGGAAGAATAAATTGTTATTACCCTGATTATGGGAACTGTGCTTGGAACTGTACGTGGCCTTTTGTTATGATGGAGGGATTCACCATCAACTAAGTAGCACTCGCTAGGCAAGGGTCATGGGTTCCAAAACTGTGTGACTGGAGAGAGGCTGGGGACAAGTATTAATACTTGGTGGCATGGGCCCCTTGGTGAGGGCCTTACATGCTAATTGCACTTCCTCATCTCTCCACTGTGGAATATCAGAGCTAATTTTGATTTCATTAGAAGTCTAGTTATAGGCTGCTGAGCTCACTTTGGGCTGACAGTGCACCAGCACTAGGGCTCCCCTACTACAAGCTGAATTCACCTAAGAGCTGAAATCACTGACTGTTGTGTTAAGTAGTGGGGGAGCCTGAAGATATATTGTGGAGCAGTTTGCGGGACGGCTGGTGAAGCAGTTCGACGCGGAGCAGTGTGTGGATGGCAGGAGCGGCTTGTGGGCCGTGGAGCTGAGCGAAGGAGTTCGTGGGGCGGCTGGCGGAGCGGAGCAGAGCGAAGGAGTTCGTGGGGCGGCTGGCGGAGCGGAGTGCAGCTGAGCGAAGGAGTTTGTGGGGCGGCTGGCGGAGCGGAGCGCCACTATGGAGCTATGGGGCGGTCAGCTTCAGATCACGTAAGGTGCCTCTTACCCCCGTCCCATTTCCACCCAGGTTGGGAGGTAAAGCTCCGCAGATAAACTTTCGAACTCTGGGGCTGCCCTGACCAGGGACAGAGACTTTTGGGGCATTGGACTTTTGGGACTTTGGGTGATTTGGGGTTGCTGGACTCAAGAACCAAAGGGAAAAGGGCATGCCCCAATTTGCCTGGGGTGGGTTTTTTTTTTGCTCATGGGTTGTGTTATGAATCCTGTTGGTGGTGTTTCCCCAACATAATGCCACATTGTTTCTCTCTGTTATTAAAAGGCTTTTGCTACACTCAGACTATGTGCTTGCGAGAGGGGAAGTATTGCCTCTTGGAGGCACCCAGCGGGGGTGGTATATATTTGTCCCAGGTCACTGGGTGGGGGCTCGAGCCGGTTTGCATTGTGTTATTGGAATGGAACCCCTAGATATTGAACCCGGCCCTTGTTGCTGCCAACTCTGACGGGCAGAAGGGTTACATTATTGTAGTGTGGGGCCCAAAACTGGACACAGTACTCCAGATGAGGCCTTACCAGTGTCGAATAGAGGAGAACGATCACGTCCCTCGATCTGCTGGCACTGCCCCTACTTATACATCCCAAAATGCCATTGGCCTTCTTGGCAACAAGGGCACACTGTTGAATCATACCAGCTTCTTGTCCACTGTAACCCCAGGTCCTTTTCTGCAGAACTGCTACCGAGCCATTCGGTCCCTAGTCTGTAGTGGTACATTGGATTCTTCCGTCCTAAGTGCGGGACTCTGCACTTGTCCTTGTTGAACCTCATCAGATTTCTTTTGGCCCAATCCTCCAATTTGTCTAGGCCCCTCTGGACCCTATCCCTACTCTCCTGTACATCTACCTCTCCCCCCAGCTTAGTGTCATTTGTGAACTTGCTGAGGGTGCAATCCACACCATCCTCCAGATCATTTATGAAGATGTTGAACAAAACCGGCCCCAGGACCGACCCCTGGGGCAATCCACTTGATACCGGCTGCCAACTAGACATGGAGCCATTGATCACTACCCATTGAGCACGACAATCTAGCCAGCTTTCTATAGTCCATTCATCCATCCCATACTTCTTTAACTTGCTGGCAAGAATACTGTGGGAGACCGTGTCAAAAGCTTTGCTAAAGTCAAGGAACAACACGTCCACTGCTTTCCCTTCATCCAAAGAGCCAGTTATCTCATCATAGAAGGCAATTAGATTAGTCAGGCATGACTTGCCCTTGGTGAATCCATGCTGACTGTTCCTGATCACTTTCCTCTCCTCAAAGTGCTTCAGAATTGATTCCTTGAGGACCTGCTCCATGATTTTTCCAGGGACTGAGGTGAGGCTGACTGGCCTGTAGTTCCCAGGATCCTCCTTCTTCCCTTTTTTAAAGATGGGCACTACATTAGCCTTTTCCAGTCATCCGGGACTTCCCCGGATCGCCATGAGTTTTCAAAGATAATGGCCAATGGCTCTGCAATCATATCCGCTAACTCCTTTTGCACTCTCAGATGCAGTGCATCCGGCCCCATGGACTTGTACTTGTCCAGCTTTTCTAAATAGTTCCGAACCACTTCTTTCTCCACAGAGGGCTGATCACCTCCTCCCCATGCTGTGCTGCCCAGTGCAATAGTCTGGGAGCTGACCTTGTTCGTGAAGACAGAGGCAAAAAAAGCATTAAGTACATTAGCTTTTTCCACATCCTCTGTCACTAGGTTGCCTCCCTCATTCAGGAAGGGGCCCACACTTTCCTTGATTTTCTTCTTGTTGCTGACATACCTGAAGAAACCCTTCTTGTTACTCTTAACATCTCTTGCTAGCTGCAACTCCAAGTGTGATTTGGCCTTCCTGATTTCACTCCTGCATGCCCGAGTAATATTTTTATACTCATCCCTGGTCATTTGTCCAATCTTCCACTTCTCATAAGCTTTTTTTTTGTATTTAAGATCAGCAAGGATTTCACTGTTAAGCCAAGCTGGTCGCCTGCCATATTTACTATTCTTTCTACACATCGGGATGGTTTGTCCCTGTAACCTCAATAAGAATTCTTTAAAATACAGCCAGCTCTCCTGGACTCCTCATGTTATTCTCCCAGGGGATCTTGCCCATCAATTCCCTGAGAGAGTCAAAGTCTGCTTTTCTGAAGTCCAGGTTCCGTATTCTGCTGCTTTCCTTTCTTCCTTGTGTCAGGATCCTGAACTCGACCATCTCATGGTCACTGCCTCTCAGGTTCCCATCCACTTTTGCTTCCCCTACTAATTCTTCCCGGTTTGTGAGTAGCAGGTCAAGAAGAGCTCTGCCCCTAGTTGGTTCCTCCAGCACTTGCACCAGGAAATTGTCCCCTACCCTTTCCAAAAACTTCCTGGATTGTCTGTGCACCGCTGTATTGCTCTCCCAGCAGATATCAGGGTGATTGAAGTCTCCCATGAGAACCAGGGCCTGCAATCTAGTAACTTCTGCGAGTTGCCGGAAGAAAGCCTCATCCACCTCATCCCCCTGGTCTGGTGGTCTATAATAGACTCCCACCACGACATCACCCTTGTTGCTCACACTTCTAAACTGAATCCAGAGACTCTCAGGTTTTTCTGCAGTTTCATACATGAGCTCTGAGCAGTCATACTGCTCCCTTACATGCAGTGCTACTCCCCCACCTTTTCTGCCCTTCCTGTCCTTCCTGAACAGCTTATATCCATCTGTGACAGTACTCCAGTCATGTGAGTTATCCCACCAAGTCTCTGTTATTCCAATCACATCATAATTCCTTGACTGTGCCAGGACTTCCAATTCTCCCTACTTGTTTCCCAGGCGTCGCGCATTTGTATATAGGCACTTGAGGGAACCTGCTGATCGCCCCTCTTTCTCAGTATGAGGCAGGAGCCCTCCCCTCTCACGCGCTCCTGCTCGTGCCTCCTGCCGGTATCCCACTTCCCCACTTACCTCAGGGCTTTGGTCTCCTTCCCCCGGTGAACCTAGATAGCTCTGCCGTGGCACCAGCAGACACGGGCAGTGATCTGTGACCCCTACTTGACCTTAGGGAAGGCTGTTATGCAACACTAAACTATATAACACATGCAAAGCATGCTCCGCTGGTTTAGAAAGTTATAATCAAAGCAATTAAAGCTGTAATGGTGCAAGTAGGGGAAATAAACGTAACAACATCTTAAACAGGCTTTGCAATAAACATGGGGCCTAACAAATTAGCGGAAATACTAATCAACTAGCACAAGGCCTGCCTAGTTAGCCTAAAGTTCTTGACCTAGGATTATAAGATTTAGCAATATGCACTTGTGATAAAGAAGTAAACCACAAAAGGGCAGTTTACAGCTGGAAATAATGGATTTCTAAGGACTTTTGGTACATATAACAAACAAGCGAAACCTCTCTTGCATATCGAAACCACTGTGAAATGTAACAGTCAGAACCCTTAGTTATGGTCCCTCCAGAATGACAAATGTGAGCCAGAGGCTGAGCCCTAAATCAAATATGGCCCTACATGAGTAGGTCAGACAAACCCCTAGTTGGGGCACCAGAGACGACTGAATGGCAGAAGCCTGAGTACAAACAAACCCTCTTGTGATGATCTCCATGCACTTCTTCTTCTGTCTTTGGTGTTGTTGGTCTCCATAACTCCATAACCAAGAAGGCCAATGGCATTTTGGGATGTATAAGTAGGGGCATAGCGAGCAGATCGAGGAATGTGATCATTCCTGATAGGAAAAAAAACCCAGAAAACGACCCTATAATCATGTAAAGCTACGCTGCTGTCTTTTTTCTATGCTTATCTGTCCTTTCTACTTTGTTTATGGATAGAAAGAATGTGAACTGTGTGTAACCTGCACTCCCTGCTTTTGGGAAGAGAATTCCTTATACAGATAAGCCTCCATGCTCGTACCTACCCCAGAACTTCAAACAGACTGGGTTAACCGGTTTGAACTGGAAGAGATATCACAATGTATGTTGAACCAAGCTATAAAAGCTCATCCCTGTTCTTTGTTCGGGGCTTCACCATTTTCCTCTGAAAAGGAATTGGTGAGCCCTTCAGCTGTCGTATTTGCTAGCAATAAAGTGCCTCACTTTATCAAAGAGCCAAGACTCTGTGTTTTGTTTGGCTAATACAGAAGTCCAGGGGAGGCTACCCTCCTAACCCTAGACGGGAGGGGAACCCTTTTTCCCTAACATTCCCCTCTATTCGACATTGGTGAGGCCTCATCTGGAGTACTGTGTCCAGTTTTGGGCCCCACACTACAAGAAGGATGTGGATAAATTGGAGAGAGTCCAGCGAAGGGCAACAAAAATGATTAGGGGTCTGGAACACATGACTTATGAGGAGAGGCTGAGGGAGCTGGGATTGTTTAGCCTGCAGAAGAGAAGAATGAGGGGGGATTTGATAGCTGCTTTCAACTACCTGAAAGGGGGTTCCAAAGAGGATGGCTCTAGACTGTTCTCAATGGTAGCAGATGACAGAACGAGGAGTAATGGTCTCAAGTTGCAGTGGGGGAGGTTTAGATTGGATATTAGGAAAAACTTTTTCACTAAGAGGGTGGTGAAACACTGGAATGCGTTACCTAGGGAGGTGGTAGAATCTCCTTCCTTAGAGGTTTTTAAGGTCAGGCTTGACAAAGCCCTGGCTGGGATGATTTAACTGGGAATTGGTCCTGCTTTGAGCAGGGGGTTGGACTAGATGACCTTCTGGGGTCCCTTCCAACCCTGATATTCTATGATTCTATGATTCTATGAACTTTGTCTGTATGCACAAGGTTGAAGTATGTCAACGTTGGGTGATGGCTTTATCACCTATCAGCCTAAAGCTCTAAGTAGGCACGGTCCAGGGGGGCGTTTGGTTACGTGTCTGTTTTTGTATAATTATGCCTATGGTTGGATTTATTGGGATTTTAAGTAAAGTCTTTATGTCTCTATTTCTGGGATCGCCAATCTCACTTCCTACAATAAATTCTATGTAGCCAACGAGTAAAGAATGTGTGGTTAGTGACATATGGATTTTGCACTCCTAAATTAACCAAAGGAAACAGTGGGAAAGCAGCAAAGAAAGAAAAGAAGCAGGAAGCAAAGGGGCAATTTCTCCTTGCAACATGAAGACTGCATCCTGGCTTGTGTCTAATTGTCTGGGTCTCTCCTGCAAAGGAAAAAGCTCAGTCACAAATGCAAAGAGTTCAGATTGTGGTCTGGTTAATGGGATTTAATATTGCAGAATCATAACTAAAAGGCTGAGATCCGCACAGATATTGCTGGGCAAGTGGAGGGATCCGCTCCTCAGGAACATCTCATTCCCCCCACCCCCCAGTCATTCTCACCTTCCAAATGCATAAAAATGCAGTCACAAAAATGTTGGGGTTTCAGTTGTGAAGGTTTTGTTCTTTTCACCAACAAAGTGGACATTTTCCATAGGGGAGGGAAAAAAATCTGACCAATTGTTTGCAGGCTGTTTGGATCCAGATTATTCATTCAGACTCTTGGGGAGTAAGTGCTTCTCTATAGGAGGGTGGGTTGCAGAACTGGCCACTTCAAAACAAGTGCAGCCTCCTTCACCCACTGTGTTGTGGGTCTGACCCTTTTAGGCTCCTGCAAGGGTGCAGGGACTATGAACTCTATGTTTGGCTTCCATAATGGGGCCTAAGGAGCCTTTGCACTGTGCAGTAACTGGCCAATATTAGGATTTTTAGTAGACAGAGAGAGAGCCTGTAGCACTGGGCCTGGTGCAGGCCTGAACCAGAGGCTGTGAACCAAAGGCAGGCAATGCACTAAAGCAGTTTACAAGTTCACTGTCAGGTACATGAACTTGACAAAGTTGTTGCTAGTGTACTAGGCACGAGATATTTACATAAATATATCCCAGCTAGTACAGATACCTCCCAATCTAGCACAAGATAAGGTGGTTTGACAAAACAACGAAGAGGGATGTTTTGTCCAAGATATCACGAACAAGTCGGGGTAACAAACAGATGTCATGAAATACATAAGGCGGTGTGTATGCTGTGTATGTTAGTTGTTTGTTTTAGTCTATACATGTTGGGTACTTTGCCTTAATTCTTTGCTAGGCTAAGGGGGCAGCAGAATGTCCCGCTGCTGACTGACCCATTCCTTACCACGGGGCACTTGTGCCGGCATACCTGTAAAACGGAGCCAGGGCACTAAGAGTGTGTCTTGCCAGCAATAATCCTGGTCGAGGGCCTTTGTCACTGAACCGTGCCTGTGGTCTTTCTTTGTGAGTAGGAGCAAAGTCTGCTGAATTGGCATGCTGCCCTAACTACTGATAACATTGAAGCTTAAAGGACAGGAGCACTGAGCAGCCCAAGCAGCGTTACTGAGGTAACGACATTCCAGCGTTTAGCACCTAATAGCACTGGGTGGCGCTATTGAGGTCTGCTAAACCAGCTGTCTATGCAGAAACAACACACACACACGCAAGCCAACTGATAACAGGATATTTCTATTTTGATTTATTTAGATGTAAAATAGTAAAGATGCCGATTGAAGGATCTCAATGCCCTGATATAATCCATTATACAATAAATACAATTACATTACATCTCTTCAGCATTAAGATAATCAGGTTCCCAGGAACTTAGTCTCCTATCCCCTGCAGCATCTAGGAAGTGTAGCCTCATCCCTCTCCAACCAATTACTGGCCCCTTCATAGAATCATAGAAACGTAGGAACTCAAAAAATCATCAAGTCCAGCTCCCCGCACTGAGGCTGGACTAAGTTGTGACACCCTGACACCCCAATATTCACCACTGGCATGTAATTAGGATATGTTTGGTACAAAGTATGCCTTGTGAGGTGTCATTCTAAAAGTCTTGGTCTGCTAGACGTTAATATCTCATTGGATTGTATGTGCTATCGTTGTAAGTGAAGTTATGAAGTTTGGCTATGTATGTGTTACTGAAACATGTCATGACATTGGAAACACCCACAAGGAGGCTTTCAGATATGACAGTAAAAAGGCCAAACAATGTTAATGGCTCATTGAGGAAATGCACACAAGCATAAGGATTACCCCAGGAACTGTGTACAATAGAAACCTCTCAGAGACAGCACTACACAGTGGGAACTGTTTGACCCATGTCACAGCAAAAGAGCTTTCCAGCAAGTGCAAAGAAATATAAAAGAGGGACAATGACATTGTGGGTGGACCTCACTCCCTACAACATACCTGGAAACACCTGAGGAACAAAGACTGAACTGTGGGAAGTGATGGTCCCAAGCTAGAAGGGTCTTTGGCCTGTGTATGAAAACCTGGGAAAACCAAGGCAACTTGTGCCTTAAAAATCTGCCAGCCTGTTTATCACTCAGGGTGAGAATTAGCTAATTTATATCCTACCTATCTAGTGTGTTAAGCTCAGTTTGTGGGTTTTGTTTATTTACTAAGGTAATCTGCTTTGATCTGTTGGCTATCCATTATAATCACTTAAAATCGACCTCTTGTACTTAATAAACTTGTTTTTGTTTTAAATCCAGTTTATGTAATTCATAACTGGGGTGGGGGAAACTGTGCATATATCTCTCCACATTGAGGGAGAGGGCAAATTTCAATTAGCGTACACTGTACAGTTCTCTGTGCAGCACAAGACAATACAATTTTGGGTTTACTCTCCAGAGGGGGTGTGCACTTGAATGCTGGGCAATTTCTTAGCTGAGCTCTCGCATGCAGAGCTGATCTCAGCATCTGTGTGAATATAGCTGAAGCTGCGTGCGTGTGTGTGCGCGCTGGAATCATAGAATCATAGAATATCAGGGTTGGAAGGGACCCCAGAAGGTCATCTAGTCCAACCCCCTGCTCAAAGCAGGACCAATTCCCAGTTAAATCATCCCAGCCAGGGCTTTGTCAAGCCTGACCTTAAAAACCTCTAAGGAAGGAGATTCTACCACCTCCCTAGGTAACGCATTCCAGTGTTTCACCACCCTCTTAGTGAAAAAGTTTTTCCTAATATCCAATCTAAACCTCCCCCACTGCAACTTGAGACCATTACTCCTCGTTCTGTCATCTGCTACCATTGAGAACAGTCTAGAGCCATCCTCTTTGGAACCCCCTTTCAGGTAGTTGAAAGCAGCTATCAAATCCCCCCTCATTCTTCTCTTCTGCAGGCTAAACAATCCCAGCTCCCTCAGCCTCTCCTCATAAGTCATGTGTTCCAGACCCCTAATCATTTTTGTTGCCCTTCACTGGACTCTCTCCAATTTATCCACATCCTTCTTGTAGTGTGGGGCCCAAAACTGGACACAGTACTCCAGATGAGGCCTCACCAATGTCGAATAGAGGGGAACGATCACGTCCCTCGATCTGCTCGCTATGCCCCTACTTATACATCCCAAAATGCCATTGGCCTTCTTGGCAACAAGGGCACACTGCTGGCTCATATCCAGCTTCTCGTCCACTGTCACCCCTAGGTCCTTTTCCGCAGAACTGCTGCCTAGCCATTCGGTCCCTAGTCTGTAGTTGTGCATTGGATTCTTCCGTCCTAAGTGCAGGACCCTGCACTTATCCTTATTGAACCTCATCAGATTTCTTTTGGCCCAATCCTCCAATTTGTCTAGGTCCTTCTGTATCCTATCCCTCCCCTCCAGCGTATCTACCACTCCTCCCAGGGGAGAAGGGGGATTGAGAGCCTGTCACAGCAGCACAGAGTAAGGGAACCCAGGCTGGTGGGACAGGTGGGCTCAGTGGTATCTCAGTTCCAAGTGGCATCCTGGGGAGAACCCATCACACAAGTAAACCTAGACCATCCCTGACAGGTGTTCGTCCAGCCTGTTCTTAAAAACCTCCAGGGATGGGGATTCCGCCACCTCCCTGGGAAGCCTGTTCCAGAGCTTCACTGCCCTGAGAGTTAGAAAGATTTTCCTAATACCCCACCTAAATCTCCCTTGCTGCAGATTAAGCCCATTACTTAATTATCATCATCATCTGGGGAGTACAGCCTCAACCCTCTCCAGCCACCGACCTCCTTCGTCTAGGAAGCATACCTTCAGCCCTCTTCAATAATCCTACCAAACACATGTGTCGGGAGTTGGACCGCAGACCACAAAGAAGGATGTTCCAGCAGTTAGGAGGCCCCCTGGGAACTCAGGAGATCGAGACTGAATTCCCTATTCTGCTACAGCCTCCCCCTGTGTCTTTGGGTAAGTCACTTTCGTGTCTCAGTTCCCCCATCAAAAAATGGGGATAAGAGCCCTAGCTGGCCTCACAGGGGGAGTTGTGAGATAGACACATTAAAGATTAATGAGATGCTTGGTTACTATGGTAGTGGAGGCCTAAAACAGGAAGACAGCGCCCCTTCATCTGAAGCATGTGCTTGTGGCTTCTCTTGGGACAGCATCCCAGCATCCCAGATGAACCTTCAGCTGGAGTCAGAACACAGCTGCCTCATTTCCTAAGAAGGTCGGTTTTCTTGTCCAGTGAATTGCTCCTGCTAGTCCATAATTGTTATCCCAGCCCTGGTTACCTTGTATTCTTGACATGCCAAACTGGTGAAAAAATCACAGCATCCCCCAAACCCCCCAAATTAGGTGTTTTATTCTCACCCTGGAATTTATCAAACAAAACAGAGAAGAGATGGGAAATGAACATTTCCGCATAAAATGCTATTTCCCCCCCTTTCCTTGTACAGATGGAAAACTTAGGCCAAGTGTGCATAGGGACCCATTGAGAATACGAGCAAGCACATTATAATAATGAACTTAAGCTGTATTTCTCTTTTCTCGGGATCATTCATTCACCTTAAAAGACATTGTGGGAGCTTTTGAGTTGAGCAATACGAGCCCACAGGTGGCAACGTAGCCCAGCCAGGCACTTAAACAGTTTTATTTTCATAAAGGCAAGTTTCACAGTACAGCCTGACAGTGTTTGGGGAACGTGACTTATCAGGAAGAATCTACACAAACTCAGAGCCTGTACATTATCCTGAGATCCTTCCCTCTGTAAATAACTGCAAAGAGCTGCCACTGATGCAGGGTTATTTGTCCCAGCCATTCCTGCCCAAAGGTAACAAATGATGAGATCAAAGGTGCAGTGGGCTACCTAATTTTTCCAGCATTTAGAATTTACTCACTTAAGGGCTGTAATTTACCTAGGCCTTTAATTGTGCTGCTGTAAATGTATAGCAGAGCCCTTCATGCCCCAACCACTTCAGTTAATGGGATCACAGCTCTCCCTGTGGATTTCCTCCCCAAGCCCTGTCCACCCATCTCCCCCACCCTGGCCATTCCCCAAGGTCTCTGAGTGAATGTTGGCTCTTGTTTTGAGGGCAAGTTCCTTTCACCTGAAATCTTAGCTCACAGTCCCTCTCTGACCTCTCTCTGTCCACCACGGAAGCAAATACGCTTGCTAACTCTGTGGCATTGCAGCTGTTTATCTGTCTCATCTTAAGGATGCATGGGAACCAGAGTGCTAAGAAATGCTGCAGGGCAAACACTGTCCCTTATTATGTATATGTACAGCACCTTGCACCATGGGGGTCCCCAGTTAGTGTAGTGCCTTTGGACATCACTGTAAGCGGATGGACTTCGCCCTGTTGATATGGGGTTGCTAGAGATGAAGCTACTGCATATTAATGAGAATCCAGTGCCAGCTTGAAACTGTGGTAACAAGCAGAAAAGTGGGCTACATTATGCTCTTGGCTTTATGGGTATAAATCCAGAGCTAGTCCATAGCAACCTAGGAAACAGGGTTACAGAGATGTAACTGAGGAGATTTTGGCCAAGTGAACGAAACTGGCACTCTACTCAACAGACTTGTGTCTTATGAACCAGTTATGTCAGCGTCTACCCAGAATAACACCTCAGACTTCAATGGATTTGATCTGGGTTTCCGCCAGTGTAACTGGGATCAGAGTCTAGTCCCCTGAGTTTCCTAATCCTATCTGCTGACCTGAATAACACAGACCGTTTTTACTCTTCTCAGCACAGCTGACCTGATGCAGCTCCAGAGCCGGATTCTCCTCTGTCTCGGGCGTCATCAGCACAAAGTGTCAGCAAACTGCTAAACTCAGAGCCTTTATCACTGGGGCTGGGGCAGGAGGAACAACACAGCTTGATTCATTAGCTAATGTTTGCACAGTGCTCTGAAAGCTCTGAAGTGCTTTGTAAGAACTAAGAATTATTAGTAGTATTTTCTGATCCCAGGATGAATTTGCACTGCTGATGGTTAGAAATATTTTGCCATGTAAATTGCACCAACCTGACCCAGAGCGCTAGCAGGAGGGAATTAAAGATGGGCCTGGATCCAAACACTCTTGGATTTGGGGGGCATTTGTCACTCAAATCTGGGGCAAAATTTCGAAAATGTGTCTTTATAATGGGCCAAGCGATTGCCTCCCCCCTCCGTCCTAATCCCTTTCCTGGACATCCTGGAGCAATGAGGAGTTTAAAATCCAGATCCAAAGCTTGCAGCCTGTCTCCAGCCCCAATGCAAATTATCCAGAGTCTCTTCTCAGAGTACAAGGGCACTTTAGGAAGATCTTCTTTGGGACAGTTTGGCTAAATTCCAGCTTTCTCCTGACCAACCTATTAGCCATTCAGTAACTCCCTGGCTGTGGGTCTGACTCACCGTTGCCCCTTGACCCCTTTACACACCAGTTACTTTGGTAGAAAGGGGTGCTAAAGAAAGAGGTGGACATGATATTCCTTGACTTTAGCAAAGCTTTTGATATGGTCTCCCACAGTATTCTTGCCAGCAAGTAAAAGAAGTATGGATTGGATGAATGGACTATAAGCTGGATAGAAAGCTGTCTTGAGTATCGGGCTCAACGGGTAGTGATCAACAGCTCAGTGTCTAGCTGGCAGCAGGTATCAAGTGGAGTGCTCCAGAGGTTGTTCCTGGGGCTGGTTTTGTTCATTAATGATCTGAATGATGGGATGGATTGCATCCTCAGCAAGTTAGCAGATGACACTAAACTGGTGGGGAGAGCTAGATATGCTGGAGGATAGGGATAGGGTCCAAATTTGAGGATTGGGCCAAAAAATGTCTGATGAGGTTCAACAAGGACAAGTGCAAAGTCCTGCACTTAAACGGAAGAATCCCATGCACCGCTACAGGCTGGGGACCGGCTGGCTAAGTGGCAGTTCTGCAGAAAAGGACCTGGGGATTACAGTGAACAAGGAGCTGGATATGAGTCAGCAGCGTGCCCTTGTTGCCCAGAAGGCTAACGGCATATTGGGCTGCATTAGAAGGAGCATTACCAACAGACCAAGGGAAGTCCTGGCAAAGGGTTCCTCTGATCTCCCCCCACAAGGCCCAAGCACTTATCTGAGCTTCTAAATGGAAGGTGTGGAGGTCGATTAAGGCATTTTGGAATTGGGTCAGTACTTTGCTTCGACCCCCTAACACTTAAGGCAAGGATGTGTCCAAATCACATAGATCAGCCCCAAATCTGAGCATCGCGGCAGTTTGAGGGGATTTGAGATATGGGCTTTGGGAGGGGGCAAGCTCTGGTTTCAAGGATGTGTTCTGGCAATGGGGTCCCCTCAGAAGTAGATAACAGGGGGTTGGACTAGATGACCTTCTGGGGTCCCTTCCAACACTGATATTCTATGAACAGCTCTTACTGGTGACTCGTAAACCAGAGGATATTTCATGTCCAGCTTTTCTGACATGTTCTAAATTACAAGCCAGTATCTGAATTTATATGAAATTCAATAAAGCAGGTCCTGGCTCACTTGTGTGGTACAATGCCTCCTTTTAAGGCAATTTGAACAGACATTTTGGGGTAGGATGTCCCACTAGATGGGCACAGCCTGACTAGGGCTTGTTTATATTCCTTTGCTTCGGGGAGAAAAGAAAAGGAAAATGAGAGCGTTTAGACCAGATGGAAGTGCTTGAGGGAGCTCTCTGCTGGGGTGATACAGCCCGGATATTTAACAAAGCTCCTCTCTCATCAAAACAGGCTGCTTTGTCCTTGATTGAGTCTTCTGGAGCTCCGGACTGATAACTGGTTGGTTGTGAACTTGCTGGAGGTCTAGAAAGTTTACCTAAAGATGGGCTGCTACAGTCATCAAATAGCTGCTTTCTTCATTCACTTTTACTCGCTGGAAACCATCTTTGGCATCTAAAGCTGAAAAGGTCTTTGTGAGTCTTGGCAGAATCTCTTCCACTGTTGTCAAAAGATAATGGGAGCATTTTAAAGCTTTATTGTTGCATAAAAAGGTCAATGCATATGCAGAGTTTGTCTTGCTTTTTCAATAGCTACCCGACTGCTGAACCAGTCTGTCAGTCAGTCGTTTGACTTCCTTTAAGACTCCACAAGCTTGTCAATCTGTTTTCAAGTTCCTTCTTCAAAGGAACTGGCTAATCCAGGTAGTGCTTATTGTACCAATTTCACCTCTGGGTTGAGTTTCAAGTGATCTTCTCCAGGAATCAGAGTAACAGCCGTGTTAGTCTGTATTCGCAAAAAGAAAAGGAGTACTTGTGGCACCTTAGAAACTAACCAATTTATCTGAGCATGTGCTTTCGTGAGCTACAGCTCACTTCATCGGATGCATACCGTGGAAACTGCAGCAGACTTTATATACACACAGAGAATATGAAACAATACCTCCTCCCACCCCACTGTCTTGCTGGTAATAGCTTATCTAAAGTGATCATCAGGTTGGGCCATTTCCAGCACAAATCCAGGTTTTCTCACCCTCCACCCCCCCACACAAATTCACTCTCCTGCTAGTGATAGCCCATCCAAAGTGACAACTCTTTACACAATGTGCATGATAATCAAGTTGGGCCATTTCCTGCACAAATCCAGGTCTCCATACCAACACTACAGAAAGAGGGATTCTAGGTGGACTCCTCCTGAAGGTCGAAACAGCAGACTGGACTTCTACATAGAGTGCTTCCGCCGACGTGCACGGGCTGAAATTGTGGAAAAGCAGCATCACTTGCCCCATAACCTCAGCCATGCGGAACGCAATGCCATCCACAGCCTCAGAAACAACTCTGACATCATAATCAAAAAGGCTGACAAAGGAGGTGCTGTTGTCATCATGAATAGGTCGGAATATGAACAAGAGGCTGCTCGGCAGCTCTCCAACACAAGTTTCTACAAGCCATTACCCTATGATCCCACTGAGAGTTACCAAAAGCAACTACAGCATTTGCTCAAGAAACTTCCTGAAAAAGCACAAGATCAAATCCGCACAGACACACCCCTGGAACCCCGACCTGGGATATTCTATCTACTACCCAAGATCCATAAACCTGGAAATCCTGGGCGCCCCATCATCTCAGGCATTGGCACCCTGACAGCAGGATTATCTGGCTATGTAGACTCCCTCCTCAGGCCCTACGCTACCAGCACTCCCAGCTACCTTCGAGACACCACTGACTTCCTGAGGAAACTTCAATCCATCGGTGATCTTCCTGATAACACCATCCTGGCTACTATGGATGTAGAAGCCCTCTACACCAACATTCCACACAAAGATGGACTACAAGCCGTCAGGAACAGTATCCCCGATAATGTCACGGCTAACCTGGTGGCTGAACTTTGTGACTTTGTCCTCACCCATAACTATTTCACATTTGGGGACAATGTATACCTTCAGATCAGTGGCACTGCTATGGGTACCCGCATGGCCCCACAGTATGCCAACATTTTTATGGCTTACTTAGAACAACGCTTCCTCAGCTCTCGTCCCCTAATGCCCCTACTCTACTTGCGCTATATTGATGACATCTTCATCATCTGGACCCATGGAAAAGAAGCCCTTAAGGAATTCCACCATGATTTCAACAATTTCCATCCCACCACCAACCTCAGCCTGGTCCAGTCCACACAGGAGATCCACTTTCTGGACACTACAGTGCTAATAAACAATGGTCACATAAACACCACCCTATACCGGAAACCTACTGACCGCTATTCCTACCTGCATGCCTCCAGCTTTCACCCTGACCACACCACACGATCCATTGTCTACAGCCAAGCTCTGCGATACAACCGCTTTTGCTCCAACCCCTCAGACAGAGACAAACACCTACAAGATCTCTGTCAAGCTTTCTTACAACTACAATACACACTTGCGGAAGTAAAGAAACAGATTGATAGAGCCAGAAGAGTTCCCAGAAGTTACCTACTACAGGACAGGCCTAACAAAGAAAATAACAGAACGCCACTAGCGGTCACCTTCAGCCCCCAACTAAAACCCCTCCAACGCATTATTAAGGATCTACAACCTATCCTAAAGGATGACCCAACACTCTCACAAATCTTGGAAGACAGGCCAGTCCTTGCCTACAGACAGCCCCGCAACCTGAAGCAAATACTCACCAACAACCACATACCACACAACAGAACCACTAACCCAGGAACTTATCCTTGCAACAAAGCCCACTGCCAATGTGTCCACATATGTATTCAGGGGACACCATTATAGGGCCTAATCACATCAGCCACGCTATCAGAGGCTCGTTCACCTGCATGTCTACCAATGTGATATATGCCATCATGTGCCAGCAATGCCCCTCTGCCATTTACATTGGTCAAACTGGACAGTCTCTACGTAAAAGAATAAATGGACACAAATCAGATGTCAAGAATTATAACATTCATAAACCAGTCGGAGAACACTTCAATCTCTCTGGTCACACGATTACAGACATGAAAGTTGCGATATTACAACAAAAAAACTTCAAATCCAGACTCCAGCGAGAAACTGTTGAATTGGAATTCATTTGCAAATTGGATACAATTAACTTAGGCTTGAATAGAGACTGGGAGTGGCTAAGTCATTATAACCTATTTCCCCTTGTTTTTTCCTACCCTGCCCCCCCCCCCCCCCCAGATGTTCTGGTTTAACTTGGATTTAAACTTGGAGAGTGGTCAGTTTGGATGAGCTATTACCAGCAGGAGAGTGAGTTTGTGTGTGTATGGGGGTGGGGGGTGTGTGTGTGAGAAAACCTGGATTTGTGCTGGAAATGGCCCACCTTGATTATCATGCACATTGTAGGGAGAGTGGTCACTTTGGATGAGCTATTACCAGCAGGATAGTGAGTTTGTGTGTGTGGTTTTTGGGAGGGGGGTGAGGGGGTGAGAGAACCTGGATTTGTGCAGGAAATGGCCCAACTTGATTATCATGCACATTGTGTAAAGAGTTGTCACTTTGGATGGGCTATCACCAGCAGGAGAGTGAATTTGTGTGGGGGGGTGGAGGGTGAGAAAACCTGGATTTGTGCTGGAAATGGCCCAACCTGATGATTACTTTAGATAAGCTATTACCAGCAGGACAGTGGGGTGGGAGGAGGTATTGTTTCATATTCTCTGTGTGTATATAAAGTCTGCTGCAGTTTCCACGGCATGCATCCGATGAAGTGAGCTGTAGATCACGAAAGCTCATGCTCAGATAAATTGGTTAGTCTCTAAGGTGCCACAAGTACTCCTTTTCTTCTCCAGGAAGGTATCCAAGGTTTTTGAAAACATCCTAATCCTGATTGTTTGTTCCTTTGTTAAAGGTGTATGGCTGGAATTGTCCATTGCACCGTGTGTCATTACATCATCTCACCGTCTGTTGAACTGCATATAATTACATCATCTATCCACTGCACTGCATGTCATTACATCTTCTGTTTTTTGCAGAGCTCTTGTAGTTGTGTCGGTCACAGGATATTACAAAGACAAGGTGAGTGAGGTAATATCTTTTATTGGATCGATTTCTAGCACGGAAAGCTCGTCTCTCTCACCAATAGAAGTTGGTTCAATAAAAGATATTAATTCACCCACCTTGTTGCATTACATCTTCTGTCTATTGTATTGCAGATTATTAAACGATATTGCAAAAGCTTCAACTTTTAGTTCTGCCGAAAGCAAAGGTGCTTGTGGTGTTTCAGTTCTTTCAAGGCCTGATATGCAGAGTTTGTCATATGAACATGTCAGTGTGCTTCCTCCCTGGGGACACTAATGTGCCGTTGCAGAATTTTAGCCTGGAGTTGTTTCCAGAATTTTGGGGAATTTATTCTGCAAAATTTTGCAGTAATCCTTAAAGCTCGTAACGTTTCAGGTAGAGCCCCTGTCAATTTGACCAGTGAATATCTGAGATCTTGCTGATACTTGACATTTTAGTTCTGCGAACTACTTTTTGCCTTTGCTCTTCACGCCCCCAAAACCAGTTAGTGGTGGGTAGACAAACTCATCTGAGCAGGTGTCATTTTAATCCCCCCCCCCCCCCGAAAAAAATCAACAAAAGCAAAAAACTAATTTTCCTCTAAATTTCCGTGCTAACATTTCACTTTTCAGCAGAAATTCAAATATCAAAATATTTCAGTTTTCAATTTTATGCCAACATATTTTGGTTTGGGGGCATTTGTTTTATCAATGAAAAATCCAAATCTATGTCTCAGGACAGACGGACAGACCAACAGACCCTCCTCTGCCATAGGTGACTATGGAAACTTATTCCAGTGTTCAGAGAAAGGCTAATTACTTCCAAGCCATTTCACTTCTCTGTATCTGCCACTGTTACTCAGTTGATGGCTTGAATGCAATGAGGCAGAACAAGAGCAGAGAGAAAAGCAAAAGCTACATTAGCTACATTTCACATTTGCCAATATCCCAGAGGGACTGGAAGATGAATCTACCCCGATCTGAGCCCGAAAAACTAGCAAGTGTCTGGGGACCCCAGAGGTGGAACTCCAGCTCTAATCAGCAGATGCCTCATTAAGGTGGGAGGAGCATCATGGCTCAAGCATGATGGGAAAATGGCCTTGGATGTAGCTTTTGTTTTCACAAGGCATCTTGGTCACATGACAGCTGGAATGACATGGGGTAACTTTCTCAACCACAGTCCAGAGCGTGTTGTCAATGGGATTTCTGGCTTTTCTCTCATTTTGTCCTAATAGTTCATGTCTTTTTGCTCTTGTACACCCCCACCCCCTCAAACTAGGGTGCTGTTTAAAAATGGAGCTTTTTATTAAATTTTTGCTGTCCTGCAAAAACAAGCACACGCTCAGCCTGCACAAGCCTCACTGCTAGAAAGTCTTCTACATCCCCTCTTTTGACAACTGTCCAACAGAGCTGTGTCCCTTTGACCTCCTCAGCACAGTTCCAAACCTTAGAAGTACAGGGTGCTGCAAAATGTAGCCCAGGCAAGCCACCTGACACTTGCATTAAAATCAGGGCTGGCTGAAAATGTTTCATCAACAACTGTTTTTAGATGGAAAATTGGGGGATTGGACTAAATGAAACTTTTTGTGTCCATGGAGAACTTCAACATTTGGTTGAAAAAAGCCAACAGCCAAAACCAGAAAAGTTTTTGGTTTTCAAACTAAATAGTTCACATTTCAAGATTTTGCTGAAAAGCAGACCTTTTCCACAAAAAATGTCAACAAAGTTGAACCCCTCCCAACCTTTTCCTGCAGAAATTCCAGCCAGCTCTAATTAAAACAGTCTAATGTCTATATTTTAATTAATAAGGGCTACACTTCCATATGTTTTAATATAATTAATTTTTTTAAAAAAGCCGATACGTTATCTAGCTCAGAAAGGAATTCTCATCAGGTTGTGTGTCTTTTCTCGATTGCTGTAAGTCTCCACTGGAACCCAGTTTGACCAGTTGGCATGTGCCACAGGGACAGGGGAGCAAGGAAAGGACATGAGGAGATGACATGGCTGCAGCAATGGAAATGAGCCAGCACAGGGGAATGTGAGGTTTGGGACACACCAGTTGTCAGTGAAGTAGGCACATGTAGGCCGATGTTATGCCTGCTTCCTGTCACCTGCTAGGTAATAAGAGATTAAAGTACTGTCCAAATCAGTTACAAGGGCTGTGTCAATAGGTCAGCAGGAACATTGGAAAGGCGAGACAGTCGGACAGACTTGGGTGCGGGGGCTAGGATGGGAGCATGGGGGTTGAGGAAGTGCTAAAGTGGAAGGAGGGACAGTCTGAATGAAGGTGGGGGGGGATTATGGAGGGTAAAAGGGAGGGGAGAGGGATAGAATTAGTTAGGGCTGACAGAGAGCAGTGCTAGGGGAGGAGGCATGATTAGTACTAGATGCACTAAATATTCCTTAGTGAACTTTAATCTACTCCCATTTTACAGCAGGATAGATTAAAGTGCACTGCTGAATGTTTAGTGCACAGCAGCGGGGTCCACACGGATAATTAGTGCACAGCATACTAGTGCAGGGTAGATGTACACCTGAGCTTGCTGTGAATTTTGAACAGAGGGGAAAGAGACACCTGGCTGCGTGACATCAGGACACCAATGGCAGCACGGTGGCAGAGCTGGCTCCCTGTGGCCACAGAGGGAGGATGGAACAGGAGACTGTGCAACCATGCACAGCAGAACGCTTGGGGTGGGTAGGCAACCACCCAACATCCCCCTCTGGGAGTTCTCCTAGCGTACCGATTAGACCCACTGAAGTGGGATTCTGTGTCCCTGCCAGGGTCCATGGGCAAGTCAACAGAACCTCCCGGTCAATGGAGCAGCTGTTGTCAGGCCCAAAAGAATCATAAGATCCCAGGATCTCGAGCCATTGTTGGATGCCATCTGCAAAAGGGACTAATGTTGCTTCTTCCATTCCATGCCCAGGCCTGTGGCCAGACTGAACGGACCCAAGGAAGTCCAAAGTGGTCGTCAAAGTTTCCTCAGTCGCCTCGCCCAGCATGGGAGGTTAGAGTGACAATCAGCTATAGCAATGCCACCAGGGACCTACAATTTCCCTGCTAGATTGGCATTAGCTGCCCAGAGCAACCTGGGCCAAGTTTCAGCTGTTGGTTATTAAACCTGGGTGAAATTTTGCAGCTGAACCAGTTCACAAAAAAAGGTGGATTTGGCAAGACCAAAATGTTTCATGAATTTATGTTGGTTTCACTAAATTGTTTTTTGTTTTGTTTTGTTTTGTTTTTTTGGCTGGGGAGTGGGGTGATCAGAAAAAATCCAAAGGTCTCATTTTCACATTTTCTCAAGGAAACAGATTTTTCAGTTTAACATGTTTTTTAATTTATTTTTAAAAAATCAGAAACATTTAAAAGAGCCCAGAATTGAACCAAAACCTTTTGTTCAACTGGAAATCAATTTCTTCCACTTCATAGAATCATAGAGTATCAGGGTTGGAAGGGATCTCAGGAGGTCATCTAGTCCAACCCCCTGCTCAAAGCTGGACCAATCCCCAACTAAATCATCCCAGCCAGGCCTTTATCAAGCCTGACCTTAAAAACCTCTAAGGAAGGAGATTCCACCACCTCCCTAGGTAACCCATTCCTGGGCTTCACCACCCTCCTAGTGAAAAAGTTTTTTCCTAATACCCACCCTAAACCTCCCCCACTGCAACTTGAGACCATTACTCCTTGTTCTGTCATCTGCTACCACTGAGAACAGTCTAGATCCATCCCCTTTGGAACCCCCTTTCAGGTAATTGAAAGCAGCTATCAATCCCCCCTCATTCTTCTCTTCTGCAGGCTAAATAATCCCAGTTGCCTCAGCCTCTCCTCATAACTCATGTGTTCCAGCCCCTGAATCATTTTTGTTGCCCTCCGCTGGACTCTTTCCAATTTTTCCACATCCTTCTTGTAGTTTGGGGCCCATGAGGCCTCACCAATGCCGAATAGAGGGGAATGATCAAGTCCCTCGATCTGTTGGCAATGCTTCTACTTATACAAAAATACCAAAATGCCATTAACCTTCTTGGCAACAAGGGCACACTGTTGACTCATATCCAGCTTCTCGTCCACTGTAACCCCTAGGTCCTTTTCTGCAGAACTGCTGCCTAGCCACTCGGTCCCTAATCTGTAGCAGTGTATGGGATTCTTCCGTCCTAAGGGCAGGACTCTGAACTTGTCCTTGTTGAACCTTGTCAGATTTCTTTTGGCTCAATCCTCTAATTTGTCTAGGTCCCTCTGGACCCTATCCCTACCCTCCACTGTATCTAACTCTCCTCCCAGTTTAGTGTCACCTGCAAACTTGCTGAGGGTGTAATCCATGCCATCCTTCAGATCATTAATGAAGATATTGAACAAAACCGGCCCCAGGACTGACCCTTGGGGCACTCTGCTTGATACCGGCTGCCAACTAGACATGGAGCCATTGATCACTACCTGTTGAGACTGAGGATCTAGCCAGCTTTCTATCCACCTTATAGTCCATTCATCCAGCCCATACTTCTTTAACTTGCTGGCAAGAATACTGTGGGAGACCGTATCAAAAGCTTTGTTAAAGTCAAGGAATAACACTTCTCGATTCGCTGAAAAATATTGGTTTTGGTCTCCCCGGAAACAAACATTTTCCAATCTTTCAAAATTGCCAGTAAGCAGAAAAATTGGTTATCTGCCCAGTTCTCTTGATGACCTATAAAGCTCTATGGGTGTGTCTACACAGCAAAGAAAAACCCGCAGCACCAAGTCTCAGAGCACAGGTCAGCTGACTCAGCTCACAGGGCTCCGGCTGAAAATAGCAGTGTAGACATTTCCTCTTGTGCAGGATCCCAGGCTCTGAGTCCATCTCCCACACCAGGTTTCAGAGCCCAAGTGCCAGACTTGTGCCAGGAATGTCTACACTGCTAATTTTAACCCAGGATCTAAGACTTGGCACCAGGGGTTTTCTTTGCAGTGTGGTCCTACCCTAAATGGCCTGCTGGGCCCATCCTATTTGAGGGGTCACTTCAATACTGCTACAACTGCAGTCAACAGGGGCATCTGAGCTGAGAGATGGAGTGGCTGGCAGGGCATTCTCTGTAAGGGCTCTGGGACTCACCTGGGTCCGGAATAGCCCAAATGTAGTGACCTTCCAGGCATGCTGCAAAAGACACCTGTTTGAGAGGGGTTTTGGAGAAGGTTGAGGGGTTGCTTCACACCACCATTGAGGGGGCGGAAGGAGCTCACTTCAGTTTGTGGTGCGCGGGTAAGGAGCTGGGAGCAGGAGGCATTAGGAGCTTGTGTGGGGGTGGGACTGCCCCTGAGCCAGGTGCACCAGCCAGTGCGGAAGTCACGAGTCCGTAACCTCCATGACAAACTCACAGTTTCTGTAGGGGGTTGCTCATACGTTTCCTATTGAAATAATTACTTTAATGTTGCTGGAATTTTATTGTATCATGTCTTAGGGTGCCAAGAGTCTTGGCTTGGCATCTTTTTTATCATCTTAAATCTAGATAAATTAATAAAAATAAATGGATTTTACTAGCCATGTCGGTCACATGGTCCATTTCTTAGATTGAAGGCTGTAGCTTAGCAGCTGCATTGACTCAAGTAAATATGCAAGGATAGCAATCAGTGAGTAGTTAATTAAGCCATGATTACCACCTCATTAGCTGTAAATGAAATCCTTATCATGGGCCCCCCATTGTTCAGTGATGCAGTTTTCTGGCAGGTTTCAGAGTAACAGCCGTGTTAGTCTGTATTCACAAAAAGAAAAGGAGTACTTGTGGCACCTTAGAGACTAACCAATTTATTTGAGCATAAGCTTTCGTGAGCTACAGCTCACTTCATCGGATGCATACTGTGGAAACTGCAGAAGACATTATATACACAGAGACCATGAAACAATACCTCCTCCCACCCCACTCTCCTGCTGGTAATAGCTTATCTAAAGTGATCACTCTCCTTACAGTTTTTGTTATTTGGATTGCAGAGTCAAAGCTATCTCAGATTCAGACTCAGTGGGGTCTCCCTCCCCTGGCACTGTTCAGATGGCAATGCTAATTTTTTTCAGTTTTTTTCTTGGAGTATTTGGTCAGTGGCATTAGCAGGGGTTATATTTGGAATCATTGTGTCCACGGTGCTGTGTGTTTTAGCAACGGCAGTGTCTGAAACGTGCTCAGAGCCACAAATTTTTAATTTTTCAAGCATTTGGGGGTTTGTTTTTTTAATTGTCATGTTGTTACTCTAACTATGTCATCCTCTGGAAGACAAAGCCAAGAGGTGCTGAGTTTTGGATTAAACCCAAGATATGGATAAGGTTATTTCTGTTACCCACAAAATGGCAAATTTCATTTTATTGACATTTCCTGTCTTGCCACTAGCTGAAAAAAAAAACCCTCTACCAAATACAGGGTAATGACTTTGTTGTTTGTAATTTACGTCTTTCTTTCTTTCTTTCTTTCTTTCTTTCTTTCTTTCTTTCTTTCTTTCTTTCTCCTGCAGTAAAAATAATATTGAAAATCCTCTGAAATTGCATGAGACCGTAGTGAATCCAGCACATATGTGTGTAAGCCATGCCCACTTGGTGTGGAGCACTCACCCCTTCTAGTAGGGGCTTAGCGTGCTTCAGCCATGGCTAAAAGAAGAACAAGGAAGGACCATGAAATCATCCCAAGGGAATCATTCAAAGCATTTGCACAGCTCAGGGGTAGATGCTGTTCAGGGTTAACAACTTTTCCCAGAGCAGAGGCTTTCATGAGGTGTCACCCTGCCTTCACTCACACAAATGGTTTGCAACAGAGCTCAGACTTGACAGTGCTGGTTGCCAGGATAAATCTCCCTGTCTCTGCAGTGCTGCCAGCGCTCATTATTTTATCATGAATCTCATGATAATTGGTGTTTTTTCATAAAGCACCAGCTTCTGGAGTCATGTGAGAATGTCATTTTTAAAAGTCAGTTTCTAGCCCTCCTGGTTGCAGAGAAAAGCTCTTACTTGAGATTGGGTCTACACTGGGGTTATTGCCAGCACAGCTATACCAACAGTTAGGGGTGTGATTTTTTTTTACTGACATAATTATCTTGATATAAGCCCTGGTGTAGACACACTTGTATAAAAATAAAAGTGCTTTTGCCAGTATAGCTTGTGTCTCTTAGGGCACACTTGATCAACCCCAACCTGTTCGTGAATTTAGCATGAACAGTTTCGACCACTGACAAACAGATGGAGGGGGTGGGGGTGCCACTGTCCTCTTACCCTATAACTTTTACTCCAGTGGTTAGGGAACTCACCTGGATGTAGGAGACCATGTTCAAATCCCAGCTCTGGAAGAGACAGGAAATGGACTTTTCTGATTGACAGAATATTCTAAAAAAATCAGTTTCGGTTCAATCCAAACCATTTCTTTCTGATTTTTTGGAACAGCCGCTGAACCAAAAAATTAATTATTCACTCAGCTGTCCATACAATGTTACCTATGCAATTACAATGATGGGCATGTGTGACATTACCCAGGGTACAATCTGGACTGTTGTACAGCTGTGCCCCCTTAATTTGCCAGCCTGGAGTGCCTTTGCTGTGAGAACATCCACTCCTGGCCTGTTCACACAGCCTTCAGCATGCAAAATCACTCCCAGCTGCATGCATCCGATGAAGTGAGCCATAGCTCACGAAAGCTTATGCTCAGATAAATTGGTTAGTCTCTAAGGTGCCACAAGTACTCCTTTTCTTTGTGCAGATACAGATTAACACGGCTGCTACTCTGAAACTCCCAGCTAAGTTACATGAATGTTCTGGACCACCACTCATGAGTTACATCCATGGTAACACCCGCAAATTCCTAGTCCCAGCCTTGTCCCCCAGTTGGTCCTGCTTTGAACAGGGGGCTGGACTAGATGACCTCCTGAGGTCTCTTCCATCCCTATTCTTCTATGATTCTGTGACCCAGTAACAGCCCCCAGAATATTGCACCCTAAAGGTTAGAGACAGGAAATAAACCTGATTGGGTAGAACTGGTTAAAAATGTCAACTCTGTGGGACACAAAAAATAGAAAAAAAAATCCAATCACTTTTTTTTCAGTTTTTCAATTAAAAAAACTGAAAGACAAAAAACTTTGGTTTTACAAAAAATATTTTTGGTTAAAACATTCTGCTTTCAACAACTGAAAGTTTCAGTGAAAAGTGTTTTTCACTGAAAAGACTTTTTCACTGAAAAATTTCCACCAAAATAAAAAAAAATTATTTTGGATGAAAAGCCATTTTTTGTTTTGGAGGGGGTGGATGGAGTAAGGGTGGGTGGGGCAGTGATATTTTGAGAAAGACAGCTTGACCAGGCCTTCTATGGCCTCATCTAGACAATACAAGATTGTTCCTGTGTGCTGTGTGCTTGATTGGTTGTTTGAAAAGGGCGGGAACTGGGTGTGCTTTGTTCCAGGTGAGCCTTACGTGGGCCTGACTGCATAAAAAGCCAGTCAGTTGCGAACCAGCTGAGCAGCGAACAGCAGAGCAGCTAACAAAAGGAGTTTGCCTGGGAGTTCACCTGGGGAGAGCCCACTGAGGCTTACATCTTGCTGGATTCTCTGAGTAATTACTACAACTCCTGAGGAAGCTCGCAGAAGGAAGGTAATATGGATGGGGGGTGTTCAGCTATTGTGACCTGCACTGGATGTGCTATGTTTGTCTTTCTTCCACAGGACAGATGCGACTTTGTCTGTACAAAGTGCAAGCTGGTCTCCATACTGGAAGAGAAGGTTCAAGGTCTGGAGCAACAGGTATCGACTCTGCGTTGCATAAGAGAAACTGAAGATTTCCTGGACGGACGTCAGGATAGGCTTCTATGAGCACGAGGTTCTGAAGATTCAGAGCAGGCTGCACATCGGGGACAGAAGGATGGTGAAGAAATCTGGCAGCATGTGACCTCCAGAAGAAAAAAGGGGAACGTCTATGTACCAGCAGGGCAGATACAGGTAAGTAACCGTTTTCATGTTCTCTCAACAGGTACTAATGCGGAGAGTGGACCAGATGATACGTCTGAGGGAAGGGAGCAGAAGGAGACTCCGCTGATTGGAAGGCATGGGATGCACTGTCCTAGGTTTGGGGGTTCCATGACTACCGCTCCCAAGAGAAGGAGGCGGGTGGTGGTGGTCGGGGACTCTCTCCTCAGGGGGACTGAGTCATCTATCTGCTGCCCCGACCGGGAAAACCGAGAAGTCTGCTGCTTGCCAGGAGCTAAGATTAGCGATAAAACGGAGAGACTGCCGAGACTCATCAAGCCCTCAGATTGCTACCCCTTCCTGCTTCTCCACGTGGGCACCAATGATACTGCCAGGAATGACCTTGAGTGGATCACTGCAGACTACGTGGCTCTGGGAAGAAGGATAAAGGAGTTTGAGGTGCAAGTGGTGTTCTCGTCCATCCTCCCCGTGGAAGAAAAAGGCCTGGGTACAGACCGTTGAATCGTGGAAGTCAACGAATGGCTACGCAGGTGGTGTCAGAGAGAAGGCTTTGGATTCTTTGACCATGGGATGGTGTTCCAAGAAGGAGTGCTAGGCAGAGACGGGCTCCACCTAACGAAGAGAGGGAAGAGCATCTTCGCAAGCAGGCTGGCTAACCTAGTGAGGAGGGCTTTAAACTAGGTTCACCGGGGGAAGGAGACCAAAGCCCTGAGGTAAGTGGGGAAGTGGGGTACCGGGAGGAGGCACAAGCAGGAGCGCGTGAGAGGGGAGGGCTCCTGCCTCATACTGAGAAAGAGGGGCGATCAGCAGTTTCCCTCAAGTGCCTATATACAAATGCACGAAGCCTGGGAAACAAGTAGGGAGAATTGGAAGTCCTGGCACAGTCAAGGAATTATGATGTGATTGCAATAACAGAGACTTGGTCGGATAACTCACATGACTGGAGTACTGTCATGGATGGATATAAGCTGTTCAGGAAGGACAGGCAGGGCAGAAAAGGTGGGGGAGTTGCACTGTATGTAAGTGAGCAGTATGACTGCTCAGAGCTCACGTATGAAACTGCAGAAAAACCTGAGAGTCTCTGGATTAAGTTTAGAAGTGTGAGCAACAAGGGTGATGTCGTGGTGGGAGTCTACTTTGATCACCAGACTAGGGGGATGAGGTGGACGAGGCTTTCTTCTGGCAATTTGCAGAAGTTACTAGATCGCAGGCCCTGGTTCTCATGGGAGACTTCAGTCACCCTGATACAGCGGTGCACAGGCAATCCAGGAAGTTTTTGGAAAATGTAGGGGACAATTTCCTGGTGCAAGTGCTGGAGGAACCAACTAGGGGCAGAGCTCTTCTTGACCTGCTGCTCACAAACCGGGAAGAATTAGTAGGGGAAGCTAAAGTGGATGGGAACCTGAGAGGCAGTGACCATGAGATGGTCGAATTCAGGATCCTAACACAAGGAAGAAAGGAGAGCAGCAGAATACAGTCCCTGGACTTCAGAAAAGCAGACTTTGACTCCCTCAGGGAACTGATGGGCAAGATCTCCTGGGAGAATAACATGAGGGGGAAAGGAGTCCAGGAGAGCTGGCTGTATTTTAAAGAATTCTTATTGAGGTTACAGGGACAAACCATCCCGATGTGTAGAAAGAATAGTAAATATGGCAGGCGACCAGCTTGGCTTAACAGTGAAATCCTTGCTGATCTTAAATACAAAAAAAAAGCTTATGAGAAGTGGAAGATTGGACAAATGACCAGGGATGAGTATAAAAATATTACTCGGGCATGCAGGAGTGAAATCAGGAAGGCCAAATCACACCTGGAGTTGCAGCTAGCAAAAGATGTTAAGAGTAACAAGAAGGGTTTCTTCAGGTATGTCAGCAACAAGAAGAAAATCAAGGAAAGTGTGGGCCCCTTCCTGAATGAGGGAGGCAACCTAGTGACAGAGGATGTGGAAAAAGCTAATGTACTTAATGCTTTTTTTGCCTCTGTCTTCACGAACAAGGTCAGCTCCCAGACTATTGCACTGGGCAGCACAGCATGGGGAGGAGGTGATCAGCCCTCTGTGGAGAAAGAAGTGGTTCGGAACTATTTAGAAAAGCTGGACGAGCACAAGTCCATGGGGCCGGATGCGTTGCATCCGAGAGTGCAAAAGGAGTTAGTGGATATGATTGTGGAGCCATTGGCCATTATCTTTGAAAACTCATGGCGATCCGGGGAAGTCCCGGACTACTGGAAAAAGGCTAATGTAGTGCCCATCTTTAAAAAAGGGAAGAAGGAGGATCCTGGGAACTACAGGCCAGTCAGCCTCACCGCAGTCCCTGGAAAAATCATGGAGCAGGTCCTCAAGGAATCAATTCTGAAGCACTCTGAGGAGAGGAAAGTGATCAGGAACAGTCAGCATGGATTCACCAAGGGCAAGTCATGCCTGACTAATCTAATTGCCTTCTATGATGAGATAACTGGCTCTTTGGATGAAGGGAAAGCAGTGGACGTGTTGTTCCTTGACTTTAACAAAGCTTTTGATACGGTCTCCCACAGTATTCTTGTCAGCAAGTTAAGGAAGTATGGGCTGGATGAATGCACTATAAGGTGGGTAGAAAGCTGGCTAGATTGTCGGGCTCAATGGGTAGTGATCAATGGCCATGTCTAGTTGGCAGCCGGTGTCAAGTGGAGTGCCCCAGGGGTCGGTCCTGGGGCCGGTTTTGTTCAATATCTTCATAAATGATCTGGAGGATAGTGTGGATTGCACTCTCAGCAAATTTGCGGATGATACTAAACTGGGAGGAGAGGTAGATACGCTGGAGGGGAGGGATAGGATACAGAAGGACCTAGACAAATTGGAGGATTGGGCCAAAAGAAATCTGATGAGGTTCAATAAGGATAAGTGCAGGGTCCTGCACTTAGGACGGAAGAATCCAATGCACTGCTACACACTAGGGACCGAATGGCTAGGCAGCAGTTCTGCAGAAAAGGACCTAGGGGTGACAGTGGACGAGAAGCTGGATATGAGTCAGCAGTGTGCCCTTGTTGCCAAGAAGGCCAATGGCATTTTGGGATGTATAAGTAGGGGCATAGCGAGCAGATCGAGGGACGTGATCGTTCCCCTCTATTCGACATTGGTGAGGCCTCATCTGGAGTACTGTGTCCAGTTTTGGGCCCCACACTACAAGAAGGATGTGGATAAATTGGAGAGAGTCCAGTGAAGGGCAACAAAAATGATTAGGGGTCTAGAACACATGACTTCTGAGGAGAGGCTGAGGGAGCTGGGATTGTTTAGCCTGCAGAAGAGAAGAATGAGGGGGGATTTGATAGCTGCTTTCAACTACCTGAAAGGGGGTTCCAAAGAGGATGGCTCTAGACTGTTCTCCGTGGTAGCTGATGACAGAACAAGGAGTAATGGTCTCAAGTTGCAGTGGGGGAGGTTTAGATTGGATATTAGGAAAAACTTTTTCACTAAGAGGGTGGTGAAACACTGGAATGCGCTACTTAGGGAGGTGATAGAATCTCCTTCCTTAGAGGTTTTTAAGGTCAGGCTTGACAAAGCCCTGGCTGGGATGATTTAACTGGGAATTGGTCCTGCTTCGAGCAGGGGGTTGGACTAGATGACCTTCTGGGGTCCCTTCCAACCCTGATATTCTATGATTCTATGACACTAAACTGGGAGGAGTGTTAGATATGCTGGAGGGTAGAGATGGGATACAAAGGGACCTGGACAAATTGGAGGGTTGGGCCAAAAGAAATCTGATGAGGTTCAACACGGACAAGTGCAGAGTCCTGCACTTAGGACGGAAGAATCCAATGCACTGCTACAGACTAGGGATCGAATGGCTCGGCAGCAGTTCTGCAGAAAAGGATCTACAGGGTTACAGTGGACGAGAAGCTGGATATGAGTCAGCAGTGTGCCCTTGTTGCCAAGAAGGCCAATGGCATTTTGGGATGTATAAGTAGGGGCATTGCCAGAAGATCGAGGGACATGATCGTTCCCCTCTGTTCGACATTGGTGAGGCCTCATCTGGAGTACTGTGTCCAGTTTTGGGCCCCACACTACAAGAAGGATGTGGAAAAATTGGAAAGAGTCCAGCAGAGGGCAACAAAAATGATTAGGGGACTGGAACATATGACTTATGAGGAGAGGCTGAGGGAACTGGGGATGTTTAGCCTTCAGAAGAGAAGAATGAGGGGGGATTTGATAGCTGCTTTCAACTACCTGAAAGGGGGTTCCAAAGAGGATGGCTCTAGACTGTTCTCAGTGGTAGCAGATGACAGAACAAGGAGTAATGGTCTCAAGTTGCAGTGAGGGAGATTTAGGTTGGATATTAGGAAAAACTTTTTCACTATGAGGGTGGTGAAACACTGGAATGCGTTACCTAGGGAGGTGATGGAATCTCCTTCCCTAGAAGTTTTTAAGGTCAGGCTTGACAAAGCCCTGGCTGGGATGATTTAGTCGGGGATCGGTCCTGCTTTGAGCATGGAGTTGGACTAGATGACCTCCTGAGGTCCCTTCCAACCCTGATATTCTATGATTCTATGATTCCTTGCAGTATAATCACCATGGCTTCATCCAGTCCAATTCTAGGTAGGTTTGCCAACCGTTTGATCACACAAAACTGAACACCCTTGCCCCACCCCCTTCCCTGACCCTTCCCTGAGGCCCTGCACCCCACTCATTACATTCCCCTCCTTGTTGCTCACTCTTCCCCACCCTCACTGACGTTCACCGGGCTGGGGCAGGGGGTTGGGGTGTGAGAGGAGGGTAAGGGCTCTGGTGGGGGTTCAGGTTCTGGGGTGGGTCCAGGGATGAGGGGTTTGTGGTGCAGGAGGGGGCTCAGGGCTGGGGCAGGGGGTTGGTGGGGTGGTGGGGTGCAGGATGCGGGCTCTGGGAGGGAGTTTAGGTATGGGAGGGGACTCTAGGCTGCAGCAGACAGTTGGGGTGCGGGAGGGTGTTCTGTGTGCAGGGTTCTGGTGGCACTTACCGTGGCTCCCAGAAGCAGCCGCTAGCTCCCTGCGGCCTCAAGGCGCATGGGTGGCCAGGGAGGCTCCGCGCACTGCCCTCACACCTGCAGGTGCCACCCCCACTGCTCCCATTGGCTTCTTTTCCATGGGTCCAGATGATGAAGATGTCATCAATGTAGCGCAAGTAGAGTAGGGGCGTTAGGGGACGAGAGCTGAGGAAGCGTTGTTCTAAGTCAGCCATAAAAATGTTGGCATACTGTGGGGCCATGCGGGTACCCATAGCAGTGCCACTGATTTGAAGGTCTCCATTGTCCCCAAATGTGAAATAGTTATGGGTGAGGACAAAGTCACAAAGTTCAGCCACCAGGTTTGCCGTGACATTATCGGGGATACTGTTCCTGACGGCTTGTAGTCCATCTTTGTTTGGAATGTTGGTGTAGAGGGCTTCTACATCCATAGTGGCCAGGATGGTGTTTTCAGGAAGATCACTGATGGTTTGTAGTTTCCCCAGGAAGTCAGTGGTGTCTCTAAGATATCTGGGAGTGCTGGTAGCGTAGGGCCTGAGGAGGGAGTCTACATAGCCAGACAATACAAGATCTCTATCAAGCATTCTTACAACTACAATACCCACCTGCTGAAGTGAAGTAACAGATTGACAGAGCCAGAAGAGTACCCAGAAGTCACCTACTACAGGACAGGCCCAACAAAGAAAATAACAGAACACCATTAGCCATCATCTTCAGCCCTCAACTAAAACCTCTCCAATGCATCATCAAGGATCTATAACCTATCCTGAAGGATGACCCATCGCTCTCACAGATCTTGGGAGACAGGCCAGTCCTTGCTTACAGACAGCCCCCCAACCTGAAGCAAATACTCACCAGCAACCACACACCACACAACAGAACCACTAACCCAGGAACCTATCCTTGCAACAAAGCCCACTGCCAATGTGTCCACATATGTATTCAGGGGACACCATTATAGGGCCTAATCACATCAGCCACGCTATCAGAGGCTCGTTCACCTGCATGTCTACCAATGTGATATATGCCATCATGTGCCAGCAATGCCCCTCTGCCATGAACATTGGCCAAACCGGACAGTCTCTACGTAAAAGAATAAATGGACACCAATCAGATGTCATGAATTATAACAGTCAAAAACCAGTCGGAGAACACTTCAGTCTCTTTGGTCACTCGATTACAGACCTAAAAGTCGCAATTCTTCAACAAAAAACCTTCAAAAACAGACTCCAACGAGAGACTGTTGAATTGGAATTCATTTGCAAATTGGATACAATTAACTTAGGCTTGAATAAGTGGGAGTGGATGTGTCATTACACAAAGTAAAACTATTTCCCCTTGTTTATTTCCCCTCCTACTGTTCTTGTAAAGTGGTGGAAATGGCCCACCTTGATTATCACTGCAAAAAGGTTCCCCCTCCCGCCCCCGCTCTCCTGATGGTAATAGCTCACCTTTCCTGATCACTTGTTACAGTCTGTATGGTAACACTCATTGTTTCATGTTCTCTGCGTATATAAAATCTCCACACTATATTTTCCACTGTATGCATCCGATGAAGTGAGCTGTAGCTCACGAAAGCTTATGCTCTAATAAATTTGTCTCTAAGGTGCCACAAGTCCTCCTTTTCTTGAAACACAAATGAAATTCTTGCCCAGCTGCAACACTTTGATACTTTGTACTTATGTAGTGACTTCCACCTGTGGCATGGAAAGCATTTGGTAATCATTGGCAAGTTAATTCCAGCACCACCTGTAGAAGAATGTAGTCCCCACTTTACTCTGAACACACACATACACACACACAAGGATTGTGCATCTCTAAGGCAACCATTGCTTGAGCTCATAAGAACATAAGTGATCTCTCTCCTGCCATCCATCTCCACCCTCTGACAAACAGAGGCTAGGGACACCATTCCTTACCCATCCTGGCTAATAGCCATTAATGGACTTAACCTCCATGAATTTATCTAGTTCTCTTTCAAACCCTGTTATAGTCCTAGCCTTCACAACCTCCTCAGGCAAGGTTTCAGAGTAACAGCCGTGTTAGTCTGTATTCGCAAAAAGAAAAGGAGTACTTGTGGCACCTTAGAGACTAACCAATTTATTTGAGCATAAGCTTTCGTGAGCTACAGCTCACTTCATCGGATGCATACTGTGGAAACTGCAGAAGACATTATATACACAGAGACCATGAAACAATACCTCCTCCCACCCCACTCTCCTGCTGGTAATAGCTTATCTAAAGTGATCACTCTCCTTACAATGTGTATGATAATCAAGGTGGGCCATTTCCAGCACAAATCCAGGTTTTCTCACTCCCCCCGCCCCACAAACCCACTCTCCTGCTGGTAATAGCTTATCTAAAGTGACCACTCTCCTTACAATGTGTATGATAATCAAGGTGGGCCATTTCCAGCACAAATCCAGGGTTTAACAAGAACCTCTGAGGAGGGGGGCAGGGTAGGAAAAAACAAGGGGAAATAGGTTACCTTGCATAATGACTTAGCCACTCCCAGTCTCTATTCAAGCCTAAGTTAATTGTATCCAATTTGCAAATGAATTCCAATTCAACAGTGGTTCTGTTGTGTGGTATGTGGTTGCTGGTGTGTATTTGCTTCAGGTTGGGGGGCTGTCTGTAGGCGAGGACTGGCCTGTCTCCCAAGATTTGTGAGAGTGTTGGGTCATCCTTCAGGATAGGTTGTAGATCCTTACTAATGCATTGGAGGGGTTTTAGTTGGGGGCTGAAGGAGACGGCTATTTCCCCTTGTTTTTTCCTACCCCGCCCCCCTCCTCAGACGTTCTTGTTAAACCCTGGATTTGTGCAGGAAATGGCCCACCTTGATTATCATACACATTGTAAGGAGAGTGGTCACTTTAGATAAGCTATTACCAACAGGAGAGTGGGTGTGTGTGTTTGTGTGTGTGGGGGGGAGTGAGAAAACCTGGATTTGTGCTGGAAATGGCCCAACTTGATTATCATACACATTGTAAGGAGAGTGATCACTTTAGATAAGCTATTACCAGCAGGAGAGTGGGGTGGGGGGAGGTATTTTTTCATGCTTTGTGTGTATAAAAAGATCTTCTACACTTTCCACAGTATGCATCTGATGAAGTGAGCTGTAGCTCACGAAAGCTTATGCTCAAATAAATTGGTTAGTCTCTAAGGTGCCACAAGTACTCCTTTTCTTTTTGCGAATACAGACTAACAAGGCTGTTACTCTGAAACCTGTCATTATGCAAGGCACTGCATTAAGCCGTATGGAGTGGAAATCTATCATCTGCATGAAAAAACTTGTACAGATACAGACAGACATCATCTTCCTTTCCAAATGCAAACAGATGGACATCGTACCAAAAGGACTGAAGGTAAAAAATCCATTACAATCTACATACCACACAGACTATGCTGACAGCTTGTGCCACACGCTCTCAAAGAAACTGCGGAATCACCTGATCAAGATCCTCTACAGCAAACAGGGAAAGATTAAGAATGAGCTCTCAAAAATGGATACTCTCATAAAAAAAACAACCTTCCACACAAACTTCCTCGTGGCTGGACTTTACTAAAACTAGACAAGCCATTTACAACACACACTTTGCTTTTCTACAAAAGAAAAAGGACACTAAACTTTCTAAACTACTACATGCCACAAGGGGCCACAGCAATGGTTCCCTCAACCCACCCAGCAATATTGTTAACCTATCCAACTATACTCTCAGCTCAGCAGAAGCAGCTGTTCTATCTCGGGGCCTCTCCTTCTGCCCCTCCACCCCCATGAACATGATACAGTTCTGTGGTGACCTAGAATCCTATTTTCGACGTCTCCGACTCAAGGAATATTTCCAACATACCTCTGAACAACATACTAATCCACAGAGACCTCCCTACCAACACTACAAAAAGAAGGATTCTGCGTGGACTCTTCCTGAAGGTCGAAACAGCAGACTGGACTTCTACATAGAGTACTTCCGCTGACGTGCATGGGCTGAAATTGTGGAAAAGCAGCATCACTTGCCCCATAACCTCAGCCGTGCAGAACACAATGCCATCCACAGCCTCAGAAACAGTTCTGACATCATAATCAAAAAGGCTGACAAAGGAGGTGCTGTCATCATCATGAATAGGTCGGAATATGAACAAGAGGCTGCTCGGCAGCTCTCCAACACCACTTTCTTCAAGCCATTACCTTCTGATCCCACTGAGAGTTACCAAAAGAAACTACAGCATTTGCTCAAGAAACTCCCTGAAAAAGCACAAGATCGAATCCGCACAGACACACCCCTGGAACCCCGACCTGGCATATTCTATCTACTACCCAAGATCCATAAACCTGGAAATCCTGGGTGCCCCATCATCTCAGGCATTGGCACCCTGACAGCAGGATTGTCTGGCTATGTAGACTCCCTCCTCAGGCCCTATGCTACCAGCACTCCCAGCTACCTTCGAGACACCACTGACTTCCTGGGGAAACTACAAACCATCGGTGATCTTCCTGATAACACCATCCTGGCCACTATGGATGTAGAAGCCCTCTACACCAACATTCCACACAAAGATGGACTACAAGCCGTCAGGAACAGTATCCCCGATAATGTCACGGCTAACCTGGTGGCTGAACTTTGTGACTTTGTCCTCACCCATAACTATTTCACATTTGGGGACAATGTATACCCTCAGATCAGAGGCACTGCTATGGGTACCCGCATGGCCCCACAGTATGCCAACATTTTTATGGCTTACTTAGAACAACGCTTCCTCAGCTCTCGTCCCCTAATGCCCCTACTCTACTTGCGCTATATTGATGACATCTTCATCATCTGGACCCGTGGAAAAGAAGCCCTTGAGGAATTCCACCATGATTTCAACAATTTCCATCCCACCATCAACCTCAGCCTGGTCCAGTCCACACAAGAGATCCACTTCCTGGACACTACAGTGCTAATAAACATTGGTCACATAAACACCACCCTATACCGGAAACCTACTGACCGCTATTCCTACCTGCATGCCTCCAGCTTTCACCCTGACCACACCACACGATCCATCGTCTACAGCCAAGCTCTGCGATACAACCGCAATTGCTCCAACCCCTCAGACAGAGACAAACACCTACAAGATCTCTATCAAGCTTTCTTACAACTACAATACCCACCTGCGGAAGTGAAGAAACAGATTGATAGAGCCAGAAGAGTTCCCAGAAGTTACCTACTACAGGACAGGCCTAACAAAGAAAATAACAGAACGCCACTAGCCGTCACCTTCAGCCCCCAACTAAAACCCTCCAACGCATTATTAAGGATCTACAACCTATCCTGAAGGATGACCCAATACTCTCACAGATCTTGGGAGACAGGCCAGTCCTTGCCTACAGACAGCCCCCCAACCTGAAGCAAATACTCACCAGCAACCACATAACACACAACAGAACCACTAACCCAGGAGCCTATCCTTGCAACAAAGCCCGTTGCCAACTGTGCCCACATATCTATTCAGGGGACACCATCACAGGGCCTAATCACATCAGCCACACTATCAGAGGCTCATTCACCTGTACATCTACCAATGTGACATATGCCATCATGTGCCAGCAATGCCCCCCTGCCATGTACATTGGCCAAACCGGACAGTCTCCACGTAAAAGAATAAATGGACACAAATCAGATGTCAAGAATTATAACATTCATAAACCAGTCGGAGAACACTTCAATCTCTCTGGTCACACGATTACAGACATGAAAGTTGCGATATTACAACAAAAAAACTTCAAATCCAGACTCCAGCGAGAAACTGTTGAATTGGAATTCATTTGCAAATTGGATACAATTAACTTAGGCTTGAATAGAGACTGGGAGTGGCTAAGTCATTATAACCTATTTCCCCTTGTTTTTTCCTACCCTGCCCCCCTCCTCAGACGTTTTTGTTAAACCATGGATTTGTGCTGGAAATGGCCCACCTTGATTATCATACACATTGTAAGGAGAGTGGTCACTTTAGATAAGCTATTACCAGCAGGAGAGTGGGTTTGTGTGTGTGTGTGTGTGGGGGGGGAGTGAGAAAACCTGGATTTGTGCTGGAAATGGCCCACCTTGATTATCATACACATTGTAAGGAGAGTGATCACTTTAGATAAGCTATTACCAGCAGGAGAGTGGGGTGGGGGGAGGTATTTTTTCATGCTTTGTGTGTATAAAAAGATCTTCTACACTTTCCACAGTATGCAAACGATGAAGTGAGCTGTAGCTCACGAAAGCTTATGCTCAAATAAATTGGTTAGTCTTTAAGGTGCCACAAGTACTCCTTTCCTCAGGCAAGGAGTTCCACAGGTTGACCGTGTGCTTTGTGAAGAACTACTTCCTTTTGTTTGTTTTAAACCTGCTGCCCATTAATTTTATTTGGTGGCCCCCAGTTCTTATATTATGGGAACAAGTAAATAACTTTTCCTTAGTCACTTTCTCCCCACCACTCATGAGTTTATAGACCTCCCTGTGGCTGTGCAGATCCGCTGTGGGTTATAGATTCATCCCAGCCATTTATTAGTCGCTTATCAGGTAACTGCATAAGTGTTTTACTGAGCTCCTTTCAGAAGTAATAAAAATCTGGTGTATCAGTTCAAAAATAAACCCTTCAGCCCAACTCTTTAAATAATTTGGAGCTCCCAGAAGAGTCTTCTCCACAAAGCCAGCAGTTCATGCAGGGAAAGATGAAATTATAACCCCAAATCCCCTGCTGGAGAAGAGAGGCTCATGGTTCAATTATTTATGTTGGCTTTAAATATTTAGCTTGGCACTTATACCCTTAAGGAAACCATAGTTACCACTTCATCGTTACATGCAGCCTATCATTTATTTATGGAATCAATAGGAGAACAGAACAACAATAATGTTTCATTCCATTGCATGTGTTATGGAGTGGGTCACTTTCTGTATTGCTCCATCTGTTCAGAAGGGGCAAGAAGATTTCAAGGTTAGGATAGTTGTCTGAGAGATGGGTGCCCTGTTCTGAGGTTGTTTTATACTGAGAAGGATAATTTGAAGAGATGAGCAAGAATACAAATAAGCAGCAGCACAGAGGAGCCAGGAAGTGGTTCTGTGAGGTGCACTGGGATTATACATTTAACTAGTTTATTTTATGTACCTTGAACAGTGGATGGTTCTGGGTTGACAGCTGTGGGGGCTGGAATGCTGTATTTATCCACAGACCAGCAGCAATAGTGTAACTGTTACCCGTGGCTCTGAGTGTGGGATTCAACCTATGACCTCTGGTTCTAAAAGCACTGACTCTTTTAGCCAAGGCTGTAGCAACCTCATCGACTGCTCTGTGTGGTACACTGGAGGGAGACAAAACAGCACGCTAAGCTTCCCCCACAATAATAATGTGACTCTGCCCTGAAGCAACCTATAGCTGTGAAATGGGGATGTCCAGTCTCACTGGTCCTTTGCTCTCTCTCTCTCTCTTTGATGAAGCTCTTAGAATTAATAATACGTAGTTCTTTCAAAATGCTTTACCAAGGAAGTCAGCATCATTGTCCCCATTTTATAGAAGGGGAAACTAAGGCACAGAGAAGCAACAAGACCATAGTGACCCAGAAGTAGAGCTGAAACTATAACCTAAGACTTACTGACTGTTAGGCCGGGCTCTTGGCCACTTGGCCACAGCATGGACACCAGGGGAGCTCTGTTTTGATAAACTATTCTCTGAAAAACAGGGAAAGTTGCTAGTCATGAATATAAATCAGATGTTAGGAATTGTAGAAAATTGATAAGGGAAGCAAAGAGACAAAAAGAGAAATTTATGGCCTGCAGAGTTAAGGACAATAAGGAGTTTTAAAAAATATATTAGGAATAAAAAAATCCTGACAATGGTATTGGTTCATTACTTGATGGAAATGGTAGAATTGTAAATCATAATGCAGAAAAAGCAGAAGTATTCAATAAATATTTCTGTTCTGTATTTCAGGAAAAAAACAGATGTTCTAGTCTCATCATATGGTGATGATAACACTCTTTCACATTCCTCTGGATGATATTAAACAGAAGCTACTAAAGTTAGACATTTTTAAAATCAGCAAGTCCAGATAATTTGCATCTAAGTTTTAAAAGAACTGGCTGGTGAGCTGGCTGGACTCTTAATGTTGATTTTCAATAAGCCTTGGAGCACTGGGGAAGTTCCAGAAGACTGGAAGAAAGCTAATGTGCCAATTTTTAAAAAGGGGGAACAGGATGACCCAGGTGATTATAGGCCTTTCAGCCTGACACTGATTGTGGCAAGATAATTGAGCAGCTAATACAGGACACAATTAATACAGACATAAAGGAGGGTAATGTAATTTATCCAAATCAACATGGGTTTATGAAAAATAGATCTTGTCAAACTAACTTGATATCTTTTTTTTATGAGATTACAAGTTGGGTTGATAAAGGCAATAGTGTTGACACAATAGACTTAAATGTCTGGGAGGCATTTGTCTTGGTACCACATGACATTTTGATTAAAAAGCTGGAAGAATATAACATGGCACATATGAGGTGGATCAGAAACTGGCTAACTGATAGGTCTCGAAATCTAATTGTAAATGAGGGATTATCGTCGAGTGAGTGTGTTTCCAGTGGGGTCCCACAGGGCTGAGTTCTTGACCCGAAGCTATTTAACACTTCTTTCAATGACCTGGAAGAAAACAAAATCATCACTGATAAAGTTTGCAGATGACACAAAAATGAGGGTGGGGGGATGCAGAGTAAATAATGAAGAGGACAGGTCACTGATTCAATCTGGATCACTTGGTCTACTGGGCGCAAGCAAACAATAAGCATTTTAATATGGTAAAATATAAAGGTATTCATCTGGGAACAAAGAACGCAGGCCATACTTACAGGATAGAGGAAGGAGTGACTCTGGGAAGGAGTGACTCTGAAAGAGATTTGGGAGTCATGGTGGATAATCAGCTGAACATGAGCTCCCAGTGTGACGCTGTGGTAAAAAGAGTTAATGTGATCCCGGGATGTCTAAACTGGGTAATCTCAAGTAGGAGTAGACAGGTTATTTTATCTCTGTATTTGGCACTGGTGTGAGCTGCTGGAATCCTGTGACAAGTTCTGGTGTCCACAGTTCAAGAAAGATGTTGATAAATTGGAGAGGGTTCAACGAAGAGCCATGAGAATAATTAAAGGATTAGAAAACCTGTCTTCTAGTGATAGACTCAAGGAGCTCCATCTATTTAGTTTAACAAAGAATAGGTTAAGGGGGTGACACAATTACAGTCTGTAAGTATTGATATGGGGAATAAATATCTAATAATGAGCACTTCAGTCTAGCGGAGAAAGGTCTAACACGATCCAATGGCTGGAAGTTGAAGCTAGACAAATTCAGACTGGAAATCAGGTGTACATTTTTAACATTAAGAGTAATTAACCATTGGAACAATCTACCAAGGGTCGTGGTAGATTCTCCATCACTGACAATTTTTAAATCAAGACCGGATGTTTTTTTCTAAAAAGCTGTGCTCTAGGAATTATTGTGGGTCAGTTCTATTGCCTGGGTTATACAGGAGATCAGACTAGACGATCACAATGCTTCCTTCTGGCCTTGGAATCTATGAATTTATAAACATGTAAAACCAACCCAACCTAGGCTTGCAAACATGCAAATATCTCACAAAAGAGTAGAAAGTGACAAATGAAGGACAGTTTGAAGAAGGGGTGGTGAAGAGTGCTCACCAACCTGGAATAAAAGGGTAGAGTCCTTGGTGAGGTGTAATGTAACGTGTCTGATGGGAGAACTTTCAATGGATGCATACAAGGAACCTTGTGGTTCCAGAAATCCAGCTGCAAATTACACATGGTCCATGCCACAGTAGCTTCTGGTACCTGCTGCTTTTGGCTGTTGGATATACCACAGAAGCAGCTTCTTTCACAAAGTATGTCAGAGAAAGAAGGGATTAGTTAAGTCCAAAGCAGACTGCCAAGAGTTACAAAGGAATGTCACAAAACTGGGTGACTGAGCAACAAAATGGCCCATAGAATTCAATGTCGATAAATGCAAAGTAATGCACATTGGAAATGTAATCCCATTACTACATGCAAAATGTTGGGGTCTACATTAGCTCTTATCACTCAAAAAAGAGATCTTGGGGTCACCGGGAGTAGTTCTCTGTAAACATTTGCACACCGTGCAGTGGCAGTCAGAAAAGCTAACAATGTTAGGAAGCATTAGGAAAGGGATAGATAATAAGACAGAAGAGATCATAATGCCACTATATAAAGCCATGGTACACTCACACCTTGACTGCGTGCAGTTCTGGATACTCCATCTTAAAAAAAGATATATTAGAATTGGAAAAGGTACAAAGAAGGGCAACAAAAATGATTAACCTTCCATATGAGGTGAGATTAAAAAGACTGGGACTGTTCACTTTAGAAAACAGATGACTAAGAAGGGATGTTATGGACGTCTATCAAATCATGAATGGTGCAGAGAAAGTGAATAGGGACGTGTTATTTACCCTTTCACATAATACAAAAACAAAGGGTCACCCAATGACATTAATAGGCAGCTGGTTTAAAACAAACCAAAGGAAGTACTTCTTCAGACAACGCATAGTCAACCTGTGGAACTCATTATCAGGGGATGTTGTGAAGGCCAAAAGTATGGCAGGGTTAAAAAAAGAATTAGATAAATTCATGGAGGATAGGTCCATCAATGGCTATTAGACAAGATGCAACCCCATGCTCTGAGTGTCCTAAGCCTCTGACTGCCAGAAGATGGGACTGGACCATAAGGGATGGATCACTTAATAATTGCCCTGTTCTGTTCATTCCCTCTGAAGCACCTGGCATTGGCCACTGTTGGCAGACAGGATACTGGGCGAGATGGACCATTGGTCTGACCCAGAATGACCGTTCTTATGTTAGGAGCCAGGACTCCTGGGTTCTATTATTGGCGGTTCTGTTAACTTGCTGTGTGACCTCGGGTGACTCACCTACAGCTATTTTATTTCCTCCCAAACGTGGTCACTAATTCTGAGAGAGATTGCAGACCAGGTTGTCAGGAGACATGGAATGCCTGCCTTTGCCATTGATGTCCGCTGGAGTTGGTCAACACCTGAAAATCTGGCCCGGAGTATGTCCAAAACTTATGGCCCCAAAAATAAGGACCTTCTTTTGAAAACTGTGTCCTTTAGCCTTTCAGTGCCACAGATTTTCCATCTATAAAAAGGGATAAAGGTGTTTCCTTGCCTCCCAAGGGATTGTGAGACTGCATTCATTTGTGTGTGTAAGCTATAAATTACTTCCCAGAATGTGCTCATTGCACTGCCAGGGATGGAAATATCCTCCCACAGCACGATGGAACAATGCAATGTTAACCCAAACTTTTTATATACGGAGTATTTCTTACTAAAAGGGTGCTAATTTGCATGTTGACATCCACTTAGATTTAAACCTGGTGTATAGCAATTTAGCATGAGTTGATTAGAATCAGAATTAACTGAACCAAAGTAAGCTACTCTTCTTCTGAAGTGAGAGTGTCTACAAAGCCTTTGGCACCAGATTAAGTAGATTGGTTTCAAAAATCTACTTAATCCTTCCAAAGAGGATGGAGTTCAGCTGTTCTCAGTTGTGGCAGATGACCGAAGAAGGAGCAATGGTCTCAAGTTGCAGTGGGGGAGGTCTAGGTTAGATATTAGGAAACACTATTTCACTAGGAGGGTGGTGAAGCACTGGAATGGGTTACCTAGGGAGGTGGTGGAATCTCCATCCTTAGAGGTTTTTAAGGCCTGGTTTGACAAAGCCCTGGCTGGGATGATTTAGTTGGGGTTGGTCCTGCTTTGAGCAGGGGGTTGGACTAGATGATCTCCTGAGGTCTCTTCCAACCCTAACATTCTATGATTCTATGGTGCAACTTTCTCTTGGTGACAAGCCCTGATGGGGGGTGGGGAATTGAAACCAACACAACCAGTTTAATTTAACCAGGCTCGTTGGTGCATACACCAGTTGACATTCAAGATGGAGAAATGGGTGGCTTTCTTTTTTCCTGAAGCTATCTATATGCTGCCCAGCCTATGCCAGCGTAGTCCCCTAGCGTAGATGTAGAGTAGACTGATAGGAATTTTTCTGCTACTGTAGGAACACCACCTCCGGAAAAGATGTTAGCACTCTAACTCTAGTTGTGTCTATACTGGGAGTTTAGTGCTTTTCACATCCCTGACCAACATGGTTATGCTGGTATATGTTTTAAGAGTAGACCAAGCCTGAGTCACGTGTCTCTCTCTCTACTCACCTAATCTAGTTCTGTGGTCTTCCCCACATTACAACTATTCAAACTATTCCTTTTTTCCATTCCATTCGCTCTCACCACCATCAGGCCCTCATCACTAATACAATATTTGCAATTGCACAACCATCAGCTCCTAATGGGCTTATTCTAAAGTTCACCGGCAATGCTTCAACAAGAAGTGCCTGGTCATTAAGAAAACCTTCGCTTTCTAACATCAACCATCGGGGGTGCCTTATTTGGCAGCCAGGCAGATATAATTGGACATTGTGTAACATTTGTACCGCAACATCTGTAATTGAGTTCATATTTTTATTTTCAGGCATTAGCTGCGCAAAGTCTAAGTCTCACCATTCTCCATTATATGCAAGACAGGAACATAATGAAAATTAATCATGTCCAAATAGGATCTGGGCAGCTGCTGGGAGGTTCTCAATGGAGCTCTTAAGGGAAAACACAGTAGGGTGTGGTAATAAAGGGTAAATGTATTAATGACTTAGGCACTAATTGCAGTAATAGTGGTCATAATGAAAAGGAGTACTTGTGGCACCTTAGAGACTAACCAATTTATTTGAGCATAAGCTTTTGTGAGCTACAGCTCACTTCAACGGATGCATACCGTGGAAACTGCAGCAGACATTATATACACAGAGACCATGAAACAATACCTCCTCCCACCCCACTCTCCTGCTGGTAATAGCTTATCTAAAGTGATCACTCTCCTTACAATGTGTATGATAATCAAGGTGGGCCAGTTCCAGCACAAATCCAGGTTTTTTCACCCCCCTCCCCCCTTTTTCCATCCCATCATCAACCTCAGCCTGGTCCAGTGCGCACAAGAGATCCACTTCCTGGACACTACAGTGCTAATAAACAATGGTCACATAAACACCACCCTATACCGGAAACCTACTGACCGCTGTTCCTACCAACATGCCTCCAGCTTTCACCCTGACCACACCATACGATCCATTGTCTACAGCCAAGCTCTGCGATACAACCACAATTGCTCCAACCCCTCAGACAGAGACAAACACCTACAAGATCTCTATCAAGCATTCTTACAACTACAATACCCACCTGCGGAAGTGAAGAAACAGATTGATAGAGCCAGAAGAGTTCCCAGAAGTCACCTACTGCAGGACAGGCCTAACAAAGAAAATAACAGAACGCCACTAGCCGTCACCTTCAGCCCCCAACTAAAACCCCTCCAACGCATTATTAAAGATCTACAACCTATCCTGAAGGATGACCCAACACTCTCACAAATCTTGGGAGACAAGCCAGTCCTTGCCTACAGACAGCCCCCCAACCTGAAGCAAATACTCACCAGCAACCATATCCACACAACAGAACCACTCACCCAGGAACCTATCCTTGCAACAAAGCCCGTTGCCAACTGTGCCCACATATCTATTCGGGGACACCATCACAGGGCCTAATAACATCAGCCACACTATCAGAGGCTCGTTCACCTGCACATCCACCTATGTGATATATGCCATCATGTGCCCGCAATGCCCCTCTGCCATGTACATTGGTCAAACTGGACAGTCTCTACGTAAAAGAATAAATGGACACAAATCAGATGTCAAGAATTATAACATTCATAAACCAGTCGGAAAACACTTCAGTCTCTCTGGTCACGCAATTACAGACATGAAGGTCGCTATCTTACAAGAAAAAAACTTCAAATCCAGACTCCAGCGAGATACTGCTGAATTGGAATTCATTTGCAAATTGGATACTATTAATTTAGGCTTAAATAGAGACCTGGAGTGGCTAAGTCATTATGCAAGGTAGCCTATTTCCCCTTGTTTTTTCCTACCCCCCCACCCCCAGACATTCTGGTTAAACTTGGATTTATGGAGGAAGTGGCCCACCTTGATTATCATAAACATTGTAAGGAGAGTGGTCAGTTTGGATGAGCTATTACCAGCAGGAGAGTGAGTTTGTGTGTGTGTTGGGGGGGGGGGGGGGGGGGAGGGGTGAGAAAACCTGGATTTGTGCTGGAAATGGCCCACCTTGATTATCATGCACATTGTAGGGAGAGTGGTCACTTTGGATAAGCTATTACCAGCAGGAAAGTGAGTTTGTGTGTGTGGTTTTTGGAAAAGGGGGGGGGGGTGAGAAAACCTGGATTTGTGCAGGAAATGGCCCACCTTGATTATCATACACATTGTAAAGAGAGTGGTCACTTTGGATGGGCTATTACCAGCAGGAGAGTGCGTTTGTGTGTGGGGAGGCGGAGGGTGAGAAAATCTGGATTTGTGCTGGAAATGGCCCAACTTGATTATCATACACATTGTAAGGAGAGTGATCACTTTAGATAAGCTATTACCAGCAGGAGAGTGGGGTGGGAGGAGGTATTGTTTCATGGTCTCTGTGTATATAATGTCTTCTGCAGTTTCCACAGTATGCATCCGATGAAGTGAGCTGTAGCTCACGAAAGCTTATGCTCAAATAAATTGGTTAGTCTCTAAGGTGCCACAAGTACTCCTTTTCTTTTTGCAAATACAGACTAACACGGCTGTTACTCTGAAAAGTGGTCATAATGAACTCCTTACACTATAATGTGAATGAAGTTTGTAATTCCAAAAAGATTCCCTGTCATGGGGGGGATGCCACACTCATCCCAGGAAAGGAGCAGTGGAGAGGTCCTCCAAGCGGGCTAGAATGCCTGCAGGGGAATCAGAGGCTGCAGGGAGCAACCAGTGAGCGCCCAGCAGGCTCATATAAAAGGAGCTGCAAGGCCAGAGTGAGTGCAGTTTGCTTGCAGGGTCTGGGGCAGGAAGCAGTGCTCCTCTCTGGCTGCAAGGGCTAAGGCAGGTAATTGGTGGCAGGGACTTGGGAAGTGAGGAAATAGCATCTGGCTGGCTGCCAGGACTCACTTAAGACAGGCTACGGGAAGTGGCCTAGGGAAATACAGTTAGTTAAAGGGACTTGGCTGCTACTTGGAGGGTCCCTGGGCTGGGACTCTTGTAGTAGGTAGGCCTGGGTCTCCCCCCTCTCCTAAGGGAGTGTAGACAGGCCCAGGGAAGCCAATGTATGTGGAACTGTTACCCACCTCCCCTGCCGGAAGGGGGCTGATCTAGATTGACTCAGCTGGAGAGTTGGGATCAGAGGACTAAAGAGTAGGAACCTTCACCTGTAAGCTGGCCAACTAGGGTATTGAGATAGACCCTGTTGGTCAGACTGAGGACTATAGGACATTACTGAGTGCTTTCAGATAGGCCTTGTTGGACAGTGTACCTGAGAAGGGGGGACAGTGTAAGTGGCTTTGCCAGAGGACTGAGTCACTAGCATTAATTAAGGCCTTTGTATAAAATGGGCATTATAAAAGGTAGAGGTGCAGTCTCATAGTTTCATTGGGTTTACAGCCAGAAGGGACCATCTGATTTGACCTCCTGTATATAACAGGCCACTATATTTTCATCCAGTTACCCTGTATTAAGCCCAAAATATTTCAGGCTTCAGAAAGATTAAACTGCTGTGTGTCACAAGCCAAGAACAGGAGAGACTAAGGGAACACCAGTGTCTGAGGCCTCTGTGATGGAATGGATCAGGTGGGATATCCAATAAGTTCTTGGAATGTATTGGAGACAATTTTTTATTTCAGAAGGTGGAGAAAGCTACTAGGGGAGAGGCTGGCCTAGATTTGATTTTGACAAATAGGGAGGAACTGGTTGAGAATTTGAAAGTGGAAAACAGCTTGGGTCATGAAATGATAGCGTTCATGATTCCTAAGGAATGGTAGGAGAGAGAACAGCAAAATAAAAACAATGGATTTCAAGAAGGCAGACTTTAGCAAACTCAGGGAGTTGGTAGGTGAGGTCCCATGGGAAGCAAGTTTAAGGGGAAAAACAATAGAAGACAGTTGGCAGTTTTTCAGAGATATTATTAAGGACATAAGAGGAAACTATCCCACTGCGCAGGAGAGATCAGAAGTATGGCAAGAGACCAATCTGGCTTAAGCAGGAGATCTTCAATGATCTAAAAATCAAGAGTCCTACAAAAAGTGGAAACTAGGTCAAATTACAATGGATGAATATAAGCAAATAACACAAGTATGTAGGGACAAAATTAGAAAGGCCAAGGCACAAAACAAAATCAAACTAGCTAGAGACATAAATGGTAACAAGAAAACATTCTACAAATACATTAGAAGCAAGAGCAAGACCAAGGACAGGGTAGGTCCATTACTCAATGAGGGGGGTGGGAAATAGTAACAGAAAATGTGGAAATGGCAGAGGTGCTAAATGACTTCTTTGTTTCGGTTTTCACCAAGTAGGTTGGTTGATGGTGACTGGCCATCTAACATAGTGAATGCCAGTGAAAATGAGGTAGGATCAGAAGAAGCTAAAATAGGGAAAGAACAAGTTAAAAATTACTTTGACAAATTAGAGGTCTTCAAGTCACCAGGGCCTGATGAAATGCATCCTAGAATACTCAAGGAGTATGATTTAGATAATGGCATACAGAGTACACTTATAAAGTTTGTGGACGATACCAAGCTGGGAAGGGTTGCAAATGCTTTGGAGGTTAGGATTAAAATTCAAAATGATCTGGACAAACTGGAGAAATGGTCTGAAGTAAATACGATGAAATTCAATAAGGACAAATGCAAAGTACTCCATTTAGGAAGGAACAATCAGTTGCACACATACAAAATGGGAATGACTGCCTTGGAAGGAGTACTGTGGAAAGGGATCTGGGGGTCATAGTGGACCACAAGCTAAATATTAGTCAACAGTGTAATGCTGTTGCAAAAAAAGCGAACGTCATTCTGGGATGTATTGGCAGGAGTGTTGTAAGTAAGACACAAGAAGTAATTCTTCTGCTCTACTCCGCTCTGAATAGGTCTCAACTGGAGTATTGTTTCCAGTTCTGGGTGTCACATTTCAGGAAGGATGTGGATAAATTGGAGAGAGTCCAGAGAAGAGCAACAAAAATGATTACAGAAAAGGAGTACTTGTGGCACCTTAGAGACTAACAAATTTATTTGAGCATAAGCTTTCATAAGCTACAGCTCGGATACATCCAGTGAAGTGAGCTGTAGCTCACGAAAGCTTATGCTCAAATTGGTTAGTCTCTAAGGTGCCACAAGTACTCCTTTTCTTTTTGCGGATACAGACTAACACGGCTGCTACTCTGAAACCTGTAAAAATGATTAAAGGTCTAGAAAACATGACCTATGAGGGAAGACTGACAAAATTGGGTTTGTTTAGTCTGGAAAAGAGAAGACTGAGAGGGGACATGATAACAGTTTTCAAATATGTAAAACCAGTATTCTTGTCAGCAAGTTAAGGAAGTATGGGCTGGATGAATGCACTATAAGGTGGGTAGAAAGTTGGCTAGATTGTTGGGCTCAACAGGTAGTGATCAATGGCTCCATGTCTAGTTGGCAGCCGGTGTCAAGTGGAGTGCCCCAGGTGTCGGTCCTGGGGCTGGTTTTGTTCAATATCTTCATAAATGATCTGGAGGATAGTGTGGATTGCACTCTCAGCAAATTTGCGGATGATACTAAACTGGGAGGAGTGGTAGATACGCTGGAGGGGAGGGATAGGATACAGAAGGACCTAGACAAATTGGAGGATTGGGCCAAAAGAAATCTGATGAGGTTCAATAAGGATAAGTGCAGGGTCCTGCACTTAGGACGGAAGAACCCAATGCACAGCTACAGACTAGGGACCGAATGGCTAGGCAGCAGTTCTGCGGAAAAGGACCTAGGGGTGACAGTGGACGAGAAGCTGGATATGAGTCAGCAGTGTGCCCTTGTTGCCAAGAAGGCCAATGGCATTTTTGGATGTATAAGTAGGGGCATAGCGAGCAGATCGAGGGACGTGATCGTTCCCCTCTATTCGACATTGGTGAGGCCTCATCTGGAGTACTGTGTCCAGTTTTGGGCCCCACACTACAAGAAGGATGTGGATAAATTGGAGAGAGTCCAGCGAAGGGCAACAAAAATGATTAGGGGTCTAGAACGCATGACTTCTGAGGAGAGGCTGAGGGAGCTGGGATTGTTTAGCCTGCAGAAGAGAAGAATGAGGGGGGATTTGATAGCTGCTTTCAACTACCTGAAAGGGGGTTCCAAAGAGGATGGCTCTAGACTGTTCTCAATGGTAGCAGATGACAGAACGAGGAGTAATGGTCTCAAGTTGCAGTGGGGGAGGTTTAGATTGGATATTAGGAAAAACTTTTTCACTATGAGGGTGGTGAAACACTGGAATGCGTTACCTAGGGAGGTAGTAGAATCTCCTTCCTTAGAGGTTTTTAAGGTCAGGCTTGACAAAGCCCTGGCTGGGATGATTTAACTGGGAATTGGTCCTGCTTCGAGCAGGGGGTTGGACTAGATGACCTTCTGGGGTCCCTTCCAACCCTGATATTCTATGATTCTATGAAAAGATTGTTACAAGAAGGAGGAAGAAAAATTGTTTTTCTTAACCTCTGAGGATAGGACAAGAAGCAATGGGCTTAATTTGCAGCAAGGGAGGTTTAGATTGGACATTAGGACATACTTCCTACCTGTCAGGGTGGTTAAGCACTGGAATAAATTGCCTAGGGAGGTTGTGGAACCTCCATCATTGGAGATTTTTAAGAGCAGGTTAGGCAAACACCTGTCAGGAATGGTCTAGATAATTAATCCTGCCATGAGTACAGGGGACTGGACTAGATGACCTCTCAAGGTCCCTTCCAGTTCTGTGATTCTATGCCCAGGGGATCCCAGCAAAGGAAGGCAAACAACCTTCAAGGTTTCTGCCAGTCTGACGTGGGTGAAATTCCTTCCTGATAAACATGTGGACCCTGAGCAAGACACCAGCCTGTCAGGTTACGTGTGGTTCAACCGCCTGGATTGTGACTCTGTAACTAACTGATAGCGATGAATTAGGCCCCAACTCCCAGTTGTCCTAACATCCCTTTGCTGGCTAAGTCAGGAAGGTCATGAAGAGTCAGCAGAAGCAGCTTGCTCAAGGCTCCTAGGAGAGGCTAGTCCCAATGGCATCAGCCAACCAAAGGGAAAGAGTGTTTAAAGAGGAGATCAGGGATAAATTGCGAGCCCTCCAATAAACCTTAGAACTCTTTAGGGGCTGAGCTTGCTCTTAGTGACCAGCTATGGCAAGTGAGAGCCTGCTCTCAAAAACCTAGCTGGGTCCTTCTATGGCACTAGCCATGGGCACTCCGCGTGGAGTAATGGACTTACCATCACACCATCCCTGTGAGGTAGGGAAGGGTCACTGGCCCTATTTCACAGAGTGGGAGCCAAGGCCCAGGGGCTCAGGTCCTTTTGCGATTTCAATCAGAGTTAGGTGCCTAAACACCTTGGAGGATTTGGGCCAGAGACATTAAGTGACTTGTCCAAGGTCCCTGTGGCAGTCATTTGCAAAGCTGGGGCTTGATCCCTTGTCTACTGAATCCCATTCCAATGCCTCGACCACAGGATCATTTTTCCTCCCTGATACTGTCCCCAGCTCAGATAAGGAGGTTGAACCTGAATAAACAGCCTCTTTCCTATCTGGCTTTTGGTCCCCGGCAGATCTGCAGGGCCATTCCAGGTCACTCGTATGATAACTGTGAGCGTTCTGGTTAGTAATTCACACAGTCTGTCTCCAATGGCAACAGATGCAAGGTGGCCCATTGCAGCCTGCTCATCCTTGGCTGAAATCTTGTCTGTTCTCACAAGCTAAGTAGGAGTAGGCCTGGTTTGTGCCTGAATAAAACATGAAACTGAGGTGATGGGCCACCCACAAGGGATCGCTCTTGCAAGGGATCCTAGGCTCATGCCTGGAGATCAGCATTTGAAGAAGGTATATGGAGTGGTCCTCATGAAAAGTGTATGGTTTTTAAGGGTCAGAATGGTGAACCAGTGGAAAAATGTATGTAGGGACATGGTGAATTTCCCATCTTTTGCAGTCTTTCAGTCAAGGCTGGATGCCTCTTTCTAAAAGATCCACCCCAGCTCAAACAGAAGTTGTGGGCTTGATTCAGGAATCCCTGGGTGAGGTTCTATGGCCTGTGTAGTACAGGCATTCAGACTGGGTGATCACCATGGTCCCTTCTGGCCTTAACATCTATACCTCCAAGATGCTGAAGCATTGGCTTCTGCTTTGCCTTAAAGAGAAGACTTTTCCTAAACTCTGATCCCAGAGCCCTCTGTAGGAATGCTACAGGCTCAGGGAAACTGTCACCGACTGCAACCAATGGGACATTTTTTAGAAATGTCCAAGTGGTTCCTGGGCTTAGATAAAAGCGAAAGCTGACACCCAAAATTCACTGCTTTTACCACTCCTGATGTAACTTGGTCTTTGTCCATTGTAAACAAGACCTCATGGCATGCTCATCAGCCATAAACACACAGGCCCCTCTGTTCCTTCCACACGGACCTGATTTTCACTTCTCTGATGGTCCTTTCTCTTTCCTTCCAGTAGATTCCATCTCCCTGTTTCCTCATTGCGAAGAATCCCTGTTCTTTTTTTCCTTCCTCCCCCTGCTCTTGGCAGCACAAGAGCGGCCTCCTCAGTCATCTCTCCTTGCCTGCTTTCCAATGTCTCCAACTTGCCCTGGAACATCAGGCTTCAACTCGAAGGGAGAGAGAATCTAACTCTTGAGTTATACACATGGAAACTCAAGCTCACACCTGTTGAGAAACTCACGGTATATTTTTCTCTCCAATGGGGGGGCTCCATTAAGGCCATTTTTAAACTCCCAAGCATCCTCTTTTTCTTCCTCTGTTTTACGGCAGATGCCTCCAGAGCCCAGTAATGAGACAGTCTGAAACCAAGGTAGTGGCTTGAAACATAAAGCAATAGATATGCCATGGGTTATGCCAATCTTCTGTCTTTATAGATTCATAGATACTAAGGTCAGAAGGGACCATTATGATCATCTAGTCTGACCTACTGCACAATGCAGGCCACAGAATCTCACCCACCCACTCCTGCAATAAACCTCTCACCTATGTCTGAGCTACTGAAGTCCTCAAATCAGGGTTTAAAGACTTCAAGGTGAAGAGAATCCTCCAGCAAGTGAGCCGTGCCCCATTCTACAGAGGAAGGCGAAAAAACCCCAGGGCCTCTTCCAATCTGCCCTGGAGGAAAATTCCTTCCCGACCCCAAATATGGTGATCAGCTGAACCCTGAGCATATGGGCAAGATTCACCAGCCAGATACCCAGGAAAGAATTCTCTGTAGTAACTCAGATCCCACCCCATCTAACATCCCATCACAGGCCATTGGGCCTATTTACCATGAATAGTTAAAGATCAATTAATTGCCAAAATCATGTTATCCCATCATACCTTCTCCTCCATAAACTTATCGAGTTTAATCTTGAAGCCAGATACATCTTTTGCCCCCACTGCTTTCCTTGGAAGGCTGTTCCAGAACTTCACTCCTCTGATGTTTAGAAACCTTCATCTAATTTCAAGTCTAAACTTCCCGATGGCCGTTTATATCCATTTGTTTTTGTGTCCACATTGGTACTGAGCTTAAATAATTCCTCTCCCTCCTGGGTATTTATCCCTCTGATATATTTATAGAGAGCAATCATATCTCCCCTCAGCCTTCTTCAACAAGCCAAGCTCCTTGAGTCTCCTTTCACAAGACAGATTTTCCATTCCTCGGATCATCCTAGTATCCCTTCTCTGTACCTGTTCCAGTTTGAATTCATCCTTCTTAAACAAGGGAGACCAGAACTGCACACAGTATTCCAGGTGAGGTCTCACCAGTGCCTTGTAAAACGGTACTAAAACCTCCTTATCTCTACTGGAAATACCTCACCTGATGCATCCCAAGACTGCATTAGCTTTTTTCACAGCCATATCACATTGGCGGCTCATAGTCATCCTATGATCAACCAATACTCCAAGGTCCTTCTTCTCCTCCGTTACTTCTAATTGATGCGTCCCCAGCTTAAATAACTAAACTTCTTGTTATTAATCCCTAAATGCATGACCTTACACTTCTCACTATTAAATTTCATCCTATTACTATTACTCCAGTTTAAAAGGTCATCCAGATCTTCTGTATGATTTCCCGCTCCTTCTCTAAATTGACAATACCTTCCAGCTTTGTATCATCCGCAAACTTTATTAGCACACTCCCACTTTTTGTGCTGAGGTCAGTAATAAAAAGATTAAATAAGATTGGTCCCAAAACCGATCCCTGAGGAACTCCACTGGTAACCTCCCTCCACCCTGACAGTTCACCTTTCAGTAGGACCCGCTGTAGTCTCCCCTTTAACCAATTCCTTATCCACCTTTCAATTTTCATATTGATCCCCATCTTTTCCAGTTTAACTAATAATTCCCCATGTGGCACGGTATCAAACGCCTTACTGAAATCTAGGTAAATTAGATCCATTGCGTTTTCTTTGTCGAAAAAATCTGTTACTTTCTCAAAGAAGGAGATCAGGTTGGTTTGACGTGATCTACCTTTTGTAAAAGCATGTTGTATTTTGTCCCATTTACCTTGACCTCAATATCCTTAACTACTTTCTCCTTCAAAATTTTTTCCAAGACCTTGCATACTACAGATGTCAAACTAACAGGCCTGTAGTTACCTGGATCATCTTTTTTCCCTTTCTTAAAAATAGGAACTCTGTTAGCAATTCTCCAGTCATACAGTACAACCCCTGAGTTTACAGATTCATTAGAAATTCTTGCTAATGGGCTTGTAATTTCGTGTGCCAATTCCTTTAATATTCTTGGATGAAGATTATCTGGGCCCCCCGATTTATTCCCATTAAGCTGTTCAAGTTTCGCTTCTACCTCAGATATGGTAATATCTACCTCCATGATAGCTCCTTTCACCCAAGGATCTCAGAGCACATTACATATAATAATGAATTAAGCCTCAAAGCCCCCACCTTGAGGTCAATCAGCTGTATTATCTTCGATTTATAGATGGGGTTTACGTGACTTGACCAAGGCCACAGAGCAAGTGGCAGAGTTGGCCCAGGAACTCCAGAGCCTTACCACCTACAGGACCCTGTTGTTATAAACACACTAGCTCCTTTCCCATCCACTGGGAATTTAGGAGAAAGCAGTGAAATATGTTGCATCTGCAGCTCAATCGTGGAACTGCATTTTGGGAGGGGAAATGGTTAACAGGCTGCCAAGAGCCTTTCCCATCATCAATATATATTACATCATTTTAGCATGTTAAGGCTGAAGGACCAGAAATGTGGAGGCTTTATGCACCAAAAGGAGGCTGAGCCATCTGTCTTGGATGGTTTAGACACAAAAAATCCTGCATCTTGGCAGGGGTTTAGACTAGACGACCCTTGCTGTCCCTTCTAACCCTATGATTCTAGGATTTGTACCAGTTGCTGGTTCAGACTGTTCTTTATGGCCACAGTCTCCCCTCCACCAGTACCTGCCAGAACATAAAGGGCCTAGTGTTTTAAAAGGCATTTCCTTTTGTGCTGCAGTTTTGAAATATTTTCCCTGGTAGCCAAGCAGCCGTTGAAACTTTCTATCACATTTATTTGTGAACCTCCTTTTTTGCATGGGAAGCAATTGATTTCTCGGACACGACAAAGGAAACCATCCCCCGTTGTAGCTCTGATGCCTGGTCTTGAAATGCAAATGTAGGGAGCGTGTGTAGAAAGGGCAGGTGGGTTTGTGTATTAGACAAATTGCCAAGAAATCCCCACTGGAAGAATGATAGAATCTTGCAGAGTGACTGGAAATAACGAATCATGGCAAGTGACAAGTGTATCTGACTGAACTGATATAGTATCAGCTTCAACTGTTATTGTTCATTCCTTAATTAGATTACGGCATCATTCTGCCAAGGGGAGCGTGAATGAGATTTGTTTCTAAAGCCACCCTGCTGTAGTAGATACGTCACGAGGTAGAAGATGAAGGCGTGTGGCCCCGGCGATGCATGCTTTACAATGCACTGAACAGCGGGAATGATCTGTGATTGTCTGCTATGGATTTCACACCAGGGTCTGCAGTAAAGCTGGGCAAATAACAGCCATTCTGCGAGAAAGAAATAGTTTGGGTCGAACTCAATGTTTTATTTGAAACCTTTTGCTTTGATTTTGTTCAGTTTTGACTTTTTAGATTGGCTTTAATAAAAAGGAAATTTGTGAAGCACTCACTTGAAACCAAAAAACCCAAAAGTTTTACTTCAAAAACTACAAAATGATACATTTCCATATTTTCAGTTTATTTTTTTTTGGTTGGTTGGTTTTATTTGACTGAAATAATTTGGAGAAACTGACATGAACTTGAGAAATGCTTTGGTGTTGCTGGATCTGCATATTTGGCCTGGCAAAAACAAGTTGTGTGAAACATTTTGCCCAGCTCTAACCTTTAGTCACCGCACACGGGAGAGTGGCAATGGAGTAGGCCTAGTCATGCATGGCCAGGTGGCACTCCCTGTCTAGCGGAGGGCAGTGCAGTGCAGCCCAGCACCCACATATCCATTGCCTGGATTCTGCCTAAAAACTAAAAATCAGAAGATGAATAGCCCAGGCCCCCTTTAACTGTGCTCACAGTCTTACTGACCGACATTTGCAAATTAATTGTCAGGAGCATCCCGCCCACCAGCCTCACCCCACTGCCTCCCCGCCAGCCTCACCTATAACCAGACCCCCACTGCCATCCCCTTGCCCCTCCACTAATACCCCATTCAGTCTCCCGGCCTGCCCCCCACCAATTCCTTACACTCTGCAGAACACACAGCAAGGAGAGTAGAACTGTGTGGGTGTGTGACCCCCCCCCCCCACAGTGTGGAGCTACAATGAGTTTCACCTGTAGGTGGCATTTGGGGAGGTTGGGCTGCATTTACACCTGGGGAAATGGAGACAAGACATTTGCTCATGGCAGGGTGTTTGGAGCACAATAGAACTGCCCAGGTCTGCCCCTTCTCTGCTGGGCTAAGTTCCAGGAGAGGAGGGGACATTACCTGCTCCCTGCTCCCCCTTCTCACTGAACCCAAAGGCCTGTGAAGAATGGGGCATGAAACCCCCTGCCTCCTGCTACACTAATTCCTGGGTGAGTGGGGCTGTTCCCCCCTCACCCCTGCTGCAGCCAAGGCCTGGGGGAGAAGGGGGTATGACTCTGTCCCTGACATACTGACCAGCCAGCACGCCTGGTACCTGGCTGTGCCTCATATTACCCTGGCTCTGCACCATCACCTTGGCACCACTCTTTAAATCTACCCCTCCCACCCTGCCATTGACCACCAAGCCTGACTGACCCTGCCCGTCCTGTGCTCCCATTGGTAGAAGCAAAAGCAGAGCAGATGTCAACTATGTTATTGTTACCCAGATTCTTGTGCGTCAGCCACACATGCTCCAGTCTCTCTCATTGACCCAGAGAGAGAGAGGCCGATGTCCAGGTGTGGTTGATGCATAGGACGCGTACTGTCATATTTATGCAGGAGATAATATTATTCAGTTGGGAATTGGGAGTGTTTGAGTTGCAAACAGGACATACCGGGGGACTTGGTTGCCCTGCTCATGGTATACACCGGTGCATTCCCCGGGGTGCATAGAGACTTCAGCACATGGAATGGATGTGCTTGCAATTAGCAGGCAAGATACTGCCACCCTTACTCACACTAATACCTTACTCCTTTGAGAAGTCCCATATCTGTTTCAGTGAAATGCTACTCGTGGTATAAGTTACTAGTCAGTTTAAGTAAGCATGGCAGAACCTGGACCGTTTTGAGCAGCACTGGGGGCCAGTTGGAAAGTTTCTCTATAGTTGAAGGCCTGCTAACTCCAGATCTCACTGAAGATGTATTTTGGACTGCACAGTTCCTGAAGGTAATGATCACAAACAATCCAAATGGACCTGTTGCAAGATCACTGGGCTTCTCTATGCACCCATCCTATACAACAATTAGCCTGACATTGATTATGAGCCTACTAATGGAATAGCTGATCCAGAATTCTATGAACTGAAAGGATGGAAAATTTGTCTTTCAAGAGAACAGCTATAACATAGTAGTGGCAATGTGAGCTTCTCCACCTCATCACACCCTGACCTGGAGACACCACTCTTAGGGATGGGCAGGGACCATCTACGGTTCGTTCAGTCCTTGGTGTCTTTAATGGAGCTGGCAGCAAGGCTGTTGCTTTGTCCCAGCTGTTCAGACCATGTTTGTTACAGGTGCCCTTATTGAACTATAAGGCTGCCAACAAGGATAACAACAATTAGAGTGGAGTTGATTGGCGACCAGGATTCCCAGCCTGTGGGAAAACTGACATTTTGATTGTTTTCTTCGTGATGTGTCAAAACTTTTCACACAATGAAAATTTCAGGAAAAAAGTCTCTTTCAAAATGTCAAAGCACTTTGTTCCACCTCCTTCTCATCACCATTGTTGACTATAGGCTTGCTCTACAGCTTGGCTTCATCTTCCAGGGAGAACCAGAGTCTCTCTTTCTGGCTGAGCGGCCACGGTACATCATATGTTCATAGGCTGCAGGGCCAGTAGGGATCATTGTGATTATCTAGTTTGACCCCCTGCATAACACAGGCCATAGAATTTCCCCAGAATAATTCCCAAAGCAGATCTTTTAGAAAAAACATCTTGATTTAAAAATTGTCAGTGATGGAGAATCCACCATGACCTTTGGTAAGTGGTTCCAACGGTTAATTATTCTCACCGTTAACATTTTACACTTTATTTCCCATCTGAATTTGTCTAGCTTCAATTTCCAGCCATTGGATCATGTTAGACCTTTCTCTGCTAGGCTGACAAGCTTATTATCAAATATTTTATTCCCTATGTAGATACATGTAGATTGTGATCAAGTCACCCCTTCACCTACCCTTTGTTAAACTAAATAGATGGAGCTCTTTGAGTCTATCACTATAAGACTTGTTTTCTAATCTTTTAATCTTATGGTTCTTCACTGAACTCTCTCCAGTTTATCAACATCCTTCTTGAATTGTGGGCACCAGAACTGGACACAGGATTCCAGCAGTGGTCACACCAAGGCCAATCACAGAGTTAAAATAACATGTCTACTCCTGCTTGAGATTCCCCGGTGTTATTTATCCCAGGATCGCATTAACTCTTTTGGCCACATCGTTGCACTGGCAGCTCATGTTTGGCTGATTATCCACCATGACCCCCAAATCATCTTCAGAGTCCAGCGTGGGAGTCCTGTGACTACAAGCCATTATGGAAAATGTGTTCTGGCCAGGACGCCTGGTCCATAGGGAAGACTAGGATGGGGGGCATGAAGTACCCAAACTACAACTCGCATGAGGGACAGGTCAGGCAGATGCAGAGATTAACGTTACACTAGTAAGAAACATTCCATTTAGACTTTCCCAATAGATTTTTTTTTTCCAAAATCAACATTTTCCCCATGTAAACATTCGACTAGGCAGAAACCACATTTTCTATTAAAAAAAAATGTATTGAAAGAAAACTCCTGACCAGTTCATTACAGTATAACATCTGATCAGCTTGTGAACCGATGACCTAGAAGTGTAAGGTTGCTTTGTCAACCCCCAGGCCCTAGAGCCATCCCTTTCCTTCTCTCTAATTCCTGTTTTGTTTATGCTCCAAATCTGCTTTCTCTAATTTTTTATCAGATTTTTCTAGTTCAGGATACTAGAGGTTTTCAGTGCAGGTTTTGTTTGTTTTGGCAGAGATTGTGTAGTTTCCTGGGGCCTGGAACATAAAATACATCTACAGTCAGGGTCTGATCCTGTAAATCCCTTTGTGGGATCAGTGCCATTATGTCAATAAAAGGAAGGCCAGTGGAACATGTATGACAGTGAACAATGGGCTACAGCAGCTGCTACGAACAGCAGCCTGGCCTTGAATCTGTGCTTAATTTGTAATGAAAGAGGTTCCGGGGCTCACGCCATTTTTTTACATTCATAACTGATGCAGCAAGCCCAGCGGTGCTGAGGCTGTGAATTGCCAAGCTTAGAGGTGCTGGGGCACAAATTAAGCCCATTTTGAGGTTAGCCCTGGCACAAATTAAGCACGGTCTTGAATACTTGTGCATGTTTCCTTTCTTTTAGAGCAAGTGTTTGCTCATTTTGCTACATCACTGTAGTCTTGTAAGGAGATAATTACATCTGTCTCACTTAGAGAGACAAAAACTGTCACGGTCTAATCTGACACAGAGGAATATTAACTGGAGACCTGATTCTGTTGATAAATGATGGGCCTGTAACTAGCTGGCTAAAACAAGCTGCTGCAATACACCAATCAACATTAGTGGTTCAGAAAAACAAAAGAAAAAAAGTCCCAGCCTGAACACCCCTGCTTTCCCAGCAAGCAAGGAAAGCCAGGTCATTATAGAGCGAAGGAGAACATCTGCTTTCCACTGTCACTCAAAGTATGCAAATCCCTTGCCTGTAACACAAGCCTGCCTAGTGCTGTGGGTTTCGAGAGCCTGCGCTACACCTGTTTAACCTAACATACAAGCTGTTGCACTGTCTGGCTGCTGCCACAGTACAGATCCATCAGGTAGATTAGACACATCACTCCCTGAAGCTGCTGCTACGAGAAAGCACGAAGGCTGCATGCTGGAGGGGACAGGAGGCAGGAACGGGCTGTTTTCGTTCATTTCTGATAGTGCCTACCATTAACTGACCTCTACCCAGACATTGAAGAAGGGACCGTCCTGCTCTGAGGCGCTATATCTACCCTGGCCCCCCCATTACCACAATTTCTGAGAGTCTTACAATCTTTGAGAGACAAGGTGGGTGAGGTAATATCTTTTATGGGACCAACTTCTGTCAGTGGAAGGCACGCGGCTACAACAGCACCACTTACAGTCTTTAATGCATTTACCCTTGCAGCACAGATAATGGTGAGAATGTGGGGGCCGAGTGGGATTCTCTCATTAATTTGCACCTGTACGTTGTGCTGCAAACCTCGTGTGTGAAGGTTTCCCTGGCTGTGACATAGAGGGGGGCCACTCGTTTCTCAGCAAGATTCTTGCAGCTAAATTTAATGTTATGTATGAATTTTTTAAAAAAGGAGCTCCCATGTAGTCACTGGAGCAGGTCCCCCCTTCTGCCCCTGCAGTGAATTTGTCACCTACGAACTGATTCTTTTCTAGCTCACACCAGCAGAGTTTGACTGACTTCAATGGAGTTACTCCTCACATCTACTGTGTAAATAACAGGAGAGGCGTGCCCCTTGTGACAAGGATAAACACTCCATAGCCATATCTTTGGTCCCTTAGGCCCTTTGCAAACAAACCCTTTGCTGTTTCAACCCATCCATGCTGCCTGCTTCCCATACACGCTCTACCTGGCTGGGGAGCTTGGATGGCCACAATCCTCACTCTTGCAGGCATCCAAGATAGGCCTGTAGCAACGCAAGCTGCATAGCAGGTATGAGCCTGTTCCAAAGCCAGTGAAATCACTGGGAGTCTCTCTCACTGCATCAGGCTGTTAGAACATGCCCAATTTGATGGGAAGGAGCCAACAGCTGGACTGAGGGGCATCCATCAGTAAAGTGGGGAATCAGAGCCTTGATTAGCAGCCACGGACTCTTGAAGTATCAGTCCTGGTGTTGAAAATACAGCAGTGGTCAGAATGGGAATCTCTGCCAGGCCACAGTAATTACTAGAGCTGAGGGAAAATTGAATTTGATTCCCCAGGGAAATTCTGGATTTTTGACATTTGTTTTCACTCTGAATCAGAACAAAAAGTCAAAATATCCACATTTTTCACCCAGTGAAACTTTCTGGATTGGGAAATGTTGAAATGTTTCGATTTGAGTCCGCTCAGCAATGACATCACGAGGGCAGGCAGACCTGTGAGCCATCTCCAAGGCAGTCAGCTGGGATGTCACAAATGAACGTGGGCAATAACGAGCAGAGGGCTTTCAGGGAAAACTAGTTACATGGCCATTTCCATCATGATGAACAGTGAAGGGAGAGAAAACCCAGATTGTATCAAGCATCTGAGTGGCTCTTAAACCGAGGTCCTGATTCTCTTCTTAAGTTACCTTCCATGTAAGTCTAGTCATTTTAATGACATTACTCTTGATTTACACCCGTTGGGATCAGAATCAGGCCCAGACTGTTTCTCAGAGTATGTCTACACTGCAATCGGAGGTGTGATTGCTGCTCAAGTAGCCAGCTAGATTAAAGCTAACATAGGTACACCAACCAGGCTGCAACCTCACCTTCAGTGGCAGTGTAAACATTCCCTGAGAGATTTCCCTGGGGCATCATTAGCCCTTTCTGCTTCCTTCCTTATAACTTTAGCTGGAAACTTTCCCTGCAATGACATACGGCAGCATCAACCCCTGCAGAATTAGCTCATAACAATGTCACTGCTGCTCTTCATCTCACTGCAACTTTCTAAACTAAACTATTAAATTATCCCTTCACATAAGGGAGGAAAAGAGAATTACAGTAGTCAGCGATGGGTTTCAGAGGAACAGCCGTGTTAGTCTGTATTCGCAAAAAGAAAAGGAGTACTTGTGGCACCTTAGAGACTAACCAATTTATTTGAGCATGAGCTTTCGTGAGCCACAGCTCACTTCATCAGATGTTTACCGTGGAAACTGCAGCAGACTTTATATACACACAGAAATCATGAAACAATACCTCCTCCCACCCCACTGTCCTGCTGGTAATAGCTTATCTAAAGTGATCAACAGGTGGGCCATTTCCAGCACAAATCCAGGTTTTCTCACCCTCCACCCCCCCACACAAATTCACTCTCCTGCTGGTGCTAGCCCATCCAAAGTGACAACTCTTTACATAATCAAGTCGGGCTATTTCCTGCATAGATCAAGGTTTTCTCACATCCCCCCCACCCCCATACACACACAAACTCACTCTCCTGCTGGTAATAGCTCATCTAAACTGACCACTCTCCAAGTTTAAATCCAAGTTAAACCAGAACATCTGGGGGGGGGGGGGGGGTAGGAAAAAACAAGAGGAAACAGGCTACCTTGCATAATGGCTTAGCCACTCCCAGTCTCTATTTAAGCCTAAATTAATAGTATCCAATTTGCAAATGAATTCCAATTCAGCAGTTTCTCGCTGGAGTCTGGATTTGAAGTTTTTTTGTTTTAAGATAGCGACCTTCATGTCTGTGATTGCGTGACCAGAGAGATTGAAGTGTTCTCCGACTGGTTTATGAATGTTATAATTCTTGACATCTGATTTGTGTCCATTTATTCTTTTACGTAGAGACTGTCCAGTTTGACCAATGTACATGGCAGAGGGGCATTGCTGGCACATGATGGCATATATCACATTGGTGGATGTGCAGGTGAACGAGCCTCTGATAGTGTGGCTGATGTTATTAGGCCCTGTGATGGTGTCCCCTGAATAGATATGTGGGCACAATTGGCAACGGGCTTTGTTGCAAGGATAAGTTCCTGGGTTAGTGGTTCTGTTGTGTGGTATGTGGTTGTTGGTGAGTATTTGCTTCAGGTTGCGGGGCTGTCTGTAGGCAAGGACTGGCCTGTCTCCCAAGACTTGTGAGAGTGTTGGGTCATCCTTTAGGATAGGTTGTAGATCCTTAATAATGCGTTGGAGGGGTTTTAGTTGGGGGCTGAAGGTGACCGCTAGTGGCGTTCTGTTATTTTCTTTGTTAGGCCTGTCCTGTAGTAGGTAACTTCTGGGAACTCTTCTGGCTCTATCAATCTGTTTCTTTACTTCTGCAGGTGGGTATTGTAGTTGTAAGAAAGCTTGACAGAGATCTTGTAGGTGTTTGTCAAAGGTGTAATCTGTACAAGCCCTTGCAGTCAAAGCTGCTACATCATTAATTCTCTCTTTAATGTCAAATGCAAAGAGAAAATCCACTGCTTGGTTTGGCGGCATGGTTAGTGCAGTGGTCTTAAGACTACAATTTTTGGGTTCTGCTCATGGTTCTTCCACTAAACTAATGTGAGAAATCTGCTTCATGGAATCTGGACTTGGCTATCCTGCCTGGCATCACTGCTTTGCCCAGTAGACCACACTCCCCTCCATGACCTAGGAATCCTGTTCCTCAACATTGTACTGCTGTCTAACAAACTGCTGTGCGACTCACGACTGCACTAGCCACCTATTGTGGTGGCTGGTCAACATAGAGGCTAAGAGTTGGTCCTGGTTGACACAAAAAGGAGCGATCTCATGCTGATCTATTTAAAGAGGTGCAGTTTTCTGAGTGGACACTCTATTATGGATTTATATCCGGCTTATATCAGTTTGGCTTGCACCTGCAAATTTAAGAGCGCCCATATATACACATTGCACCAATGTAACTAAACTGATATTTAAACTGATCTCAGGTAAATGGGTGCAAATTCTGTATCTTGTGTCTTAAGGAGTTGTCTTGTGCAAGTAGAATGAGTCTGTGATCTATCTATCTGAATTTCTGAACCCTGCTGATGACTTGGGTGGTCCTTACTAAGGCTGACTAGAAAACAGTCATTCCATTTTGAGGTTTTGCAATTTGTTTGGATTCTGCATGGGAATGAAAACGAGACCCTTTGGAAATGTTCATGACATTGGGGCAAGGTATGCAGAAATCAGGTTAACTCTCTGTTACTTGGTGTTAGGACTCTGGTCTGGAGTGTGAGAAACCTGAGGTCTAATCACTGTTCTTCCTGGGTTGGAGCAATCTGAGGTGAAAAACAGCTCTGAATGAACTGGGATTAGAACCTGGGTTTCCAAATAGTCTAGGCTGCTGCTCTAACTATGGAGAGTCTCATTTAATGTGGATAAATGTAAAGCAATGCACATTGGAAAAAATAACCCCAACTGTACATACAGTATGATGGGGGCTAATTTAGCTACAACTAATCAGGAAAGAGATCTTGGAGTCATTGTGGATAGTTCTCTGAAGACGTCCATGCAGTGTGCAGCGGCAGTCAAAAAAGGAAACAGGATGTTAGGAATCATTAAAAAAGGAACAAAGAATAAGACAGAGAATATCTTATTGCCCTTATCTAAATCTATGGTACGCCCACATCTTGAATACTGCTTACAGATGTGGTTTTCTCATCTCAAAAAGGATATACTGGCATTAGAAAAGGTTCAGAGAAGGGCAACTAAAATGACTAGGGGTTTGGAACGGGTCCCACATGAGGAGAGATTAAAGAGAATAGGACTCTTCATGTTGGAAAAGAGGAGACTAAAGGGGGGATATGATAGCGGTATATAAAAATCATGAGTGGTGTGGAGAAAGTGAATAAGGAAAAGGTATTTACTTGTTCCCATAATATAAGAACTAGGGGCCACCAAATGGAAAAGGAGTACTTGTGGCACCTTAGAGACTAACCAATTTATTTGAGCATAAGCTTTCGTGAGCTACAGCTCACTTCATCGGATGCATACTGTGGAAAATACAGAAGATGTTTATATACATACAAACCATGAAAAAATGGGTGATTATCACTACAAAAGGTTTTAGCTTATCTAAAGTGATCACTCTCCTTACTATGTGTATGATAATCAAGGTGGGCCATTTCCTGCACAAATCCAGGTTTTCTCCCCCCCCCCCTTTTCACACACACAAACCCACTCTCCTGTTGGTAATAGCTTATCTAAAGTGATCACTCTCCTTACAATGTGTATGATAATCAAGGTGGGCCGTTTCCAGCACAAATCCAGGGTTTAACAAGAATGTCTGAGGAATGGGGTGGGGTGGGTTTTGTAGGAAAAATAGGTTACCTTGCATAATGACTCAGTCTCTATTCAAGCCTAAGTTAATTGTATCCAATTTGCAAATGAATTCCAATTCAACAGTCTCTCGCTGGAGTCTGGTTTTGAAGTTTTTCGGTTGTAATATCGCAACTTTCATGTCTGTAATCGCGTGACCAGAGAGATTGAAGTGTTCTCTGACTGGTTAATGAATGTTATAATTCTTGACATCTGATTTGTGTCCATTTATTCTTTTACATAAAGACTGTCCAGTTTGACCAATGTACATGGCAGAGGGGCATTCCTGGCGCATGATGGCATATATCACACTGGTAGATGTGCAGGTAAACAAGCCTCTGATAGTGTGGCTGATGTTATTAGGCCCTGTGATGGTATCCCCTGAATAGATATGTGGGCACAGTTGGCAATGGGCTTTGTTGCAAGGGTAGGTTCCTGGGTTAGTGGTTCTGTTGTGTGTTATGTGGTTGCTGGTGAGTATTCGCTTCAGGTTGGGGGGCTGCCTGTAGGCAAGGACTGGCCTGTCTCCCAAGATTTGTGAGAGTGTTGGGTCATCCTTCAGGATAGGTTGTAGATCCTTAATAATGCGTTGGAGGGGTTTTAGTTGGGGGCTGAAGGTGACGGCTAGTGGCGTTCTGTTATTTTCTTTGTTAGGCCTGTCCTATAGTAGGTGACTTCTGGGAATTTCTGGCTCTATCAATCTGTTTCTTCACTTCTGCAGGTGGGTATTGTAGTTGTAAGAATGCTTGATAGAGATCTGGTAGTTGTTTGTCTCTGTCTGAGGGGTTGGAGCAATTGTGGTTGTATCGCAGAGCTTGGCTGTAGACAATGGATCGTGTGGTGTGGTCAGGGTGAAAGCTGGAGGCATGTAGGTAGGAATAGCAGTCAGTAGGTTTCCGGTATAGGGTGGTGTTTATGTGACCATCATTTATTAGCACTGTAGTGTCCAGGAAGTGGATCTCTTGTGTGGACTGGACCAGGCTGAGGTTGATGGTGGGATGGAAATTGTTGAAATCATGGTGGAATTCCTCAAGGGCTTCTTTTCCATGGGTCCAGATGATGAAGATGTCATCAGTATATTGCAAGTAGAGTAGGAGTTTTAGGGGACGAGAGCTGAGGAAGCGTTGTTCTAAGTCAGCCATAAAAATGTTGGCATACCATGGGGCCATGCGGGTACCCATAGCAGTGCCGCTGATTTGAAGGTATACATTGTCCCCAAATGTGAAATAGTTATGGGTAAGGACAAAGCCACAAAGTTCAGCCACCAGGTTAGCCGTGACATTATCGGCGATACTGTTCTTGACGGCTTGTAGTCCATCTTTGTGTGGAATGTTGGTGTAGAGGGCTTCTACATCCATAGTGGCCAGGATGGTGTTATCAGGAAGATCACCGATGGATTGTAGTTTCCTCAGGAAGTCAGTGGTGTCTCGAAGGTAGCTGGGAGTGCTGGTAGCGTAGGGCCTGAGGAGGGAGTCTACATAGCCAGACAATCCTGCTTTCAGGTTGCCAATGCCTGAGATGATGGGGCGCCCAGGATTTCCAGGTTTATGGATCTTGGGTAGTAGATAGAATATCCCAGGGTGGGGTTCCAGGGGTGTGAAAATTAAAATTAATGAAATTAATGGACAGCAGGTTTAAAACAAATAAAAGGAAGTTCTTCTTCACTCAGTGCACAGTCAACCTATGGAACTCCTTGCCTGAGGAGGTTGTGAAGGCTAGGACTATAACAGGGTTTAAAGGAGAACAGGATAAATTCATGGAGGTTAAGTCTATTAATGGCTATTAGCCAGGATGGGTAAGGAATGGTGTCCCGAGCCTCTGTTTGTCAGAGGAAGGAGATGGATGGTAGGAGAGAGATCACTTGATCATTACCTGTTAGGTTAATTCCCTCTGGGGCACCTGGCATTGGCCACAGTCGGTACACAGGATACTGGGCTGGGTGGACCTTTGGTCTGACTCAGGATGGCCATCTTATGTTTTTATGTTCTCTCTCTAGGAAACCTCTGTGCTTCTAGTAACATTCTGGTTTCAACACCATGGCATTTTTCAGTGGGAGAAAGTTTTCTTGAAAAGTTTTCAATCAGCTTTAGTCCTTCCTGCTACTTGATGGCATTTCTGTTTTTACTGGTTTCTTTGTTTCTAAAAGAGCTGGTTAATTCATCCACACAGGGAGGAAAATATCCTGAAAAACAGGTTTGAGAGTTAAAAACCATTCTGATCGCTTCATTGTGGCACGGGACACAACAAAACACAGGTATCCAGATGTTGACATGTTGGTCAAATGACATGTTGGTCATTTGATACTGATTTTAATTGCTTGGGTCACACATCAGCTGGTTTAGAGATTGAGTCGTATGATGGCTTTAGAGAAATGGTGCCATCTTCCCTCATGGTAGCCCGTGGCTTCAGCTCCATTGGAAACAATGGGAAATGGTGGTCATCTTTACTGATGTTATGAATAGCACTATCCAATTGGGTAGCATTAGTCCCATTGTAAGCTATGCAAAATAGTGACCACAAAGGCAACTTGTGACCATAATGGGAAAGACCAGGGGTAGGGGGGGACGACAACTGTTAATAAAGTCACTTAATTGAAACATCTTTTATTCAAAAGTACATTCATCACCAGCTGTCAAAGACTTTTAACTGTGTGGGTAGCATGAAGGATGAGAAATCAGCCAGTTGTTAGCGAAAGGCAGCTGGAAACGGGCAAAACCTGGGGAATTTTTTTTCTTAAATGTCCATTTTTTAAATTAATTGTAACTCATGTACTAAGCAACAACATGAGCTCAAAAGACCTCCAAAATTCACTCTCTATCCATAGACTGTGCTCTAAATTTTGGGGAGGATACAGTGTATTCTTCAGACAAAAAGAAAGGCTTGTATTTTAGCACTTAAGTACAGACACACTACCATGCCTCCATAATCTGTTTAGTATTTATTGATTGTATTGCAATAGCACAGAATAGAAAAACAGTCCCTGCACTAAAGAATCATATCATAGAAGATGAGGGTGGGAAGAGACCTCAGGAGGTCATCTAGTCCAACCCCCTGCTCAAAGCAGGACCATCACCAACTAAATAATCTCAGCCAGGGCTTTGTCATGCCGGGCCTTAAAACCTCCAAGGATGGAGGTTCCACTGCCTCCCTGCTTAATGCATTCCAGTGCTTCACCACCCTCCTAGTGAAATAGTGATTCCTAATATCCAACCTAGACCTCCCCCACTGCAACTTGAGACCATTGCTCCTTGTTCTGTCATCTTCCACCACTAAGAACAGCTGAGCTCCATCCTCTTTGGAACCCCCCTTCAGGTAGTTGAAGGCTGCTATCAAATGCCCCCTCTCTCTTCTGTTCTGGAGACTAAATAACCCCAGTTCCCTCAGCCTTTCCTTGTAAGTCATGTGCCCCAACTCCCTAATAATTTTTGTTGCCCTCCGCTGGACTCTCTCCAATTTGTCCACATCCCTTCTGTAGCGAGGGCCCCAAAACTGGACGCAGTACTCCAGGTGTGGCCTCACCAGTGCCGAACAGAGGGTCAAATCCTGAAGTCCTGACTCCATTCTAATCAATCCCATTCACAGAGATTTTTCCACTGATTCTGTTGTGATCTCTGAGTAAATCTTGAGTAAGAACCTCAAGATTGGCCCATACTTTGTATAATGAGCTAGTAAAATCCTTTGAGATCCTTCTGGATAGAAGGAACAATGTAATGGAAAGGTGATTAACATTATAACTATGATTCTGACTGCAAGAACTGGGTAAAATCAGATCTAGCAGGAAAGAATATTTATAAATCAGCGGACCAGGCAACAGATTACAAAACTCACAGTTTGACATATCTACCATCAACCCTATAAATTCTACGAGTTTCCCCCATCTGTTCATCTCTTGGTACTAAATAGCAAAAAATGAGAACTAGAAAGCCTTGATGGGAGATAATTATTTTTAGAGGAAAAATAAATCACAGAGGATGTGTTCTGTGACCTATTTCCGCTCATTTTAGGATCTGACTTCTGCTAACACCATGTATTTCTGTCTTAATTGAACACAAATGTCCTCACAAGAGCCTGGCAGCTTGGGATCAAACTTTAATAGCTGTGAAATACTTACTAAGGAAATATTGTTTGCTCATGCAGAGATCCTAGTTTCAGATGAGATCTGAAGCTGCGTTGATTGCATTTATTAATGTTATAGCAGTGTCCATGAGTGAAGTTATTAAGAGCTATCATTATAGAACAAACAAATGGTAGAGTATAGAATCATAGACTATTAGGGTTGGAAGAGACCTCAGGAGGTCATGTCGTCCAATCCCCTTTTCAAAGCAGGACCAACACCATGTATTGACTGGGGTAAATTGTTGTAGCTTCATTGACATCAGTGAAACTATGACTTTTAGAGCTGGACTAATAACAGATTTTATTTATTTTATTTTATTTTTGTTTGTTTGCTGGCAATTAAAAAAATCGTCAGGGAGAGGTGAGGAATTATTTCAGGTCAAGCCAGAAATGGATTTTTAAAAATTTTCAGCACATCAAAGCACTGAAAAAAACCAACCCTGTTTCTGTTTCAGCAACATTTCATTTTGACAAAACCGAAACACTTTGTTGAAATGTTGACCATTTTAAAATGTCTTTGATTGTTGTGATAAAATCATTGGAAATTTTGAAACAAAAAGTCATTTTGTTTGACCTGACAAATTGAAACATTGAAACATCCAAATGAAACATTTTTACTGACTTTGTTTGCTTGCTTGCTTCTTTGTTTGCTTGTTTAAGGTCCCCCCCCCCCCAACCAAAACAATTTGGAAAACCTACATGAGTTCACAAAGTGTTTCAGTGTTACCTAATCTGCATTTTTCACCAGAAATAGTTTTGTGCAAAAAGTCTGCCCCAGCTCTAATAACAATTTAGCCCAGTTCAATATCTGCCCCTTAGAAGAGAGATGGGGATGCACTGAGACAGAGAGATACAGGCAGGGCCGGATTTACATGTTACGTGCCCATAGGCACAGCATCTTCAGCGCCCCCCTGCCTACAGCTAACCTTTGTGTTTTCCATAAAACATGAAAAGAAATATAAACACAGCCTCCCTGGGAAGGCACGAGACCCTCCGCTACGGATGGCGCTCCTACCCGCCCCAGGGGAGGCAGAAGGAGGGGACTGTACCTCTCCCCATGGCGAGCGGTCCCCAGGTGTCTTCCATCCCTCCCGCAGCCCAGCGCAGCAGCCACGCTCTGACTCTGCCCATGCAAGTGAATAGGGCACCAGCCATGCCCCTCCCTCTCTCTCCATGGCACATGGTGGAGGCAGTGGGGTGGCGAGATTGGGAGGTGCTGGGATGTTCCCAGCAGCCGCCCCGCCTGGCCGTGGCTCACAGCACCCCCAGGCAGGCTGACTTGGATGTTCACCCTGCTCCAGCCGTGCACGCTGGGCAACCACCAACCCATGCCAAGAGCCCAGCCACCTGCAGGGGAGCTGTATCTATTCACTTTTTAACTTTTAACTCACTTTTAATGTTCAGGTGCCCTTAGAATGCCGGCATCCCTAGGCATGTGCCTACTGTGCCTAATTGGAGATCCAGCCCTGTTCACAGGGGAGTTTTTCCCAAGGCAGGAGCTGCAGAGGAGGGCTTTCACACTAGCTAGAGGAGACCAGGTGACAATGGAATGACATCATGACCCAAGGATGATCTCATCTCCCGGGTTAACCAGTACAGAGTTACCCATATTAGGCTATATCCTGTGATCCTCTGCAACACTTCTGCATTGCTTTTGTGACACATAGGCTGTGTCTACACTTGCTACAGTGCCTGGAGGGGTTCTCCCATCGCTGTAGTTAATCCACCTCCCCAAGAGGCAGTAGCTTGGTCAACGGAAGAATTCATCCTTCAACATAGTGTTGTCTGCACCAGGACTTAGGTCAGTTTTAACTACATCACTGAGGGGTGTGGATTTTTCACACCCCTGAGCTCCGTAGTGGGTCAGCCTAACTTTTTATTGTAGACTTGGCCTAAGTCTAACAACATCATGGCGGAAGGAGGGATTCCTGGATGCCGAAGACCCGAAAGAGTGTATAATAATAATTATAATCCACCACAACAAAAGTCAACAGCCAGCCGCAGATGAATCTGTTACTTGCATTCTCCTCTGTACTCAGCCATTTCTTACCTGTTCACTCACCTACCCATCTGACAGCGAATGTCTGCACCGTTTTATTCTTGCCATTATGATGGCCTTTTTGCTGAGTTTCGAAAAATGTGCCAGCCCCATCGCGAAACCAGTTATTAAAATAAAGAGCAGGTCCAAGTTCCCATAAACTCTAAGGCCTCATCTACACTTAAAAAGCTAAGTGTGAAAAATTCACACCGCTGAGGACTCTAGTTAAGTTGACCCAGCCCCTGGTGTAGAAGTGGCGAGGTCGACAGAAGAATTCTTCCAGTGATCTAGCTACTGCCACTCAGGGGGGTGGGTTACCTACAGCGATGGAAAGAACCTCTTCTGTGGCTGTAGAAAGTGTCTACGCTATAGTGCATGGAGTGTAGACATGGCCTAAGTTCTGTGCACCTCCCTCTCTGACCCTGAGGCCAGCACAACTTAGAGTAACCTCTGGACTTCTCTGAGCTACACTGGCTCTTGGCAGCCCCTACGCCTGAGCATCTGAAACAGCCCTGAGCTGGGAGGGCTGATGAGAAGAGTCCCTGACTGTCTGGGTGAAGTGCATGGGGGAGCTGGGTTCGGGGCCTTACAACCTACAACTCACAGGAGGCTACCAGTGAGGGTCAGAGGTAAACAGAATGGGAAGGAGAGTTAAGGAGAAGCAAGACACAGGTTGTGCAATGATCGCCATCTCGGCCTACGCACTGGGGACCTCCAGAACTAGAAGCATGTTGTGCTGCAGCTTGGCCTACGAGCTGGGCTTGCCAGGCGAGGCTGTCACAGACTCCTAACCTCTGGGTGTCATGCACAGCCGGGGACACGCAGCACGCGCTCATCCGGGAGTTACACTCACACCTTTCAGCAAGGCACGGCTCTCACCTTCTGCATTGGAGCTGATTGGCTTGTGTTTCTCATAGTGACCCACACGTGGCTGAACGATGCTCGTGAAATCACCAGCAGCGAGTAACCAAACACAATGGGAAAAATATCCTTGCTGCATGGAAACCCCTTGTAAAACTTTCCTTCATTGAATCATAGAAGATTAGGGTTGGAAGAGACCTCAGGAGGCCATCTAGTCCAACCCCTTGCTCAAAGCAGGACCCATCCCCAACTAAATTATCTCCATCCTTTGAGGTTTTTAAGGCCCTGCTTGACAAAGCCTTGGCTGGGATCATTTAGTTGGTGTTGGGCCTGCTTTGAGCAGGGGGTTGGAGTAGATCATAGAATATCAGGGTTGGAAGGGACCTGATGCCATCTAGTCCAACCCGCTGCTCAAAGCAGGACCAATCCCCAATTTTTGCCCCAGATCCCTAAATGGCCCCTTCAAGGATTGAACTCACAGCCCTGGGTTTAGCAGGATAATGCTCAAACCACTGAGCTATCCCTCCCCCACTCCTGAGGTCTCTTCCAACCCTAATCTTCTATGATTCTATGTATGGAAGTTTTAGGAGGGGTTTGCATGCTGCAAGGGTATTTTTCCAACTGCGTTGGTTACTTGCTCCTGGTGATTTCATGAGCATCGTTGCTAGGAAGAAACAAGCCATGTTAGAGCAGCTATTCCACAAGGATGTGCTAATCATCTCTAGAACATCACGGTTACTTTATTGCTACACTAGCTTCAATTAGCCCCCATACAAGACGGTTTTAATTACCTCCATTACCTTCAATAGAAAAAAAATGCCCTTGACAGAAAGAGACAGGGCACATTGTGACAGCGGCCAAGGACCTCTGTGGTCTACAGACAGAGCCAGGGGAGAGTATTAGGAGATTCTCAGTTCTGCTCTACTGACCTCGGTTTTGAAGATTTCCAGATAAGCACAGCACATTGGGTGTTGAAATCTTGGGATAACCTGGCCCCCGTTGTAGGTGTTGGGCCCTCAGCAAGCTCAGCCGGAGGGCTCTTAAAAATGTGACTCATAGCAGAGCATCAAGAAGGGAATGCTACCTTTTTTCATAGATTTCACCAGGGCCACCCCCAGCAGAGGTATGACTGAGCGCTTCCCAATGCAGAAATAGAAATGTAGGGCAGGAAGGGACTGCGAAAGGTCGTCTCGTCCAGCCCTTGAAATGAGGCAGGGTTCAGTACACCTAATCCTGGGGGTGGGTGCGTGGGGGTCACAGTAAGTGTACCTCACAGGGTAATGTCTAGGAATGTAGAGACCGCTACTTTCAAGAAGTGCCTGATGAGAGAGCACAGTCAGTAAGGGGGAAAAAACACAGACTGCATCTTGCACGCTCTTGGGTCTCTCTCGTTAATGCTTGAACTCTGACCAAGCACAGCACGCAATACTTTGGTTCCCACCGTAACCCCTGTGCTAATGCAGTGGAAATCAATCAGTCCCACCTTTTTTTACATTGTCCTGTACATAAGAACAAGGCACCCATTCTGTGAAATTAAGGGCAAGTGCATTTCCCTTTATACTAATATGGCCCTGGTTATAGAAGCATGCACAGTTTTGTAATGTATTCAGCCTCCCAGCATCCCTGTGGGGTAGGCAAGGGCTGTTATCACCATTTTTACAGAGTGGGGAACTGAGGCACAGGGAGACTAAGTGACTTCCCCAAGGTCACAGAGGGAGGCAGTGGCAGGCCAGGGACTAGGTGACCTCCTGAGGTCTCTTCCAACCCTAATCTTCTATGATTCTATGATAATCTCCTGCATAGGTGCTGGAAGTTGGGGTGCTCAGGGTGCTGCCGCACCTTCTGTCTTGAAGTGGTTTCCATTATATACAGGATTTACAGCTTGGTTCAATGGCTCTCAGCACCTCCACTATACAAATTGTTCCAGCACCTCTGATTTCCTGAGCCCCAAATTAGCATTGTGACCACTGGACCATCTTTCCCCTCTTCTTAGATCAGCTGCTGTATCTGGGATGAGCATCCCTGTTTCATATATTTAGCACTGACAGCAGTCACTGGAGTTTGCGGGTGCTGAACGCTGCCGTGTGAAATTTGGGTAGCCTTGGGCCATGCCATGTGACTGAGTCTGGAAAATAAAGACCCAGCCCAAGCGTCAAACCTTTATCACACTGAGAGCAAATGGAAAGAAATGCTCTATGGCTGCCATGTGGAATCAAGGGCGGAATGGCCCTTTGCTACGGGCATCACTGGGTCACAAAAGGAGGCTGGGCTGATGGAGGGAAATCTTACGATTAATTCTGTTATGCAGCTCTGCACCCTAGCTAAGATTCATGCTTCTCGGTATAAACCCCAGGGGTCAGGCAGGAAAGCTTCCTGCAATGTTTTCCATGGTGATCAGTGCATTAGAGAGAGAGAGAGAGAGATGCAACAGGTTTATTCTGGAGCATTTACCTTTCCTTGGAGCATCAGGTGTTGGCTACTGCTGGAGGCATGATACTGGATTTGCTGGACCAACTGTCCGATCCAGGATGGCCCATCCTGGGTTCTGACCCGAGATCTAAATGCATATTTCCAACGTGTGCTGTGCCTCATGCCATTCTAGGAATGGGGTGTGATATTCATAATGGGCTGGAAAATCAAAGAAATCCTAATTGTGATTTAATGACTTTCACTCTAATGAGCCTCCAGGAAAAAAGTATTTTCAATTAACAAATATAAACATAATGTCTAGTTACGCCATTAAACATTCTGCAAAGTTTGCTAATTGAGGACTAGAATTCATAGAACATTGGTCTGGAACTAGGGATGCCACTGGTCAGCATGGGGAGGTATGTATTTGCACGAGTAGCTTAAAGCTCATCTCTTTGCTCACCGAGTCCTGCTGCTGTCTCTGTGTGGGGCTAGGTCCCTTCTCCTGAGATAAAGTCACTGCCTGCAAAGCCCCCCTTCTCCTCTGCCCATGGGTTACAGAGGTGTAAGAGCCCCATGGCAGGCTCAGTCTCCAGGATGAACCTCTCTGCTCTGGCTTCTACAGTGCAAAGTAGTCCCATGGCTCTGGAGAACCTGTCCCATGGTGTCTGTGGTTTCTGGCTCAGATTTCAGATGAACAGGCTCAATTCATGGATCCTGCCAGAAGTACAAGACAGTTCTGTTCCCCTGAATGAGATCCTGAAGATGCTTGTGGGACTGAAGCCAAGACCTACTTGCTGCATCTCCCTTCACATCTCCTCTCTGCACGCTGTGACCCAATGGAGACCACTTCCCTTACCGGGGCCTGGACTTGATTGTCTCCCGCTCATGTTGTGACATCTCTCTGTCCTCCAAGGGTTTTCCAGGGGAGGAGTGGGTGGGCGGTTGGCTTCTGGAGTTGGGCATTGGCCACATTTGCACTGTGCAAGCTTTGGCTGGGATAGTTTAGTCCCCTGAAGTCCACAGGGTTACACTGGTCTACACAAGAGGAGAATCGGGCTCTCAGACTACTTCCTAGCAGCATAGTCTTTGTCAGGTGGATCCCAGTTTATGTTCTTCAGCTGTTATTAGTTTGTATTTGCTAACGACTGGCAGCTTGCTGGGCAGTACGGAGCACACAGACCCTGCCCCCAGGAGCTGACGGACTCAATAACACGCTGATCTATCCAGCAAGACTTTGCAGTCAGTAAATCTGCAGGACAGGCTTTACAAGGGCCTCTGCTCTAATCATCTTTCAATGTTACTTCAAAACGACAGCTGAGAACAAAGGGAAAGCTGCCACGTGGCTGTCAGATTTGCCGTCAGTCCAACCTGCCTCACGCAGAACATTTAAAGGGCAAATGCATTTTGCTGGCCCAGATATTTCTTTTTACTGGAATTGTACACCAGGGCAGTTCCTTTGATGTCCCTGGTATGAGGCCTGGTCTATGCCTAAACATTGAATCAACTTAGCTACATTGCTCACGGCTGTGAACAATTTCACACCTTGTGCGACATATTTAGGTTGATGTACCCCCCACTGTAGGTGCAGCCGGGTCACCTGCTGTAGTGTAGACGTACCGTCAGTGAGAACAGTGGCATGCCCCGTCTAGAGGCAGTTTCGTTGCACTGTGTCATTGCCAAGTGTGCCTCCTGGGGATGACAGGTGTTCATCAACGTCAGAGAAGAATGCTGGTTCTCCCACATGCCAGGCTCGCAGGCCAAGCCTCAAGGACACCTCAGCAAGCTGGAAAGTGTGAAACAAAAATACTGCAGGTGTAAGCTGCTTTTGAACGTTAATCAAAGGCTAGAAGTAATTGAATCAGTGCTATCGATTCAGCCTCTTTTGGACTCCGTACACAGAGACTCCTGGTGCCAGGTGGACTAAGGTCTGCTAATGTGGGTTTGTTAGTTTTCTCTTTTCTGCAAATCCATTGCTAAGCTGCTGTTATGGCCTGTCACACAAGGGGACTTGGAAGTGGGGACATGTGGGGAAAGAGAGTTGGGGAGGAACAGCTCTTGTGGGGAAAAGAAGGGAGAGTCGGGCAGAACCAAGATTTCACAGCTGGGAGGAGAAAATTGACATTTATATGATAGGCAAAGAACACAGTAGGATGCTACCATGTTCTGCCCTGGTTTATTCTTCTCTTCAGGGCCTGGGGCAGCAACATAGGAGTCATGGAGGGGATGTTCTCTTATAGGCATCCCATTCCTCTTGGCCTCTTTTAGGGATATTTCCATTTTCATCCCAGTCATTAACAGCAGACACTGCTGCTGGGATACAAAGGCCAGGACCAAATCTCTCTGACCCTTTCTCTCTTTCCTTGCAACCAACAAAGAGCAAAAGACCAGTTTCCTGAAGCAGCAGTGTAGGACACAACACATGCCAGGCGCATTGCAGGTTTTTAATGTTCCTTCTTCTGAGATGTCAGGCAGCAGTGACTTCCATGCAGGGGAAAGGGCTAAAGCTGCCAGCTAACTTGCTGGTTGTGTCTAGTTCGCCCAGGTCTGTAGTGACTAGAAACAGAGAACACTGCATAAAATAGTTGTTCAAATAAAAGCTCTTTTCATCCACTAGGCATGCACCTTCATCGGGGCAATGTTTTGGTTTAATTGCTACCCATGAAGAGGAACATTCCCCATAACCACTTTTGTCGATGTTTTTATGCAAAGGGTCACACAAGCCCCTTGAAATTCACAGAAGGGACCATCGTGTCATCTAATCAGATGGTTCCCAAACTTTCCCCCCAAGGACCCTTTGTCATCTTACCAAGTGCCCCAGATTCCTTTTATTTCTGGTACTACCAGGACACCCCTGCCAGCCTGGGAACGACTCTGCCTGCAGGACCTCTCACACAGAGGTCCTGCTATGTGGGAGAGGCCATTTGTAGAACAAAATGGCATCCTTCATGCAGCAAAAGCGCCAGAATGCCATTCCAGTGCGTTCTGGCTCCAGGTCAAGGGATGGACCCCACCTCATAACCTCCAGAGAACCCCCAGGGGTCCACGGACCCAACGTTGGAAACAACTGATCTGATCAGACCATCTATATACACAGGGTGTAAAATTTCCCCAAAATAATTCCTAGGGTAGATTGTTTAGAAAAATAATTGAATCTTGATTTAAAAATGGTCAGTGATGGAGAATCCACCACGAACCTTGGAAATGCCTTGAATAGAGACCCTACCATTTTTAATTTAAAGAATGTTAATTGAAATTTCAACAACAGCAACAAAGAAGGGGGAAAATTGCATTTCTGTACTTCCCCACCCCCTCCCTTTTCAACCAGTTTTTTATTTCCTTCTAGTGAACAGAAACAACACCATGAGACTGAGGTGAGCAGTCAGACCTCACAAGCAGGTGTGTGTGAATAATCAATGTTTCACTTTTCTGGCAATTCTGAAAAATGAAAATAATTCACTTTGGGCTGACCTGATGGGAATTTTTTCAAAAAGTTTGAATTAAAAAGTTGAGAAAAAATTCATTTTGATTTTGAGATATTTTAACTTTTTTTAAAATGGAAATTAATTTCAAATTGAAAAATTAAAATGTTTCATTTAGAAAATGTCAAAACTAAAGGTTTAGACTGTATCAGTCTGTCCCCCCCGTGATTTTTCCTCTCCCATGCAAATTCCATAGATAGAAATATATTTGCAGGAGGTACCTGAAGAATTGGAAATAAGAGACACATTCATAAAAAGGCTCATTGTGGAAAATTTGCAACGAGTATTAGGTGCTAAATTCATTGCATCCATTATTCCCTTCTGGAGCAAATTGCAAAATGTATTTTTTTCTCCTCTGCAGAAAATTTCATCAAAAAAACCCAAAACTGGGGGGGGGGGGGAGGAAAATATGAAAAATTTCAGATGAAAACTGCCAAAAAACCCCAGAAAATTCTAGGTTTTTGGCACCACATTTTGAGTTTTCCAAGAAAAAATAAATAGAAATCAAGGCACTTTCTGTGAGTCTTTTTGCTTAGTTGAAAGCTTAAATTTCCATAATAAAAGTTTTGATGGAAAATTTTTTGACCTTCCTTCTTTGCTAGAAATGGTGCCGCCAGCACCAGCAGTAAATGAAAACATCCGAAAAAGCAGATGCTTCCCTTCCCTCTACCCACTGCAATCTTGTTCAGCGCTCATCTGCTAGTCTTTCATTGTGTAATGATCACCTAGGAAGCCAGCATCAGTGATGCAAAATGAAGCTTGCTGCTGCTATGTTTCTGATCTCTATTGCACTAGCCCTTGCTTCAAGCTGCAGTTTAAGGCACAGACAACACAGCTGGCTGCACCACTAACCTTGGTGACAATTCCTCTCTTTCTGTGCCCTGTGTTTGCAAGCTGCATGACTTGATCCAGATTTCTGGGACAGATTTGCAGGTAAAGTTTCCAGATCCATTAACAGCCTTGGAAGAAGGATCTGGTAAACAGCGTGCTGGAGGCCATACCATCATCCACTCCATCCTAGTTTCTATCAGCAAGCCAAGAATAATTCATGAAGCAGAAGGTTTATGCATTTCTGGAATAGCCCGCTGTGCAAAAGGAACCACACAAAACTCTAATCACCAGGCTGATAGCAACAGTAGCAGGCGATTACCATGGGGCTTTTTCATTGCTCGTTGAGTTCAAGCAGATGGATAGCTTGGGGATTTGCTCTCCTCCACTCACAGGAGCACGACATTGTTGGAGCAAATCCAGTCTCCATCTATTGCAATGGAAAGATGTTTCCTCCATCAGATCAGATGGAGAGGACTCTGTATCGGGTATGAACAGCGTTGCTGAATACTAAATGGGGAAACCAGATGTGGCAAAATTGCTGGTTTTAGGAGATGCCTGCTCTGGCTAGGGGTAAAGGCCTAGCAATGGAGGGAAAAGGACAGTGCAGGTACAAATGAATGTGTGTCACATTTCCTCCCACTGTCTCTGAGCTAGAGACTGTTACAGCCCCAGCTCACGAGACTTGGCTCTGAAGCTCAAGCTATAGTAATTCCTTTATTCAGGTCCAGAGGTTCCCAATTCGGTTCCTGTTATTGTGACTGCCACTTAAGTGTCTGAGACTATAAGTGTTTGTGCTATAATGCTGTTTGTATGTGGATAGAGAGATATATATTATAACTGGGTCTCTCTACAGCTTGGTTTCTTAACACCGTTAGAGTGTGTTTTTGTCTGTCAACATAGCTAGGCAAAACCTGTGTTGCTATGCAACCGTTCCTAATGGTGACAGCGAATCATGCACTAGCACGTGGTTCTTTTTCCTGTTTAAGGGGGTCCTAAAATGTCAGTGTTTTTTGGAAAGGCTTATTTTTAACCCAGCACCTTTCAGGCAAAAAAAAAAAAAAACCCTTTATTTTAGATTAAAGAAAAAAAACATGCAAAAAGAGTAACGTCTCCAGGAAAGAGCATAGTGTGTGTGTTGCTTGTAACAAGCTATAGCAACCCTGAGAACAAAATGGTGACTGTGGAGTTCTTAGCAATTTAAAGGGCAAGTACAGAGAGAACAAAGGCACCATTTCAACCTAAATACACAAAGTTACTATGTTCATATTGGGTGAACTAGAGGTTAGGTCAGACATAAGGGCTACACAGACCTTGAGCTGAATTTCACCTAACACTGCTATTATTCTTATTAACCTGTGTTCTTGTAGCCACCCCCCACAACCAGGATCAGGTCTTGGTTGTGCTGGGACTGTACAAACACATAGGAAGGCACAGTGTAAAATTCTGGCCCCATTGAAGTCAATGCCATACTTCACATACTTCAGTGGGGCCAGGATTTCACCCAGGGTCTCTGCCCCACCGTCTAATTGTAACTGTGTAATTGCCTGGCTTAGCTTTGTTATTAAATGGGCATAATTATCCTCTGTGCCTTGCCAATCACGTCCACAGCAAACAACTGCGGAAGACTATTCCGGTGCAGAAGAAGCTATTAAAGACCTAGGTGGCAAAGATCCTGTTTTGTTGCAAACATTTATCATAGTGAAGAGTAATAAAGCAAGCCCATGATCTGTATAAAGAAGGGCTTCTAAAGGGGTTTGTGAAAGAGACATCAAGGGTGAAATCCTGGTCAACAGGAGTTTTGCCATTGACTTTAATGGGGCCTGGTTTTCTTCCCAATTCTCAGGACTCTTTAACAATACCGAGCCCTTCTGTACTTTCCTAACTGGAAGCAAGCTGCTGTGCTGAAAGAAGCATGTTCTGTTCACACAGGTATGTGAGTGAGGGACATGCAGATCCATGTACATACAATCCAGCTCTTGTCTCGTGCTAGAAAGATTTTTAAAAATTCCATACGAACAAACGAAGGTAAGAAAAGTGGGATGAATTTTTAAAATCTAACTAAGCCATTTGGACTGCTGGTTTCTCTCAGCACTTCTTCCAGCTTGAGATGAGGAAATTAAATTGTGACGTTTTACTTGTTGTTTCTAACGATAATTACTTTCACTGTCGGGTTCGCATGAAAATCCAGGATCCTGTTGTGTTTGAGATGTCTTGGTCTGCAGGAGACTATTTAGAAACCCTCTAAAATGGTTGTTAATTTTATACCGCTCCTCCAATTATTATTAACAATAATAACAATTCATTAATAGCCATTAACAATAATGTAGCCCACCATTGCAGTGTGGTGCTCTGTCTCCCTCTGGTGGTGGTAGGGCCACATAGAGAGACTAATGAGCCTACCGCAGCTATGGCTATTTTAGCTCAAACAGTAGAGACTCAAGCTGGTCCAGGATTCAGTCCCTGGTGCCAACAACGCCCCCCTCCTGGTGGCATCAGGTTACAATAGTGCTAATATTATTATGCATTCATGGTTTATTTTATCATTTTATTTAATAGGCAGCAGGTTTAAAACAAACAAAAGGAAGTATTTCTTCACACAACACATAGTCAGCCTGTGGAACTACTTGCCAGAAGATGTTGTGAAGGCCAAGACCATAACAGGGTTCAAAAAAGAACTAGATAAGTTCATGGAGGACAGGTCCATCAATGGCTGTTAGCCACGAAGGGCAGGGTGGTGTCCCTAGCCTCTGTTTGCCAGAAGCTGGGAATGGGCAATGGGATGGATCACTTGATGATTACCTGTTCCGTTCATTCCCTCTGAAGCACCTGACAGGATGCTGTTGGAAGACAGGATACTGGGCTAGATGGACCTTTCGTCTGACCCACTATGGCCATTCTTATATTCTTACATTTATTATAGTAGCCCCTTGACGACTCATATGAGATCAGGGCTCCAGTGTCCTAGGTGCTGTATAAACTCATAGGGCCTTAGTCTCATTTACACTCAGGCTACCACTTTTCACCATTCTGGCAATGGGAATGGGGCTTACTTACACTCACTCGAAGGCCCCTTTACACTGCCGGTGTGGCACAAAGAGGCCTCAGCGTAACAGAGAATCAGGCCCAACTTTTTTTTTAATCTTGTTTCAATGCTGCTGCTGTTCAAGCATCAAGAGCAACTAACTCCTGGGTGCAATTTTCATAAAGCATCTGAGGGGCAGATTCTTACAGATATTTAAGCATCCAGCTCCCGTGGGTGTTGAGTGCCGAAATACCTTCAAAAATTTGGCCCTAAGTGATCTAGGACAAAGTCGCATTTTCAGAAGCAATATAGGCACCTAGGGCTTGTCTAGTCGGTGACTTCCCATGCAGAGAACTAGGGTGTGGCTCTACGGCAAACCAGCTGGCTACATAGTAACCTCCTGGGTGGACACTGCTACAGCACGGTGGAAGCATAGTAAACCAAACCGCCCTCCAGGACTTTTCCTGCCTTGTAGCAGCGTCCACATGGGATGAGATTGTGCAGCAAGCTGGTGTGCTGTAGATTCACCCCCTGACTGGCTGCGCAGTAACTCACCATGTAGACAAGCCCTTTGTGGTCTGAGAGTCAATGAGACTTTGGTTACTTTGACATTTTTGAAAATACCACCGTATGTTAACGATGAACATTGTGATTTGTAGTGAAGTTCCAGACTTTATCATCACTTTCCAGTGGACGTTAAAATGGCTGAAATGAAGATCATTACAAAGGCAGCAATTCTTGTTCCCAGGAGAGGAATCTTGATGAGAAGAACACAATCAGCCCATGTGTATTCATATGCTATGCAACTGCATCCCATTCTTCCAGTGAAGAATGAGTTAAGCTTGAACACGGATTGTTTAATAACTAAAATGTTGAACCTTCCTTTCAGGAAACACAGTATAGTGCCTCTTTTCCCAAATGTTTACTGCTCTCCTGACTTTTGGAATTCTCTTCAGTAAGGTTAAGATTTTATAATGGTTTTTTTTAGTAAAAGTCATGGACCTGTCACAGACAATAAACAAAAATTCACAGAAGCCGTGACCTGTCTGTGACTTTTGCTTCTGTGGCTCCTTGGTTTCCCCAGCCACTGTGGTGGCTGGGAGCTGTGGGGTTCCCCCAATACCTGTGGCAGCTGGAAGCTGCAGGGGGCCCCCCCTCCACCCACGGCGGCTGGGAGCTGCAGGGTGACCATATTTCCCAAAAAGAAAAAGGGACACCCCCAGCCGCTCACCTGAGGTGTCCCCCTACCCCACATGCAAGACTGTCACCCATCGCAGGAACCGTAATGAGGTTCCAGGAGCCTGTCACCTGTGGCTGGAAACTTGCAAGGGGCCCCCTGTTGCCTGTTGCTGGAACCCTGCCAGGGTCCTGCTGGCTGCCAGCTCCAGAGTCCCGCAGCCCCTGGGGCTGAAGCAGAGAATTTTGTGATTTCCATGACATAAACATTGCCTTACTCTTAAGTGATGGGAATCGAAACTATAAAGAATCCCTTGCTATCTTGGTTGCTCATTGCTCGTTGCCCATGGCACATCAAAGAAAACCACTGTAATCTTGTAGTTTGTGGTGAAAGTGGAATAAAAATGCTCTGTCTTTCAATGAAAGCCTAAGAAAGAGTGTTCATGACTCTACTGCCATCCATTGTTCCGAGACAACCTGGGCTATTTCCGAATAACTCTCTGTCTATCAGTCCCAGCAGCTTAATGGAGTGAATCTCTCACTTCCTGTATATTACTGTGTAACAGCAGGATTGTCATAGGGTGTCTGCCCCATGCTGGCCAGTAAGGGGTGAATAGAACCCTAAGGAGGCTGCATGAAAAGCAGCCAATAGGAGAGGGGCTGTGAGGAGCGGCCAATCAGGGCCCATCTGGCCTGTATAAAAAGAACCTCAGGGCAGAGCAGGGTCAGTAGCTGTCTGGAGCTTGGGGAGGGAGAACTGTGTTTGGAGTAGGCTGCAATCCTGTAGCATCTTGGACAGAGCAGTGCAGGTGGGAACCTGGGGGAAAGAGAAGGAGTTTGGGATGGGCTGCTGGGACTGAGGAGGGTGCTGTAGCTGTGAGGAAGTGGCCCAGGGAAATGCAGCGATAGTAGAGACAAAGGAATGCAGTTAGTGACTGTGGTTCAGAGGGCCCCTGGGCTGGGATATGGAGTAGTGAGGTAGCCCTGAGCCCTGAGGTAAGTGGGAAAGCGGGATACCGGGAGGAAGCACAGGCAGGAATGTCTGTGAGGGGAGGGCTCCTGCCTCATACTGGGAATGAGGGGCGATCAACAGGTTATCTCAAGTGCTTATATACAAATGCACAAAGCCTTGGAAACAAGCAGGGAGAACTGGAGGTCCTGGTGATGTCAAAGAACTATGACGTGATCGGAATAACAGAGACTTGGTGGGATAACTCACATGACTGGAGTACTGTCATGGATGGATATAAACTGTTCAGGAAGGACAGGCAGGGCAGAAAAGGTGGGGGAGTAGCACTGTATGTAAGGGAGCAGTATGACTGCTCAGAGCTCCGGTACGAAACTGCAGAAAAACCTGAGTGTCTCTGGATTAAGTTTAGAAGTGTGTGCAACAAGAGTGATGTAGTGGTGGGAGTCTGCTATAGACCACCGGACCAGGGGGATGAGGTAGATGAGGCTTTCTTCCGACAGCTCACGGAAGCTACTGGATCGCATGCCCTGATTCTCATGGGTGACTTTAATTTTCCTGATATCTGCTGGGAGAGCAATACAGCGGTGCATAGACAATCCAGGAAGTTTTTGGAAAGCGTAGGGGACAATTTCCTGGCGCAAGTGCTAGAGGAGCCAACTAGGGGGGGCGCTTTTCTTGACCTGCTGCTCACAAACCGGGTAGAATTAGTGGGGGAAGCAAAAGTGGATGGGAATCTGGGAGGCAGTGACCATGAGTTGGTTGAGTTCAGGATCCTGACACAGGGAAGAAAGGTAAGCAGCACGATACGGACCCTGGACTTCAGGAAAGCAGACTTCGACTCCCTCAGGGAACGGATGGCCAGGATCCCCTGGGGGACTAACTTGAAGGGGAAAGGAGTCCAGGAGAGCTGGCTGTATTTCAAGGAATCCCTGTTGAGGTTACAGGGACAAACCATCCCGATGAGTCGAAAGAATAGTAAATATGGCAGGCGACCAGCTTGGCTTAATGGTGAAATCTTAGCGGATCTTAAACATAAAAAAGAAGCTTACAAGAAGTGGAAGGTTGGACATATGACCAGGAAGAGTATAAAAATATTGCTCGGGCATGTAGGAATGTTATCAGGAGGGCCAAATCGCACCTGGAGCTGCAGCTAGCCAGAGATGTCAAGAGTAACAAGAAGGGTTTCTTCAGGTATGTTGGCAACAAGAAGAAAGCCAAGGAATGTGTGGGCCCCTTACTGAATGAGGGAGGCAAACTAGTGACAGAGGATGTGGAAAAAGCTAATGTACTCAATGCTTTTTTTGCCTCTGTTTTCACTAACAAGGTTAGCTCCCAGACTGCTATGCTGGGCATCACAAAATGGGGAAGAGATGGCCAGCCCTCTGTGGAGATAGAGGTGGTTTTGGACTATTTAGAAAAGCTGGACGTGCACAAGTCCATGGGGCCGGACGAGTTGCATCCGAGAGTGCTGAAGGAACTGGCGGCTGTGATTGCAGAGCCATTGGCCATTATCTTTGAAAACTCGTGGCGAACCGGGGAAGTCCCGGATGACTGGAAAAAGGCTAATGTAGTGCCAATCTTTAAAAAAGGGAAGAAGGAGGATCCTGGGAACTACAGGCCAGTCAGCCTCACTTCAGTCCCTGGAAAAATCATGGAGCAGGTCCTCAAAGAATCAATCCTGAAGCACTTGCATGAGAGGAAAGTGATCAGGAACAGCCAGCATGGATTCACCAAGGGAAGGTCATGCCTGACTAATCTAATCGCCTTCTATGATGAGATTACTGGTTCTGTGGATGAAGGGAAAGCAGTGGATGTATTGTTTCTTGACTTTAGCAAAGCTTTTGACACGGTCTCCCACAGTCTTCTTGTCAGCAAGTTAAGGAAGTATGGGCTGGATGAATGCACTACAAGGTGGGTAGAAAGCTGGCTAGATTGTCGGGCTCAACGGGTAGTTATCAATGGCTCCATGTCTAGTTGGCAGCCGGTATCAGTGGAGTGCCCCAAGGGTCGGTCCTGGGGCCGGTTTTGTTCAATATCTTCATAAATGATCTGGAGGATGGTGTGGATTGCACTCTCAGCAAATTTGCGGATGATACTAAACTGGGAGGAGTGGTAGATACGCTGGAGGGGAGGGATAGGATACAGAAGGACCTAGACAAATTGGAGGATTGGGCCAAAAGAAATCTGATGAGGTTCAATAAGGATAAGTGCAGGGTCCTGCACTTAGGACGGAAGAACCCAATGCACAGCTACAGACTAGGGACCGAATGGCTAGGCAACAGTTCTGCGGAAAAGGACCTAGGGGTGACAGTGGACGAGAAGCTGGATATGAGTCAGCAGTGTGCCCTTGTTGCCAAGAAGGCCAATGGCATTTTGGGATGTATAAGTAGGGGCATAGCGAGCAGATCGAGGGACGTGATCGTTCCCCTCTATTCGACATTGGTGAGGCCTCATCTGGAGTACTGTGTCCAGTTTTGGGCCCCACACTTCAAGAAGGATGTGGATAAATTGGAGAGAGTCCAGCGAAGGGCAACAAAAATGATTAGGGGTCTGGAACACATGAGTTATGAGGAGAGGCTGAGGGAGCTGGGATTGTTTAGCCTGCAGAAGAGAAGAATGAGGGGGGATTTGATAGCTGCTTTCAACTACCTGAAAGGGGGTTCCAAAGAGGATGGCTCTAGACTGTTCTCAATGGTATCAGATGACAGAACGAGGAGTAATGGTCTCAAGCTGCAGTGGGGGAGGTTTAGATTGGATATTAGGAAAAACTTTTTCACTAAGAGGGTGGTGAAACACTGGAATGCGTTACCTAGGGAGGTGGTAGAATCTCCTTCCTTAGAGGTTTGTAAGGTCAGGCTTGACAAAGCCCGGGCTGGGATGATTTAACTGGGAATTGGTCCTGCTTCGAGCAGGGGGTTGGACTAGATGACCTTCTGGGGTCCCTTCCAACCCTTATATTCTATGATTCTATAGTGGGTGGGACTGGATCCCCCCCACTTCCCACTGGGGAAGTGGCAGGACAATTGAGGAGCTAAACCTCTTACCAAAGAGGGGAACGTGGATAGTGACACGGCCAGAGGGCTGAGCCACAAAGAGGACGTTGCGGTTCCTGACACTGCAGAGGGACTGCAGGTGGACTATGGGAAAGGAGTGACAGTGTGCAAACCACGGACGGGGGGCATCGGCCTCAAGCTAATCCCCAGAACGCTCAGGAGGAGGCGCCAGTCCGGCGGCAAGTGACGCGCTCTGTGACAAGGATATTTACAAATGCTCAATGAGTTATCATACACATACTGAAACATTCAGCTCTATTTCTCATCTCAATGTCACGTTTCAAAATAGCTTCTCTTTTAACAGCTCAGGCTACCTGAAGTTCACTGAGAAATTCCCAGCATGTACATAAAATATCAAATCATATCTACACATGGTAGCCTGTTAATGTGAAGCTGTTATTGCCAAAGGAATGGTCTGGCATCACAAAGAGACAGGGCAGCTGGCGTGTGGCGATGTGTGAACGGTTTGCATAGTTCACAGCTGTCCCTGACTTTCACTCAGAATTCAATCTCACCATATATGAGGTTTGAAAAATGTTTGCTGAAACTTGTTATTATTTTGTTGTTGTTGCAAGCATTATATTTCATCCTGAGCCCACTGAGTCCCTTTTCACAATGCATCTGAACCACTGGAATACCGCAAGGGCAATGCAATCTCCGAGTTACAGCTAACTATAAAGCTCACGCAAATGAATACTCATTTTGCTATGCTGATTTACATCGGTTTGTGTTGGTTTGCATGCCAGGCTTTCGTTGCTTCTAGTTAGTCTCCAATCTACTGGTGTCATTCATGCATCTGTTTGCTTATCTTTAGATCTAACGCACGTTCCTGAAATCTTTCATTTACTAGGTCTGCTTTGCAAGCTTCAGCCTCCGAAAAAGGGATGTAAATGTCCAGGATTCAAAGCCAACAAATGGTTTTCTGTTAGAGAAAAAAGTCAATGGATGCCAACTAATTATATAAGCACTCATTTCCTTGAAATATCCTCAGCTGATGGGTTAGTTTCACTGATCTTTTTATCCCACCTATACAGAGTGGGAGCATTTTATTTTCCTTTTCCATTGCCCTGCTACTCTGCTACTCAAATTCTAGCTGCCACTAAAAGGTGGGGAATTAACCTCCTATCTTCATGAACCCTGTTTAGACTTCAGAGTGGTTAGTCTGTATCAGGAAAAACAATGAGGCGTCTTTGTGGCACCTTAGAGACTAACAAATTTATTTGGGAATAAGCTTTCATGGGCTAGGACCCACTTCATCAGATGAATGGAGTGGAAAATACAGGAGCAGGTATAAATACATGAAAAGGTGTGAGTTGCCTTACCAAGTGTGAAGTCAGTCTAACGAGACAATTCAATTGACAGCAGGATACCAAGGGAGGAAAAATAACTTTTGAAGTGGTAATGAGAGTGGCCTATTTCAGACAGCTGACAAGAAGGTGTGAATAACAGTAGGGGGAAATTAGTATTGGGGAAATTAGGTTTAAGTTTTATAATGACCTAACCACCCCCAGTCTTTATTCAGGCCTAATCTGATGGTGTCTAGTTTTCAAATTAATTCCAGTTCTGCAGTTTCATGTTGGAGTCTGTTTCTGAAGTTTTTTTGTTGAAGAATTGCCACTTTTGGGTCTGTTACTGAGTGACCAGGGAGATTGAAGTGTTCTCCTACTGGTTTTTGAATGTTATAATTCCTGATGTCAGATTTGTGTCCATTTATTCTTTTGTGTAGAGACTGTCCGGTTTGGCCAATGTACATGGCAGAGGGGTATTGCTGGCACATGATGGCATATATCACATTGGTAGATGTGCAGGTGAACGAGCCTCTGATAGTGTGGCTGATGTGATTAGGCCCTATGATGGTGTCCCCTGAATAGATATGTGGACACAGTTGGCAATGGGCTTTGTTGCAAGGATAGGTTGCAAGGATGGGTTAGTGTTTTTGTTGTGTGGTGTATCGTTGCTGGTGAGTATTTGCTTCAGGTTGGGGGGCTGTCTGTAAGCGAGGACTGGCCTGTCCCCCAAGGTCTGTGAGAGTGAGGGATCGTCTTTCAGGATAGGTTGTAGATCCTTGATGATCCTTGATGATGTGCTGGATGCAGGAACCAAACCCTGCAACAAACCGTGTTGCCAACTCTGTCCACATATCTATTCAAGGGACACTATCATAGGACCTAACCACATCAGCCACACCATCAGGGGCTCGTTCACCTGCACATCTACCAATGTGATATATGCTATCATGTGCCAGCAATGCCCCTCTGCCATGTACATTGGCCAAACCGGACAGTCTCTAAGCAAAATAATAAATGGACACAAATCTGACATCAGTAATCATAACACTCAAAAACCAGTTGGAGAACACTTCAATCTCCCTGGTCACTCAATAATAGACCTAAAAGTAGCAATTCTTCAACAAAAAACTTAAAAACAGACTCCAACATGAAATTGCAGAACTGGATTTAATTTGCAAACTGGACACCATCATATTAGGCCTGAATAAAGACTGGGAGTGGTTGGGTCATTGCAAAACCTAAACCTAATTTCCCCCTACTGTTACTCACACGTTCTTGTCAACTGTCTGAAATGGGCCACTCTCATTACCACTTCAAAAGTTATTTTTCCTCCCTTGGTATCCTGTTGTCAATTGAATTGTCTCGTTAGACTGACCTCACACTTGGTAAGGCAACTCACATCTTTTCATGTATTTATACCTCCTCCTGTATTTTCCACTCCATGCATCTGATGAAGTGGGTTCTAGCCCATGAAAGCTTATTCCCAAATAAATTCGTTAGTCTCTAAGGTGCCACAAAGATTCCTCATTGTTTGTGTTTAGACTGCGGAGTGGCAGACCTAGTTGTATTGCTAACAGGCCATCTGGTAAGTGGGATCATCTTCAGGTCATGTTCCAGTATTGCTGTATATGGTGACAACCCCAAGTGCCACCCGCACCCCAGCTCAGTCCTTCCAGAATAAATCTGTTAAACCTTTCTGTTAAACAAAATCACCTCTATGAGAGCTCTCCTGCGGGGATTTCCTAGTGTGTCTTGTCTGTTTCTTTCATTCCGTTAGGTGGTAACCAATCCTGCTCAGATAATACATTCATTTCATTTCTTGTAATGTGGAGCATATTCTTGGCATTGAACTAATAATAATAATTAATTAATAATAAGCATTTTTTATTGGTTTTGACATTTTTGTAGCACATAAATATGAACTTCCTGCCTTCCAACACCTGCAGAAGTGCAAGAAAACAGGCTATTCTTCTATCATTTTTCACCTCAGAAACGAGCTTTCTGTACCAAAGAGGTATGAATGAACATCCCAACATTTTAGTCTTATTCCAAAATGTACATTGTCTAGGTCGGCGGCTCTTAACCTTTCCAGACTACAGGATCCCTTTTAGGAGTCTGATTTTGTCTTATGTAACCCAGTTTCACCTCACTTAAAAATGACTTGTTTACAAAATCAGATATAAAAATACAAAAGTGTCACAACGTGCTGTTACTGAAAAATCGCTGACTTTCTCATTTTTACCATATAATTATAAAATAAATTGATTGGAATATAAACATTGTACTTACATTTCAGTGTATAGTATACAGCGCAATATAAATAAGTCATTGTCTCTTTGAAATTTTAGTTTGTACTGACTTCACGAGTGCTTTTCGTGTAGCCTGTGGTAAAACTAGGGAAATATCTAGATGTACCCCCTGGAAGACCTCTGCATACCCCCAGGGGTACATGTACTCCTGGTTGTGAACCACTCATCTAAGTTCTGCTTCAGAGAGGTGACTGTTACAACTGGTGGAAATGTTTCCTTCTCTTTTTTTGGACAGAAAATGGCTATTTGACAAAATGGGATTTTTCATTAAAACATGCCTTCCTTGATACCCTTTTTTAGCTTCCCTAAAAAAACAACCCCCCCAAACAATTAACCTGTTTGTTTGGGCTTCTCAATTTTAACTTAAAAATGTTGTTTTATATTTCAATAAAACCCTCAACATGAAATAAATAAATAAACAAAGATGTAAAAAAGATTGTTTTTCTCAAAAAAATGTGTAAGGGAAAAACATGTACTTTCCCAACCAACTCTGGTTATCAGCGAGTTTAAAGCTCTCATTTTCGGGAGTGGAAACTAGCTCACGCAAAACACTTACTTTCTCTATGTACCCCTTTATCATAGAATCATAGAAGATTAGGGTTGGAAGAAACCTCAGGAGGCCATATAGTCCAACCATCCTGCTCAAACAAGGACTAACCCCAACTAAATCATCCCAGCCAGGGCTTTGTCAAGCTGGGCCTTAAAAATCTCTAAGGATGGAGATTCCACCACCTCCCTAGGTAACCCATTCCAGGGCTTCACCACCCTCCTAGTGAAATAGTGTTTCCTAATATCCAACATAGACCTCCCCCACTGCAACTTGAGACCATTACTACTTGTTCTGTCATCTGCCACCACTGAGAATAGCCGAGCTCCATCCTCTTTGAAACCCCCATTCAGGTAGTTGAAGGCTGCCATCAAATCCCCCCCTCACTCTTCTCTTCTGCAGACCAAATAAGCCCAGTTCCCTCAGCCTCTCCTCATAAGTTATGTTCCCCAGCCCTGTAACCATTTTTGTTGCCCTCTGCTGGACTCTCTCCAATTTGTCCACATCCTTTCTGAAGTAGGGGCCCCAAAGCTGGAAGTATTAGCGTATATGACGTATCAGAGTATCAGAATGTATCAGAATATCTGAGCACCTTGCAATCTCTAATGTATTTTAGGCTCTATCTAATTCAGGCCCTCAGTACTATAGCAAACAAGCACTGGACAATTTTGAATGTATCAATCCTCACAACATCCCTGTGAAGCAGGGTGGTGCTATTATCTCTGTTCTGCATAGTGGGATCTGAGATGTGGAGAAATTAAGAGACTCACGCAAGGTCATACAGGAAGTCTGTAAAGGAAGTGGTACTTGAACTGAAGTTTCCCAAGTCCCATGCTAAGACCCTATCAAGCCCCATGCTCTCCTTCCTCTATGGTATTTAGATATGTCATACTGCTTATTGAATGATTTGTGTTGTCGTCCAACAGAGCTTCTTCCATGAATGTTCTCTGGTGCCACTGACAATGAAAGATTCTTCCAGGGCGATGAGCCAGTTTATTCTGTAACCACTTGATAAGGCATTTTTTTTCAACATTAGCTATTTGTCAAGTCAACCAGTTCGTGTAAAAAAATTAGAGGGTTGGATTCTCTACTGGGAAAGAGGGTCTGTGAAGTGCCACATACCTTTATGGTCCTGTGTGGATATTAATTAATAGTCATGATGTTGGAAAATATAATCATGACAGGAGTATTGCCCAGCATGCATCACATAAGTTAGTGATGCAAGATGCTGCATGTCACCAACTATATGTCTGTGTGAACTCAGAGCTTCCTAGCTGAACAATGGTGAAAGTTATTCATGAAAAAAATCATCATCCAAAGTCTGACCAGCTCTAGGGCTTATCAAACATAGGGGTTGTCTTCCCTTTCCTGGTAATGGGTGCGTTAGAATTAACATGATCTAAGTACTTATAAGGTTACTATCACTGTTGTGTCTCAGCACCTCCGAACAGCCCTGGGCAGTAGGGAGAAGTTTTACAGAGGGGGTGTTGAAGCATGGAGAAATGAAGTGACTTTCCTAAGCTCACGCAGAAAAAGGAATTGGACTTCCAAGTCGCACAGAACCACCCTTCCTCTTGATCTTAGGCTTTCTAGGCTAGTGGCCAGGGCTAGTGGCCAGTGGTTTGGGGTTCAAGAACTCTGGGTGACATTTCCATCTCTGCTACTTGACTTCAGGGAAGTCATGTTGCCTTCCTGTGGCTCAGTTTCCCCATCTGTAAAAACGGGAAGAATGATGTTCCCCTCCATTGTAAGTGCATTGAGATCCATTGATGAAAAGTGCTATAAGAGCTAGGTGTTGTTATTATAGAAATAACTTCAACTCATCAGACACCCCCTCCCCCCAGTCTCTCTTCCTTTAAAGGGACTTTTCGACACATTTCTAATTTATTTCAGGCTTCATACTAATGCTGCTTAACTCCCACTCCTTCAGCAATGTAAAATAGTCCTGCAGGAAGCAGAATCTTCTATCAGTCACTGATAGAACGAGGATACCTGGTGATAGATTTTCAGCAAGATGGGGTAATACTAGAGTTGGCTAAATAGTAAAAAATACCCCAAACAACCCCCCTCTTTCCCTCGACCCAAAATCCTCAGCAACATTAATGAATCATTTTCACACCTAAAAGCACTGTGTTCCATTCACTAGGATCCATGTGGACATATTATCAGTCATTTTTGAGCTTTCAGGTGACTGCAGGGATCATGAAAGTGTCCGTGAACCTGAGCATTTCACAAAGTTGGGCACAAAGGACCATATGTCTGAAAACAAGTGCTAAAGAGCATTGTTTTTTTGCTATTAGCAGCTGGCCATCCTCCCTCTCCTTTATAACCAGAATTCATTGATGCCTTGGATTTTCAGCCCTTAGCTGAGAAGATAGAAATAGACTAGACCAGTGGGTGAAAAACAAACTCCACTGCCCAAGCAGATTGAGAACTATAAAGCAAACTGCTGGAGCCTCAATCCATGACAGAGTCCTTTGAGCCCATTGTTTTACATTTTCAGTGGCAAAGTCACAAGCTCTTATAAATATTGTGCATTCTGCTTCCTTTTGCCACTTTTGATCAGTCATCCAGTTCATGGGAGAAATCCACTTAAGAGGTCACCATTGCAGGTCACCTTTGTCAGGGCAGTATTTATTAGGTTAAAAGGAGATTTACTCTCTCTCCCCAGAAGAGAAAATGCATTTAACTCAGACGGATAGCAAAGGGGTTGCTGTACAAGATGGTAATATAAAAGCACAGATAGTGATGTGTCTGCTCCAGCCACTGATTACTGCTTGGCAGAGCCATGTGAAAACTCCAGTATTTGCTTTGTGTGCATTCCTCCAGTGCTGCTCACTCAGTGCAATATTTCTTGGATCATGTTCATTTCAATGGGAGGTATTATGCAAAATGTTGACCAGATATTCCTTCCTCACACCATATCATCCCCATTAAGGGTCTGCCTTCAGTGCAACAAAGGTGTGTTCTTAACTTGGATTAGCTAACTCAGGTTAAAATAGCAGCAACTTGGCTTTTAATTCTGGATAGCAGCAGCATTGCACGTGACACCAGTTCCAAATGACATCCTTTTTGTGCACATCCGCCATTGACTCCTTCCTAGGCACACCCTAACGCAGCAGAAATCAATCAATTCCACCTTTTTTTACATTGTTGCATAAATAAGAATAAGGCACCTGCTCTGTGAAGTTAATGGCAGGTACATGTGTCTTTATCTCTTGTACTTATACCCCCCATCACCACAATATCTGAGGCCTCATATCTTTTAATGTACTTACCCTCCAAACACAAGGGAAATGGAATTATCTCAATTTTGTAGGAGAACATTTCAGCCCAGACAGTTCAGGTTTGGCAAAGTTATAAGCAACTGAAAACAGAGTCTTACAATCATATAATCATAGAATATCAGGATTGGAAGGGAGCTCAGGAGGTCATCTAGTCCAACCCCCTGCTCAAAGCAGGACCAATCCCCAGATAAATCATCCCAGCCAGGGCTTTGACAAGCCTGACCTTAAAAACCTCTAAGGAAGGAGATTCCACCACCTTCCTAAGTAACCCATTCCAGGGCTTCACCACCCTCCTAGTGAAAAAGTTTTTCCTAATATCCAACCTAAACCTCCGCCACTGCAACTTGAGACCATTACTCCTTGTTCATCTTGTACCACTGAGAACAGACTAGATCCATCCTCTTTGGAACCCCCCTTCAAGTAGTTGAAAGCAGCCATCAAATCCCCTCTCATTCTTCTCTTCTGCAGACTAAATAATCCTAGTTCCCTCAGCCTCTTCTCATAAATCATGTGTTCCAGCCCCCTAATCATTTTTGTTGCCCTCCGCTGTACGTTTTCCAATTTTTCCACATCCTTCTTGGGCCAGAAATAGTCCCTGATCTGAGGACATCAGTGTAATTTGCAGCTGCAGATCAGGTGGTGAAGCTAGATATCCAACAGCTCTTATTTGAGCTTGCATCACTCCAGGGACAATTGATTCGGAGAACACAAACTTAGAAGCCAGGTTAACGCTTCCTTGAAAGTCTGGCCCTGTCAAGGTTCCTTCCCCACTCTGAACTCTAGGATACAGATGTGGGGACCTGCATGAAAAACCCCCTAAGCTTATTTTTACCATCTTAGGTTAAAACTTCCCCAAGGTACAAACTATTTTACCTTTTGCCCTTGGACTCTATTGCTGCCACCACCAAGTGTCTAACAAATATATACCAGGGAAAGAGCCCGCTTGGAAACATCTTTCCCCCCAAAATCCTCCCCAAACCCTACACCCCCTTTCCTGGGGAAGGCTTGATAAAAATCCTCACCAATTTGCATAGGTGAACACAGACCCAAACCCTTGGATCTTAAGAACAATGAAAAAGCAATTAGGTTCTTAAAAGAAGAATTTTAATTGAAGAAAAAGTAAAAGAATCACCTCTGTAAAATCAGGATGGTAAATACCTTACAGGGTAATTAGATTCAAAACATAGAGAATCCCTCTAGGCAAAACCTTAAGTTAAAAAAAGACACAAAAACAGAAATATACATTCCATTCAGCACAGCTTATTTTATCAGCCATTTAAACAAAACAGAATCTAACTCATATCTAGCTAGATTACTTCATAGAATCATAGAATATCAGGGTTGGAAGGGACCTCAGGAGGTCATCTAGTCCAACCCCCTGCTGAAAGCAGGACCAATCCCCAACTAAATCATCCCAGCCAGGGCTTTGTCAAGCCTGACCTTAAAAATATCTAAGGAAGGAGATTCCACCACCTCCCTAGGTAATGCATTCCAGTGTTTCACCACCCTTCTAGTGAAAAAGTTTTTCCTAATATCCAACCTAAACCTCCCCCACTGCAACTTGAGACCATTACTCCTTGTTCTGTCATCAGCTACCACCAGAACAGTCTAGATCCATCCTCTTTGGAACCCCCTTTCAGGTAGTTGAAAGCAGCTATCAAATCCCCCCTCATTCTTCTCTTCCGCAGACTAAACAATCCCAGTTCCCTCAGCCTCTCCTCATAAGTCATGTGTTCCAGTCCTCGAATCATTTTTGTTGCCCTCTGCTGGACTCCTTCCAATTTTTCCACATCCTTCTTGTAGTGTGGGGCCCAAAACTGGACACAGTACTCCAGATGAGGCCTCACCAATGTCGAATAGAGGGGAATGATCACGTCCCTCGATCTTCTGGCAATGCCCCTACCTATACATCCCAAAATGCCATTGGCCTTCTTGGCAACAAGTGCACACTGTTGACTCATATCCAGCTTCTCGTTCACTGTAACCCCTAAGTTCTTACTAAGTTCTAAGACTCCATTCCTGTTCTGTTCCCGGCAAAAGCATCACACAGACAGAGAGAACCTTTGTTTTCTCCCCCCATCCAGCTTTGAAAGTATCTTGTCTCCTCATTGGTCATTTTGGTCAGGTGCCAGCGAGTTATCCTAGCTTCTTAACCCTTTACAGGTGAAAGGGTTTTTCCTCTGGCCAGGAGGGATTTTAAAGGTCTTTACCCTTCCCTTTATATTTATGACAGGCCCTCATCTATCTCTGATTTCTCTGATTCTCTAAACATTAGGCTTCAACATGTTTGCTATGTTCCACCCTGGATGCTAGATCTACTGATTGTACATCACCACTGGAAAAGCAAACAAACACTGTGAGAATGGAAATGAGGCGAGCAGTTCGGACAGTTGGAGATGTTTATCACATATTCTTCAGCCCGATTCCTGTTCGATAAAATACAACAGCTCGTCTTTCTGAGCCATGATTTCAGTCAGCTGCAGAAGATTTAGAAAGAATTATTCAGCAAATGCATAATCTCCAGTGATAAGAAATGCTCACTGTCTGGAGCAGGATTTCTCTGTCTGAATTGAAATAGGTCTCAGTAAAGCAGAATTAAACCTTTGTGGGGAAACTGCAGAAATACTATATTATTTCAAGCTAAGCCGGCAATGTGCATGGATAACATGGTCTTTGAACTGTGTGTTTATTGCTCTAGATGGTGGAGCAATGGCAACAAGAAACAATGATTGTCTGTGCTCCTAAATCCACAAACCGTCTTTGTTTAAAGCTTAAAACCATACAATGTTCATCTTGAGATGTACTATATGTTGCTTACAGTAAATATTTCTCAAGCACCATCAGTTTGCCACAACAAAGCTGATTGGCTTCCACAACTGTCCCTCCTAGGAAATGATATGATTTCCCCCTGCAATTTGTTTTCCTTTCATTCTCATTTTTCTCTCTAATCCAGGGGATTGAAACCAATGGGATTCCACGGGGAGTCTGGGAGGCAGGTCGTTTTTTAGTCAGCTGCCAGAGAACAGTTCCACTTCCACCCAATGAGTGCAGTCGAAAGCATTTAGTGACCCTAGGGAAAGGGAGCAATCAGTTACTAATGGACAAACAGCAGGATGAAAATGCCCATGTTAAAGAGGCACTCCCTAAGGTCTGAGATAGATCACAATGCTGGTCATGAGACTCTATCTATCTAACAAGACAGTCACTATGCAGTCAAACTCTCACAGCAAAATGATAAAAGACAAAAATGCCATATCACCCAATGGTGAACACTTAGGGACAAAAATGCCATATCACCCAAGGGCGAACACGTCACAAGGTGATCATTCCATATCAGACTTCCCAGACCTCATCCTCCAAGGAAACCTGCACAGCATCTTCAAAAGATGAGCCTGGGAGCTTAAATTCAAAACTCTGCTAGGCACTAAAAATCATGGCCTTAACAGAGACACTGGTTTTATGGCTCATTGCAGCAATTTATAATCTACCCTCCTTTGTCCTGTGACCGCACATGTGTTAATTGCCCACTTCATTTTAACAGGTCTCTTGCAACATGTGTTAACTCCTTATGTTTAACAATCTGTCCCAACTTCTCTTTCACTGTGACACTGAGTGTCTTTCCCAGACCTGAAGAAGAGCTTTGTGTAGCTTGAAAGCTTGTCTCTCTCACCAACAGAAGTTGGTCCAGTAAAAAATATTACCTCACCCACCTTCTCTCTCTCTCTCTCTCTCTCTGTATCTATCTACACATCTATCCCCATACATACCAGGCTGTCTACCATACCTACCATGAGCTCCAGGACTAGGTATTGGTAGGTTTTCTTTTCTCTTTCTTCATAAGAGAGCTCTCTAATGGGAAGAACAGGACTAGAGTTTTGGTGTGTTAGAAACACCTATTGTATTGTATTGTATGTAGATCAATGGAATTAGGCAGTTTCAGGTATGCATTTCCTTGTACACTGCTCAGAAAATAGGGTATTTTTTCCCCATGGAAAATTTTTGAGTTTTTGATGAAAAAATTGAAACTCACAATATGTTGTTTGAAAACTAATATTTCATTTCTGAAATGGTGTCATGGGACCTTATGGAAGCTGTAGTTTAATTGCATCATATTCCCATTCGCTTCTATAGGCCAAATTCTCTGGTTGGACAACATCTCCCATGATGGGCTAAACAGTGAGGTGGCAAACTTTGCAGATGATACAAGACTACTCAAGATAGTTAAGTCCCAAGCAGACTGCGAAGAGCTACAAAAGAATTTCTCAAAACTGGGTGACTAGGCAACAAAGTGGCAGATGAATTTCAAGGTTGATAAATGCAAAGTAATGCACATTGGAAAACATAATCCCAACTATACATATTAAATGATGGGGTCTAAATTAGCGGTTACCACTCAAGATAGAGATCATGGCGTCATTGTGGATAGTTTTCTGTAAACATACACTCAATGTGCAGCGACAGTCAGAAAAGTGAACAGAATGTTGGGAATCATTAGGAAAGGGATCGATAATCAGACAGAAAATATCCTATTGCCTCTATATAAATCCATGGTACTCCCACTTCTTGAGTACTGCGTGCAGATGTGGTCTCCTCATCTCAAAAAAGATATATTGGACTTGGAAAAGGTTTAGAAAAGGGCAACAAAAATGATTAGGGGTATGGAATGCCTTCTTTATGAGGAGAGATCAATAAGAATGGGACATTTCAGCTTGGAAAAGGAACGACTGAAGGGGGATATGATCGAGTCTATAAAATCATGACTGGTGTGGAGAAAGTAAATAAGGAAGTGTTATTTACTCCTTCTCATAACACAAGAACTAGGGGTCACCAAATGAAATTAATAGGCAGCGAGTTTAAAATAAACAAAAGGAAGTATTTTTTCACACAGTCAACCTGTGGAACTCTTTGCCAGAGGACGTTGTGAAGGCCAGGACTATATATGGCTATGTCTACACTACAGCCAGGATTGACACTCTGAGATCGATCCACTGGAGGTTGATTTAGTGGGTCTAGTGAAGACCTGCCAAATCGACAGCAGATTGGTCTCCAGTTGACCCTTGTACTCTACCCCCTATCCCTCATGATTACAAGGAAAAATGTGAGCCACGTGTAACTGATGCAGTGATGTCTACACGACTCTGTAGATAGCCTGAAACACTGAACAAGGTGGGAGTTGTTCCTATTCCTCTCAATGGGGAGTTAACTCCACAGTCCAGCAACGACAATTTTAATGTTAATATTGTTACCTATTTTGGTCCCAGCAAACAAGAAAGGAGGTGATCATTTGCCACTCCCATTGACTTCAGCAGAGCCAGGATTTCACGCATTATGAACACCTGCGTGATCAACTGTGAGTTCCTTCTTGTTTTGTCATCTCAAGTGGGAAGAGTTTGGTTTGTGGGTGGAGCATACCACCACTTCCCCCACCAATAACTCTGTGGGTAGAGTATACCACCACTCCCTACACCTTGTAACTGTTATTGTATTTATTAGGTATATTATGGAAGTGCTCCAAAGTCCCAGTCATGGACCAGGACCCCAGGGTGTTAGGTGCTGTACAAACACAGAACAAAAAGATGGTCCCTTCCCCAGAGAGCTTCCTGTCTAACTGTAAGATGAGAAACAACAGGTAGATACAGACAAAAGAGATGGGGGAGCACAAAGAAGCAATAAGACAATATTATATAGTATTGTCCAATGTGACCCCAGTTTAAAATTGTGCGTCTGTTAATCTGCTCAGTATATTTATCAAGAAGAAAGTATGAACATTTCTGTCAAAGTGCCCTTGTGCTGCAGGAAAAACAGCTCCTCTGTCGCTCAGGAGATCCATTCTTTGCCTGCAGAATCTTTGTTACTGGTGAGGATGCATAAGAATGAAAGAGCCCAGCGTGATTCCCGCTGCCCAGAGAGAGCTGATGAAGCTGGCAGCTATAAGAAAGTGCTGTTTTACTTGGAATCTGAGTACATTTGATCTGAGAGTACCTAGGAGACAAAAACCAAGTGGCCCCCTGGGGCTTGTTTTTACAGTGTCACTTTCAGAGTAGAACTGCAGTAGAATAATATTACCTAGAGATCTTAGAGAGTACTTTTTACCAATATATCACAAAGCACTTTATAGATGGGGACACCGAGGTGAATTGACTTACCCAATGTCAGCAGCGAAGCTGTGTATAGACCCCAGACTTCGATGCGACAGGCCGGCACACTACCCACTGGGCCGCACTGCCTTCCTCAATATAATTTTAATACGTTTGCTTGCTCAGTGATACCTTCTTCTTCTTTGATTGTGAGCACAAATAGAGTAAATTTTCCAGGCCTTCTCCCACAACCCCTCTGGTACTTGGGGGCTTATCACTGGCTAAGAAGGTCAACATTTGGAGACAACTTTTTGCTCGCTGCATCCATTGCTGCCTTAAACCACCTGAAAGCCGTCCCCTGGTGCAGCCAAGGCTGTTTGAAAGTGCCTTGGCTGCACTAGAACACGGGGTTCAGAAGCAACATGGGGTCCTGCATGTGCTCATTTGCATCTTACTATTACCCAGAATCCACTCTTACAGCAGCACTTTATTGTTTGCTGGCAAGCAGCTCCGTTCTATTTTGTCTGCTTGGCAAGGGCATTTTTTTTCCTCCTGCAGGTTAAAAATATAAAATAAAATAAAAGCTAACTCAGCCTAGGACGAATATGCACCTGAGTTAGCAGCAATTAAACTACAGATAAAAGGAAACATAAATGTGGCTGCTGCTTTGCCTATTAGTATCTGCTCTGTCTTTGCTCCTCCCCACTCCTTCCCTTCCAAAGGCTTGTCTGACATTGTTCCCTTTAATTACTTTAATGAGCGAGAAAATGATCTGAGGAGTTTCAGCTCAGTGGGGCTAAGTCTTGATGAAGATGTTCGGTCTGGGATCATTAGTTTAGCCGCTAACGACAGTGCATTATCCTACTGTTAATATTGGAGGCAAAAGCAAACAGCTATTTAAGCCCAAGCGCTGTTGACAGGATCGAAGCTGGGGAAACAATTATAGGGAGCGTTGAAATAAGGTTGAGTTTTTAGTCTCTAAACTGTTTTTATTAGTTCCACCACCCACTTTAAAAAAGATGTCTTTCTTTCTTTCTTTCTTTCTTTCTTTCTTTCTTTCTTTCTTTCTTTCTTTCTTGATCCATTGTAAAAGAATGTGCTTCAAACAAAATGAGGAGGAGGAGAGAAATTTTTAATACACTAATCACTATTTATCTACACTTGGAAATTTACTGCAACAGTTACAGTAGAACCTCAGTTATGAACACCAAGAGTTATGAACTGATCAGTCAACCAGACACCTCATTTGGAACCGGAAGTATGCAATCAGGCAGCAGCAGAGAAAAAAACAAAAAACAAAAAACAAAAAAACCCAAGCAAATAAAGTACATGTGTTAAACATAAACCACTAAAAGAATAAAGGGAAAGCAGCATTTTTCTTCTGCATAATGAAGTTTCAAAGCTGTATTAAGTCAATGTTCAGCTGTAAACTTTTGAAAGAAGAACCATCATGTTCTGTTCAGAGTTATAAACATTTCTGACTTATGAACAACTTCCATTCCTGAGGGGTTCTTAACTCTAAGATTCTACAGTATTCCAGAATAAGGATCCAGGAATGGTTATTTCAGTATAAACCCCTGTATGGACACTCAAGAGTGCCTCTTTCTGATTTAGTTCATTAAGTTAATAATTTAATAGCTATTTTGGTAAATTTCCAAGTGTAGACAGGTCTCTCTTTGCGGCAGGGACTGTCGTTTTGGTCTGTGTTTACACAATGGGGGTCCTGGTCTATGCCTGTGGGTCCTAGCTCAACCATCATGCAAATAATAAATAGTTATGATAATAATAACAACTAAATTACATCCCTAAGCTCCATGGCTGGAAGCTGCCATCAGCCTTGTGGAGTATTGTATTCCATGCCTATGTGCCAATTTAATTTAAATTCACCTTTTGCAGATGGGGTGACCAGTGCTGCACACAGGATCCCCAAAGAGGCCACAGCATTGATTTCTATAATGACATTATCACTTTTTTTCCATATTATTCTTCATCCCATTCCTGATGCCTGTAGATGACCTCAGCAGACAGGCCCAGGGCTAAATGGCACAACCAGATGCAGCTCTTTATCCACGTGAGGGTATTTTAGCCCACTTTGCATGGGTGGGAATTTTGTCCAGCTGCTCCCAGGGCTATATCTCCCCAGAGTTAGGAAGGCCTGTTAAAAAACTCCCAGTCTTTTATAGCAGAGTCAACCAGAACCTAACAGAGCAGCAGGGTTCATATGTAGCTAGGCCTTGTACATTTGTGTTTAGCTAATAAGCATGGTTATTTAGAATCCAGCTGTATCTGTGTGCTGTCCTTACATCCTTAATGGAGTGTTGAGAGCTAAGACCCAACACTGTTCTGCAGATAAATACACTGCTTTCAGCTCTTTCGCTGTCAAGCCCTCACCTTCCGCCAACCGTAAGTCTGAAAGGTGATGGGTGAAAGCTTCGAGTCCTGGGAGGGGCTTTGTGTCCCTTGTTCTTCTCTAAACTAGACTGCTGTGGCCCTTTCGATGGAAGTGTTTCTTCTGACTGACAGGGGAAAGTGGCCAAGAGGGAGTTAAAGTCACAGCCTCATCCAAATGTGGAGGCAAACCTTTCAGCTCTCAATTTAGAAACAATTGTCAACTGAATTCCCCATCCCTCGCTATTCTAGGTGCAAAGTTGCAGCCTTCAGGCTTTTCTGCCTTTCAAAAATCCATTCAGGGTGTGTGTGTGGGGGGGGGAAGGATGACTCAGGCTTTTAGCCCGGCTGGCCTATATTCTGCATCTCCGAGGAGTTGGCACCATGCTGTTGGGGACACTGGGGCATGGCCACTAGGTAACTCGAGGGAATGAAAGACTACAAGTGTCAATGAAGCTTTTTTGCACTAGGCTTAGGTGTTTTTGGCTTTTTTTTTTTGCTTGGAGGCACTTGCAGCAGCTTTGCGTACTAGGCCCAAGTGTTTTTGGCCCCTCCGCTTGGAGGCACACACAGCAGTTATGCTGAGGATTTGCAATAATATGCTGCTGAGTTAAATTGCTTAAAATTAAGCAAGGCTAAATAGGGCAGATATGGAAGAATAATGCTAAATAAAGCAGCTTTATATATAGTTTAATAAATAATATAAAAAATTAGAAAATTAGCTGGGAACTGGATTGACTGACTATATGAATATTTGGGGCAGCTTGCTATTAAATAAGTATGCTAAAAAAAATGTATAAAAGCTTATGTAACTTTTTGCTTTGTGTGCAGGATTTGAGATTTTATTCTCCCTGTACCTTTTTGCAGCTGCAAATAAACTTTTCTGCTTCTCCAACCCGTTGTGATTACTGGGCGTAGCACACCGGGTAACAAACCAACTCAAGCTGTTGTTCAGCCTCTCGGCACTGGGTGCCGGCAACAGCTTTTGGCGTCCCTGGGTGGGCGACGAGGCTGCAATTTAGCCTTGCCTGGACCCTTCCTGGAGGTCGAGGATTGCGGCGAGAACCGACGCCCAGTGCGCACCGGTGAGTTCATCGGGGGCCTCGGAGGAGATGCGATTTGATCGACCCCAGAGGGCACAACGGTGCTACGCACTCATATAGTGAAGAAGCAGTTGTGGAGGGCGGTGAAGAACCAGTTCCTTGGATAAGGTAGGAACCTTTTAAAATCTGGATTATATGCTCTGTTGGAACCTGGGGACGCCCAGAGTTACCTTGTAGGTATGGGACAGGGACAGAGCTCAGGGGTTAGGGCACGGTGTATTCCCCTAGAGTGCATTCTAGCAAACTGGAAGGTATTTGGTGCGGATCCGATGTCAAAAGCCAATTAAAACAATTCTGTACAGTTGACTGGCCTCAATATCAACTAGAGGACCAGGAGTGGTGGCCATCAGGAGGGTCAATTAATTACAACACGATCCTTCAGTTACTCCTGTTCTGTCAAAGAACAAGGAAATGGAATGAACATATGTATGCGCATTTGTTTCTGACTTTATGTACTCGACCAGATATTTTACAGCGCTGTAATCTGACTCCGACTGGTTCGGTAGCAGCTAATGTTAGTCCCCAGACCCCCACCCCCACTGTAATGGCAGAGCCGGTGTCCCCTTCGGCCCCTACACCCACACCTTGTAAGTCCCCAATGGTTGGCCTATACCCCTTAATCACCGAAACTAAAGTCGCCCGGTCTGGATCGGACAGGCGTCCGGCCACGACTATGCAGGTTTATACTCATGTGCCCTTTAATCCTGTGGATTTGGCTGCTTTCAAAGCACAGGCAGGAGAGTTTTCCACCAACCCAAGCAGGTTTATATCAGTCTTTGAGGGGTGCCTCAGTAGTCACAAGCCGGACTGGGATGATTGTAACATCCTCCTGCGAACCCTATTGTCTGAGATTGAAAGACAACAGGTTGTGTCCAAAGCAAGGGAGGAGGCGCAGAAATGGTACGACCGGGATCATATTAATGTCCCTGACCCGGATGTACAAGTCCCCCGAGCAGACCCCAGGTGGGATCCAAATAATCATGGGGATATGACCCGCCTTACCTCCTATAAGGAGTTGCTTTTACATGGACTCCGTCACTAGGCTGTCCAACATAATAATTGGGCAAAGCCATATGAAGTAATGCAGGATTTAAAAAAAAGCCCAGGGGCCTTTCTACAGCGTATTCGGGACACAATTTGACAGAACACTAATGCAGACCCCGATGATCAGGCAACTGAGTCAATTATTAAGGGAATTTTTACGAGCAGAGCAGCCCCTGATATTAAGAGAAAGTTACAAAAAAAGGAGGATTTAATGGGTATGACCATGGCACAAATCTTAGAGACTACAAACCGAGCTTATAGTCTAAGAGAGACAGAGAAGGAAAGAAAGCAAGTGAGATTGATGGTAACAGCGGTACAGGCCGGCACTAAGAGAAGTGGCCGGGGAGGAAGGGGCCGTGGACGCGACCGTCCGGGCCCGCAGGAGAGACGACTGGGTTGCAACCAGTGTGCCCTGTGTCGACAGGAGGGACACTGAAAAAATAAGTGCCCAAAAAGGAAAAAAAAGGGGGGTGCCCCTATAATGGCAATGGCGGAGCAGGAATAGGGGTGTCAGGGGAGACGGACCACCCTACCCCCGGAACCCCGAGTAAAGACGCGGGTAAAAAGCTCAGAAATAGATTTTTTAGTGGACTCTGGAGCGGCCCGAACTGCTGTAAATCAGCCTCTTCAGTTGCCAGTAGCAGATTCCCTTACTGTGGTGGGAGCCACAGGCAGGGACACCAAGTGCCCAGTGTATGCCTCAGCGGAATGCGCTTTGGGAAACAGGACTATATCCCACAAGCTGATATACCTCCCTGAGTGTCCAACACCTCTGCTGGGACGGGATCTGCTTTGTTGCCTCGGTGCCACCCTGCATTTTACTGAGGACGAAATAACCCTTCCCTTACCCCCTGAGAATGCATGGATCATGACCCTTGCAGTTGAGCCCTCAGCCATGCAAGCCCCAGAATGGAGCCCGTGGGAAGACCAGGTGTACCCCCTCATGTGGGCATCAGGGATTCCAGGAAAGGCCACCCACCAGACCCCCATTACTATTCAGCTCATACCAGGGAAAGGCCCAGTGCAAGTAAAACAGTATCCAATCAAGAGGGAAGCCAGAGAAGGTTTACAGGAAACTTATAAATCAATTCCTAATGTATGGTATTCTCCGGGAATGTCAGTCAGCCTGGAACACTCCCATTCTACCCGTACAGAAGCCTGATGGCACGTATCGGCTGGTACAGGACCTAAGGGCAGTCAATGAACGGGTTAAGACTTTGCACCCTCTTGTCCCTAATCCGTATACCTTATTGGCTTCTATAGGGGGACAGTATACCCATTTTTCAGTCCTCAATCTGAAAGATGCTTTCTTTACCATCCCAGTTGCCACTCCGTCACAGGAGATCTTCTCCTTCGAGTGGGAGGACCGAAAAAGGGTTAAAAAGCAACTTTGCTGAACAGTGTTGGCCCAGGGATTTAAAAACTCCCCCACCCTCTTTGGCCAGGCTCTGGCCAGGGACCTACAGGAGTGGGATAATGAGGAGGCCCTCCTTCTGCAGTATGTAGATTATTTGTTAATTGCCACTGTGGGCCAAACCCCCTGCCTTAAAGCCACCGTGAGCCTCCTGAATTTTATTGGACTCCAGGGATATCGGGTAGCACGGAGTAAGGCTCAAATTGCCCTCCCAGAGGTACGGTACCTCGGGTTTCACATATGGCAAGGGGAGCGTCATCTTTCAAGCGAAAGAAAGGAAGCTATCTGTCAAGTTCCTACCCCAAGTAACAGTAAGTGGCTCAGGGCATTTCTGGGTATGGCAGGCTTTTGCAGGATATGGATCCCAGAGTTTGGACTGTGGGCTAAACCCCTGTACGACTGTGTAAAAGGAGCGGATCATGACCCCTTCTATTGGACCCCAGAGGCTGACAGGGCATTTAAAATCCTAAAAAAAAAATTAATGGAAGCCCCGGCTCTGGGCCTGCCGGATCTCTCTAAGCCGTTTCAGTTGTATGTACATGAACAAAGGGGGGTGGCCCTAGGAGTGCTTACACAGCTGTTAGGAGCATGGAGACATCCCGTGGCTTATTTTTCTAAGCAATTGGATCAGGTTGCAAAGGGTTGGCCGGCATGTTTACGGGCGGTCGCAGCTACTGCCCTATTGCTTGAGGAAGCCAAGAAGCTAACATTGGAAGGGGTTATGCAAATCTGTACTCCCCATATGGTCCGAGCCTTATTGGATGCAAAGGGAGGGCTTTGGCTCACCCAGGCTCGGATTGCTCGGTACCAGGCTAAGCTGTTAGAGAACTCTGAAGTCACCTTACAGCCTTGCCCTTCCCTTAACCCAGCCACTCTCTTGCCAGAAACAGAGGAACAAAAACATGACTGTTTAGAAATCATAGATGTCCAGTACTCCAGCCGTCCGCATTTAAAGGATGTACCCCTCCCAAATGCAGATTATGAGTGGTACACTAATGGTAGCAGTACTGTAATAAATGGGCAAAGGAGGGCGGGTTATGCTGTTGTGACCCTCCATGACACCGTGGAAGCTGAAGGTTTGCCTGCTGGGACCTCTGCCCAGCTTGCCGAACTAATAGCCCTGACCCGTGCACTTGAACTGTCAAAAGGAAAGCGGGTCAACATTTTTACTGATTCAAAGTATGCTTTTGGTGTGCTGCATGCTCATGCTGGCCTATGGAAGCAAAGGGGAATGCTGACAGCCCAAGGCTCCGCAGTCAAGTACGGGCCCCAAATCCTCCGGCTCCTAGAAGCCGTACAACTCCCCTCGGAAGTGGTGGTGGTACACTGTAAAGCCTATCAAAGGGAGAATCAAGATGTGGCCAGAGGTAATGCCCGGGCAGATAGAGAGGCTAAGCATGCTGCCACCCTGCCATCCCCTCAGACTGAGAATGCCCATATGCATGCCCTTGTCCCATCAGTAGGGGAGCTTCCAACTCCTCAGTACTCTGGGGAGGAGAGACAGCTAACTGACAAACTCTGTCTCCAGGAAAAGGAGGGATGGCTCCATTCCCCCGAAGGGAAGGTCCTCTTACCAAAGGGCCTGATCCAGCCGGTGCTGCAAAAACTACATCAAACCACTCATGCTGGCAGGGAAGCACTTATCCAACTAATGGGAAACTACTTTATCACTTCCGGACTCCGACCCCTGGCTGCCCAGGTACAAGCGGACTGCTTAGTCTGCCAAAAGAATAACCCCCGACCGGGACATCCTGTGCCACCAGCTGCCTTAGAACCCACTCCGGGCCCTGGACGAGTGTGGCAAATAGACTTTACTGAGTTTCCCCGGACCCAAGTGTTCAAGTATCTCCTTGTCATAGTGGATCGGTTCAGCGGATGGCCAGAAGCCTTCCCATGCCATAATTGCACTGCCAGAACAGTGGCCCTCAAGTTTGTTAAGGAGATCATTCCTCGCTTTGGACTCCCCCTGTGGATGGAATCTGACAACGGGACACACTTCACGTCAAAAATCATTCAAAGCATCTCACATGCCTTACAGATCCCCTGGAAACTCCATACGCCCTGGAGACCGCAAGCCAGTGGTGTAGTGGAGCATACCAATCAGACCCTTAAATGGCATCTCTCAAAAGTGTGCCAAGAAGCCTCACTGCGATGGCCTGATGCTTTGCCCCTCATCCTACTCCGTATCCGCGTTCTCCCAAAGGGTAAATTAGGGCTCAGTCCCTTTGAAATTATGTTTGGAAGGGCATGGCCTATGAATGGCACCCCAGTTCTGTCAGGGGAATGGGAGTTGGGTAATGGTTTTTTGTCACAGTATATGTGTTCCCTGTCTGCTGTTCTCTTGTCTCTTCACAGGTATACCAAGGATTCCCAGCCTCTCCCCTTGGACTCTCCCGCCCACTCCTTACAGCCTGGTGACTCTGTGCTTGTTCGCACCTGGAAAAACAAGCCTCTCCAGGAAAAGTGGAAAGGACCCTATACCGTCCTGCTGATCTCCCATACAGCGGCAAAGATCGAGGGACACAAGAACTGCATCCATCACTCTCGTCTGAAGGCAGTACCTGCCCCCTCGTCAGCAGAACAGTGGACCGTCCAACCTGCTGACTCCTTATCTAGTGACAATCTCGGGCTAAAGCTACTGTTTAAAAAAACACAAATAGCGGGCACTTTAATGCTAAAATGGGCCCACTCAGATACTGAAGGCCCTGGGTTAAAAAGACTCGGGTAATAATTAATTGGATAACATTGTTATTCTCTGTATTGGTATTTCCAAACTGTGCATATCGGGAGCATAACTCCTTTGTTTCGCTTGCGCACTGTGTTGCTAATTTAACAAACCAGACTGATTGCTGGGTATCTGCTCCAACTCCACTATCCCCCAAAACGGGAATGCCCCTTGACATGCTGCCCTTGACCCTAGCAGAATTAGCCTCCACCAAAGAGCAGGAAAGAACGGACTCGCCGTTCTGGAACAAGACCTCTTTACAGCAGGCCACCTATCAGGACCAGGAGTATTCAGTTGCAGTACTCACTGAGGGAGTGTTATGTTTTACCCGAAACCAATCTGATCACTATGAGCGTCCTGTGGGAAAGAGCTCCTGTGTTATTACACAGTGGGCTGATGGGTATTAAATAAAGACCAACAGGGAAAGCCAGCAGTATAAATGTAATGGTTCCTCCCCTTTTAGGGAAACTCTTACAAATAATCTTACCACAAAAAGGGGTTTAAAAATGTAACTTGCCGTCCAGTTAATATCTCCAATGTAGCAAGCCAATGGTGGGTTTGTAGTGGTCCCTATGGCAAGTGTAATTTAAACAGCACAATTAAAAATGCCCCCACTTGTACCCAATCAGGAGAATGGGATGCCCCCCTAGGGGCATATGAACTGTTTAAAAAAGCAGCCTTAAATATCCCAGAAATCCCCTTAAAAAACAGTCCTTACTGGGCCCTACAGGGTCACAATTTTGTATGTGGCCGAAAGGCTTACAAGGTGCTGCCAGCCAACTGGACAGGTAGCTGTTATATAGCTCATGGAAAAAGAAAAGGAGGACTTGTGGCACCTTAGAGACTAACCAATTTATTTAAGCATGAGCTTTCGTGAGCTACAGCTCACTTCATCAGATGTATACCGTGGAAACTGCAGCAGACTTTATATACACACAGAGAATATGAAACAATACCTCCTCCCACCCCACTGTCCTGCTGGTAATAGCTTATCTAAAGTGATCAACAGGTGGGCCATTTCCAGCACAAATCCAGGTTTTCTCACCCTCCACCCCCCCACACAAATTCACTCTCCTGCTGGTGCTAGCCCATCCAAAGTGACAACTCTTTACATAATCAAGTCGGGCTATTTCCTGCATAGATCCAGGTTTTCTCACATCCCCCCCACCCCCATACACACACAAACTCACTCTCCTGCTGGTAATAGCTCATCTAAACTGACCACTCTCCAAGTTTAAATCCAAGTTAAACCAGAACATCTGGGGGGGGGGGGGGGGGTAGGAAAAACAAGAGGAAACAGGCTACCTTGCATAATGACTTAGCCACTCCCAGTCTCTATTTAAGCCTAAATTAATAGTATCCAATTTGCAAATGAATTCCAATTCAGCAGTTTCTCGCTGGAGTCTGGATTTGAAGTTTTTTTGTTTTAAGATAGCGACCTTCATGTCTGTGATTGCGTGACCAGAGAGATTGAAGTGTTCTCCGACTGGTTTATGAATGTTATAATTCTTGACATCTGATTTGTGTCCATTTATTCTTTTACGTAGAGACTGTCCAGTTTGACCAATGTACATGGCAGAGGGGCATTGCTGGCACATGATGGCATATATCACATTGGTGGATGTGCAGGTGAACGAGCCTCTGATAGTGTGGCTGATGTTATTAGGCCCTGTGATGGTGTCCCCTGAATAGATATGTGGGCACAATTGGCAACGGGCTTTGTTGCAAGGATAAGTTCCTGGGTTAGTGGTTCTGTTGTGTGGTATGTGGTTGTTGGTGAGTATTTGCTTCAGGTTGCGGGGCTGTCTGTAGGCAAGGACTGGCCTGTCTCCCAAGACTTGTGAGAGTGTTGGGTCATCCTTTAGGATAGGTTGTAGATCCTTAATAATGCGTTGGAGGGGTTTTAGTTGGGGGCTGAAGGTGACCGCTAGTGGCGTTCTGTTATTTTCTTTGTTAGGCCTGTCCTGTAGTAGGTAACTTCTGGGAACTCTTCTGGCTCTATCAATCTGTTTCTTTACTTCTGCAGGTGGGTATTGTAGTTGTAAGAAAGCTTGACAGAGATCTTGTAGGTGTTTGTCTCTGTCTGAGGGGTTGGAGCAAATGTGGTTGTATCGCAGAGCTTGGCTGTAGATGATGGATCGTGTTCTCTGTGTGTATATAAAGTCTGCTGCAGTTTCCACGGTAAACATCTGATGAAGTGAGCTGTAGCTCACGAAAGCTCATGCTCAAATAAATTGGTTAGTCTCTAAGGTGCCACAAGTACTCCTTTTCTTTTTGCGAATACAGACTAACATGGCTGTTCCTCTGAAACCTGTCAATAGCTCATGGAGTTCCTCATCTTTCCATAACTGCCACACTGCCCAAAAAAAAAATTAGAAATGCCCGAGACGCCTCTGTTAAGTCACAAGAAAAGACCCTGCGGCGACTGACTAAGGCATTGGAGGTCAATATGAAAAATCCCCTCACAACCAAGAAGCTTGTAGGGTGCTCTGTACTGGGAATAGCGCCGCTGTTTACTGGGCCAGCCATGGCATGCATAGGCCATTATACTATAAGGCTGCAAATGGTACTTAAAAAAATGGCCTTAAAGTTAAAGGACTCGGTTAGTAATTTAGGGTCAACAGTAAAAACATTAAATAAAAAGGTACAGCAGCTCAGGACGTTTTCCCTCCAAAACAGGCTGGCTTTGGACTATCTCTTGGCATCCCAAGAAGGGGTTTGTGCCCTCATCGGGCCCCAATGTTATGTATATATAAATAATAGCAGTTATAAAATCTATAAAATGCTGGTACAGGCTGAGGCCCATGTCCGAGCCGGAGCACAGGTTGCCTATACTGCCCCAGAGAACGATTGGTTGCAAACCTTGTTTTCAGGCTGGGGTTTGTCGTCTTGGCTTGATGGTTCATTTAGCCTGCTATTAAAAATTCTCTTTCCTGTATTGCTTGTATTACTGGTATTATGCTGTGCAGTATCATGTGTCACGGCCCTTTTGCAAAAGTTAATAAGTCATTCTCTTCAGGGCTATCACAAAGTGCTTATGCAAAGTCCTATTATAAAAAAATAAATAGCCCAAGTAAAAAAACTCAAAGCCAAGGTTGTTGAGTGTTCTCAAAGGGGGGAGTTGTTGGGGACACTGGGGCATGGCCACTAGGTAACTCGAGGGAATGAAAGACCACAAGTGTCAATGAAGCCCCCTCGCACTAGGCCCAGGTGTCCTTGGCCCTCCCTCCCGCCTGGAGGCACTCGCAGCAGCTCTGCGTACTAGGCCCAAGTGTCCTTGGCCCCCCCGCCTGGAGGCACACACAGCAGTTATGCTGAGGATCTGCAACAATATGCTGCAGAGTCAGACTGCCTAAAACTAAGCAAGGTCAAACAGGGCAGATATGGAAGAACAATGCTAAATAAAGCAGCTTTATATCTAGTTTAACAAATAATACAAAAAATCAGAAAACTAGCTGGGAACTGGATTGGCTGGCTATATGAATACTTGGGGCAGCTTGCTATTAAATAAGTATGCTAAAAAAATGTATAAAAGCCTAGGTAACTTCCTGCTCTGTGTGCAGGATTTGAGATTTTATTCTCCCTGTACCTTTTTGCAGCTGCAAATAAACTTTTCTGCTTCTCCACCCCGTTGTAATTATTGGATATAGCACACCGGGTAACAAACCAACTCAAGCTGTTGTTCAGCCTCTCGGCACTGGGTGCCGGAAACAATGCTATTTGAACTGGATAATGTGATGCGCTCTTTACTAATTCCATTATGCTTTCCGCTTCAGCTCTGTGAGAGAATAAACTGGTGTGAAAGGAAACACCGAAGGAAAACATGTGAAAGGTGACACAGGACAGCTGACGCGCTATCAGTAATATGACAATGGGTGTTTTCTTCAGGTTAGCTCAGCTGAACCTATCCCTAGGTTGCATGTGAATTAGGGGACTGTCCCAGTGACCAGAAGGAGCATGTGACAAGGGTCAGGTGACTGCAGGGTGTAATTGCCACCTGCTCTAAAAGGAGCTGCCTCCCTTTTCCTCTGGGCACCTCGCCCATGGGGGTAGCGTCTGAGAAAGGAGCAGTTGTGCAGGGCTGCTGGAGCTGCCTGGACCGAGGGCACTGATACAATGTGACGGTGCAGCTTGGGCATAAGGGCTGGGGAGGGTGGGATTGGGTACACTTCTTTGCTCAGTAACCCAGAGCCTGCAAGGGGAGACTCTGGATGCAGCGTGGCTTGTGTTTGGCTATTCCAGAAGCACAGAAGGAGGGGGAGCACAGACTACTAAGCTATGAATGACGACGGACGTGCCTCTCCCCTGCTGTGTGTCAGGAATCACCCCTGGGTAAAATGCTGCCCTGTTAGAATGCTGCACTGGCTCGCATCACTGGCAGCACTTTGTAGGTGCACTTACTAACACCAGGGATAAGGTAGGAGAAATAGACCCTGTGTGTGTGTCAGAGGGGAACTGGTGGAGGGTGCATTACCCACAGGCAGCGAAGCCAGGAGTGAGCTCATACACAGACAGAGCTCTTGCTCCTGCAGTAACTTTGGGTGCTAGTCTTTTAGCTCATGCAGTAGCAGCTCCTGGCTTTAAGATCCAGACATCATGGGGTCAGTCTTGTGATGGTGATGATGATCCACCTAGGGGCATGAGCCACCAAGTGCCCATAGAAGCTCTCACCCTCTCCACGCTATTGTGAATTCTGTACATGCCACATGTAATGCTGCAGAAAAAGCATTTCAGAAATACATTGGTGTTCTGAAATAATGTCTTCGGGGGCTTTGATCCACCTATAAATCCTGAGGGGTTGATTTATCACCAAGCCAACTGTAGCAGGCTCAGAAGAGGCCACACAAACCTCTTCAATGGACATAAAGCAGCGTTTCTAGGCATAAGTGTCATGATTTTACAGTCTATTAGCTCAGGTTGTAAATTGCCTCATTCCAAAGAGACTGAACACCCATTTCCAGTTCTGCAGATCTGCAAGGTATCAGACCTGGTTCACGCACTGTACACTGCCCACCCTGTCTTGGGACAGTGTAAATTTGGGAAGGAAGTGCCACAGTTGTGGGAAAAGAAAGAAATATTTCTCCAGATGATTGAGCTCTTAAAAAAAAGAAAAGTGACAGCCTGAAGCTGGTGACGGATATGGACTGTAAAATCTAGTCCTGGCAGAGAGACAGATTACTGGTCAAAGTGGAAGTGTTGTGGTCAAAGGTGGATAATCACTGTAATCTAGTGTATAGCTACTTATCTCTTATCACTGGATATCACCATGGTATCTGAATCCTTAATTTTCACACCAAGAGGAAGTACCAAAGCTGAATACACAGCTTTAACTGACTATTTTAAGGATTTATATTGCTGCCCCTCGCCGTAGTATCTGGCACCTTCCTCATAAAATCAGTAGCAATAGTGAAGTCCCTCGTGGACTTCATGGTGTCCGTGGCCCTTCTCAGGATAAAACTCTGCTAGGGGAAGGAGTTTAGGTTTTCAGGTTTTTTAGACTTCATTGGTTTACTTTCCCCCACTCATGTATGAGTCACTGAGGGAGGTGTTGGACCAGCTCTCTCACCAGCCATCCTAGCTACAAGCCTGCATCAGCTAGGCTGACCTCCTACCCCCTCAAACCTGCCATTTTGTGACACCTGAGCTCCTCTCCAGGGGAGATTCTTGCTCCGAGGTTTGTGCCAATTGAAGCCAGCATCAACCAGTGGTAAATCCAGGCCCTCGGCTTTCACCTGCCTGGTGAAAGTTTCATTGGACTGGTATCTTTTGGGTTCAACAAACTGGCATGTTTTGATGAAAAAAACGTTTTGGCAACTGCCGAAGCAATGCTGCAAATGCAAGTGTAGACAGCCCTGGTATTATTATCAGTAGGTTATCCAACCTTGTTTATGCTGTAGCTCTAACTTTTCTTGCCCCAAAGGGTGCAGAATCAGGGGGTCTTTATGGTGTGTGTGTATGTGTGTTGGGGGGACTTAAGGAACAAGGCCACAGAGAGATTCTTAGACACTCTTGCTACTCATTCTCATCCAGTTCTTGTTGTGGCTAAAATACATCTGGCCCCAGGATAGGACTCTCCTTCCAGGCTTGTCTCATCCCTCCTTTTCTTTGGTGTGTCTTGGGTTATAAATCTCAATTAGTACGAGAGTATTTAAATTCTCACCACATTGGTAAATGCTCTGTGTGCTGTGCGTTACGTAAGAGGACGAAAGAGGTCTTACTCAGATAAAATTGAATTAAAATCTTGACATAAAAGTGCTGAAGTTGCATTGCTCATTTCTGTATTCTACATGGATTTGTTTAATGCTGAGATGACACAATTGCCTGAGGGACGCTATTGATTTTTTCGGAAGGTGGGGCATGTTCATGTCAGACAGGGATGGGAAACCTGGCTGAGAGCTGTTTGCTAGAGAGAGAGGGGTTTAGCAGCTGGGGAGACAGGGTTATAATCAAAGTGATGCAAAGCCTTTGTTTGTGACAGAGAGAATATTACTGATTCTTTATTCAAATCTTACAGAACAGGCTGCTGTGGTGGGCTTCACTAGAACTGAAGGGGTTAAGCAGCAGATCTGGGCCCAGGTGACCGTCCCTTTGCATCTGAAGATCTTTCTCCAGCTGGAACAGGAGCTCAAAAGGGCGATGCAGGCAGGCAGGGGCAGGAGAGAGACCTACCCCTGAAGAAGGCACTGAAGAAGCTGTTTGCTGGAAGGAAGAGGCTGGCAGCTGAGGCTTGCGGGGCTGAAGGTTCAGTTATTTTTTTCCCTTTTGCTACCTTGTATTGAATTGTAAGACTCTGGGGGAAGGTGAATGGTAGAAAGTGGCCCATGGAGCCAGCCTTAAGGCACTCCAGGACTCTGTTGCCTTTCACAGGGCCTTGGGCTGGAGTATGGCTCCCATACCAACCACCTGTATTACGGACAGGATGAAACCCTCACTTCCACCTCCACTCCTCCACCAGGAGAGATTCTGAAAACCATGCGGCTGGGACAGGCCACCCATAGGGGTCAGTAGATAGACTGAAGGCCCTTCCAGTCGTGAGGGCCTGGGATCCAATATATATTACTTGGGACTATGTTACCCCAGAGAGGGGCCGGACAAAACTGATGACCTGGCTGCAGGTCCCATTCACCACCCACCAAAAGGAGGATGGTCATGGGGGCAGCAAATGCCAGTGAAAGACACCAGAGGTGGGGCAAGAGGAGGCCCAGTGATTCAACCACAAGGCAACACTGCCAGTGAGCCCAGCCCCCGTCACAGATGTATTGGTCCATATGCGCATTTCAGCTTTCTCTGAACTATCCAGTATGGGACATGATCGGAGATGGGATCCACAGCCAAATGGATCCTCTTGTCCAGGAAAGCGAGACTCTCTCCTGTACACCTAGTGAGACAGTTCCACCACGGCCACCACCTTCCCCAAATGGGAGAGAGAGGAGGATGGATCCGCTGTTAGTTCTACCTGCCTCCATCCTGGGCAGGGTGTGAGGGAAGGAAGGAAGGATAGGATGAACCATTGGCACCCATGGCAAGCTGTGCCCTGTGTCCCCGCATGGGACAGACCATGAACGAATATGTGCTTAAATTCTGGACATCTCATGAATGTCCATATATGCAGGAATATATAGGGTCCCATGCCCTCACAACTGGAAAGGGTTAGAACAGAAAGCGGGGTTCCAGAGCAGGTGGGGGTCTATACCCTGGTTTGTCACTGACTCTCTATCCCTTCTGACAGGACACTTAAAACAACACTTTCCAACACAGAATTCAGGTTGCTTCAGTCACTTGGGCAACTGTATTTCAGAGGTGCTGAGTCCCCACGGCCTCAGCTGACTTTGGATCCCACTCTCTGTGCATCATATATCATCCCACAGCTCTCTAGATCCCCACCCCTTCCACACGCCTAGTTAGAGCTGCTTGGAAAATGGAATTTCTGTTCCATGGGAAAGTCTGACATTTCAAACTTTTTGTTTTTACTCCAAAGCTGAAATGTTGTAATTGCTGCAGAATGAAAATTCCATAAAAATTTCAGTTGGGGACCATTGAAACATTTCATTTTGATAAGGTTGAAACATTAATATCACTAAATAGAATATAATTTACATAGAATAAATATTACGAAACCCCACCTCCTTGAAGTTTGCCATCTCCTGGAACTTCCATGTGAGGAGAGGGGAGAAGCCACTGCCAGTAGTAAGCACCAGGGAGGGCCTACAATTAAAATATTCATTTTACTATTAGAGTGATATATTGTATCCGCCCAAATGAAATGAATCAAAACATTTCTACTTTGTAGAAATGAAATGAGCAAGTAGACATGATTGATTTTCACTTTTCCCCATCAAATTTTGTTGAAATGGCATTATTCCCATGGAATAGTTTGATTTTGATGAAATTGTGTTTTCCGTCAGAAAAAAAGTTCCATCAAGCTTTTCAACCAGCTCGATTTCCTGGATCCCACAGTTGCCTTAACTAGATACATAGATCACAGTGTTTGATCAAATGGGGAGGAGAAGCTCAACCTGTATGATCCCAGTCTCTCTTCTCCCAAACTCCCTGTTACATGCCATCTATTAGTTAAATTGATTGGGGTCCTGAATGGCATCTAATCATAGAATATCAGGAAGGGACCTCAGGAGGTCATCTAGTCCAACCCCCTGCTCAAAGCAGGACCAACCCCAACTAAATCATCCCAGCCACAGCTTTGACAAGCCTGACCTTAAAAACCTCTAAGGAAGGAGATTCCACCACCTCCCTAGGTGATTGTACCCATCTGAAGGGGGATTCACGGTCCCTGTGTTGGGCTTTAGGATCAGCTGAAAACCTTTTGCCGATGTTATTGCCATATATTTATGAGTCAGACCCTGGCTGGCTGCAGCAATAGTGTACTGAATTCAGGGCATGAACTGCAGGGATTTCTGATCTCAGGAGCTTAATTACCTCTTTGATAGAGGTAAATGTTGTATCAAGTGGATAGCGGGAAGTCGTGAATGGAATTATCAGCTCAGTTGGTGAAGATTAGAAGCACAGCCACAACACAGAGTCTTATCACTGGTTTCAGAGGAACAGCCGTGTTAGTCTGTATTCGCAAAAAGAAAAGGAGTACTTGTGGCACCTTAGAGACTAACCAATTTATTTGAGCATGAGCTTTCGTGAGCTACAGCTCACTTCATCAGATAGTGAGCTGTAGCTCACGAAAGCTCATGCTCAAATAAATTGGTTAGTCTCTAAGGTGCCACAAGTACTCCTTTTCTTTTAGTCTTATCACTAAACATTGGCTTCGAATGAGGAATCTGATACTCCCCAGAAGCTTCAACAATAAACTTAAAAGAACAAATATCTGGACCTGGTGGAGGTGACTTCATTCCCTTTGTTATGATGAATTTTGCCACCTGCTTTCCGCCCTTTTCCTCCTCTGTCTTGCACGTCTTTGAACATATGTCTTTATTCTTAATGTCCCAGAAATTCTGCATCAAAATTTTCAGAGAAGCAACTGGGAGTTTAAGTAAATTAACTACACAAAATAAGAAAGACAAGGGTCTCTTATTGAACCAACATATTTTTCAAAACACAAAAGAGGACTTTTTCTTCCTTCTTTCTGCATGGTCCAGGCAGACAAAGGGTTAAAAGTATAGTGCAGCTTCTTGGGAGGAATTACTGGAATGTCTTGTTAGTGCTACAAGGGATGAAAGACATTCTCATCAGTATCACTTGCTTAGAGTCCTAGGCTTAACCTACCCTCCACCCCATAACATTCCCTAATGTATAATTTAACCCTACATGAGCAAATGGAGGGTGGAGTTACAGTTACAGCTGGACAAATTTTTTCCCATAAGTAGTACATTAGCTAAAAAATGCATTTGGGGGAGCACTGAAAGTATTCACAAATTTGGGTTGAATTCAACAAATAGTTTCAGACCAAAAAAAAGGATTTTTTTTCCCAAATTCTGAAACGGTTTGTTTCAACCATTTCACCCTCAACCATTTCAAAAGTTGAAATGTTTCAACTTTTTTATTTCAAAGTTACATTTTGTATTGAAATGTAGCTGTGACACAGGGTTACACAACTCGCAGGTTAATTGACCGAGATTCCACCTTGAGAGACAATAATGTAGATGTCGTAGATAGATAACGTTCGAGTTTTTGTGTGTTTACATATATATTGTTAGAGGCTGACAATGTGACCAAACAGTTCCTGTCTATCACTGTAGTCTGTTAATTCAAAGATCAAAAGAAGTTGTTAACATTTAAATTAACTGTGAATGTAGTGATATCACTGTCTTTATTTGTCTTTGAAGTATATAATAAACTACATGTAAATGGTGGGAGATAGGCAATTGCCTTATGTTAATCCATGTAGCTAATTACCAGTGATGCTTAGGAAATAAGAGTTTACTTCAAAGACACTATTCTTCACCCAAGAAACACTTGTTGTCAAGAGTCTGACAATAGCCTGCCAGGGATCTATAAAAACTTGTGGGCCCTGATCCTTTCATCTCAGCTCTGCTTAAGCTTCATCAGGGGAAGTTTGAGTCACAAGACTGAAATCTCCAGTCCCCTCTGGATCACCCTGACACTGGACTGTAACCATGGATCAATTCTGAACAAACTTTTTATAACTCTAAAGCTTACCATCTCTACTATGAAACTGACCTAAGAACTTTATGCATATCTGTATGTATAATGATCTTTTTAACCAATACTCTTTCTCTTTTCTTTTTAAATAAATTTTAGTTTAGTTAATAAGAATTGGCTGAAAGCCAATTTGGGTAAGATCTATGATATTCATTAACCTGGTAGGTAATGTGTCCGATTCTTTGGGATTGGTAGAACTTTTTATATGATAAATCCTCATCATATTTGACTTGGCTATCTGGGTGGAAGCCCAAGGCTGGGTTACTTGAAGGGAACTGTGTTTTGGCTTCTGGGTAATCAGTAAGGTGTTGTAGAAGCTGTTGTGTTGCTGGTCTGGTGAATCTAAGTATTTGAATAACCACCAATTTGGGGGATTGTCTGCCCCATTCTTTGCATTTTGCCCTAACTGAGCAATCTGAGCATGGTCCTCCTGGAATCCTGGTCACAGTAGCTATATTGATTAAAAAAAACAAAATAAAAAAAATAAAGAATGAAAAACACCCTACAATTAAATTATTTTTGTTTTTAAAATGGTTTGGGTGTTATTTTTTATTCTTTTTTTTTTTTTTTTAAGTTTTGGTTGTAAACTATCCACATTTTTTCTAATTCTTTTGTTCAGCCACCAAACTGAAAACTCAATGATTTGCTCAGCTGTGGTTCCACTAACTTCCCCAAGAGCCAAAACCTTCATAAGTGGCTGCTGGTTTTCAATGCCTGTTCTTTGGAGCCCATCTTTTAACTCCTTGGGTCTGTTTTTCAGAGGCGCAGAGCTCTGTATCTCCAATAGGAGGTATCGGTGAAGAATCAAGCTCCAGGTGCCTGAGGATAAGACTCTTAGAATGTATCCATAGAACCATAGAAGTGCAGGACTGGAAGGGACCTTGAGAGGGCATCTAGTCCAGTCTCCTGCACCCAAAGCAGGACTAAGTAATAACTAGACCATCCCTGACAGGTGTTTGTCTAACCTGCTCTTAAAAAACCTCCAATGATGGAGATTTCACAACCTCCCTAGGTAATTTATTCCAGTGCTTAACCACCCTGACAGGAAGTTTTTTCTAATGTCCAACCTAAATTGCCCTTGCTGTAATTTAAGCCCATTACTCCTTGTCCTAGCCTCAGAGGTTAAGGAGAACAAAGTCATAGACCCTTTTTTGGCCAGAAAATTGACCCCAGAAGTTTAACATTGCCACTTATACACAATACATATGCACAATTGGAATAGATGCAAAAAGGAGAAGCTCTGAAACTGAACTACACTGAAGTTGGGAGAACCCAGCATTTGCAAGCTGACGGTAGATTTGCTTCCCAGGCTACTCTCCTAATAGCTTTCTCTCTGTTTGCTTCTTAATGGCTAATCTGTGGGTTTGAGATGCATATTTCTCAGATGCAAACTGGCTTCCCCCTGTTTTATTTATATAATTTTGCAAACCCAGATATGTTCAAAAAAAGTCGTCTGTCTTTACTAGAGTAATGAACTAGATGTCACAGTCAATAGGCAGAATCCTCGGTGCCATCTGCTGTGTTTTCATGATTGTAATTTGCAGGAAGCCTTGTATAACTACCTAGGTAAAATAACTCTTCTTCCCAGAACAAAGATCCTATTTAATATATGCATGGTGCATCTCAAGGAAAGGAAAAATATGCAATGACTATTTACCATTACCCACAGCTATACATTATTCATGCCTTCCTTCACTACAAAATCTTTCCTTCCCAAATATTAAAGCAACACACATTGAAAAGGAAGAATGGCAAACCTCCTGGGACAGCATATGAGTTTGCACTAGATTCATTAGCATTATCGGTTTAATCAGTGTGTTCCTTGTATAACAATTTCAGTGCAGTAGCTTGTCTGAGAACACAGAACATGTTGATTCGCCTGGAGTGAAGCTTTAACACCGCCACTGCTCTGTTTCCATAGGCAGAAGGAAATAGCATCTCATGCCAAGTCAGTATGGTACCAGTGCCCCTATGCGGTGGTAAGAGGCTCTCTGCTGCAGGCAGTAGTGTTGGTGAATCAGTAGGAGGTACTATTTCCTCTCGGTCAGTAAAGACCCAATGGCCTGGGATGATACCAGGGGGAGCTGCGCTGCTGGAGGAGAAGTCTTCCATATGAGACATTAAAGTGAGGCACTGAGCGCTTGTGTTTATTTACAGGGCACCTTTTTACAGGAGTTAGGGTTGTTAGCATGGCTGAACCCACTTTGCCTCCTTAAACCCAGTGAAGTTGGATACCATGTTCTCCTTCACCGTCTCTCCCAAACTGGTGTGTATTGTTGCTATGCGTTGTTCAGCCACTGCTGCCTTTCACTCTGGAGGTATGTGAGTGTGGGGAGGGATTCCTGTGTACATATATAGCCTGCCCTCCCCGGCCAATTGGGGGGCTGGAGAAAAGCAGCTCCCCCCATCGGCAGCACAGAGGCTGGAGGAATTGAAATGGAGACTGCTTGCTGATTTTGTGCTTGAGAGATACTGACTGTGTGGGGCTGGGCCAAAAGCCTGACTGACAATTCAGGGCCTAGATACCCTATACATGGCTGGGAACACTCAGGCATGCACCACTGAGTTGAGCAGGGACAGTTGGGTGGGAGATAGCAGGGATATTTGGGTGTGGGGTCTCACAGCACCCAGCAAGGACACAGCCCCCTTTCCCCCCAAGTTGCTTCCTGCAGCAGAAGGGGAGACACTACTTTGTCTCTCTTGGCCTAATGGCTTGAGCCCCACTGCTCCCCCCCATCTCCATGATGGAAAGACTTAGCCCTGAGATGCCACTAAGCCTGCAAAGGCTGTCTGCTGAGCCCTGTACAGCCCCTGGGGCCAGCCAGCAGACCCTCTCCACCTAGCCACTCAGCCTCAGGTAGGAGCTGTGAGGGAACAGAGCATGCTCAGAGCAGGTGGAATGGTCAGGGAAATTAGCTATCAAACTGCAACAAGTGTCTCCTGAGCATGTGCAAGCTGAGATTTTTTGAGTTTCATCACTTAGCCAAAATTAGGTGAATGTTCACAGGGATGGCACAAGGCAGATCCCTGATCCAAGTTGATGCCCTTCCCCTAGGGAATCCCCTGCTCCAAGCATGGAGGCATTGGAGTTTCTCAATGAAACAGTGGTAAAAATCAGCTCACGTGCCGCCTTTGGCACGCGTGCCACAGGTAGCCGACCCCTGGTCTAGATCCATCCTCTTTGGAACCTTCTTTCAGGTAGTTGAAAACAGCTATCAAATCCCCCCTCATTCTTCTCTTCTGTAGACTAAATAATCCCAGTTCCCTCAGCCTCTCCTCATAAGTCATGTACTCCATCCCCTGAATCATTTTTGTTGCCTTCTGCTGGACTCTTTCCAATTTTTCCACATCCTTCTTGTAGTGTGGGGCCCAAAACTGGACACAGTACTCCAGATGAGGCCTCACCAATGCTGAATAGAGGGGAATGATCACGTCCCTCGATCTGCTGGCAATGCTCCTATTTATACAGCCCAAAATGCTGTTAGCCTTCTTGGCAACAAGGGCACACCGTTGACTCATATCCAGCTTCTCGTCCACTGTAACCCCTTTTCTGCAGAACTGCTGCCTAGCCATTCGGTCCCTAGTCTGTAGCAGTGCATGGGATTCTTCCGTCCTAAGTGCAGGACTCTGCACTTGTCCTTGTTGAACCTCATCAGATTTCTTTTGGCCCAATCCTCTAATTTGTCTAGGTCCCTCTGTATCCTATCCCTACCCTCCAGTGTATCTACCACTCTTCCCAGTTTAGTGTCAAACTTGCTGAAGGTGCAATCCATGCCATCCTCCAGATCATTAATGAAGATATTGAACAAAACCGGCCCCAGGACCTACCCTTGGGGCACTCCACTTGATACCGGCTGCCAGCTAGAAATGGAGCCATTGATCACTACCCGTTGAGCCCGATGATCTAACCAGCTTTCTATCCACCTTATAGTCCATTCATCCAGCCCATACTTCTTTAACTTGCTAGCAAGAATACTATGGGAGACCGTATCAAAAGCTTTGCTAAAGTCAAGGAATAACATGTCCACTGCTTTCCCCTCATCCACAGAGCCAGTTATCTCATTATATAAGGCAATTAGGTTAGTCAGGCATGACTTGCCGAAGGTCAGTGGCAAAGCCAGAATTAGAACCCAGCTCTCCCAAGTTCTAGTCCTATGTTCTATGCACTAGGCCACCCTGTTTCAACCTGAGTTCGTTAACTGATTAAGAGCAAGGTTAAAAGTGCCTCTATGCTGTGGCTACTGGGCTGTTCAGTGTTCAGTGGTGTGTGTGTGCCCCCAGACACCCCTTCTGATCTCCTGTGGGTGCTATTGTGGAGTCCATTGCGTGGATGTCTGTGCACGGGAACTGTTCCCCACATTCCCCATCAATCCTTTGTGTGGGAGGTTCAGGCTGAGCAATGAATAGCTGGGAATGCTGCACAAAACTGGGATGAAATTACTGAGATTCCCCAGGTACTTTTTGAAAAGATGGGAAAATGTTGGTAAAGACACCATCTCCACTCTGCTTTGCAGGGCACTGAATGACCTTCCCACTCTGTGCCTGTATTATTTCATTGCTTTGGTGGAGCGTTTGGGGATGAAAGGCACTATTGACATAAGAAATATCTGTGATGGCATCCCCGGTGTACAACCTGGAACTGGGGTACCACTGTGCCCCCTTAACTCTCCAACCGGGTCTGGCTTACACCATGTTTGCTAGTGACAAGCAGGAAACCTCTCCCGGCACTGTTATCACTCAGCACAACAGCACGTGGAGCCCCACACTCAGCTAGATTGCATGACTGCTCCCAGAGCCACTCACAAATCACAGAGAGAAAGGCACCCGCCAATCTCCCATGCCCCAGCCTTGCACCTCCAGAATACACCGTCTTCCCCTGGTCAGAAGCCTGACCATGTGTGAGCGTGTGTGAGCATGTGTTTATTACCTAGTACGCCCTCCCTCGATGTGAAGAGGACACACACTAGCCTTTGTAAACTGAGCTGAGATTTCTTAAGCACTTCAACCAAAACACACTGTTTTAGGTGAAATATAACACAGATTTATTAACTACAGAAAGATAGATTTAAAGTGATTATAAGTGGTAGGTACAAAAGGTCAAAGATAGTTACCAAAGAAAATAAAAGGTAAGAGCACAGTTTAAATCTTAAACTTTATTAGACGAGGCAGTATTTGGATCAAGCAGTTTTCTCAGCCCACTAGACATTACAGTTCTTAATACACAGGCTTCCCCTTTAAGTCTGGGACAGGTCTCCTCAGATCAAATCTTTGTCTTCCCAGCATTCTTGTTGCTTCCAGTGTTGGTGGGGGAGGAGAAAGGCCAAAGCTTGATGCCACTCTCCGCTATTTTATAGCTTCCATCTATGTGCCTGGAAAGAAACTAGATCTGCCCCAGTGAGCTTTGCTGAGCCACAGAGTTGAGAAATCCCCCATTATGTGATTACAATATTGTAAATCCCTAGTTTTACAATTCCCCTGCTAATTAATGGTTGCTTAACAACCTCCTGGGTGTGGATCACCACCTACCAGTAGAGACTCTCAAATTTACATCATATTTCAGTAATACCCATACAGCAAAATCTCATAACTTTATACACACTAACAATATTTGGACAGAACAATGGGTTCAGTAGATCATGATCTTTCACATGATATCTTACAGGGCATGCTTTGTATGAGATATATCATTATATGACAGGGGTGAATATGGGGGTTCCAGGGTGCTGCTTTGAGGTACAGAGTGCCACAATATCATTTGTGATCTAGTAGGGCAGGAAGAGAGGCTAAGGGGTTCATAGAATCTTAGAGTTGGAAGGGACCTCAGGAGGTCATCTAGTCCAACCCGCTACTCAAAGCAGGACCAATCCCCAATTTTTGCCCCAGATCCCTAAATGGACCCCTCAAGGATTGAGCTCACAACCCTGGGTTTAGCAGGCCAACGCGCAAACCACTGAACTATCTCTCCCCCTATTTTCTGGTTTGATTGAGAAGCCTCTGCAAGGGGATTGGCTGGAAAGAAAAGCTTGTAGATACTGTTAAGAATTATATGTAAAGAGCTGTGCAAAGCGAACTATCTGCAATGCACACAAGACCTGCTTTTGTTGGTCACAGAAAACATCTGACCAATGCTGTATCTTCTTGAAGGCATCTTCTGGCATATTATGTATAACTGCCTACATATGTACAGTACATGTAGAGCACCCTTGGAACAGAATTCACACTGCTTGCTATGAGGCACAAATTGATAAAATTGCAATGATTCTCCCTGCCTAAAAATACCCCATATATTTTATTACTGCTGCTGAGCACAGCACACACTTTAGATAAGGCTGAGCGCTGGCAATTTTCTCAGATTGCTTACTTTTTGTCTGACATTTTCCACACTTTGTCTCCAGGTGAATACTGTAGTACTGTCATAAAGTTTGAATAAATCCTTTGAAGCACCATGGAGTCACACATGCATGAAAAAGCACACCTTTCCCCCGAATATTTCAATCTGAAATTTTGTTCACAAATAGAACACCTGAGAATAACTGAGCCTGGAAACATCAAACGTGGCTTGGAAGATAGTTTGTATCCATCTTAAAACTGCCTGCACAGCAGGAAACATTTTTTGAATAATTTATTAGGACATCATTGGAAAATCTTCATTACATAAACTAGTCACTTGTTATTTGAATGACTCTGTTCCTGAGTGCTTGTCTCTGAAGCTTTCCCATCATCTGGCCTGCACTTCTCTGTATGTACAGAGAGATGAAGTGTCACTGATATGTAGGATGCTGTGCTACAATGCAAAGGTTTTATAAGCTAAACCACTAAGGAATAATCCAGTTGATAAATCCTTTTAAACCACACCATCCCTGCAGGTGTGTTGGGATGCCGCATATTTTACAGAAAAGCTATTTCTGAAATATTTTAGATAATTACATAAAACATTCTATGGCCGTGTCTCCACCTACTTATCTAAGCTTATGAATCCAATTACCAGTATGGGGAGAGAAATGAGAGGGCGACTTGGATGTAGAAATAGTAGCAGATGATTTTTACCTCTGTATATGGCATTGTTGAGACCGAGACACAAGAATTGTGTCCAGTTCTGGTGTCCATATTTTACAAAGGGGATTAGAAAAATTGAAGAGCATGCAGGAAACAATCACAAATATGATTTGAGGGCTGGAATAATGCCTTACAGTGAGAGACTTAAGGAGCTCAATCTCAAACACCTGTCAGGAATGGTCTTGATAATACTTAGTCCTGCCATAAGTGCAGGGGACTGGACTAGATGACCTCTCGAGGTCCCTTCCAATCCTATGATTCTATGATTAGCTTCTCAGAAAGAAGTTTGTGAGGTGAATAGATTACAGTGTATAAGTACCTTGCTGGGGAGAAAACACCAGATACCAAAGGGCTCTTTAACCTAGTGGAGAATGGTAGAACAAGAGACAATAGTTAGAAGTTACAGCTAGATAAATTCAGATTAGAAATAAAATGCACATTTTAACCGGGAGTGGGATAAGCCGTTGGAACTAGCTACCAAAGGAGGTGGTGGATTCTCCATCTCATGAAGTCTTTAGATCAAGACTGGCTGCCCTTCTGGAAGGCACTTAGTCAAACACAAGTTATTGAGCTCAATACAGAGGTAGCTGGATGAAATTCTCTGGCCTGTGATATGTAGGAGGTCAGACCACTTCACCTAGTGGTCCCTTCTGGTCTTAAAATCTATGAAAATGTGTAATGAATACATGAGAACACAACTATCAGAGGGGTAGCCGTGTTAGTCTGGATCTGTAAAAGTGGCAGAATCCTGTGGTACCTGATAGACTAACAGAGTATTGGAGCATAAGCTTTCGTGGGTGAATATCCTGTTTGTCGGATGCATGAGAACACAAGAACGGCCATACTGGGTCAGACCAATGGTCGATCTAGCCCACGATCCTCTCTTCTAACAATTGCCAATGACAGATGCTACAGAGGGAATGAACAGAACAGAGCAATCATCAGGTGATCCATCCCCTATCATTCAGTCCCTGCAAATGGCAGTCAGAGATTTAGGGACACCTCGAGCATGAGGTTGCATCCCTAACCATCGTGGCTAATAGCCATCAATGGACCTATCCGCCATGAATTTATATAATTCTTTTTTTAATTCAGTTATAGTTTTGGCCTTCACAACCATCCCCTGACAATGAGTTCCACAGGTTGACTATGAGTAGGGTGAAGAAATACTTCCTTTTGTTTAACTGCTCCCTATACATTTCATTGGGTGACCCTGGTTCTTGTGTTATGTGAAGGGATAAATAACACTTCCTTATTCACTTTCTCCACACCAGTCATGATTTTATAGACCTCTGTCATATCCCCCTTTGTCATCTCTTTTCCAAGCTGAATAATCCCAGTTTTTTAAATCTCTCCTCATAATACATGTTAGTAACTTCTCATTAATATCGAAAATGCGTTCTCTATAAATCATAAGGTCATGGATTTCAAGTCCCACATCATGTGACCTTTCACAGCTAGGAACAAACTCCATATCCCATTAGAAGATTCATGGGATATCAGACCTTGGACATGTCTCTGGTACAGAATAGCAGCATCTGTCCTGCACGAAGCAGTGCAATTTTGCAGAGAAAATGTACATTTGTGGGGAAAGGAGGATATATTTTTCTGGAAGTTTGTGGGGGTTGTTTAATTGCAAGGCAGCTGTTTGAAATCTGATGAGATGTTTTAGGTGTCAGAATTATTCCCAGAGGATATAATTTAATGAGCAGAGTGCAGATGAAATAGTCAAAGGCCCAACTGATGATGCAGCATAAGAGTTGAGTTGAGAGCTGTAAATTTAGAAGAGTCCAGGAAATGTGTGCATCCCACAGCAAAGCGTAAATTGCTCACTCATTCCTCCAACTACGCTAAAATCAGCCTGGTCGCAAGGTGAGAACAAAGGAAAAATTGGGTGAGGTTTTCAAAACAGCCTAGGGGACTTAAGACAAATAGTTTTCCTTGATTTGAATGTACAAATGGGTCTGAATTACAGCTGATTAGAATTTTTATCCACCCATGGACAATTTCAACTCTTTGTAGAAAAAACAAAAACCTAGATGCTGAAAATGCATAGGTTTTAGGCAAGGGAAAATTGAAGATTTTCAGCTGAAAACCAAATAATGTTCAGTGAAAACTTTTTTTTGGCTGAACATTTTCAGCTTTCAGTTTTTCACATAAAAAAAAAAAAATTAAAGGAAAGCAGACATTTTCCATAAACATTTGTTCAGTCAAAACCCCAATGTTCCATTGGGGAAAAAAGTTTTTTTGTTTTTTTCATGGAATTTTTTCATCTTGTCCCACCCTGAACCCCTTAGCATGCTTTGAAAATCTCTACCTAGGGTGATCCAAATTCCACAGTTATTCTAATTTGTTGAAGCTTTATGAGCCAGAATCTACCATTTCTAATTTACATTTAAAAAGCCCATTAGAGGATGCATAGCATCTTCTATCTGTTAATTTTATGAGCCTTTCCTAGGAGAGGTAAAACCTGCAGAAGGTACAATAAGCTTCACTCTAATTTGAATCAAAATAATTGCATCACTAAATGCATAATTACATTTCTAATTATTATGGTAAACTGGGCTTGTTTCTTGATTTACTCAAAGGTAATGATTAACTGTTTAATTTTCATCTTAGGTTATTAGTGGTATTTATGCTTAAAGTGTTTCTAAATATTTGAAAACAGGAAGATAAATTTCATGTAATTATTTTGTGAAATGCAGTTATGAGGGTGGTGGGCAGGGATGGTCTATGCCAGTGGTTCTCAAACTTTAGCAACCTGAGGACCCCCATTTTGATTTAAATATTTTTGTGGATCCCCAAACCGGCTTCTAATTTTCCCTGGGGGTGCTCAACCCCAGGCCCCGCCCCCACTCCATCCCTTCCCCCAAGGCCCCGACCCACCTCTTCCCACCTCTGCCCCACCCCACCCCTCCTCTTTCCTGCTTCTTTCCGCCCCCTCCCTGAGCGCATCCCATCCCTGCTCTTCCCTCTCCCTCCCAGCGCCTCCCGTATGCTGCTGAACAGCTGTACCGTGGCATGCAGGAGGCACTTGGAGGGAAGGGAAGGAGTTGATCAGTGGGGCCAGCAGCCCCGGACATGACAGATCGCAGTTTCAGAACCACTGGCGGGGTGTGTCTATGCAAACAGGAGAGGAGGGGCTACAAGGGGATGTGTAAGGTGCTGGTGGAGGTGCACACAGGCTTAGAGAGTGCACATAGAGGATGCTGGGTTGGATTGCGGCCCAGTGAGCAGCAGGCTGCATGGAAAAGGGAGAAGGATGGTGTGTTGAATGGGGGGAGTGGGGGTATTTCTATTTGTGACATCACCTTGCTACTGAAATTAGAAACACAGCTTTAAAAAAAGATGCAGCCAAATTGGAGAGAGTCCAGAGGACAGCAACAGAAATGATCAGGGGTTTAGAAAACATGACCTCTGAGGAAAGGTGTGAAATATGTGGGCATGTTTAGTCTTGAGAAGAAAAGGCTGAAAGGGAAATATGATAACTGTCTTCAGATATGTAAAAGTTTGCTGTAAAGAGAGTGGGGAGGGTCAATTGTTCTCCAAGGTAGGACAAAAAGAAATGGGTTTGGTTTGCCAGCAAGGGACAGAAAAGCTTTCTAGCTTTAAGGCTAGTTAAGCATTGGTAGATTACCCAGGGAAGCTGTAGAATTCCCACCATTGTATGTTTTTAAGAACAGGTTGGATGAACACCTGTCAGAGATGGTCTAGATTTACTTGGACCTGCCTCAGCATGGGGGAATGGACGAGAAGACCCCATTTCTATGATGCATCTGACCAAAACACCCTGGTTTGAACATCCCCATGCTTGGGACGGGAAGGCTTGAAATCTGTATGCAGCTCTGGCTCCAAATTTTGCAGATCTACCGTTGCCTGAACCGATGCCACCTGTCTGGAGTGTGGGAGCTTTGAAATCCAGAGGGGAATTGGCTGGATCAGGGCCAGTTCTAACCTGTGACAGAATCAGCAGAAAAATCACCACCAAAAACAAAGTCAGATTTCTTTTTACAACCCTGTGTTCTGTGTCCCGAGCCAGCAGCTGCTTGCTGTGCACATATTTCAAAGCAGCTGATCAAGAGAGTTGATTGATTAGTCCTAAAATCTAAGGTGTGAGGCTACAGTGTGTTCAGAGTGATTGCAATGGCCTGAAGCTGTGCGTGATGCAGTGAGGCAGTTAGATTTCATCAGTATTTCAACGATGTTTCTATTAAAACTCCAGCTGCTGTAGTCACAGGGTTACATGAGAATCTTGGCTTTCATTAAATAAAAGAGTAAATTCCCAGCCCTAGAGCTTGCAGAGAAAAAGCTTGAAAATGTGAACCCCCTAGAGGCCCCTCTAAAATAGAAGGCAAATAAAAGAATCCCAGATAAAGTATTTTTAAAAATCTCATGACATTGAAACCAATATCATGATTCTGGGAGTCAGCAAGCACTGCTGGCAAGCTCAATAAAATGGCACTCTCTCTGTGCCTGGCCCTTGGGTGTGTGTATCTAAGGGAACAATTTGTTGTAAGGGACACTGCACATTCCCATTTCTAAGGATTTGGCCTGCCTCCTGGATGTGAGGCCAGTCATTCTGGAGAGCGGTTTCAGTATGTGATGGCCTGTACCACAGGCCTTCACAGCAGCTTTATGTTAATGTTGTCTTGTTTTGTTATGTTCCTTACTCTCATCAGACAGCCACTGAGGCTGAAAGACTGTGGTTGCTTTTTGTGTGCAAGCCACCTGATCATCTCTGACTGGCTCTTGGGGCAGATCTGTGCGGCTCAGCAATGCAGAGCCGAAAGAAAATGGAATTCTGGGAAAAGGGGTAAACAGTGAGGTGGCAAAATTTGCAGATGATATAAAACTACTCAAGAAAGTTAAGTCCCAGGCAGACTGCGAAGAGCTACAAAGGGTCACCAAACTGGGTGATTGGGCAACAAAACGGCAAATGAAATTCAATGTCGATAAATGCAAAGTAATGCACATTGGAAAACATAATCCCGACTATACATATAAAATGATGGGGTTTAAATTAGCAGTTACCACTCAGAAAAGAGATCTGGGAGTCGTTATAGATATTTCTCAGAAAATATCCACTCAATGTGCAGCGGCTGTCAAAAAAGTGAACAGAATGTTGGGAATCATCAGGAAAGGGACAGACAATAAGACAGAAAATATCATATCGCCTTTATATAAATCCATGGTACGCCCACATCTTGAATACTGCATGCACATCTGATCACCCCATCTTAAATATGATGAATAACAAAAATGAATAGGGATATGGAATAACTTCCATATGAGGAGAGATTAATAAGACTGGGACTTTTCAGCTTGGAAAAGGCGGATATGATAGAAGTCTATAAAATCACCACTGGTGTGGAGAAAGTAAATAAGGAAGGGTTATTTACTCCTCATAACACAACAACACTTGCCCCATAACCTCAGCCGTGCAGAACACAATGCCATCCACAGCCTCAGAAACAACTCTGACATCATAATCAAAAAGGCTGACAAAGGAGGTGCTGTCATCATCATGAATAGGTCGGAATATGAACAAGAGGCTGCTCGGCAGCTCTCCAACACCACTTTCTACAAGCCATTACCCTCTGATCCCACTGAGGGTTACCAAAAGAAACTACACCATCTGTTCAAGAAACTCCCTGAAAAAGCACAAGAACAAATCTGCACAGACACCAGGGGTATTCTATCTGCTACCCAAGATCCATAAACCTGGAAATCCTGGACGCCCCATCATCTCAGGCATTGGCACCCTGACAGCAGAATTGTCTGGCTATGTAGACTCTCTCCTCAGGCCCTACGCTACCAGCACTCCCAGCTATCTTTGAGACACCACTGACTTCCTGAGGAAACTACAATCCATCGGTGATCTTTCTGAAAACACCATCCTGGCCACTATGGATGCAGAAGCCCTCTACACCAACATTCCACATAAAGATGGACTACAAGCCATCAGGAACAGTATCCCCGATAATGTCATGGCTAACCTGGTGGCTGAACTTTGTGACTTTGTCCTCACTCATAACTATTTCACATTTGGAGACAATATATACCTTCAAGTCACCCGCATGGCCCCACAGTATGCTAACATTTTTATGGCTGACTTAGAACAATGCTTCCTCAGCTCTCGTCCCCTAATGCCCCTACTTCACTTGCACTACATTGGTGACATCTTCATCATCTGGACCCATGGGAAAGAAGCCCTTGAGGAATTCTCCATGATTTCAACAATTTCCATCCCACCACCAACCTCAGCCTGGACCAGTCCACACAAGAGATCCACTTCCTGGACACTACTGTGCTAATAAGCGATGGTCACATAAACACCACACTATACCGGAAACCTACTGACCGCTATACTTACCTACATGCCTCCAGCTTTCATCCAGACCACACCACACGATCCATTGTCTACAGCCAAGCTCTACGATACAACCGCATTTGCTCCAACCCCTCAGACAGAGACAAACACCTACAAGATCTCTATCAAGCATTCTTACAACTACAATACCCACCTGCTGAAGTGAAGAAATAGATTGACAGAGCCAGAAGAGTACCCAAAAGTCACCTACTACAGGACAGGGCCAACAAAGAAAATAACAGAATGCCACTAGCTGACACCTTCAGCCCCCGACTAAAACCTCTCCAACGCATCATCAAGGATCTACAACCTATCCTGAAGGATGACTTCCACTATCCGTCGAATAGTGGAAGTCAACGAATGGCTACGCAGGTGGTGTCGGAGAGAAGGCTTTGGATTCTTTGACCATGGGATGGTGTTCCATGAAGGAGGAGTGCTGGGCAGAGACGGGCTCCACCTTACGAAGAGAGGGAAGAGCATCTTTGCGAGCAGGCTGGCTAACCTAGTGAGGAGGGCTTTAAACTAGGTTCACCGGGGGAAGGAGACCAAAGTCCTGAGGTAAGTGGGAAAGTGGGATACCGGGAGGAAGCACAGGCAGGAATGTCTGTGAGGGGAGGGCTCCTGCTTCATACTGAAAATGAGGGGCGATCAGCAGGTTATCTCAAGTGCTTATATACGAATGCACAAAGCCTTGGAAACAAGCAGGGAGAACTGGAGGTCCTGGTGACGTCAAGGAATTATGACGTGATTGGAATAACAGAGACTTGGTGGGATAACTCACATGACTGGAGTACTGTCATGGATGGTTATAAACTGTTCAGGAAGGACAGGCAGGGCAGAAAAGGTGGGGGAGTAGCACTGTATGTAAGGGAGCAGTATGACTGCTCAGAGCTCTGGTACGATACTGCAGAAAAACCTGAGTGTCTCTGGATTAAGTTTAGCAGTGTGAGCAACAGGAGTGACGTAGTGGTGGGAGTCTGCTATAGACCACCGGACCAGGGGGATGAGGAGGATGCGGCTTTCTTCCGGCAGCTCGCGGAAGCTACTAGATCGCATGCCCTGGTTCTCATGGGTGACTTTAATTTTCCTGATATCTGCTGGGAGAGCAATACAGCGGTGCATAGACAATCCAGGAAGTTTTTGGAAAGCGTAGGGGACAATTTCCTGGTGCAAGTGCTAGAGGAGCCAACTAGGGGGGGAGCTTTTCTTGACCTGCTGCTCACAAACCGGGAAGAATTAGTAGGGGAAGCAAAAGTGGATGGGAATCTGGGAGGCAGTGACCATGAGTTGGTTGAGTTCAGGATCCTGACACAGGGAAGAAAGGTAAGCAGCAGGATACGGACCCTGGACTTCAGGAAAGCAGACTTCGACTCCCTCAGGGAACGGATGGGTAGGATCCCCTGGGGGACTAACATGAAGGGGAAAGGAGTCCAGGAGAGCTGGCTGTATTTCAAGGAATCCCTGTTGAGGTTACAGGGACAAACCATCCCGATGTGTCGAAAGAATAGTAAGTATGGCAGGCGACCAGCTTGGCTTAACGGTGAAATCCTAGCAGATCTTAAGCATAAAAAAGAAGCTTACAAGAAGTGGAAGGTTGGACATATGACCAGGGAAGAGTATAAAAATATTGCTCGGGCGTGTAGAAATGAAATCAGGAGGGCCAAATCGCACCTGGAGCTGCAGCTAGCGAGAGATCTTAAGAGTAACAAGAAGGGTTTCTTCAGGTATGTTGGCAACAAGAAGAAAGCCAAGGAAAGTGTGGGCCCCTTAATGAATGAGGGAGGCAACCTAGTGACGGAGGATGTGGAAAAAGCTAATGTACTGAATGCTTTTTTTGCCTCTGTCTTCACTAACAAGGTCAGCTCCCAGACTGCTGTGCTAGGCATCACAACGTGGGGAATAGATGGCCAGCCCTCTGTGGAGAAAGAGGTGGTTAGGGACTATTTAGAAAAACTGGACGTGCACAAGTCCATGGGGCCGGATGAGTTGCATCCGAGAGTGCTAAAGGAACTGGCGGCTGTGATTGCAGAGCCATTGGCCATTATCTTTGAAAACTCGTGGCGAACGGGGGAAGTCCCGGATGACTGGAAAAAGGCTAATGTAGTGCCAATCTTTAAAAAAGGGAAGAAGGAGGATCCTGGGAACTACAGGCCAGTCAGCCTCACCTCAGTCCCCGGAAAAATCATTTCCTCAAAGAATCAATCCTGAAGCACTTACATGAGAGGAAAGTGATCAGGAACAGTCAGCATGGATTCACCAAGGGAAGGTCATGCCTGACTAATCTAATCGCCTTCTATGATGAGATTACTGGTTCTGTGGATGAAGGGAAAGCAGTGGATGTATTGTATCTTGACTTTAGCAAAGCTTTTGACACGGTCTCCCACAGTATTCTTGTCAGCAAGTTAAGGAAGTATGGGCTGGATGAATGCACTATAAGGTGGGTAGAAAGTTGGCTAGATTGTCGGGCTCAACGGGTAGTGATCAATGGCTCCATGTCTAGTTGGCAGCCGGTGTCAAGTGGAGTGCCCCAGGGGTCGGTCCTGGGGCTGGTTTTGTTCAATATCTTCATAAATGATCTGGAGGATGGTGTGGATTGCACTCTCAGCAAATTTGCGGATGATACTAAACTGGGAGGAGTGGTAGATACGCTGGAGGGCAGGGATAGGATACAGAAGGACCTAGACAAATTGGAGGATTGGGCCAAAAGAAATCTGATGAGGTTCAATAAGGATAAGTGCAGGGTCCTGCACTTAGGACGGAAGAACCCACTGCACAGCTACAGACTAGGGACCGAATGGCTAGGCAGCAGTTCTGCGGAAAAGGACCTAGGGGTGACAGTGGATGAGAAGCTGGATATGAGCCAGCAGTGTGCCCTTGTTGCCAAGAAGGCCAATGGCATTTTGGGATGTATAAGTAGGGGCATAGCGAGCAGATCGAGGGACGTGATCGTCCCCCTGTATTCGACATTGGTGAGGCCTCATCTGGAGTACTGTGTCCAGTTTTGGGCCCCACACTACAAGAAGGATGTGGATAAATTGGAGAGAGTCCAGCGAAGGGCAACAAAAATGATTAGGGGTCTGGAACACATGAGTTATGAGGAGAGGCTGAGGGAACTGGGATTGTTTAGTCTGCAGAAGAGAAGAATGAGGGGGGATTTGATAGCTGCTTTCAACTACCTGAGAGGTAGTTCCAGAGAGGATGGTTCTAGACTATTCTCAGTGGTGGAAGAGGACAGGACAAGGAGTAATGGTCTCAAGATGCAGTGGGGGAGGTTTAGGTTGGATATTAGGAAAAACTTTTTCACTAGGAGGGTGGTGAAACACTGGAATGCGTTGCCTAGGGAGGTGGTGGAATCTCCTTCCTTAGAAGTTTTTAAGGTCAGACTTGACAAAGCCCTGGCTGGGATGATTTAATTGGGTATGGGTCCTGCTTTTGAGCAGGGGGTTGGACTAGATGACCTCCTGAGGTCCCTTCCAACCCTGATGTTCTATGATTCTATGACCCATCACTCTCACAGATCTTGATAGACAGGCCAGTCCTTGCTTACAGACAGCCCCCCAACCTGAAGCAAACACTCACCAGCAACCACACACCACATAACAAAACCACTAACCCAGGAACCTATCCTTGCAACAAAGCCCGTTGCCAACTGTGTCCACATATCTATTCAGGGGACACCATCATAGGGCCTAATCACATCAGCCACACTATCAGAGGCTCGTTCACCTGCACATTTACCAATGTGATATATGCCATCATGTGCCAGCAATGCCCCTCTGCCATGTATATTAGCCAAACCGGACAGTCTCTATGTAAAAGAATAAATGGACACAAATCAGACGTCAAGAATTATAACATTCAAAAACCAGTCGGAGAACACTTCAATCTCTTTGGTCACTCGATTATAGACCTAAAAGTTGCAATTCTTCAACAAAAAAACTTCAAAAACAGACTCCAAAGAGAGACTACTGAATTGGAATTAATTTGCAAACTGGATACAATTAACTTAGGCTTGAATAAAGACTGGGAGTGGATGTGTCATTACACAAAGTAAAACTATTTCCCCATGTTTATTCCCCCCCCCCCACTGTTCCTCACACATTCTTGTCAACTGCTGGAAATGGCCCACCTTGATTATCACTACAAAAGGTTTCCCCCCCCCACCCCACTCTCCTGCTGGTAATAGCTCACCTTACCTGACTACTCTTGTTACAGTGTGTATGGTAACACCCATTGTTTCATGTTCTCTGTGTATATAAATCTCCCCACTGTATTTTCCACTGCATACATCTGATGAAGTGAGCTGTAGCTCATGAAAGCTTATACTCAAATAAATTTGTTAGTCTCAAAGGTGCCACAAGTACTTCTTTTCTTTTTGCGGATACAGACTAACACGGCTGCTACTCTGAAATCTGAGTCAAATGAAATTAATAGCAGCAGGTTTAAAACAAACAAAAGGAAGTATTTATTCACCCAGCGCACAGTCAACCTGTGGAACTCATTGCCAGAGGATGTTGTGCAGGCCAAGATTATAGCAGGGGTCAAAAAAAGAACTAGATAAATTCATGGAGATTAAGTCCATCAGTGGCTATTAGCCAGGATGGTCAGGGATGGTGTCCCTCACCTCTGTTTGCCAGAAGCTGGGAATGGGCAACAGGGGACGGTTCACTTGATGATTACCTGTTCTGTTCATTTCATTTCAGAGGACTCCCCCAGCCCCGGGGCTGCTTGGCCAAGGAGAGGGCTGGGGGGAATTCTCTCTCCCCGGCCACAGCCCCAGGCAGCCTGCACCCCAAACCTGAGAGCTCGCACCCCCAGCCGGAGCCTGCACCACCCTGCACCCGAACCCTCTGCCCCAGCCCTGAGCCCCCTTCCACACCATGAACACCTCATCCCTGGCCCCACCCCAGAGCCCACACCCCTAACCAGAGCCCTCATCCCCCTCCTGCACCCCAACCCTCTGCCCCAGCACTGAGCCCCCTTCCACACTCCAAATCCCTCGGCCCCACCACCGCCACATGTCACCTCCATATTGGTGCACATCACAAAATTCATTCCGCACATGGGTGGGAAAAATTAGAGGGAACACTGCTTCTGACCAATGTAGCTATGCCAACCTAAATTTTAAGTGTAGACCAGGCCTTAGCAACCAGAACAGCAACTACAGACTGAATCTGAAACAAAATGAAAGCTATAATTGTGGAGAAAAAGGCAGGGGCATGAGACAGGTACAAGTTGAATCCAAACACTGCGCTATACACAGGAATGTTAATCCGTGTGATCCACCCTCAGCAGGGCTTTTGAGGCCTATAGCATTGGGTGGCTGCTGGGGACGGCTCTGCACTCTTTCTCTACCAGCTCTGGATTCGGAAGGGAAATAAGTAACTGCTGTGAGTTTATCATGCACCAAACTCTTCACATTCACCCTCACTGGCTTCAGGGAGCTGTGTTCTTCACCACGCCGCACCTTGCCACGGCTGGCTGATTTGCTAACGTTGGAGTGGAGAGCTCTCATACTGAGGTGCAGTGCACAGAAGGCTGATGTGTGAGAGGGTCTTTGGGTGAATTAGTGCTTCATTTTTCATGCTGTTGCTTTGCTTCCAATATCACAATCTTCAAGAGTGGCTCTTATCTCAGCCAGGATCCAATCCCTCTCCCAAGTACGAAAACAAGAGGTTGAGAAATAGAGCTCTGCTGAATATTAACTCCTAAATCATTCCCAGGTATGGCCCAGAGCAGAACTGCAGCACTTGCTTCTGCACTGGCGTTTCTGTGGGAGTTCTTTTTGTTAGCAGAGTTCTGTGACAGATTCTCACGCACCTAATTTTACCCTTATCGATTATGGCCCTGGTTTCCTGGCTGTCCTGGATGACTCTGCATCATCTTCAGTGATAAACAAAGCCCAAGGGTGAGTTTGTGTTGTTTTCCAATTAAAGGTGGGAGATGAGTTTTCCGAGGGCTGGAAAACAAGATGCAACATCTAAAAGTAAAGGGCTGAATTCTGAGGTCCTTAGTCAGGCAAAACCCCACCTGAATACTGGCAATTATAGTGGGAAATTGGGATATCTATGACACCTACCCAGCCAGTGCAGAATTATTCCTTAACTCAGTTTGCTATCATGCAGGCCCAATTTTTCACTTAGCTCTTGTGTTGCATTTTTCATCAGTCGATCTCAAAGCACTTTCCAAAGGAGAATCAATATCATTACCCCTATTTTACAGAAGGGGAAACTGAGGCACCAGAAGGGGCAGTGACTTGCCCAAGGGCACTCAACTGGCCAGTGGCAGAGCCAGAAAAACAGATCCCAGGTCTCCCAAATCCCTAACCAGTGCTCTAACCCATAGGCCAGAAAAAGCATGAGTGTAATTGTGGTTGGTTGGCTGCATTTGCTCAGAGAGATGGAGCGGTATTGTCACTTTCCCTAATTTAGAAAGCCTGTTGTGCTCCAAGCTGTTCAGCTTTGCCTTTGCTCTGCAGTTACAGAGAATAATTACAGAGAGGAAGCTAACATCTGCCTCTGAGCTCCCTGCCAGCTCTCAGCCTGGGGCTTTTATTTAGCATGCGGGATTTGGATCCTGACCCTTATAGCAGAGCAATGAAGATGAAACCAGGGGGAAATTTCTTCCTTTGTGACTGCAGTTTGCGATGGTTCTGAGCCCCTCCCTACCTTGTCTCTTCAGGGCCAAATTGTGGCTGACTCCTGGAGAGGTGGGCAAGCGGGGAGGGCACCGGAAATGTCCTTCCTCATCCGAGGGGGCGTTCCTGATCGTGGTCTGTGCAGCCATTACGGACCTGAAAGGCGGTCTCTCCCCCAGAACGTATTCTGTTCTCTCCTTCCCACCCTATCTGGAGAGCGGATTTGTTGTGCTGATGTCACAGCTATTCCTGCAGTTGAGAATTCAGCCAGGGCCTTCATAGCTAAGAGACACATGAGAAACTGCCCTGAACTTCTCCAAAGTTTGAGGGTGTTCAGATACAGCTGTGGACCTGAGCCACAAAATTGGGATCCAGATCCAAATTTCCTCATGGACTGAGAGGCTGGGGTGCCATGTGCTGGTTGGGGACAATCTAACACGATTTGATGATATTTGAAAAATCACAACTTTTTTAGAAAGATGTTTTGAGAAACACGACTGTCCACGTGGATTTTCTGCACTGGGACAGGAGCCACCAGAGTCTGTTGATTTTGACCCTAGCGATGTGACAGGGGTTATTAACCTTCTGCAACCCTGACTGGGGCCAGACAACAACCATGAGACTTTTCCCTGCACTTCTTGACATGATGCCTTTACTACAAAGCCCAAGAAGGATGCTAAGTCTTTGCAAAAATGAAGCCACCCAAATGGTTCAGCTAGGAAAGGAACGTAGTGAGGAATTAGGGTGGGAAGCTGACACCCTTGCAGATTTTCCTGGAAGGAAATGGTTACATTTGTTGTACGATTCTTCTATAATACTCACAATGTTCAGGAAACAAGGTTTTTATTGTTTTTCCTTAGGCCAGAAGGCTAATTATAAGAAGATGAAAAAAAATGTTTGTACTTGGATAATAAAGCCAGGAACGTGGAAAATCTCCCATTGATTTTTAGTCACGTCTTGGTCATAAAGTAAATGATAAAATGACAGCTTTTTAACGCTGTCTGGGCTGAATGTATAGGATATGTTTAAGGGAACTCTGGGCTGTACTGAAGACGGGAAGGCTGTGTCACCTAGTGGATAGTGAATTGAACTGGGCTCAGAATACCTGGGTTCTAGTTTTGGATTGGCTTTTGGGTGATCTTGGGCATGTCACTTTGCCTCTCCATACCTCAGTTTCCCCATCTGTAAAATGAGGATAAAGATATTGACCTTCTTTGTAAAATGTTTTGAGATCCACTGATGAAAAGCATTATATAACAGCTAGGTATATTATTATTAAGGTCTACATTCACAAGTAAGATCTTTATGCAGCACCCACAGCTTTGCTGAGAAACCACATAATCTTACAGCTCTGACCCCCCTCTCTTTCCTCTCCACCCTCGTGTGTTGTCCCTTCCTTTCATGAGGAGGGAATTAAGGCCCCAGTACTGCAAGCTGCAATATGCAGCTGCACTCTGGTGCCCGCTCACAGCCCTACTGAAGCCAAGGGCTGGGTTTGAGGGTTGAGTGAAGGTAAGATTTGATTCTCTGCCTGGCCGGAGGACACAGGCCTCAGTTATGATGTTGGTAGAGGGGATTCTTTCTGGAGGCTGCTGAACCCAGGTAGACCATGTGGTTCTCTCTGTCTCTCTAGTTCCAGGCCCATGCTGGCATAGCGTCCTTACCCAATATCTCCTGAAGTGCTAGCCTGGAACATATTGCTGGCTACACAACACTTTTATTTTGATTTCCCATTTGTATTATGGTAGCAATTAAGAATCCCAGGCATGGACCAGGCCCCACCATGGTGCGAGGTGCTGTACACAGAACAAAAAGACAGTCTCTCCCTCAGTGAGCTTGAATTCTATGTAACACTGACTTTAAAAGCCCAGAAACTTATTCTTCTGAGGCATGGGTGTGATGGGATGGATTAGGCCCAAAGGCCTCATGCTGGAGGCCTCAGGGTTCTGCCACACCCATCGCAAGAAAGGAGCAGTGGAGAGGTCCTCTAAGCAGCCTAGAGTGGTGGTGAGGAAGCAATCAATCAGAGGGGCTGCTGGAATGGCCAATCAGGGGCCATGAAGGCCATATAAAAGGAGCTTCAGAACAGAGTAGCAGTTAGTTGTTGCTCGGAGCTGGAGAAGAAAGGACTGTGTGCCTGGCTGAAAGAGCAGCAGGACCACAGGCAGTTCAGCATGGGCAGGGACTGAGGGAATGAGAGCTCCTGGCTGGCTGCTGGGACTGAGCCAAAGACAGTTTGCTAGCAGGGACCAGGGGAGCAATGAAGGAGCTCCTGGTTGGCTGTGGGGACAGAGTAGGGACTGAGCCTGAGGGAGGGCCACGGGAAGATAATGTCTCCAGGGAGGAAGTCCTGGGGATATGGCCCCTTACCAGGGGTGGGACTGCTTAAAGACTGAGCCCAGGTAGAGCTAGAGAGACTCCACCAGAGGGCTACTGAGATAGGTCCTGGTGGACGGTACACCCTGGAAGGGGTCTGTTCTGGGTCACATGCAGACAGCATGTGTTACTCGGCCGGAGGGCTGAGTTGCTGAAAAAAAACACCTGAGAAGCAGTGGAAAGAGGTCACCAGAACTGAAAACGCAGAAACTCCCAACCAGATTCGGGTACTCACGAGAGGTGGGTGCCAGCCCTGTTACAATGGGTTACTTTGCAATTTGCCAGGTTCCACTCTCTGTGTTAAAGTCCAAATCTGGATGCTCAAGAAAGAAGAAGCATCAGAGGAATAGACTGCATGTGCTGTAGCAAATGCGTGCTGGATTGCATTAGCTGGAACACGAATTGCCTGGCTCCCATCACTGAAGAAGCACTAACGTCTTGGGAAAGCTAATATATTCACTGCAGTATTGGATTTCATTAAAAGATTTATGATCTAATTTAAAGTTATAGGTTTTTTTATTAATTATAACAAACAGCAAGTTCATTACACTCTAGCTTCCAAAGGAATAACAGACTGTAGGCTGGAGATAAAATATGAGTTTAATTCCCTGCAGGGCTAAAGTTAACCAGGTGTGTGCCAAGCACTATCTGACCTGCCATCCCCCTCACCGAGAGCTGACTGGAGATACTAGTGCAGTGCAATAAAAATACACAATTGCTCTGAGTAACAATAGCACTTTTCACCAGTAGATCTGAATTCACTTTGCAAAGGAAGTCAGTAGCATTATCCCCATTTGACAGATGGGGAAACTGACTCACGGGACGGAACAGGAACTGGTCCACAAGCAGTCAGCGGGCCCATGAATAGAGCTCAGTTTTCCTGAGTCTCGGTCCAGTGCCTTATCTACCAAGCCATGCTAAGTGATCACTAGACTGATCAGTAGATAGTGACTCCTGTCACTTATTTACAAACTCATGGGTCAAATTCCCCAGGTAAAACTAAGGGGAGTTATACTTAGGCGTGTTTTTGGCCCATGGTGTTCTCTCCCCATTCACTGTTGTTGTTTTGCTGCTCGGAGAGGGTAGGTTTCCATTTGAAAAGACGCTGTATAAGCCAGCCCTATTCTTCTATTGCAGCACTGTGTTAATTATCACAGGTGTTCTATAGAACAAAACAATCACTGCCCATTTTTGAACAACCCTACGATAATCTAACACGCTCGTACAACACAGCCCCAGCACTTGCAGGACGCCAGCCCTGTGTGCAGCCCAGCACTCCAAGCAACTCTACGATAACAAATGGGTGTATTCAGACCAGCTCTCTAGAACACTTCTACCACAACAAACCAGGATACATGCACCCAATCCTTCACGTTATGATCAAAATGACTTTTGCCGTGTCCCTTTTAAATCGAGCCCAGCAACACAGTCAATGGTGTGATGCCCAGATTTGATTTGGAAGGAGAGAACATTATGATGCTTTCATTACAATAGGATTTCAATAGATCCCTTTTGTGCTTAGAGGATACAACAATATAGAACAATCCTGCCTATGACGGATGGAAAGCAGACATCCACCCGCATCCCCCTGGACCTCTCTGCAGCACTTGACACTGTCAGTCATGAGATACTGCTGTCCCGCTGGAGAGAGGTGGCCAGGGAATGTGCTAAAACGCTTTGAGTCCTTCCTGGAGGGATGCGTCCAATGAGTAGTGATGGGAAAGTGCACCTCCACCACTAGACCCCTCCTTTGTGGAGTCCCACGTCGTCTAGAAATAGCCACGGGAACAGGTGAGACATCATGGACTCAACAACATGCAGCTGACACACAGCTCCACTACATCCAGCTTCACGGCGTACAATAGCCCCACAGTCATCATGCTGGCCCAGGGCTTGACTGAGGGTTACATCCACATGAGCACCCATGGCTTCATGCTACCAGTACCCAAAATAGTTAGATTAACGCTAGCTCAGGTATGTCTACACAAGCTGCACTCACAGCCCGGAGGATACCCTGAGACCAACATGTGGACGAAGAGTTGGAGCAGGATGGATATCGTGCAGGTTGGCAAAGAAAAGCTCGTGGAGGAGTTGACAGGTATGGTGCAGTTTCCTTTCCTAGGAAGTCCCCACCTGGGACTGGTCAAGTCATCCTGAGTTTAGGAGGTTCCTGGAGTCCTTCCCGATGCTAAACTCTCACACAGCAGTATCTGCAAATAATGCATTCTGCCATCTACTTTTGGCTAGGAGACTCCATCCTATCCTGGTGGACGATGACCTGGCCTCAGTAATTACATACCTTGGTCTCCTCCCCTCTCCACAGCAACACAGGCTACTACGAGCATTGCAGAGCTGCCCTCTGCTCTCTGTGCTGGCTTCCTATAGAACATCAAGTCAAATGCAAGGACGCAGTGGTCCTTAACTTCAAAGCACTCAATGGTGAGAGCCCAGGGTACCTCAAAGATTGCCTGATGCTCTGGGATGAGGACAGTGGCTGACATCTCTGCATCAGCACAATGGAGCTGCCCACTGCCAGGACTAAATATATCTATGCAGAAGACAGAGTGTCCCTGGGGGTGGTCCCATACAATGGAACAAATTCCCCCCAGGAATTAAGAACTGCCAAATATCTCAACTCCTTCAATTCCAAGTGTCTGGCACACTTCTTCCACCTGTCTTGTCCAGTATAAACACAGATCACAATGCAAATAGGACTGATTTAAAACAAAAACACTGCACATACAATTAAACACTCTGGGAAAAGGATGAGAAAGACAACAGCCCACAGGTGATGTGTATGAGTCATGTTGCTTAATGAACAGCTGGAAAGCACTCAGGAAGAACAGCCATGAGAAGAGCTGGTGGGAACATTTCTGCTGAACACTTTTCCATAAGGGAAATGCAGTTTTCTCAAAAATGAAACGTTTCATGGGAACATGTTGATTTCAGCAACATTTCCAATGCGAAACAGTCAAAACAGCTCAGTCTGACTTTCCTGTCTTGTTTTGTTTTGTTAATGTGGAAGCATGTGGTTTGGATAAGGGAAAAATGTTTCATTTCACCTTTCTCTTTTTGTTTTATTTGTCTATTATTGCAATATTGGATTCTATTGAATATGTTGCATTACAATGCTTGACATTATTGAAATAAATCATATCCAGGTTTTCAAAGACAATTTTCTCAGAATTCCCATTCTGCGAGAAATTTTGAAATTTCAATTTTTTCAAAATACATTTCAAAACACTGCGATTTTCCATGAAAAGGAAATTCCATTTTCTGACTGGCTCTAGTGATGAAGGTCATACACCAGCGCAGAACTAAATATGCCCTCTAAGACATTGCAACAGATTTTCTCCGGCACTCAGACATGGGCAGGGACAAGGCCTGTGGGTGGCTGATTAAGGGCTAGATTGTGACGTGGTCTTCCTGCTGGCACAGCAGAGTAAGTTTCCCCCAATGTCGCAATGTGAACTACCTAGACCTTAGATCCGGGAATAGAGGAGTAAGTGGACTAAAGAGGAATTGGGACTCAGATGGCTGTCTCTGAGGCACAGTGCCTCTCAAGGTTGCTTCTCAGGTGGTGCATAAACTGCATCGTCCCTTGCTCAGGGCTGTTAAAACAGAGCGGTTCTGTGGGGGCCATTAGATGAGGTTCTGGAGCAGTAGCTCTCTTGCTGCGTGAGCTTGGAATATACTGCACAAAGCTCTTTCATTTGTTGCTATGTGTCGAGATCATGACCAGGATGCGGGCGGTCAGGGCCTAATGGTCAGAGCCATTGTGGTGGCCAGACCTGGAGGTTAGAGCGGAGACAGTATGCAATGGAGTGACACTAAGGATGGAATCCCACCATGAACAGAGCCGCCTCAATGTAGTCCAGCAAATCACACACAGACTCTGGGAAGCTGGGTTCTAATCCTGCTTGTGCCACTGACTTACTGGGGCCCTTGGGCAAATTGCTTAACCTTGCTTTTCCTGTTTCCCTGACTGGAAATGGTAATGTTTGCTCACCTCTGCAAGGCGGAATTAGCTCAGAATAAGGCATTGTCCATAATGTAATAACACGGTGGGACTTAATGAAGGAGCATATGCACTTGCACAGTCAAACTGAGGTAGTGGGCTGATGATGCCTTGTCTGATGAATATTCATGAGCACAGGAAAAAGTGATTACCATGGAATGTTTAGATTTATGAGTGGCTTCATCCAAGAGTTCCTCTTGTCCTAGCAGCCTGGTGCTAAGCAATGACCTGCAATTTGTCATGGCCTTGTGTTGTTGACTTGTGCTGTTTGCTGATTATATCTGCAAATCATGATTTAAAATTTAATCTGATCAAGGCAACAGGCTCAGTCTGACAAGTGTGATGAACCCTGGTGAAAACCCAGGGATCTGTTTGAAGTGAACGGAAAATACAAAACACCAATCAGATGCTAAAAATAGCAAACATGGCTTAGTGACTGAAATCCTGCTTATCAAATTTAATTCAGTCCCCGAGGAAGCAGCAGTTCCTTGTGGTAAGAGAAGTGACAAATAGTCAGGAATAGAGCTGGCTGAAAAAATGGGAATTTTTCCTTCTGGAGTTTTTGCAGGGAAAACCCATTTGGAATTTTGCCATTGAGAACAAAATGCTTTACCAAGAGAAAAGTGGCAAATCTAACAAAATGTGGAACACCTACTTATCATAGAATCATAGAATATCAGGGTTGGAAGGGACCTCAGGAGGTCATCTAGTCCAACCCACTGCTCAAAGCAGGACCAATCCCCAGCTAAATCATCCCAGTCAGGGCTTTGTCAAGCCTGACCTTAAAAATATCTAAGGAAGGAGATTCTACCACCTCCCTAGGTAACGCATTCCAGTGTTTCACCATCCTCCTAGTAAAAAAGTTTTTCCTAATATCCAAACTAAACTTCCCCCACTGCAACTTGAGACCATTACTCCTTGTTCTGTCATCTGCTACCACTGAGAACAGTCTAGAGCCATCCTCTTTGGAACCCCCTTTCAGGTAGTTGAAAGCAGCTATCAAATCCCCCCTCATTCTTCTCTTCCGCAGACTAAACAATCCCAGTTCCCTCAGCCTCTCCTCATAACTCATGTGTTCCAGTCCCCTAATAATTTTTGTTGCCCTCCGCTGGACGTTTCCCAATTTTTCCACATCCTTCTTGTAGTGTGGGGCCCAAAACTGGACCCAGTACTCCAGATGAGGCCTCACCAATGTCGAATAGAGGGGAATGATCACGTCCCTCGATCTGCTGGCAATGCCCCTACTTATACATCCCAAAATGCCATTGGCTTTCTTGGCAACAAGGGCACACTGTTGACTCATATCCAGCTTCTTGTCCACTGTAACCCCTAGGTCCTTTTCTGCAGAACTGCTGCCGAGCCATTCGGTCCCTAGTCTGTAGCGGTGCATGGGATTCTTCCGTCCTAAGTGCAGGACTCTGCACACTTTTGCACACATTCTGACTGCCTTCCAACTTTCACCAGTTAGAAGACAGTAAAGTTAGTTTCAGCAGTTCATACTTTCCAAACTTACCACTGCAAAGAGAAAGTGTTGCTTTTAAAAGTGAAAGGAACATTTTAACCTACTTTTAACAAGCTTTACCCTACTTTTTTTAGGGAGAAAAAGTAAAAAGGTTAGAGAAGGTGCACATTTTCCTATAATTTCAAAATTAAAAAGAAAATTAAATACCCTTCCAAAAAGATTTCCCTTGATTTTTTAAATTTTGAAATTAAAAGAAAACAAAAACAACATTTTGTTAAAAACAAAATTTCTCCATGCAAAATTTTATTGTTTATGACAGAAAAAAATGTTTAAATTTTTTGATCAGCTCTAATCAGTATATTGAAGTTGCAGTTCAAATCCTGACCCCGATTCCCTGCATAATATTGAGTAACTCATTTAAATTCTCTGTCTCTGTTCTTTCTTCTGTACAGTGGGTATAATACTTCCTTATTTTACATGGAGGTGAGATGCTTAATCAATTCAAGGTTATAAAGAGCTTTAAGATCCTCAGATGGGTGGTGCTTTATAAGTGCTAAGATTAGTATTAGGTGAGATCCAGAGAGGTGCTGAGCACCAACTTCCTTTGACTTTAATAGGTTTTGTGATTGCTCCCCGTGTATGAAATTTACCTCTGTGCAGAGGACCAACGACTAATTAACCACTTAATTTTAAGGGCTTAAATGAGACTTTAGTGATGTGTAGACCTTGTGAATTTCACCCCTTATGCTCAGCACCTCTCAGGATCTGATTTATTCATTGATTAAACTGATTTATTTCCACCAGAGGCCAATGTTTTGCAAAAGATCTTCTGCATATTTACATTATGCCTAGCTCTGTTGTGTATTTGCAGACAGCAAGGATACACACTATTCCAGAGAGTGGATCCAAATCTATGTGAGTGCATGGCGGTGTTGTCAACTCCCATAATTTTATCACATCTCATGATATTTGCTGGCTAGCTCAAAGACCCAGCTCCTAGCGTCACATGATTAGATGAGACTCTCAGATTTCATTTTTTAAAAAGTTTCTAGCTCTTGTCATTGCAGAGAAAAGCTTGAAAACATGACCCAGGTGGGGTCTAAATGCTCAGAAACCAAAAGACAAATAAGAAGATTTCAACATTTATTATTCTTTAAAATCTATTTTTAAAGCCAGTCTTATGATTTTGAGGGGCTGACTCACCATAGTGGTGCTGTCTGATTGCTTTGGGTTTTTTGGCAGATTGCAATTTATGCTGGGATAATACCTGGATACTTGGAAGGAGATGCACTGTTCTAAAATGACAGAGTGTGTTATCACAGCTACTTGTGGATAGCTGCAGCGTCTAGAGATGTGATCAGCTTGCACAGAATTGCTTGAACTGTTACCTCATTTATACTTGTCTGCTATGAGTTCATTAGAGAGACAAGCTGGGGGAGGAGATATCTTTTATTGGACTAACTTCTGCTGGTGAAAGAGACAAGCTTTCAAGCTATGTAGAGCTCTTTTTCAGGTCTGGGAAAGGTAGTCAGAGTGTTACAACTAAATACAAGGTGGAACAGACTGTTTAGCATACAGGCAGCTCTTTGTAAAAGTGGTAGCTCTGCGGCTCGGCACTGGCTTGACTATTGGTCTCCCTGGCCTTGTGGAAGCCTGCCCCAGGTTCTTTGCTTTCACGCACACTGCTGCTGATCTCTGTCATACCCCTTCTCCTGCATCTCCCTGCAATCTGCTCGGAGATGGCCACATTTCTACAGCTGGTCCATAGCTGGGCCTGTACAGACTCTTCTCCCGACATGCCAAGGAGATCTGATATTTCCTGTCTACTCCAGGCCAGAGCACATCTGGAGCATGTAGCCATCATGGTCAGCTAGGCAGTTGTACACAACAGTGGAGGAGCTGCTAGGTGTGCTACATTGTGCAACCTGCACAATCAGGAAAAGGCATTTCAAAAGTTAGAGTGGTTTTAAAGGGCAAAGGGGAGGGCTTCCAGTCTTCATGACCCCCAGGCAGTGAAATTCACAATTGTGACCAGAGTGTCGGCCATTGTGGGACAGCTGCTGGAGGACTGTTAAGGTCGACATAGATAACACAGTGTCTACATTCACGTTGCATCAATCTCAGAACATTGACCATGGCTCAACTCCACTCGGGGAGGTGGTGTTCCTGTGTCGCCGTAAAGCGGCTCTTACTAAGTGGGAGACAGATTTAAGTGCAGCCACATGCACAAGTAGGTAGATGCGAGGCGGGCTACATCTACCTAACTGTAGTGTAGCCCAGGCCTAAGCATAAACAGCTACCTACGACACAAGGGCTCTGTGAACCTGACCAGTTTTTGACTGAGCCTTGTTTTGAGGAGGGGTGTGTGTTGTGTGGGGAGATCACACAGAAGCTGAAGACAGACATGAACAGAGACAGGGAGAGAGGGATCCAAAAGGAGAAGCTGAAAGCATGGTCGCTGAGTCTGGAAGAAACCTGGAAAGAGGTTCTGGGTCCAGGTGTAGGCTGAAAAGTGCGCCCGCGGTGCTGTGAGCAAAAGAAACTGTTTCCTGTTGTTTGATTCCTTCTGCGTTCAGAAACACAGGACTTTGTACATTCTTTGCCAAATAAACAAAACTGCCTCAAACAAATACCTGATTATCTCCAATTCCTACTCCCAGCGGGATCACCCCAGGGCTCCAAACTTTGACTCAGGCTTAAACAGTGGTTTTCTCTGGCTTTCTCTACTGACAAACACAGTTTGTGCTCCCTGGTGTCTCAGCCTGGGGTCTCCTGAAATCCTGGCCTGGACGAGATATGAGCAAAGCTGGTTGCCAATTTTCATCAGAACATTTTTCAAATATAAAACAAAAATGGCTTTTTGACCAAAATAAACATTTTGCAGAAATTTTCATTTTGGTCAGAATCTGAAAGAAACCCCGTTTCCAGTGACCTATATTTGGTTCAAGGTTTGGGGAGGTGTTTTGTTTTTGTTTTTGGGAGACAGATTTAAGTGTTTAGTATCTTTGGTGTTTGTTTTTTAGTAAATCCAACTTTTTTTTAACTGAAAACAGCTTTTCAAACAAATGGGGTTTGGTTTCAGTTTTTCATAAAATTTCCAGTATACATTTTCTGGTTTTGATTTTGGAAAAATCAAGTTTTTACTAAAAAAAATATTTTTTTCAGATTTTTCTTATAACTGGTTTTTTCTTTCTTTTTTCCCCCAGTTTTACATTAAAAATGGAAAAAATTCATGGGAAGCTAAAAGCAGGTTTTTTCCCCCAACAATTTTCCTACAAAAAGTAATTGGCATTTGTGGACCAGCTCTACACTATTCTCCTCCCTTTCCCCACCCTTTTAAAATCCCTCCGCTGTTTCAGATGGACACAATACATTCCATTTGCTCTCCTGCACAGCTGTGTAGGGTTGATGCATCATGGTATCAGATGGCTGCCTTATTTGCTCCCACTACCTGGTGTTATGAACTCTTAAATCACTTACCTCCCACACAAGGGGATTATAAACCCAAAATTAGTTTATATTTGTGGAGCATTTGGGATTCTTGGAGAAAGGCGCTCATTGCTTAGTGCCTATTTATTAATGATCTATTCAGATCACTCCATTCGTCCCTCTTATTTGTTTTCATATGCTCCTACTTCAGCTACTGCTTCAGCTATTTCATGTGCATCACATATGCTCCTTTCCCATGGCTCTTCCATTCCAAAGCCTGGAAGTAATGACTAGGCTCACAGAATTACTTAAAGTGCAGTTATGGTCAGAAAAAGTGAGTGACCCCTGCTTACTCCATGTATTTTGTTTTCTGTTGAGTTTCTGAGTCTTATCTGCTGTCTTCAGAGACAAAAGCAAGTTTTTTCTCTTAGCACTAGCAGAGCTAGTGCAGCTCTGGGACAGTGAGCTGGTTTCTAGTCTGGCTTGTACAACACAAATGGAATCTTTATTTCTGGGGATGATGTAATCAACTGACGGGGCCCGGATGGATTTTCATATCCCAGGAGAAGCGTGAGTCAGCAGCAAATTGAGATTTCGCCTTTTGGCTTGTACCCGAGCACGTTCCCTCTGGAGTCATTGAGACGAGAACCATGGAGCATCCACAGTATCGTCTACACCGAACCTCCTTTCAAAGCCTAACTGCACCCTAACCTCAAATTGCTCCTCTATGCCCCGTGTTATACAGAAGCTCAGGGGAGAGTCAATCTCCTGGACTTGCTGATATTCAGCAACAGAGATATCACAGCTAGAGCTGGGCAGGGTTTTTTCAGCAATCCTGCCTTGGCTCAGCTAACTGCAATGGCCTTCTCTTGACAGAGCCCTGGCTGGGATGAAGTATTTGGGGATTGGTCCTGCTTTGAGCAGGGGGTTGGACTAGATGACCTCCTGAGGTCCCTTCCAACCCTGATATTCTATGATTCTATGACTCTATTTCCTGACTTCATCACAGCAGCTTTACACTTGCTAAGACTGTAACCTCAGACTAACCTGATTGCCTGGTAGGTGAATAACATTTGGCCAGAGCCCAGTGCACTCTGTATTCTGTGCAACTTTAATTATTAATATGCTCCAGAGATCTACCTAACTTGCTTCAGTCTGTATTTATAATTGTTTCACCTGGCTGCAAATGAGGTCTGCAAAGACTTTGCTGAGTGGGTTAAAAGGTCATCTGGTGTTTCATTTTAGCTTCTGTGTATGACGTATCTATCTTTTGCTGAAATGCTGTTTTGTAACTCCAACGAGATCTCATTGTGCCAAATGGTAGCTAGACAGTGAAACCAACTTAATTAAAGAATCCAAGGGAAGGGCAATAGCGTTATATGTATGTAGGCAGGCTAATGACAGCAAAGGAGGAGATGAGAAATGTCTGCAAGCTTTTGAAGGGTGTAAATTACATGCGTATAATGGGCAGAAATTGGCCCCAAGGCAGAAGAATTGTACCAGGAGGTGTAACTAGGAGTAATGACAAATAAAAAGATAAGGTGGAATAACCACCAGGATGTTTTTCCCTACTAGTGCAATCTATTGCACGTGGAATAGTTTGAGATGAAAGTCTCATTACATGTGGCATATAATCCTAAATTGAATGTAACAATGGAGAGAATACCTGAAGCATCAATACCCATCACTTGCAGGGATCATAGAATATTAGGGTTGGAAGAGACCTCAGGAGGTCATCTAGTCCAATCCCCTGGTCAAATGAATGGAGATGGAAAGACTAGATGAGTAGTTTCTCTCATCTCTAACATCTATCATTGTATTAATTAGTTGAGTTGTCCTCCAGCTGGTTTCTGAACACACTGTGTATACATCTTGCAGAGGGGAAGGTAGCTATTTATACAGGAGGACAAGTAAATAACAAAGCTATTTATTATTAATGATTCTTTCTATATGGCCAATCAGGGATCAATTCCCATAGTGCTAGGGGAATGACCAGACAAATGATCAGAAGACAGTCCCTGCCCCAGAAGGTTCACAAAACTAATTTAATGACAAGATGCATCGGGTAGATAAAATAAACAAACAGCATGGGGATGGGGAGGAGGAAGGTTGTGGTAAATCTTGCATGGTTGGCATAGGAGGCTGAATTTCTGGTTATCTGAATGGGAATAAAGTGATTTGAATGGCTAAGAGAAAAACCCGGAGCGACTGCTTTAAAACCAATCGTATCTCAGGCAGTTAAGGGATAAGATGAATCTGGCTGAAATGCACAGGGTTGAACAGGATCTAATTCTGATCTCACAGGAACCAATGTCAATCAAGAGTAACTCCATTGAAATCAGTGGGATGACACCAATATGGAACCAGTTTTCTATGTTTGTACAGCACCTAATTCAGTGGGGCCTGGTCCATGACTGGGGCTCCTAGGTGCTACAGCAATACAAATAAATAACACATAATGGGAGAGAGCAGAATCAAGATCTAAGGGGGTTGGGGGCATGGGAAAGTATTTTCCTGGCTCCTGCTGGAGGTACAGACCTCAAAAAACTCTTATAACTGCTGTGCATAACTCTAGTATGTTGGTGCAGCTGCGGATGTCTTTGGTTCTTCCATCCCTCTCTATCTTGCTTTATATAACTGATTAAGTTCTCAGCTTGGGTACCATCCGAGACTAAAAATACCACTGTCCGCAGCACCTGATTGTCTTATCAAGCAAGTTTTTGAAACTTGAACTGCTATTAAACTTTGGGTCAGAAAAGAAGTCTAGATGTGCTAAGGACATCTTTGGGAAGCCAAGCAGAAAATGTCACTGAGCATAAGGTGTTATGTACTTTAGGTACAAGAGATTATGTGGCAGATGAGGAAGTTAGTACAGTGAGACTTGCCTGAAAGCAGAACGTCAATAACGGTTGTGATATGGCTAGGAAGACTGAGAAGAGCCAAGGACAGTCAGCCTATCATCTGATGAACTAGCAGCTCCACAGATCAGAACTTTGTTCACTGGCCTACAGCCCCTTTGGTGTTGTTCAGTGCTGTGCTAATGTAAAGAGCTGCACGCATCTGAGACCATGTTAAGAGGAAGCGAGTTACCATGCACAAGAAGTTGTATTGGTCCTGCAAAATCCAGGAACTAGAGTTAGGCAAAGCTCAGAATTTCTGTTCCATGGGAAATTCTGACATTTCCAAATTTCCTTCCATCCCAAATTATAACAAAAAGTTGAAATGTTGAGATTTCCTGTGACACAAAATTGCTGAAAAAAATGTGTTTTGCAAATATTGAAATGGCTCTATTGAAGTGCTTTGTTTTGACTTTATCTTATAGGATAGCTTATGTGAAAATGAAGTGACTCCACCTTATCAAAATGATACATTTAAATGATTTTTCACTGAAAATTTAGATAAAATCGACATGTTCCTCTGAAACTTTTTCATTTCAACAAATCAGCATTTTCTGGCAGAAAAATTTTGACCAGCTCTAAGAACATGAGAATGGCCACACTTGGGTCACCCCAGTGGTCCATGTAGCCCAGTATCCTGTCTTTGAAAGTGGCCAATGCCAAGTACTTCAGATGGATTGAACAAAATAAGGCAATTATCACGTGATAATGTTCACTTAGTGTTCCTCTCCCAGGAACTATGTTATGTGTTCTTGAGCAGCTCCCTCTCCTGACATTTTAACTATTTTACGTATATACACAGAAAATGCTTCTTAACAGCCATCACTTGCACGCTGTGGTATAGCTCCCTAAGCTCCCAGGCGCTGATGTGGTGCTGTGAGTTGACAAGGCTCTTTGATGGGAACATGGACCACTCTTATATGGGTTTGTATGAGTTTACTCAGGCCACTTCTAAGGGTTTCTAGCTATGAGCCAGTGGGGCCAACCCCCCAGCCAGTAAGCGCCTGACAGTGACAGAATTTCTGTCCCTTTCTTCTGGGTTGTCTTTATTTAGCAAAACAGGTCAGCGTCAACTCAACTCAGAGCACATTGTTCACAGACTCTGTATGTCCTTCCTGAAGCTCAGGATCCGCTGGCAAGTCTGTCCTAAAGCCTCTACTCCCGCTGTCTCTAGGCAGGGGCGGCTCTACCAATTTTGCAGCCCCAAGCAGTCGCCGCCAAATTGTCACCACTGCAACGGAAATGGAGCTACCGCTGAATTGCTGCCACCCCCAGAAACGCGGGGGAGCTGCTGCTGAATTGCTGCCGCAGGACATGGACTGCCACCCCATTCTCAAAGCCGCCCCTGCTTGGAAAGCTGGTGCCTGGAGCCGGCCCTGTCTCGAGGCATCTCCTGCCAGGAATGAGGCCTGCAGCTGAGTCTGGGACTAGCTAGTTCAGTCTCAAGGCGACCAATGAGTCCAGGTGGGCTACACCAGAACTGCCTGATTGGTTGAAGGGAGCCTGTAGGCATGCTCTTAAGTTCAGCAGGTTGCTGGCTGCTCAATGCTTTGCCCACAGCAGTGATCACCCCGGTGCCTACCTCATTCTTCCATTGTTTCCAGTCCTTCTCCAGCCTTGTTCCCAACCAGCCCCCAGACCTTGCCCCAGCCTGATTCTACTTCACTCCAGTTTATCCTGGCTGAGACCCTCTCCTCTGGCTCCTGACTCCAGCTCTGACCCTACGCTCCAGTTCCTGGCTCCGGCTCAGACCCTCAGCTCTGGCTCCTGGTCCCTGACTTCAGCGCTGACCCTGTGACCCTAAGAGCCCCACAATGCCAACTGGCACAGGGTACACGGACATGTAACAGCAACTCCTATCAGACCTGACAAACTCACTACACCTAACACATGGCTGTCATAGTATTTATCTATAAAGCATGTCATGCAGGGCATCGAATAACAGCTTCTATCATAGGCATTGTGAGAGGTATGTACAGGTGTTGTGTGAATGTACTAAAAATACATTTAAACTAGGTAACCAGGCAGGGTTGATGAACAAAGCTTTCCCAGACAAAGGAATGTTGAGTCATCTGTCTGCCCAGAGCTCTGATGTAAATTAAGCAGGAAAAGCCAAATACAATGGGAAGTCATTTACATTTGAGCTAAACAAGAAGAACCAATTAACTGGAGGATGAGAAAGCCACCTGGTGTCAGCACAGCAGGGCACAAGCAGCTGAGGAGGGGATCTGGGGGTACACTTCGAAAGGATAAATTTCAAAGGTTTTGTGGACTATAAGGAGTCAGGGAAGAACCCCTTTGTTATCCATCACCGCAGGAGCAAAAAGGGTGGCACTTTTTGCATCCATGCATGTTGGATCCTGGCTCACTTTAGGTGGAAAACTTTATCTTAGATAAAGGTTTTAGATGTCAAAAGTTGTGAACAGTCTCTTCAAAGCATATTCCCCTTTTGTTTTATCTGTGACCGTCACTGTTTCCCTGATTCTACTCAGTAGTCCCTTGAATCCGTGAATCTCTGTCCTGTGTTAATAAACTCATGCTCTTTTTACTATGAAGCCATCTCAGTGCTGTAATATGAAGTGTGAATCCGCAGCTGAACTAAACAAGCTGGTGTGCCCTCTGTCTTTTGGAGACAGCAAAGTTGGTAATTTCTGTGGGTGTCCAGGAACAGTGACTGTACCCTACAGGGTAACGCTCTTCAGGGGGGCTCAGGGATTGGGGTGCACCTAAAGTTAACCTGCTGGGTGAAGTAGAGGCTGGCAGAGCTTCCAAGGAACGTATTTGGGTGGCTAACAGACTGGAGTGAAAAGGAGTTTGCATCCAGGGTAGCACCAACGAGTCTCTCTCGCTGAGGTGGGGTGGGGGGGTGGGGTGGGGTGGGAGGCTAACAAGGTAACCGATAATCCTGGACATCCCAAGAAAGCACCACAGACCATGACTCTGGCTCTGACCCTAAGCTCTGGATCTCGATCCTTCCTTGCTCCAGCTTCAACCACTCCAGTTCATGCCCCAGTCCTAACATCTCCTAATAAACCTATGGAGAGCCCCACCAGATCCTTCCCTTAACCCGATGCCTCCCTCTCTGATCGAGCCGGTGATCTCTTACTAGAAGTGTTGCCTCCAAGCAGTTGCCTCCAAACAAGACCCCTGGTCACCTGACTGCTAGTCATCAGGGGCATTGGGTCATATGTATATGCCCATGATGGGGCTTAACCTCCATTGCCTGCAAGGCTAGCAAATACATTGAATTAGTCATGCTCTGCACCTGGGGGCAGGGGCTAGTAGCTCATAGGCTCCCAGCCAGAAGGGGTTGAGCTAAGCCAAAATAAGTACATGACAAAGCTCAGTTGAGGGGGAGGCTACAGAAGAGGCAAGTATCCCTGGCCGAGAGAAGCCCAGAATTAGGGTAATAGACAGAGATTATGGGGGCAGCATAAGCTCCTGTCAGGGAAGCCCCGAGATAGGATTTGCACAAGGACAAGGAGAGGCCTTCAGCAGCCCAACGGGCAGATTAATTATCCAGATTCATTTGCACTTGTTCGTGATACCCCAGAAGGGGCTTGAACATTGTGACTTGGCGGGAGGGCTGAGCCACAAAAGTTCTGGAGTAAGAGGCAGGCAATCAGCAGGAGGCACTGAAGATGAAGATAGCAGCAACATCCTGCATTGACACAAGGGGACGCTCCATGAGTGTGTGAGCTTCACCAGCGTTCCCAAGTCCAGTGTGGTGTTACAGTGCGTCTCATGGGAGTTTCCATTGCTCTCTCTCTCTCTCTCTCTCTCTCTCTCTCTCTCTGGATTGCATATAAAAGTCATTCAGCTGTTTTCTCCTCACTGTTGGTGCACCCCTACTCTCTGGATTTACATTTATGTTCCTGTGTAGGTGGGTCAAGAGGGAATCAAAATTACAGACTCAAAAGACCAGTGCTTTGGAAGGCGAGAGCATAAGTTTGAAGACACACAAATTCACAACTACCCCAGCAAGCCCCATTATAATGACCCCTTTTTTAGAGTTTGCTTCAATAGTTTTTTTGGAGATGATAGGCAAGTCAGTGACATTTTCCCACAGAAGGATCATATTTCTCTACGGAAAAAAATAAGTAAAATTATTGCCTGGACAAACTCCAGAATTTTCATTCTGGAATCAAATTTAGCAATAACTGTTATGTAGATCTGTGCAGGAATCAGATTTTACATTTCACAGGAAATGTGGCAATTTCAGTTTTTTTTCTTTCTGAAATGGAACTTTACTAAAAGAACTTGAAACTTCCCAGGAAACAACATTCTTAAGAAAAATCTACCGAAATGTGTTGTACCAATTTTGATGATTTTTATATTATTTTCTGTAATATGAAATTAAAAAAAAATTGAAATGAAAAGTCTTTGTCAAAATGGAAACTTCCATTCTGCAAATGTGTCTGATACACAGAGAGAGTTCATAATCAAAATTCCCTGGTGCCATGTTTTTTCAAAATGAAATTTTGCTGAAATCGAAACGTTTCTGCAAAATTTTTGGATTTCAACAAAATGACATTTTCTGATGGAAAAAAATGGTGTGACAAAAAATTTCTGACCAGCTGTACCCTTATGGCTCTGTTTCTGAGCCTCTAAATCTCTAAGGACAGCTGTTTTGTGTTCTATCCAGCTAAGGTACATCTCCACAGGATCTGAGCAGCCCACAATCTTTAATGTATTTATCCTCACATACACCCCCATGAGGTAGGGATGTGCTGTTATCCTCTGTTTACAGATGGGGAGCAGATGCACAGAGAGACTAAGGCCTTGTCTACACTTGTGGAGGCATGTAGGGTATGTGTACCTACATGCCGCAGTGAAAGGCGTCCACACTGAGGTGTGTAGCAACACATGGGGGGACAGAAGGGACAAAGGGAAGACAGTGGGGAAAGGCTCTGGCAGCAGGACACGATGCTACTAAAAGTTTCAGGGTTGATGGGAGAGGCTTTGCTGGGCATGCAAGGAGCTGTATTGGGTAAAACCCTGGAGTGCTGCTCTATCTCTACTTACCTAAAGCGGGGCCTCACCATCTACCCTGCTATTTATACCCATGCTAGTTGGGCTTGTAGAGGCGGTACCCTATGGGCCACCACAAGTGGAGACCCACTCAAAGGGGCTTGCCTGAGATCATACAAGAAGTCTGTAACAGATCAGGGATTTGAACTCAGGTTTCCCAAGGCTGAGGCCAGGCTCCCCTCCCTCACCAATGTTTGTCTTAGTGAAGATTGTTTGAGAGATGGGTCTCAGACACACTCTGTGCTCTCCCTCCTGCAGAGTTTAATTTTGGGCTTTCTATCTAAAACAAACTCATTCAGATGGAAAGGTTCTGGTAAACATAACACTATCTCCAGTCTCCTACTGATAATTCTACAGGTATATCCTCAATTTGGCAATTCACATCCCTTGTTCTTTATTTCCCAGATGGAGGGTGGGCTTTGCATGACCTCCTCTGGCTCAGATACAGTATGCTCTTCACTCGCTTCTATACATTGCTCCTTTATATGTAAATTATGATGCCCACTTTCCAGTACCCTCCATCATCCTGGCCTCCATTTTGAACAAGAAGCACATTAAGTTCTTCAGTTGATGTCAACAGCCTTGAGGACACCAGTGGTTAAAAGTCCAGCAGCTCTAGACAGAGCAAGGAGCAATGGTCTGAAGTTGCAGTGGGGGAGGTCTAGGTTGGATATTAGGAAGAACTATTTCGCTAGGAGGGTGGGGAAGCACTAGAATGGGTTACCTAGGGAGGTAGTGGAATCTCCATCCGTAGAGGTTTTTAAAGCCCGGCTTGACAAAGCCCTGGCTGGGATGATTTAGTTGGGGATTGGTCTTGCTTTGAGTAGGGGGTTGAACTAGATGATCTCCTGAGGTCTCTTCCAACCCTAATCTTCTATGATTCTATGGTTCCAGGAAATCTCATGAGGATGAGTTCATGAATAGCAGAAAACTTCCTTTCTGTGCCATGAATCTCTTAGAAATGTGTGTGTGTGTGTGTGAACACATACAACTCATTCAGCCTTAGGAACTGCACAGAACTGCTGGGAAATGAGTTTGCAAGAAGCTACTTCCTCTTCCCCACGGTTAATATTTACTGACAAACAAAATTTATTTTCTTCCACCCCTCAGTACCCTAATAAAGCCACAACATACACAGAATCAAGAGTTCCCCATTGCCCGAGGCTTAAGGTCTTTCGTGTGAGATTTTTGTTTAAATGGGACATTGTCAAGAATCCCCACCACCACATTCATACAGATTTCCTTTATTTCTTTTCCATATTCAAATATGTCATTGTAGCTTTAGAAGCTTTTATTTTAGATTAATCAAAAGAACAGCAAGAAAGCATGTCACAGATCTAGTTGAGCGGCTCCCCTCCCCTAACACCCATCAGACAGCCAGACTCCTGTGGGGGGATCTAAATGTTTTAAGTCTCCAGAGTCCGAACAGAGTCCAGGCACGCTCTTGGGGGGCAGTTCCTCTGTCTAGTTTCTTTAAACTTCCAGAGAGCCAAGACTCCGCAGTCCAGCTATCTAGCCACTGGGACCAGACACACCCTTTCCCTGAACCCCAGCTGCCTGGGTGCTGTGGGGTTACAGGTCCACTCTTCAAGGGCATGTGATAGGTGGAACACATAACACACATGTATAAGATTCTAAACCACCATTGCTCTTTACTTACAAGATAAAGCACAAGAGAGCACAGATCATTTAGATTTCAGAGTAACAGCCGTGTTAGTCTGTATATGCAAAAAGAAAAGGAGTACTTGTGGCACCTTAGAGATTAACCAATTTATTTGAGCATAAGCTTTCGTGAGCTTCATCATCCAGTGAAGTGAGCTGTAGCTCACAAAAGCTTATGCTCAAATAAATTGGTTAGTCTCTAAGGTGCCACAAGTACTCCTTTTCTTTTTGCAGATCATTTAGAAACAACAATCCCCCTGAATGCAATCCCCCTCGCCTTCGCTCACCCTTCCCTTGGGAGTCCTTGGCATACCCTCTGAGTTCAGATACACAGGGTTTCCTGCTGCCTCATCCTGGTCCTGCAGCAGCAGCTTCCTTCAGCTTGAGCTGGTGAAAATAGCCAAAGACCCTGTCTAAGGCAGCTCCTGCCCTTTTATAACCTTCTAGTGTCCTCTGTCAGATGACTCCCTGATCAGCCTCTGCAAGGGATCCCACACTTCTGCCAGGTGACTTTGTTGCCCTTGACAAATAGGTTCTCCTGGCAAGGAGCCAGCCTATTGTTGTTCTTGAAAAGAAGAATTTTAATAGAAGAAACAATAAAAAAGAATCACCCCTGTAAAATCAGGATGGTAAATACCTTACAGGGTAATTAGATTCAAAACATAGAGAATCCCTCTAGGCAAAACCTTAAGTTACAAAAAGACACACAGACAGGAATATCCATTCCATTCAGCACAGCTAATTTTCTCAGCCATTTAAAGAAATCATAATCTAATGCATATCTAGCTAGATTACTTACTAAATTCTAAGACTCCATTTCTGTTCTGTTCCTGATAAAAGCATCACACAGACAGAGGGAGAGAGCTTTGTTTTTTCCCTCCCCCCAGCTTTTGAAAGTATCTTGTCTCCTCATTGGTAATTTTGGTCAGGTGCCAGTGAGATTATCCTAGCTTCTTAACCCTTTACAGGTGAAAAGATTTTTCCTCTGGCCAGGAGGGATTTTAAAGGTGTTTACCCTTCCCTTTATATTTATGACAGTTCTCCTGGCAAGGAGCCAGCCTATTGTCTAGGTGTACAGAGAAATTCTTTGAATTGTTGTAAAGGACAAAATTAAAGCCTCTGTGAGAGCACAGTGTATGATGTCTCTTTTGGGATAACCCTGCACGGAACTGAACATAAAATGGCTGCCTCTCTCAATAGATAGCAGAGTGTAGAGATTTAAAGATGCTGTGTGCAGAATGCATAGCAGTTCTTTAGCTAAACACTCTAAGTCTGATCTATATTTCTAATTACATTAAAAAACAACCACCCTACATTAAAGTAAAGTTGAAGCTGCAAAGTCAAGAACTTAGAAGTCAGGAAATGCCATTATTAAGATTGCACGTGCCATTTAAACTCATCCTCCTTGTATCTACACCAGGAATCCTGCTTTCATTCCTCTGCTGTCAGCAAATAGTTGTGAAACCCATTGTCTAAGTGTGTGTCTCATCGCCCACCTCCTCCAGGTGGCTGGTCCCCAGAGGATAACAGTTTGCTGCACCTAATAGTCACTCCATTCACTGAAGTGGGAGATGCTGATGTGCGGATTAAGCACTATAGCATAACGGATACACAAAAGGGGGATAAGGTAAGGACATTTCAGCTTGAACAGCTGAAACTTGGAAATGTGATAAGCAATGGAAAATAAGGTCTTATAATGACAGGTTTCAGAGGAACAGCCGTGTTAGTCTGTATTCGCAAAAAGAAAAGGAGTACTTGTGGCACCTTAGAGACTAACCAATTTATTTGAGCATGAGCTTTCGTGAGCTACAGCTCACTTCATCAGATGTATACCGTGGAAACTGCAGCAGACTTTATATACACACAGAGAATATGAAACAATACCTCCTCCCACCCCACTGTCCTGCTGGTAATAGCTTATCTAAAGTGATCAACAGGTGGGCCATTTCCAGCACAAATCCAGGTTTTCTCACCCTCCACCCCCCCACACAAATTCACTCTCCTGCTGGTGCTAGCCCATCCAAAGTGACAACTCTTTACATAATCAAGTCGGGCTATTTCCTGCATAGATCCAGGTTTTCTCACATCCCCCCCACCCCCATACACACACAAACTCACTCTCCTGCTGGTAATAGCTCATCTAAACTGACCACTCTCCAAGTTTAAATCCAAGTTAAACCAGAACATCTGGGGGGGGGGGTAGGAAAAACAAGAGGAAACAGGCTACCTTGCATAATGACTTAGCCACTCCCAGTCTCTATTTAAGCCTAAATTAATAGTATCCAATTTGCAAATGAATTCCAATTCAGCCGTTTCTCGCTGGAGTCTGGATTTGAAGTTTTTTTGTTTTAAGATAGCGACCTTCATGTCTGTGATTGCGTGACCAGAGAGATTGAAGTGTTCTCCGACTGGTTTATGAATGTTATAATTCTTGACATCTGATTTGTGTCCATTTATTCTTTTACGTAGAGACTGTCCAGTTTGACCAATGTACATGGCAGAGGGGCATTGCTGGCACATGATGGCATATATCACATTGGTGGATGTGCAGGTGAACGAGCCTCTGATAGTGTGGCTGATGTGATTAGGCCCTGTGATGGTGTCCCCTGAATAGATATGTGGGCACAATTGGCAACGGGCTTTGTTGCAAGGATAAGTTCCTGGGTTAGTGGTTCTGTTGTGTGGTATGTGGTTGTTGGTGAGTATTTGCTTCAGGTTGCGGGGCTGTCTGTAGGCAAGGACTGGCCTGTCTCCCAAGACTTGTGAGAGTGTTGGGTCATCCTTTAGGATAGGTTGTAGATCCTTAATAATGCGTTGGAGGGGTTTTAGTTGGGGGCTGAAGGTCTTATAATGGAAACCATTAGGCAACCTTAATTACTGGTAATGCTGCCAGTTCTGTCTATAGTGCCTAAAGATGGTCAATATTTTTTGAATTTCAGTTTTTCCACCAATTTTTTGCAATGTAAATTTAAAAGTTACCAGCCATCTCAACACCCCCCACAACATTTTTAACTGTTTTTTTTCTGCACACTCTACTAACAACACTTCAGATAAGTACAGCTTTAAAAGACCCATTTTCTTTTCATCACTTGCTTGCTTCTTCCTTGCATTTCACCCAGCTTGGGATGGAGAACCAGACGAGTGATTTTTCACTCTCTATTTACCATCAGTATCACTATCATTTCTCCTACCCTGAGCACATTCCCATGACTTTCCTGCGCCACAGCGGGAAGATTTACATATTTTTAAAGGATTTTCTCTGGCATTTTAAAAACAATCCTGACATTTTCTGGTAAAAATGCTTTGATGAGCAAAATTTTACAAAACCCAAGACGAAAGAAGCATTTCATGGTTTGTGCCATGAACTTTTCAAATGTATGGTTTTTATTTTATTTTTTAAATTTATTTAGGTGTAAATTAACTGGCAATGTTCCTTAGGATGGATAGCTGTGGGGGTTAGCTCAGTGGTTTGAGCATTGGCCTGCTAAACCCAGGGTTGTGTGTTCAATCCTTGAGGGGGCCATTTAGGGATCTGGGCCAAAAATTGGGGATTGGTCCTGCTTTGAGCAGGGGGTTGGACTAGATGACCTCCTGAGGTCCCTTCCAACCCTGATATTCTATGATTCTCCATCTATTAATATGGCTTCCGCGTGTTCTTAGTTGATAATGCATGCAGTACAGTTCTTGGACGTCTAGAGTGCCTTTCATCTGAGAATCTCAAAGCCATTTGCAAATGCTAATTAACAAAGCTTCATCACAGCTCTTGAGTGAGGCAGGTGTGTTAGAATGAGATCTTAACAAGTGAGAGTGTTAATATCTTTACAAGAGCCAATGCAGATGAGCCCATCAGACGTATGGGATAATTGTCAACCCTGGGAGATTTTCTTTCCTTTAGTTGAACATTGTGCATTTAATTCTGTGCAAATCCTTCCCTCTTGCAATGAAGCATGAGGACAAATCCAGTTGCTCTGTCGGCTGTTGCACTTTTTAAGGGAGGGATGTTTTCTTCTCAATTTGGAACCTTGGATTACAATCAGTGGTGGGTGAACCCCGAAGATGCAGATGCTGGGTTGGATCAGGCACACGAAAATTGGGATGCTTCTCTCAAACCCAGCATTACTCTCGGTTGGCTGAAAATACAAAGCTGGAAGTCTCATGAGTGCAGGATTTCTGTGAGCTTTGCAGAACTTTCACTTACAAACGTACCCACTGCCTTTCCCAATGCTATGTTGTCCCACACGGTTCGGGAACCTTCTTAGCCCCACTTCTATGCAACACTAGAGGGGTTTAGGTTTGACTGTTGAGGTTGCTAAGTTCCTATCTTATCTGGAACAGTCTGTGCGAAGGGAAAGGCTGTGCTTGTGCCCCCCACTACAGAAGGATGTGGACAAATTGGAGAGAGTCCAGCGGAGGGCAATGAAAATGACCGAGGGGCTGGGGCAAATGACTTACGAGGAGAGGCTGAGGAACTGGGCTTATTTAGTCTACAGAAGAGAGGAGTGAGGGGGGATTTGATAGCAGCCTTCAACTACCTGAAAGGGGGTTCCAAAGAGGATGGATCTAGACTGTTCTCAGTGGTAGCAGATGACAGAACAAGGAGTAATGGTCTCAAGTTGCAGTGGGGGAGGTTTAGGTTGGATATTAGGAAAAACTATTTCACTAGGCGGGTGGTGAAGCACTGGAATGGGTTACCTAGGGAGGTGGTGGAATCTCCATCCGTAGAGGTTTTTAAAGCCCGGCTTGACAAAGCCCTGGCTGGGATGATTTAGTTGGTGTTGGTCCTGCTTTGAGCAGGGGGCTGGACTAGATGACCTCCTGAGGACTCTTCCAACCCTGATCTTCTATGATTCTATGATTAAGGCACAGAAATAAAACTTAGGAAAGCGGGGTTCTCTTGTCTGCTTGGCCAGGGGCTTCCAGTTCAGTGATGGGCGAGGCATGTAACAGGGCCAGCTATCGATAGGTGATGAGTGTCTGCAGCTCCCACTGAGTTTAATACTTTGCCTCAGTCTTTAATAAGGCTAATGAGGATCTTGAGGATAATGGTAGCATGAAAAATGGAAATGAGGATATGGAGGTAGGTATTATCCTATCTGAGGTAGAAGCAAAACTTGAACAGCTTAATGGGACTAAATCGGGGGGCCCAGATAATCTTCATCCAAGAATATTAAAGGAATTGGCACATGAAATTGCAAGCCCATTAGCAAGAATTTTTAGTGAATCTGTAAACTCGGGGGTTGTACCGTATGATTGGAGAATTGCTAACATAGTTCCTATTTTTAAGAAAGGGGAAAAAAGTGATCCGGGTAACTACAGGTCTGTTAGTTTGACATCTGTAATATGCAAGGTCATGGAAAAATTTTTGGAGGAGGAAGTAGTTAAGGACATTGAGGTCAATGGTAAATGGGACAAAATACAACATGGTTTTACAAAAGGTAGATCGTGCCAAACCAACCTGATCTCCTTCTTTGAGAAAGTAACAGATTTTTTAGACAAAGGAAATGCAGTGGATCTAATTTACCTAGATTTGAGTAAGGCGTTTGATACGGTGCCACATGGGGAATTATTAGTTAAACTGGAAAAGACGGGGATCAATATGAAAATTGAAAGATGGATAAGGAATTGGTTAAAGGGGAGACTACAGTGGGTCCTACTGAAAGGTGAACTGTCAGGGTGGAGGGAGCTTACCAGTGGAGTTCCTCAGGGATCGGTTTTGGGACCAATCTTATTTAATCTTTTTATTACTGACCTTGGCACAAAAAGTGGGAGTGTGCTAATAAAGTTTGCATATGATACAAAGCTGGGAAGTATTGCCAATTTAGAGAGACCGGGATATCATACAGGAAGACCTGGATGACCTTGTAAACTGGAGTAATAGTAATAGGATGAAATTTAATAGTGAGAAGTGTAAGGTTATGCATTTAGGGATTAATAACAAGAATTTTAGTTATAAGCTGGGGACGCATCAATTAGAAGTAACGGAGGAGGAGAAGGACCTTGGAGTATTGGTTGATCACAGGATGACTATGAGCCGCCAATGTGATATGGCTGTGAAAAAAGCTAATGCAGTCTTGGGATGCATCAGGTGAGGTATTTCCAGTAGAGATAAGGAGGTTTTAGTACCGTTATACAAGGCACTGGTGAGACATCACCTGGAATACTGTGTGCAGTTCGGGTCTCCCATGTTTAAGAAAGATGAATTCAAACTGGAACAGGTACAGAGAAGGGCTACTAGGATGATCCGAGGAATGGAAAACCTGTCTTATGAAAGGTTTCAGAGGAACAGCCGTGTTAGTCTGTATTTGCAAAAAGAAAAGGAGTACTTGTGGCACCTTAGAGACTAACCAATTTATTTGAGCATGAGCTTTCGTGAGCTACAGCTCACGAAAGCTCGTGCTCAAATAAATTGGTTAGTCGCTAAGGTGCCACAAGTACTCCTTTTCTTTTTGTCTTATGAAAGGAGACTCAAGGAGCTTGGCTTGTTTAGCCTAACCAAAAGAAGGCTGAGGGGAGATATGATTGCTCTCTATAAATATATCAGAGGGATAAATACCGGAAAGGGAGAGGAATTATTTAAGCTTAGTACCAATGTGGACACAAGAACAAATGGATATAATCTGGTCATTGGGAAGTTTAGACTTGAAATCAGACAAATCCAGGTGCAGGAAATGGCCCACCTTGATTATCATACACATTGTGAAGAGAGTGGTCACTTTGGATGGGCTATTACCAGCAGGAGAGTGAGTTTGTGTGTGGGGGGGCAGAGGGTGAGAAAACTGGGATTTGTGCTGGAAATGGCCCAACTTGATGATCACTTTAGATAAGCTATTACCAGCAGGAGAGTGAGTTTGTGTGTGTTTTGGGGGGGGGGAGGGGTGAGAAAACCTGGATTTGTGCAGGAAATGGCCCACCTTGATTATCATGCACATTGTAGGGAGAGTGGTCACTTTGGATAAGCTATTACCAGCAGGAGAGTGAGTTTGTGTGTGTGGATTTTGGAGGGGGGTGAGGGAGTGAGAGAACCTGGATTTGTGCAGGAAATGGCCCACCTTGATTATCATGCACATTGTAGGGAGAGTGGTCACTTTGGATAAGCTATTACCAGCAGGAGAGTGAGTTTGTGTGTGTGGATTTTGGAGGGGGGTGAGGGAGTGAGAGAACCTGGATTTGTGCAGGAAATGGCCCACCTTGATTATCATACACATTGATGATCACTTTAGATAAGCTATTACCAGCAGGACAGTGGGGCGGGAGGAGGTATTGTTTCATGGTCTCTGTGTGTATATTATGTCTTCTGCAGTTTCCACGGTATGCATCCGATGAAGTGAGCTGTAGCTCACGAAAGATCATGCTCAAATAAATTGGTTAGTCTCTAAGGTGCCACAAGTACTCCTTTTCTTAGTATGTATGGTAACACCCATTGTTTCATGTTCTCTGTGTTTATAAAATCTCCCCCCTGTATTTTCCACTGAATGCATCTGATGAAGTGAGCTGTAGCCCACGAAAGCTTATGCTCCAATACATTGGTTCGTCTCTAAGGTGCCACAAGTCCTCCTGTTCTTAAATCTAGCTCAGGCTGCATTTTTTTACCAGCTACATGAATTTGTCTATCTAGGGGCATGGGGCATGGATGGTAGTTTTGATGACCCCTGTAACAACCTATCTAGGGGACCTATCTGAGAAGCTTACAATAGGCTTACCAGGCAGGGCAGTGTTATTATCCCCATTATACAGGTGGGGAACTGAGGCACGGAGAGGCTGAGTGACTTGCCCAAGATCACTCAAGAAGTCTGTGGCAGAGTAGGAAATTGAATCCAGGTCTCCTGCACCCTAACCATTGGGCCATCCTTTCTCATTAGGAAATGAGCCGGTCCCTGTTCCTGGTGGACAGGTGTCCATGTCATCAAAACCAGCATCATCAGGGTGACTAATGGATCACTCTTTCGTCAATCTCAGCAGAGAGAGCGGGAGTTAAATGGGCCCTGGAGGTGGGCACCTGATCAGGGCCCATTGGTGGGGTTAAAGTGTGGGGAGCTGACCCTGCCAGTGCCAGCTCTGCCCCAGTCTGTGAAGTACAGGAGGGCTTCAGTCACACAGGCGTCTTTCATCAGGCAGCATTGCTGGCTTTCATCTGCCATCTCCTGACCCAGAGGTCAGCCATTCTTTTGGCATTTAAGGCCACGCCCAGTCCCCTACGCACCCCAGCGCGTGTTTTGCATATGCAAGTATCACCCCCACTGTGTGCTTTGTAATCCGCTGTGGTTTATGTGTTCTGCTCCAATTGGTTCTCCAGGGTCCTCCTTGTTTGAAGACAAAGGGAGAGTGACAGCTAGGAGTCTGCTCAAGGAGCGGCATTGTCATCTCTGAGCAGCCTGGCTTGCTGATGACGCCCTGGGCTCCAAGGTGCTCCTGTCACTTTGAATTACCATCAGCCATGCTCCACAGACACGGAAACCTTTCACAGCAGCCGGCCCTGAAAACCACGCTGCGGCATGAGACATTTCTCAAGCTGCTGAATGCATTAAGTCGCTTTTGGGAAGTGACCCTGCAAAGTGCAAAACAACTTCCCCACCGCTACCCCCTCCTCAGACAGGAACAACAGTTGCACAGGCTTTGCCTTTTGGACTGCAGCCTCATTGCTTGCTTCTTGCCCTTTAAGAACACAAGAACACCCCCCTCACCTCCTCCCCACATACATACCCTCCACCCCTGCTCAGAACATCTGTTATTATTCATGCTAATGTCTCCATCCTATAGGGGCTGCAAATGGAGAGTTTTCTTCCTTAAATGCTGCTGGCAGTTAAAGGGGCACTGACATGGTTATGGGGCCAAAGCAGTGATCTACAGTCCTTTGGTCGTGGTCCAGTTGGGAAGGGATTTCTGCAGTCTGGCTGTTGTGTACCCAGTTTCGCTGCATGTCCCAGTTGAGTGGCTAAACTGTAACCATGGTTATCACACATGATACTGCAGCTGGGACTTGAACCAGGAGCCATCTCTTTTGTGACCTGAGCTGGTCAAGATTCAGAGTTTCCATCCTGTGGGAAATTCCAAGATTTCAAAATTTGCTTTCATCCTGAACAGGGAGGAAAGATCAGATATTTTGGGCAGAATAAAGTATTCTGAAAATATTTCGTATTGACCTCATCAGAATGTTTTGTTTTGACTTTATCGCTTTAACTTTTATGACAATTTATATATACTAGAACAAAAAAGCCAAAACAATAAAGTTGAAATGAAACATTTTGATCATTTCCTGTGAAAATTTCCATCTGTTCTGGTGAAACTTTCCTGCTTCGTTGAATCAGTATTTCCCGACAGAAAACAGTTCCATCAGACAATTTCTGAGCAGCTCTGTTTGTAAGCACTAGCTGTGCCCGATGAACAAAGAGAGAGACTTTGGGATTGTCTTCACGCACAGTGCTGCATTGATGCAGCTGCACCGTTGTAGCACTTTAGTGACGACGGTCCTACGCCGATGGGAGAGCTTGTCCCATTGGCATAGTTAATCCCGGAGGCGGTACCTCAGGAGGCGTACCCCAGGAGGCGGTAGCTATGTCGACAGAAGAAGGGGGACAGGGAGTTTGGTATAACTGCATCGCTCAAGGGTGTGGATTTTTCACACCCCTGAACACCATAATTATTCCAATATAACTTTGTCTGGGACACCAGACAAGGTGGACCAGTGCTTGGAATTGGCACAGAAAATTCTCTTTCTTAGATGTCCGGCTCGCATGTCTTGCTCACTTGCTCAGACACACTGATTGGCCAGATTTGGTAGCTGGGAAGGAATTTTCCCCCCACATCAGATTGGCAGGGACTTTGGAGGTTTCTTGCCTCCCTCTGCAGCGTGGGGCATGGATTGTTTGCTGGGATCATCTTGGTATATCACATCTAATCTATTCCCTGCCACTGGAGGGTCATCGGTCATTACTGGCACTTTGGTCTCTCCTGCTCTCTGCCTGTGGCACACAGCACTTTTGTTGCCTGAAATGCTTTAATCTAACCTGAGTTATTGGTCTTGCCACAGAGGCATCTGGGTGCAATGTATTGGCTTATGCTATGCAGGTCAGGCTTGATGATCTAATGGTTTCTTCTTTCTTCTTCTTCTTCTATGAAACTCTGAAATGTGAGCAAAGATCACACGAAGGAGTGAAATTTTAGAGGCTCAGACTTCGTATTTTCCAAGCGGTGAAGAAAGATTTATCTGCATGATGCTTGTTCTCATTAGCATCCATGGGAGTCCTGCGACTAAACCACTGTGCTTTGGAAGTACAGAGGGGCACTACGATTAGTAGTCATTACTGCAGAGTCATGCCAGCCGGTAGGTCTGAATTGCTCAGATCTAGCTATAGGAGCAGCAGGGAGGCTCTCATCGGAGTAAGCTTGGAGGACTGGGCAGGGCCTCTGTCTATTCAGAGGAAGTTTTGCCTTTTCATTCGTATTTATGCTATCCTTGCTCCACGACGCATTCAGTCCAGTAGAATCCAATGCTTGAGCCCTGCAAAAACCTTTACCCAGCTCAGTTTTCTCAGAAATTGACCCTTTCACTTCCAAACTCCTATCTGGTTTCCAGTCTGTCTCCTCCCAGCTGGAGGAAATAGAACAAACACATTTAAAGAAGGAAAAGAACAGTGGTGGAACGTCCTGTCCTGTCCATCCGTTCTCCCCCACCCCCCCACCGCAAGCACCTTCCACACCGAGGGATCCACAAATGCTTTTCAGAAAGGGAGTTCAAAATGTTCAAAATGCTACAAAATGTGAGCGACAATCCAACGGGCCAAGAGAAGGCGGAATGTAGAATGTCTGTGTAACTCCCCACTGCATAGATACAGGTTTTATTGGGGGAAGTGGGCGATAGGATATGGGACCCTGACAGCCGAAAGCTAGAGACTCCACCACCTGGGATCAGGGAGAATTTTGTTTGGTGTCTACAAGGAACAGGCCATTAGCTGCAGGTTTCAGCCACTAGGGGGAGCTAATCTATCACATCCTTCCTGGGTAGTCTGGAGCATTGGTTGTGAGGCCCTTCTATGGGGTACGTACAAACACGACAACGGTCGGCACTTACTGAACCCTGCAACCTTCAGCATCAAGCACACATGATGGTGGCACTGAAGTAGCAGCAGGTTCTTATGTTTGCTGGGGAGCCCCTAGCGGGAGATGTGCTCACACATGCCAAGCCAGTGGTTTGCACAGGCAAGCAGGAAAGCAGCCTCCCCTATGGGCTCCAATAGCAAACGTTTAGGGCTAGATTGTGACTGCACCCAACAGTCCCAGTCTTCAAGCATGTTAGGCCCGATTCCCCTCTCATACCAGCATCTGCCACTTGGCCAGTGAGCCCAAGCTGCCCCTGTGCTACCCCCACTTTACTGCTATTTTTAGCATGCTAGCTTGTGCGTGCCTAGCACGGGTACATCTCCATCTCCTAGCTGGTGTTGGCGTTGCCACAATGTGGCCTCGACATCACTAGAGAGGGACAGAGCGCCATGTCAGTTGGGTTGCATTAACAATTAGCCCTTCCCTTTTCTTTTGGTTGCAAAAGCAGGATGTTATAGGTGACACATATTTCATAGCCTCTCTGCCCAGCAGTTTGCGACAGAGACTACAGGAGAAATGTAGGAAAGGCGCAAGGCAAATATACCAAAGAGAATAAAACATCTCACCTTGCAAAAAAAAGGGGCTATGTGGTCTTTAATGACCGCAAGTGGTCAGGTCCTCAGTGACTGTTGTATCTGAAAAGCACCTCTAGCATCCTGCTGGGGCATCAGCTTGGATGGACTCAGCGATAAAAGAGCCACCTGCTTGATGGTTCTGTTTATTTGCATAGCGTGTATTTAAAGGGCTGCTCTGGCCACCCTGAGGATAAGATAGAAACTTGCAGAGAGTTTTTAAAAACCCAAAACAAACACACAAATAAACATGGAATGGCCCAGGCCCCTTTCCTGCAGCACCTGGAGGTCTCCCAGTAAAGTACTGACCCAGCCACACCCTGCTTCTTGCAGCATGGCCAGGCTGATGAGACCATAGCCCAAGGCAAGAGGCCTCCAAGGTCTAGCCTGTCCTCCTTCCAATTCTATCTACACAGCTACAGGCTGTGTGATTCCACTCCTACTGCGTCAGCATGTGTGATCCCTGTTTTACATAGATCCTCTCACAGTTCTGCTAATTTGTCACTCAGCCTCTCAGATTTCTCACTCTACATTTTGCATACATTTTATGATCATTTGGGGCCAGGTATTCAGCTAATGGAAACTGACTTCAGCGGCAGCTAGGGGATTTACTCCATCAGAGGGTCTGGCCCTTAGTATTTGGTGGCCCAGCACTGATATCTCTATATCTGTCTCTCTATCCCCATACATAACCATCTCTCTCTGTCTTAGGTAGTAGTATCTGAGCACTTCATAACCTTGACTATGACACATCTCCCTTGTCTCTTTTCTTTAGCAGCTCATTCTGAAAATCCCTTTATTGTGAACTGAAACATGCTTCGTTTCAGCAGGGTTCCTCTCTTTGTTCCTCTCATTAGTCTTTAATGTCTGTCTGCTTCTTCTGCACTTATCTCCTTGTTCCTCTCTCTACCAGATTGTTTACGCAGTTGAAACACATCCATATTGCCCATACTAAGCTGTATATTCATACTTAACCACACCATGTCAATGATTCTTAGTCCTTCTTCTGCTGAGACATACCCATTTGGAATGTCAAATGAGACACTCTCTCTTTTCCCCATTACTCCACAGTCTTGTTGCCATAAAATAAAACAAATGCCAGGCTTATCTAGTGCCTTTCCTACTCAAGGCATCTCTGAGTTCCTCCAGATACTGGCACTACACTGACTACATGAGCAAAGGTCCAGAGAAAAGATGGTTGGGGTAATATTTTGAATTGGACCAGCTTCTGTTGGGGAGAGAGACAAGCTTTTGAGCTTTGCACAGAGCTCTTCTTTGGGTCATTCAGACATGGAACAGGAGACCAGGTTTAATGGAAGAGGGGATATTCTACAGGGCCTAAGGTGAGTGTCTTCTCTTGCTGAAAACTAGTCTTTCTGAAAATCATATCCCTCTTAAGTTGGACACCCCAATATCGAGGCTCCCAAATCACTATTCAGGCTTGAAATATTGAGCCAGAAAGAATAAAGTCTTGACTGAAAGATGGTATTTCTAACAGATCACCCCTTTAGTTCAGTGGGAGCTTCAATCCTGCATTGGAACTTGTCAGCTCTAATATGGGGGGCTTGCTTTGTGACTGGTTGAATTCAAATTTTAACTTTAAGCTAGAAACAAAGGGCTTTTAGCTGTTTATTTAATTTATTTATTGAACAGATTCTTTACAGCTAGTCCCCCAGCCTGCCCCAATCTTGTGCCAAACTGCTCCCTCCCCACCGGTCTAAACTCCTCATAGCACGTTCTCATTTTCTCTAGGGCATCTCTGCACTCAGGAGTGTAACCTTATTGTACAGGTTTCAGAGTAACAGCCGTGTTAGTCTGTATTCGCAAAAAGAAAAGGAGTACTTGTGGCACCTTAGAGACTAACCAATTTATTTGAGCAGGACAGTGGGGTGGGAGGAGGTATTGTTTCATATTCTCTGTGTATATATAAAGTCTGCTGCAGTTTCCACGGTATGCATCTGATGAAGTGAGCTGTAGCTCACGAAAGCTCATGCTCAAATAAATTGGTTAGTCTCTAAGGTGCCACAAGTACTCCTTTTCTTATTGTACAGGACTCTCTGCACTCAGGAGTGTAACCTTATTGTACAGGACTCTCAGCCCCCAGCTCTGGCAATGACAGCTTTCGAGGGAGCCCAATGTTTTGGGGCTACCAGCTGTGTCACTGATGAGCTAAGCCACATGACACCTGTTCCTGCCACTCCATTGCATGGCTGAAACCCTTTTCAATGTGGCACACAGATGCCCCTTGTGATGGCTGGAACGAATCCCTGGGGGAGCCTTCAATCTTTCAAGCAGTCCACTCAGCCAATGCTATTTTCTTACATCCATATCCTGCACTCTGGGGCCTGCGGTGCCCTCAGACGGCTTTGCCACTGTCACCCGTCTGAGTCTATACTGCCAAGCCTCCTGATTTTATCATGAGTCTGATGATTCTTGGTGTTTTCCTCAAGGCTCCAGCTCCCCCTCAGCTTCCAACTACAAACATCCGATGCAGTGAGCTGTAGCCCACGAAAGCTGATGCTCAGATCAATTGGTTAGTCTCTAAGGTGCCACACGTCCTGCTCGTTCTTAAAACAAAAAAGGGTTCTAGTCTTCCTGGTTGTGGGAAAAAGCTTGAAAACAGGAACCCAGAAGGCTCAGTTATTCAAAGGCAAATTAACAGACCCCCAAGTTTATGTATTTATTTTTTAAATTTCATGGGTTTCGGAAGGACTAATTAGTAGAGCAGCCAGGCAATGCTGTATTTCCTGAACAAACCTCACAAGAAACTTTTTTTTTTTTTGGTTAGATTTTTAGCACAATTCTTCTGGTTTTCTTAGCCCCCGCCCCCCCCCCCCAAATAAAAAATGTTTTTTGAGGTTTTGATAATTTTTGGTTTGTTTTACAAAAACTGAAAACTTTTAAAACAAACCAATAGAAATGGTCTCTTGAAAATTTCCATTACGTTGGGGAGAAAAATGCGGTTATAGTCAGTTCTAATAGCTAGCCCTGCACCTGGAAAGCTCTGACAGTCACTGATCTTCCGTGACCACCAATCTACCTCTCTAACTGCCCTGCAGTCCCTTAGAGCTGCAGCTCTTTGGCAATGCTTATAAAACCACATCTCCTTGAAACATGGAATTTCCATTCCATGGGAAATTCTGACCATGAATTTTTTTTTCTGTTTCAAAATAAAGCAAAAAAGGAAAAATTTCAACATTTCCCCAGAATGAAAATACCACAAAATTTCAATTTGGAACTATTGAGATGTTTTGTTTTAAACTGTTGAACTGCTTCATTTCAATTATCATACAAAACACTAAATGTAACATAGTATACGTAGCACCGTAAATGTAATAAATATTAATATTCTATATTTAAACACTTTAATATAATATAAACATTGAAATGAATCAAGATGAGAAAGCTAAAATGAAATGTCTTTACCTTATCAAACTGAAATGTTTTGATATTATTAATAATTCCATTCAAATTAACGTGTTTCTGTGTTTTGCAGCGTTGTTGTAGCTGTGTTGGTCCTAAGATTTGAGCGACACAACGTGGGTGAGGTAATATCTATTATGTGACCAGTTTCTCCTAGTGAAAGAAACAAAGTTTTGAGCTCCACAGAGCTCTTCTTCAGGTCCGAAGATAAATAAAAGTTTTTACTTCACACAACTTGTCTTTCTCGTGTTTCTGCTAAACATTTAGATTTTTGCAAAACTGCATTTTCTGACAGGAAACTGTTCTGTCAGCTCTAGTGTTGATCCACACACCTGCTTGTGAGGCTGGGCAAGGCTATTCTCCCCAGTTTACAGGTGGGAAACTGAGGCACAGAGAGGCCAAGTCACACAGGAAGTCTGTAGCAGAGCAAGGAATTGAATCAAGGCCTGCCAAGTGCCAAGAGAGCCTCTGCCCACTTGACCATATTTTGACCCTCTCTCTAGCCAAGCAGCTGAGTTTTTGAGCATGTCTCTCCTGCAGCCATGAAATATGTCTCCATCATGGCCCAATGGTGCCCAGATCCTGAGACCCAGAAAATGAAATAAAAGGGGGAAAAATCCAACGCAGTGTGGGGAGGGTATTGGGTCAGTAGCATCAGCCTCGGACATCCACAGGGAAGGTGAAGAATGATTTATATGACAGCTCAGTCCTATTCAAAATAGAACCAACTACAGGCTGCTGTGGTACAGGGGTGAGTGAATATGACTCTTTTTCTCTGGCCTGCAGGGAATCTGTCTGAAACATGCACTGAGCAAGTAGAATTCAGGCTGTGGAGAACACAGCCCAGTGACCTGACTGCAGATGCAGTGAGAGATGAGAGCATGGGACTGGGAGAGGTGCCTCCTGGGTCCTAACTCCAGTTCTGCTACGGACTAGCAGAATACTCCAGGCAAGTTAGTGGAAGCATGTGACTCAAAGAACCAGGCAGAGGAAAAGATGGGCTAGTGAAGGAGAAATAGAGGTCAAGAACAGGTTGCAGAGTTGGAAAATGAAGAAGGGGCTCAGCAGGTGGTCACTGAAGGTGGAAGGGCAAGGAAGAAGAGAAGAGCGGCTAGTCCTATAGGAAAAGGGGAAGAGTCAATGGAGGCTACACCAAATATGAGCCCCAGGAGGATACAGGATGGGTTGAAGAGGATTACGAGGGAGAATAGGAATGGAAAGAACTTGCAGCCAGAGGGAACAGGGGATAGACTGGAGAATAGCACCGTCACCAGGAAAAGGCAGGTCTATGTGATAGGGGACTCTTTACTGAGAAGAATAGACCGGCCTGTAGCCAGAGCTGATCCAGAGAACAGAAGGGTGTGCTGTCTTCCAGGTGCTAAGATACGGGATGTAGACCTGAGGTTGAAAAGGATCCTAAAGGGAGCGGGAAAGAATCCCCTAATTATCCTTCATGTGGGAACAAATGATATGGCTAGATTCTCACTGGAATGTATGATGGGAGACTATGCTAGGCTGGGGAAGACGCTTAAGGAAATCGAGGCGCAGGTGATCTTTAGTGGGATTCTGCCTGTTCCTAGAGAAGGGCAACAAAGGTGTGACAAGATTATGACTATCAACAGATCGCTTAGGCAGTGGTGCTATAAGGAGGGCTTTGGGATGTATGGCCACTGGGAGGCATTCATGGACAGAGGACAGTTCTCTCGGGAGGGACTTCATCTGAGTAGGGAAGGAAATAGACTTCTAGGATGGAGGCTGGCACAACTGATTAAGAGAGCTTTAAACTAGGAATTTGGGGGAGACGGTTGGGAGATGTCCAGGTAATCTCCACGCCGGATTTTAGCATTGAGAGGGAAGAAAACCAAGTAAGAAAGGGTACAGCCATGGGTAGGAGAATGTATATAAGGAGGAAGGGCAGTGTGGATACCAGTCTAATAGGTTATACTGGCTGTAGAATGACCGTGCCTAATAGGGTACAGAATGTGAGCGAGGCCAAACAGCAAAAATTAAGGTGTTTGTACAGCAATGCGAGGAGCCTAGGTAACAAAATGGAGGAACTAGAGCTACTGGTGCAGGAAATGAAACCAGATATTCTAGGGATAACAGAAACATGGTGGAATAGCAGTCAAGACTGGACTACAGGTATTGAAGGGTATGTGCTGTTTAGGAAAGACAGAAATAAAGGTAAAGGTGGTGGAGTAGCATTGTATATCAATGATGAGGTAGAATGTAAAGAAATAAGAAGCGATGGAATAGATAAGACAGAGTCCATTTGGGCAAAAATCACATTGGGGAAGAAAACTAAATTAATTGATCTTTAAATATTCATGGTAAATAGGCCCAATGGCCTGTGATGGGATGTTAGATGGGGTGGGATCTGAGTTACTACAGAGAATTCTTTCCTGGGTATCTGGCTGGTGAATCTTGCCCATATGCTCTGGGTTTAGCTGATCGCCATATTTGGGGTCGGGAAGGAATTTTCCTCCGGGGCAGACTGGAAGAGGCCCTACGGGTTTTTCACCTTCCTCTGTAGCATGGGGCATGGGTCACTTGCTGGAGGATTCTCTTCTCCTTGAAGTCTTTAAACCATGATTTGAGGACTTCAATAGCTCAGACATAGGTGGGAGGTTTATCGCAGGAGTGGGTGGGTGAGATTCTGTGGCCTGTGTTGTGCAGGAGGTCAGACTAGATGATCATAATGGTCCCTTCTGACCTTAATATCTATGAATCTATGGAAAAAAAAAAGAACAACTACAAAGTGTGGAGTAACTGGCTAAGTGGGAGTACGGCTGACAAGGATTTGTGGGTTGTAGTGGATCAAAAATGGAATATGAGCCAACAATGTGGTACAGTTGCGAAAAAGGTTAATGTCATTCTGGGGTGTAGAGTTGGATGTAAGGTATGGGGGTCATATTTCCACTCTACTCAGTACTGGTGAGGCCTCAGCTGGAGCACTGCGTCCAGTTCTGGTACCACTCTTTAGGAAAGTTATGGATAAATTGGAGAGAGTTCAGAGAAGAGCAACAAAAGCGATAAAAGTTTTAGAAAATCTGACTTACGGGGAAAGGTTAAAAGATATTGGGCATGTTTGGTCTTGAGAAAAGAAGACTGAGGGGGCAGAGAGAACCATAGAATCCCAGGGTCAGGGGGGCCCTCAGGAGGTACCTAGTCCAACCCCCTGCTCAAGGTAGGACCAACCCCAATCTTTGCCCTAGACGGCCCCCTCAAGGGGTGAGCTTACAACCCTGGGTTTAGCAGGCCAATGCTCAAACCACTGAGCTATCCTCCCCATGAATAACAGGGCAAGGGCTCTTACAAAGAGGACGGTGATCCATTGGTCTCCATGTCCACTGAAGGCAGGGCAAGAAGTAATGGGTTTAATCAGCAGCCAGGGAGATTTAGGTGAGATATTAAGAAAAACTTTCTAACTATAAGGACAGTTAAACTCTGGAATAGGCTTCCAAGGGAGGTTCTGAAATCCCTGCTATTGGAGGTTTTTAAGAACAGGTAGGACGAACACCTGTCCGGGATGGTCTAGGTTCATTTGGTTCTGCCTCAGAGCAGGGGGCTGGACTTGGTGACTTCTCACGGTCCCGTCCAGCCCTACGTTTCTATGATTCAAAATTCTCCATTCATTTCCTTTGCCAATAATACACCTCCTGTGTACATATTCTGAGTAAATGGCTCTTATGTATTTCCTGTACCTGAGTAGTCCATAGGCATTTCATAAAGGCAAGTGCATTCTGCTCTCCACTAAGGGCAGATTCAATAAGGCACAGAGTGTTTGACAGAAAACAGCTTACCACGGAGCATACGTTCATTCACAGTGAAAAGCCTCTGCAATTACGAGGCAATTTACTTAAAAAGGAGAGCCCTTCCTTGCTTTGTACACCTAACCCAAGCCCTGTTGGATATTTCTGTTCAGTTTCCATGGAGATTCTTGCGGGTTTAATAAAATATATGAAATTATTCAGACCTTCCTCCTCTCCCCCTGCCAACACACACAGAAGAGAGCATAACCCACTGCAGTAGACAGGTGTGAGCTGCAGGTTCTGTTCAGAGCTGAGCAAAATTTGGAAATTCCACCTCACAAGAAATTCTGACATTTGGGACAAAAGGTTGAAATTATTTATTTATTTTTATTGAAATGGAAATTTCAAAAACATTCAATTTGGAGCTATTGAAAAGTTTTGGTTTTAGCATTTTCAGTTGAAATAAAATGTTTTGATATCCCCAAACTCAAAAGGTTGCATTTCAGGTTGTTGAACTGCCCTGAAACGCTTTGTTTGGAGGTAGTTAAAGCTTAAACTGCATTTTCCAGTTGTGGCTCACTGCCTCATGGGAGCTGTAGTTCAGGAGCCTGATGCCCCCAATTTCCCCCTATGGACCAGGCTCTCTGGCTGGACTACATCTCCTCAAATGCACCAAGAGTGCTGCGACTCCCATGAAGCACCACAGAGCTCAGTGAGAGGGAAATCTGCTTTGCATCATGGGAGAAATCGGATTCCAGGGAGCCTAACCCATAGGAGAGAATGGAGCCCTAAACTACAACCCCATTAGGCAATGTGCTTTGAGTCAATTAAAAAAATTAAATATTTCAATTCATGTCAAAGTGACCCAAAACAAAATATTTCATTTTGATTTTTTCCAACAGAAAATTTTAAATTTGGGGGAAAATCAAAATTTTTCCATGGAGAATTTCCCTTTTCCAGAAAATACATTTTCCATCAGAAAATCATTCCCAGAGAAAGTTCCTGAACAGCCCCACTCAAACCTTTTTACATGCTCAGCCGCATGACACCCTTGTGAAGCAGGCAAGTATCATTATTTCCATAGAAGGGATGTGTGGCACAGAGACTAAGGGCTTGTCTACACCAGTGGTTCTCAGACTAGGGCCGCCACTTGTTCAGGGAAAGGCCCTGGCGGGCCGGGCCCGTTTGTTTACCTGCCGCGTGCGCAGGTTCAGCCGATCGCGGCTGCCATTGGTCTACACTACACAGGCACAGCAACGGTGCTGCAGCCCTGCCACTGGAGTGCCGTACTGCAGACGCTTGCTACAGCAACAGAAGGGATTTTTCCATCCATGTAGCTAATCCACCCCCGCGAGAGGTGGTAGCTAGGGCAACAGTGTCTATACCAGTCTTAAATTAGCTTAACTGTGTATGGGATGAATATTTCACATCCCTGAGCCTCATAGCTAGGTAGATCAAAGTTTTAGGTATATACCAGGCCTAAGCGACTTGATCAAGGTCACTCAAGAAGTCTGTAGCAGAGTAGCGAAGTGACTCTGCATTTCCCAAGTCCCAGTCAACACCTAACCACTAGGCTATTCTTCCTCTCAAGAAGGAATTTGGCCTGGGCTATATTAGGAAATTAAGTTGGCATAACTACATCACTCTGGGATGTGAGAAATCCACACCCCTGAGCCACACAGGTAAACGGACCTAACCCCCGGTGTAGACAGCGCTAGGTCAATGGGAAAATTCCCCGTCAACCTAGCTACTGTCTCTCAGGGAAGTGGATTAACTGTACCGACGGGAGAACCCCTCCTACTGGCATAGGTTGTGACTTCACTGAACCGCTACAGTGGTGCAACTGCACCATGTTAAGTCAGGCAAGCCCTTTGACTGGAGCATATTATAGAGATTTTATCTGGCAGGAAGATATTAAAGTCTTTTAGGGATTTGAGATCAGGCATTCCAGAGAGCTGGGTGGGCCATTTGCCTCTCCCATATACCCTCCCGTGGGCTAAGATTATTTTGGGGAAATGGGACTATGGTGAAGTAAACTGTTTACTGTCTACAAAATATTTCTCTCTGCTGGGGAAGCCTGTGTAATGTCAGAGTTAATGATCTCAGGGAAGGACATCATCCGTTCATTGGTGTCTCAGGTTGGCATGTGTCCTTGAACACCAGAGAGTTGGGTGGACCAGTGCTCCCACTCCCTTATGTCTAGAGTTGAAGACCTTGGTAGGGGCTGAAAGGTGGGACTTAAAGCACCACAGAAGGTGGGTATTTCCTGAAGTTTTGGCTCCTTCTGCCCCCCTCCCTGTTTATCCACATAGGCACTGCCTGCAGGCTTCGTCCCTTGGAGAACAGGGGTAACATTTTCAGAACCTCTTCACTGACTTTGCAGCAGAGATTTCATTTCCAGAGGTGACATAGACTCTGAGTCCCAGGTCCTCAAGCATATTTAGGGGCACAGTCCCCATTGACTGCTGTGGCAGTTGGGCACCTATATAACTTTGAGGATCTCAACTTAGAGACATGCTGTAAAGCTTAGGTTTCTTAGCATCACTTTTGGAAATGAGACTTGGGCTCCTTAATTCACCGGGGTGCTTTTACAAATGCTAGCCTGGGTCTCTCCTTCTCAATGGCAGCGAGCAGCGTAATTTTTGCTAGCTCTGCAGAACCACTCTGTTACTTTGGTTTAATGTGAAAACTGCTTTTCTTTGGTTTATTTCATCTAATATGTAGAGGGTTTACATGCCTTTGTTGGCAGATTCTCCCTCTTCTCCATTTTCCCCCCTTGTAACTCTGGGGAAAATACTGGGTGAAGTCTTGGCTCCATTGACATTAATGGCAAAACTCCCATTGATTTCAACGGGGTCAGGATTTCCCCCTTTATACATGTTGTTTAGTTTTAATAATGAAATTGTGGTTAGGTTGGACTAACAGGACTTTTCAGCTCTAACTGCTAAGATTCTATCTGTTGCAAACTCTGTATTCAAGAATAACTTCTAAGAGACCCGCTACATTTACAGATTCTGACCCTACTCTCATGGAAGGCAATGGCGAAACCCCATTGATTAGATTTATTGTTTGTTTATATGTGTGCTTTATGGGTCAAATCCTGATCAACTAAAAGGGAAGCTCAGAATCCTGTCCCATCTCTAGTTCCAATGCTGGCTTTTTCTCCCCTTCCTTGGCTTATATGAATGAGCTTTTGTCTTGAGTGGCTTTTAAATTTGACTTTTGCAGAAGCCTTTTTTCCTACGCTCACATAGATTTGCGGTATAATTTGGGCAGACATTTCTAGCAGTCCCTTTACGATCCACAGATCCTTTGCAAGGATCACATTTATCTAGTGCAAAGATTCACAAGCCGACAAGATGAGACAAAGGAGACAATTAATGTGAACTATTTTTATAAGGTAATTGCCACTTCAAACAATGTGCCAGTTTTACCACTAGCATAAGTCGGTGCTGCTCCATTGAAACCAAGCCAGCTGTGGACTTGGACCCCAGGTATATGATCCCTGAGCTACCAAAAATCCTAAGCAGAAATTCAGCTCTTCAAATATGCCATCAAGTCCCCATGAACCACATTCTCAGGCCTAGCTCCCAAATCTGAATGTATTAATTTAAACCTTGTCTAATTCACATTGCTTGTCTCATTATGTCCTTGCTGTGATTAACATCTCAGATGACACCATCTTTTGCTAAGGGATCTGAATTGTACATATTATGTTCTCTACCATCGTGGTGATATTTTCATCCGTTTACCAGCCAATCCCCTGAAAGGGCCCTTTTCCTTTCAGAGAAGCCTACAGAAAAATTCCAGCCAAGGCATTTGTGATGTTTCACTCCATATTCTTTATGAAAATATGCTTATGATATGGATCTGACATAGCTGAGATATACTTCATGCAAGATAGCTCATATGAGATATCATTGGAAAGGGTATGATGTACTGAATGTGATGATCCAATTTGTATGCCTGTATCATTTCTGTATCTGAAGTTAGGAATATTAACTATGTATCTGTATTTCAAATGTAAAAAGAAAAGGAGTACTTGTGGCACCTTAGAGACTAACCAATTTATTTGAGCATGAGCTTTCGTGAACTACAGCTCACTTCATGCTCAAATAAATTGGTTAGTCTCTAAGGTGCCACAAGTACTCCTTTTCTTTTTGTGAATACAGACTAACACGGCTGTTACTCTGAAACCTATTTCAAATGTGTTACTTTGGGTGTCACCCCCAACCAGTCCTTCAGGTACAACAATGGAAAAGCCAGACAGGGCTAATGGGCCATTAGCAGAGACAATGGTCTGGAAAAGAGCTTAGTCTTCCTGTGGACGCTCCAGACAGCCCACGAGTAATGGCTGCCACAGCCGTGCAGAGACATGAGTCTGAGTCACCTGGGACTGGACCCACCCCTTGGAATGCCAGTTTCGCGCCATACACAAGAGCTATATAAGGCAGGGGAGTGACATCATTGGGAGTGACAACACTGAAAAACACCTGGAAGCAAGAACTGAACTGCGGGGGGAAGGGTTGAGCCCAAGATGGAAGAGAGTCTAGCTAGTGAGTAATAATACCTGAGGTCTCAAGTTGTAAACCAGTGCAGCAGCCTTTTCAAGACTTTCTGTAATCTGCCTGCAACAATATCTAGGGTGAGAAATCACTATTTGTAACCAATTTCTTTAGTGAAAAAAGCTTAGTTTGCGTGTTTGGTTTTATTTGCTTAGTAATCTGCTTTGTTCTGTTTGCTATCTCTTTAGCCACTTAAAATCCACCTTTTGGAGTTAATAAACTTATTTCTTGTTTATAATATAATCCAGTTTATGTAATTTCTAACAGTGGGGCAAGAAGTCGTGCACATCTCTCTTCACATTGAGGAAGAGGGCAGATTTTTATGAGCTTGCACTGTGCAGATTTTTCTATACAGCGCAAGACAGTACTATTTTGGGTTTATCTCCCAAAAGGGGTGTACATGTGCGTGCTGAGGGAGTCCTCTCACACAGAGCTGACTTCAGTCTGTGTCTGCAGTTGTGTCTCTACCTGTGTGTATGCTGCAAGAGGCCGGAGAGCCTAATTCAGCAAAGCATGAAGAGGGAACCCTGGCTGGTTGAGCAGGAGAGGCTCAAAGAAATCCCAGTACATCAGAATCCCAGAAGGGGGGTCCAACCCGTCACAGCATTTTCATATCCCTCAACCAGGAGGACCCATCATCCCACCTGCAGCCAATGGGATTGCATGGATGTTCCCAAGAGCAGCATCGGTCCCAGTAATGGCTTCATTGGCTAGGGTATCATTGAGTACCATGCCAGTACAGGACAGTGCCTATTAGAGACAATCTGGCTGTGATGAATGAGGAGAGCCAGCCGGAAGAAGCTATGCTTCCCCACATCACAGTTTGTAAGAATTAGACCAAAAGCCCATGATGACTAAGCCCCAGGGGCTACATGTGTCCAAACGGCTGATCATTGAGTAAGTACCAGCTATTGAAATGACTCCAGGCTGGCGAGTTCTGTGCTAATGGCTCTTCTACCTTGCACAATTCCCTTCATACGCACTGAAGCCCCTGGGGACTAGGGCACAGAGAGGGCCTGGTTTTCTGAAGTCCTGAGCTCCCACATCTTCAACTGAAGTTGATGGGAGCTCAGCACCCCTGAAAATCAGGCCCAAGGTGCCAGAAACTGCCGACTCGAGCCAGAGGCCCAGCATGTGCTGTGATAGCCCCCCTCAGCACACGTCCCTAAAGGCCTTGCCCAGGTGGGTTTGGAGGGCTCGCCCTGTGCTCTGTTCTTTGTGCCATCCCTTCATAGTAAGGAACCAGAAGGAGTGCACAGGACTCAGGCTAAGACTGGCCCTTGCAGCACGAGGCTTACCAATGGCTTTCGTTGCCGCAGAATGTTGCCTTCCCCCTACACACTGAGGACAATAGGCATTCTCCTGAGTCAGTCCAACCCACCGGTACCAGTGGTGTGTAATACAGCTCCCTGTGTAACTGATCCCAAGGGCATGTGTGGGTCTCCTACAGCTGCTGGTTCTGGAACCTGGCTCTTTTGCTCAAGTTGAAAAGACCTATGCTTTTAGGTTCCTGGTTCTGCCCTGAGTGTCAGGTAAGGTGGCAGTCCTTGCATAAGGAGTACAGGGGGTGATCCCTTATATGAAACATCCACTGATGGAAAAACAACGAGGAGTCCGGTGGCACCTTCAAGACTAACAGATTTATTTGGGCATAAGCTTTCGTGGGTAAAAACCCACTTCTTCAGATGCATGGAGTGAAAATGACAGATGCAGGCATTATTATACTGACACATGAAGAGAAGGGAGTTACCTCACAAGTGGAGAACCAGTGTTGACAGAGCCAATTCAATCAGAGTGGATGTGGTCCATTCCCACTAATTAATGAGGAGGTGTCAATACCAAGAGAGGGAAACTTGCTATTGTAGTGAGCCAGCCACTCCCAGTCACTATTCAAGCCCAAATTAATGGTGTTAAATTTGCAAATGAATTTGAGTTCTGCAGTTTCTCTTTGAAGTCTGTTTTTGAAGTTTTTTTTGTTGAAGGATGGCTACATTTAAATCTGTTATAGAATGTCCAGGAAGATTGAAGTGTTCTTCCACTGGCTTTTGTATGTTACCGTTCCTGATGTCTGAAAGGCCATCCGCTGAAGGCCAATCTAGAGAGGGCAAAGTGGCTGCAGGTGTTAATGTTAAACAGTAGCTTTATTTGTTGAGAGTAATTTAATTGTGGGGTTATGAAGGGTGTGTCTACGCTGCAGCTAGCAGCAAGGTGCCCAGCCTGGGTAGACAGACTTGCACTAGGGGGTCTTGAGGTAGCACACTAAAAATAGCACTGTGGACGTTGCAGCTTGGGATCTCAAGCCTAGGGGATCAGGTGAGCTTGAGAGCCGAAGCTGTAATGCCTACACTGCGATTTTTAGTGCACTAGCTGGAGCTCTGCTCACACAAGTCTGTCAGCCTGACCCTACTCCCAGCTGGTGTGCACAAGACTAAATTGGCTCTGTCCTCGCTAGGAGGTGACAGATAGAGCCAGGTGAGCAGTTCACAGCGAATCTTTTATTCAACCCATTTCTCTTCTTTTTCCATTAGCCAACTGTCCATAAACATGCCAAGCAATTTACTCAAATGTATTGCTTATTTGGATGATTTACATGAACAGTTCTTGGTGGGTAGATGATTCATGAGCAGTTTGCTGGAAATATTGCTACGCAAAATGTAAACTGCTGTGCGCGGCCACCCAAATCACGTAGCAAAATTCTATTCCAGGATTGGATCAGGATTCCCAGAGAGAATGCTTACAAGTACAAATTCAAACTTCCATTGCCCCAAATATTCTGCAAGATTAGCACAAAATCTGCCATTTGCTGTAAATAGCTTTGACAGCCAAATTCCTCCGCTAGATTAGTTGTCGAAAGGAAACACAGTAGTTGTATTCTCAGAGGCTGTAGCGAGGTGGTCTGGCTCCCCGCCGCCCCGGAGAGAGAGGAGCCTCTCTGGATGCCAAAGTGGGTGGAGCCAGCAAACCCTGCGCCTGCCCCTCAGTGGTCAAGGCGCAGGACAGGAAGTATAAAAGCCCGACCCCAGAGCTTACTTCAATCACAGCCACCAGAGAGGCCAGACGCCTGTGATGGAGCTTCTAGCTGGGAGACCACGGCGATTGGTGGCCAACCCAAGGACTGGCCAGACCAGCCAATGCCTGAGGCTAGCCAGAGACGCTGCCAAGCTTGCCACTTACCCCGAGGAGCTGCCAAGCCAACTGTGCGCCAGTTACCCCAAGGAGCCCATGGTGTGTGACCCCTTGGAGGACACTGGCCGGACCCAGGTACCTCTAGAGGGGGAGGTAGGAAGTAGCCTGCTGGCAGCTGACCCTAGTCAGGCTGCAACACGGCCAGAGCATATGTCAGTGTGTTGTGGCCAGGAACCCCACTGACACAGCAGCGGGTCTTCTGCCGCTGCTAGGGCCCCGGGCTGGGACGTAGTGGAGTGGGTGGGCCTGCGTCCCCCCTGGCACCCATCTCACGGGTGGCAGTCTCCCCCTCTCCCAGGCCGCTCGGAGCCTGGGTTTGCTATTGAACTCTGCTCAGCTCCTGCTTGAGGGCCTGCGTCACTGACTATTTGTTGCCCCGCCCTGATCCAGAGCCTGGGCTGGCTAATACTGAACTGTGTGCTCAGCCCTGCCTGACGGTCTGAGCTATAGACTGTTGGCCCTGCAGCCAGGCTAGTTCCCCGACACACCTGACAGAAGTAGCGAGGCGGTCTGGCTCCCGGCCACCCCGGAGAGGGATGAGCTGGCTGAACCCCGCTACAGAGGCTAAGGGAATTTGTTTAAAAATTTGAATGTGCACTCCTGGGCGAGTTATTTTCAGCATCTACCCAGCTCATTAATGTCCTTCTTTGCTTGTGTGCATTAGTTAGTAATAGGTGAATTTCAGAAGGTTTGGACAATCAGTTGAGAACAGATAAAGGAATGAGTTTGAGCTAATGTGGCAAGTGACTAATTACATCCTCTGGGTTAGTATCAGTATTTATTATTTATAGTGTAGCAGCACCTAGGAGCCCTAGGAGGAGTGCAGTAGGGTATGTGCGTAGCCCCTGACACCCGGTGAGTTTCTGGGGTGTGCTGGGAAGGAGACCGCTTAGTGCAGAGCGGCAGCTAGAAAGAGGAGGGAACAGCTAGGAGTCTAGCAGGCTTAGACTGCACAGTGTTAGGAGATGTACAAACACAACAGAAAGACAGTCTCTGCCTTCAAGAACTTACAGGAGCCAAAAGGTGGAGGCAGAGAGACTAGCAGGGGAGAAGAGGGAAGTAATTATATTGGTTCTATTCCCTACTCTGCCACTCACTGGCTGTGTGGTCTTGTGCACAACACTTTCCTACTCTGTGCCTCAGTTTCTCCATCTGTGAAATGGGGCTAATCATGTTTTATTGCCATGCAGGGGACTGTTGTGCTTCTTAATTAATCTTAGCTGAATCCTTCGATATCCTTAGACGCAGGCTGTTATGTAAATGTCTGATTGTTAATAGTGTTTCAGATTTGTTGGTAGCTGTTCTATACGTACAATTCCCATGCAAATAAATGAAAGTCTCACTGCTTATCTGTACACTTGCTAATAATGAGGGATAGTGATGCAAATGGATGAGTTTTTTGGGGTTGTCCTGATGGCCTGACCTCCTGTGGTGTGGGCATAACACAAATCAGAGAACTCTCTGTTTCACAGTGAGCACAACACAAGCTCAAAAGGCAAATGTTTCCATCAGGAGCAGCAAAGAGTGTTCTTAAAAACCAAGCAATCATTTTTATAGGCTTTAAGTAGAAGCATATAAACCTCCTGTGCCTAATTACTGCTTCCCATTCCTTAATTATGGGGCACTAGTAAAGGAAAATAATCCCCATACTTTTTACCACAAAGTCTAATCTCAGTGAGCAGTAATGGGAGTCAGTATTGAGTTATGGCATAGAAGACAATTTTGAGGCTTTCGATTAATTTTTACTTGTGCTAAATCACAAAATAATTAGAAACCAGTCAATCACTCTGGGAAATCAGGTTTTATAGCGCCAATGTAAAAAAAAATACTTTATACGCTTATAAATTCTTATTTGAACAGTGTTAAATGGCCCCACAACTTGGTTGAGGCTCACACCTGAGATTCTACAGTAAAGATCAGGGAAGAGAATTACAGAAGCTATTATGGACAGAAACAAAAGCATGTGTCCGTTTTTCCTGATTTATACCCTGGCCACCCACTAACTCTGTGGGTGTGTCTGAGTGAATGACATGGCTTCAAATGGATTGGATAAAGGACTTGACCAGTAGGGGGTGACATCATTCACTTGCCACTCCTGCCCCCTCAGTCAGTGTGTGATGGTATGATAATGCAAGAGAGCAATTTTGGGCTGACCAGTCTCTCCCAGGCTGCTCCAGCATGTGAGATGTCTCAGACACTCACCCTGAGTGGGTCTGGGGATGGAACATGCACATAAATGGAAGTTAGGAAGAAATCAGCCTTTCCCTCCCTAATGTCTGCATCAAAGCCAGAAAGGAGCACTGAGCTCTCACTCCTGCTCCAATGGGGGGACTTAACATTTGCAGTCGCTGACAGCCACTCCCTGATGGCTAGGATATCATTCAGATCCTCCTGCTGCAGGAACACAGGCCCCTCGGCTGGAGAGAAAGGAGAGTCTCCATGGCCTGTTAGTGCTATATGACCATAGAATCATAGAATCATAGAATATAAGGGTTGGAAGGGACCCCAGAAGGTCATCTAGTCCAACCCCCTGCTCGAAGCAGGACCAATTCCCAGTTAAATCATCCCAGCCAGGGCTTTGTCAAGCCTGACCTTAAAAACCTCTAAGGAAGGAGATTCTACCACCTCCCTAGGTAACGCATTCCAGTGTTTCACCACCCTCTTAGTGAAAAAGTTTTTCCTAATATCCAATCTAAACCTCCCCCACTGCAGCTTGAGACCATTACTCCTCGTTCTGTCATCTGATACCATTGAGAACAGTCTAGAGCCATCCTCTTTGGAACCCCCTTTCAGGTAGTTGAAAGCAGCTATCAAATCCCCCTCATTCTTCTCTTCTGCAGGCTAAACAATCCCAGCTCCCTCAGCCTCTCCTCATAACTCATGTGTTCCAGACCCCTAATCATTTTTGTTGCCCTTCGCTGCACTCTCTCCAATTTATCCACATCCTTCTTGTAGTGTGGGGCCCAAAACTGGACACAGTACTCCAGATGAGGCCTCACTAATGTCAAATAGAGGGGAACGATCACGTCCCTCGATCTGCTTGCTATGCCCCTACTTATACATCCCAAAATGCCATTGGCCTTCTTGGCAACAAGGGCACACTGCTGACTCATATCCAGCTTCTCGTCCACTGTCACCCCTAGGTCCTTTTCCGCAGAACTGCTGCCTAGCCATTCGGTCCCTAGTCTGTAGCTGTGCATTGGGTTCTTCCGTCCTAAGTGCAGGACCCTGCACTTATCCTTATTGAACCTCATCAGATTTCTTTTGGCCCAATCCTCCAATTTGTCTAGGTCCTTCTGTATCCTATCCCTCCCCTCCAGCATATCTACCACTCCTCCCAGTTTAGTATCATCCGCAAATTTGCTGAGAGTGCAATCCACACCATCCTCCAGATCATTTATGAAGATATTGAACAAAACCGGCCCCAGGACCGACCCTTGGGGCACTCCACTTGATACCGGCTGCCAACTAGACATGGAGCCATTGATAACTACCCGTTGAGCCCGACAATCTAGCCAGCTTTCTACCCACCTTGTAGTGCATTCATCCAGCCCATACTTCCTTAACTTGCTGACAAGAATACTGTGGGAGACCGTGTCAAAAGCTTTGCTAAAGTCAAGAAATGACACAGTTAATCTGTTCTGATTCTGCCTAGCAGAGGGTGACACTTTCATTACATAATAGGGGCAGGTTTGCAAATGCGGGTGCCTGGATTTTGATATTGAGGCTCCCAACACTATTTAGGAAACATCTCAAATACTACAGTCACAGGAGCTCTGGGGAAGGCAGGATCCTGGAGTCAGGAGCAGGCTGGTGTACTGACGGGCACAGCAGAAGGGACTAGATAGGTGGAGCTAAACCAGGCATTTAAGTGCCTGGCGGTAGGGACTCAAACTTGAAAATCTGGCCTCGAATAGAGAGGAGCCCAGCCCCTGACAGAGTCCACAATCCAAACCTGGGCCCTAAACCAGCAGGGAGATGCAAATCCAAATGACAAACCCTGAGTCTAAAGGCACCTACGGGGGTTTAACTACAATAATGCAAAGGCCTGAGATGCACAGGAGGGAGACTCCTGCATTTCCCATGCCCTGTGCCTCCTGCTGAATATTGCATTGCATGCTCACAGCTGCAAGGCTCTGCCAGCCAAATGACCAGAGGCAAAGCTATCCTCCGCATACCTGCTTTCAGCCCAGGGTATCAACCGGTGGAGAAAACAATGTGAGTCTTCACCCTGGCTCTGGCTGATGCTGCAGTGTGTGTGCAGAACAATATACAGGTTGGGCCGTGTGTCACTACTCAGACACATGTCAATATCTGCTCCCACTAAGGAGTGGAGAGCTGAGCGTGGGACAGGGACTGCACACAGGATGAGGAGTGCAGTAGGGTTTGTGTGTAGCCCCCAACACCCAGTGGGTTTCTGGGGTGTGCTGGGAAGGAGACAGCTCAGTGCAGAGCGGCAGCTAGAAACAGGAGGGAACAGCTCTGAGTGTAGCAGGCTTAGTCTGCACAGAGAGCAGGGGGCAGGGTCCAGAGAGGCCTCAGGAGGGGACATGGGGGATAAGGATCCATTACCTAAAACCCTCCATGGTGTGGAGAAGTATAAGTCCCATCCCCCAACCCCGCACTGCCCTCTGGCTCAGTGGTTCAAACACTTAGCTCCGTAGCAGCATACTTCAGCCCCTGCATCCTGGCAGCTAGTGCTGGACAAGAAAGGGGATAAACATTTTTGCACAAATCGGAGAGATTTTTGTCCTGGGTTTGGGGTTTTATTTTTGTTTTTCTCGAAATTTGAAACTTCCACTATGAACAGATTCAGAGATTCCAAGATTCAGAGATTCGGAGACCAGAAGGAATCCTCTAGTCCAACCTCCTGATCTCCAATGCTGAAAAGTGTCAAGATAATGGGACAACTGGCCAGCCGGGTGTGGAGAGGTAGCCTTCTGCTCCGTGCTAATGCTTATCCCACATATTGCTGACCGGAGGATGACAATTCTGTTTTGCAACAACTTTCAAAATTTGTTTTTGTTCTGCATTAGAATAGAACCAAAAGCTTTTGAATGGTTTTGTGAAAGCAGAATTGCGTTGAAATGTCTGATTTCAGCTCAGCTCTCGAGATTTTTCTCTCTAGCCTGGTGGGCTGGGCCCTGGCCTAGTCTGTGGGACACCCAAGATCACATATCGTGTTCTACCTGAATTAGATTAGAGTTTTTAATCACTCTGAGTTAAGCAGAGCAGGAACCAGACCCTGGGTCTTCTAACCACCAGGATCAAGAGTCTCTTTCCTGGGAAAAAAACACAAAAAACCTCCAAACATAGCTGAAACCGACTTGGCTCCATGAAATGCGTTGCCACAGCAGCATATTCTGATGAAATTTCATTTAGTCAAAAACGCTCAGACCAGCATCTCACCATGGTATCTGATCACCTTGCAGATGTGCTTTAAGTCATGTGACTAACATCTGTCCTGTGTGGGTCTCTTGCAGTACTTTGCACTTTCTTTTGCTCTCATTTTCTCTCCCTTGGAGTAAATTTGGGCGAAGACACCCAATTTTAGTACCAATTCAAGACCATTTAAAGGGGCTTGATCCAGTTTTTCCCCCAACAAGAACGGTTACATCATCATCTAGTGTAGCTTTTAAAATTGCTGTCAGGCAAATGATTTTTTTCTTAATCAAAACTTTGATGTAACTCCAGGGAAGGAACATAGGGGGGAAACCATTCAATGAAGCCTTTCCAGACCCTTTTAATTCTCAAATACTTGCAATGGCTTTCATTGTTCTCTGTGTTTTAATAGAAGATGTTCCATGACTGGGCTCCACTACCTAGCTCTGCCCCTCAACTCTGTCCCTGCCCTGCACTTTGAGAGATTGCCACCCATCTGGCAGGGGGCAATGTGGGGCCCTACAGAGCAACGGCAGGGAGGCACCCCTATACTCACCCCCCGGAACCAGAGTATCTGTGTCAGGGCACTCCACCTGCTGTGCTATTTCCCTTGAGTTCCCTGCTGGGATGGGGTGATGGCAGGCCAGCCGACAGAAATTCCAAGCCCCAGGCCAGGGGTTTCTCTTCCTGTCCTGTCTCTGCTGAATTCCTCAGCACCCAGCCCACCTACTGTCCTGGAATCTTCAATTCCCTCCTGCCCAGCAGGCAGACTACCATTGAATAACAATGAGCTCCTGTTAACCTAGAGATGCCCTTGTTGGAAGGCAGGTGGGATCGCCAGGCTGTAGCTTTAGCCTGGAGCTGTGGGTGAGAGACCCCACTTATGGTTTGACTTATAAGCACTGCCTTTGTTTAAGACACTCCAGTGGTGTAGTGAACAGAATGTTAACTTGTTAGTCAGAAGACTTATTCCTGGCTCTGCCACTGGGTGATCTTGAGAGGCATGGTCTCTCCATGCCTCAGTTTCCCCCACCTATAAAATGGGGATACTGACCTCCTTTGTAAAATGCTTTTGAGATCTGTGGATGAATAGAAGAGTTAGGTGGTATTGTTCTGACAGGGACCCTGGCACCATGCCAGGAGTGAATTCCTCACTCATTTATAAATAATTTCTGGCAGTCAGAAAGTTCATCGAACTTCACCTCTCACACAGAATGCCACGGAAGGGCTTTCAATAATAAAAATACAGGAAAAAAGGAGTTTTGCGAAGAAAGGAAAATGGCAGAGAATGTTGAGATGTCCTTTGAAATGGAATAAGAAAGTTACAGTTAATCAAATATTAACATACTGCCTATCAGCTCCTTATCTGAAGAATTAGTTGTGATTAAGGGGCGCATACTTTTAAGTGATGTGTGGGAGGACATCTCTGTTGCTGCACAGGTGTTTCAGAGCAACGTTTCAAAACTGTATCTCCTGAAATGTCTGAGTCCATTTCAGATTTAATGAGCACCTAATTGCCTGATTATTGATTATCACTTTGAAGTACACTGCTGTAATCATCATATCACTAGCAAATTTGCCGTCTGCCTGTCTTGTTAACAATCTGTCTATTTTCACCAAGAGCTGTCTTTCCAAATGGAAATGCAGATGGTTTAGTTGAGGCATATGCCTTTAAAAAGGTTATAAATACAGAGAAGTTCAGAGTAAAACACCTTGGGCCAGAGCTGGGGTTTGCCACGTGTCTGGGTGCATCTGTGTCACTCAGATGCACTCAGTGTGGTGCTCTGTCTCACCTAGTGGTGGCTGGGCCAGAGGTAGAGGTTCACGAGCCTACTACAGTATTAGCCGGCAGAGCTGGGTTATTTATCAGTCTCAATAAGAAGGGAGCTGTAGCTCACGAAAGCTCATGCTCAAATAAACTGGTTGGTCTCTAAGGTGCCACATGTACTCCTTTCCTTTTTGCGAATACAGACTAACACGGCTGCTACTCTGAAACTTATCAGTCTCAGCAACTAGAGGTTTGTGCTTTAAGATCCAGGGGATCCACATTCAGTCCCAGCTGCTAGCAACCCACAGCAACATGCTTGGCTGTGGTTTTTGGATCAGGCCATTACGCCGGCATGCATAAGCTCTGATGTTTGGCTCCAGAAGTGAAATGTTCCCTCCCACCCCCAAAATCACTCTGAGCCAATAGCATAGTCAAGCATAAGCAGAGTTTACTGCCATCGACGGCATATGGAGTTTAGACTAGATTAGTTTACTCACTATTCCGAGCCCAGGTCTAGTTACAAACCATGGGCCCGTGTCCTCCAAGGAACTACCCCACAGGGTACCCACTGTCATCCCAGACCCTCATGGGGGTTCAGCTGGCCTCCATGTGCATACCAATTAGAGTACCACAAGCAAACCTAGGAACAGACCCTCACTAGCCTTTGCAGAATTCAGTGATTTTGTCATTTTGATGGATACAATCAGAGCTGATTTTCAAGCATTTTTTTCATTTTTTCTCAATTTAAATGGTCAAAATTGCACAAAATTGTGGGGTTTAAGCATTTTTTTCCTATTTTTAAAATGTCAGTTATGGGAAATAGTGGGGGAGCGGTCAGACAGTATTTATTTACTAGGAGTAGATCTTGAGATTCAAGAAGTGAAAGATTTGTAACCATTAGAAGCCAAATTGTCAAAATCACAGGTCCAAATATACAAAGTAAATATGCTTAAATCAAACTCTGATTACTTCGCAGGCAGCATTTTTCTTTCTTTTCCTCTCTGTAAATTTTGATTAGTTGCAATGGAAATATTTTTATCTGTTTGTGTGTGCAGGGTGGAATTTACTGACATTTACCAATAAAAATACCTAATCCTTCTGAACCTACTTATGCATAAGGGAATTATTTCATCCACCACTGCAATGGAACCAGCTCTGGTGACTCTCTCAGGGTGTAACCCCTCCAAGAGAAAATTAAAATGACAAGGACGCACTGTATATGAAGTATGGCCATTTCTACTGAATTTCATAGAGATACAGTGGACAGACAAAATAAATGCTTTACTGTTTTAAGAGCCCTACAGAAGGCAAGAGATGGAAATATAAAGCTCTGACTAGAAAAAACATTAGGCCTGGTCTACACACATTTTTTGTACCCGTATATGTGTCTGTCAGGGGTGTGAATTTTTGCCAGTATAGTTAAATCGGTACAACCCTTAGGGCTGGTCTACACTATGGGGGTGGGGATCGATCTAAGTTTCGCAACTTGAGCTACGTTATTCACGTAGCTGAAGTTGACGTACTTAGATCTACTTACCGCGGCGTCTTCACTGCTGTGTGTTGATTCCCCTTGCACTTCTCGTTGAGGTGGAGTACCGGAGTCGACGCTAGAGCGATCAGTGGTCGATTTATCGTGTTTGTACTAGACACAATAAATCGATCCCCGCTGGATCGATTGCTGGCCATCGATCTGGCCGGTAGTGTAGACAAGCCCTAATTAGTGTGAACACAGTATACTGCTATACAGGGCCCAGTTCCTCAAAGTTATTTAAGGACCAAACTCCTATTGGTATGGGAGTTAGGAGCCTAAATAACTTTGAGTTCAGGGCTAGGTGTCCTAGAGAGGATTCCCTGGTATAAAGGTTTCATAGGCCTTGTCTACACTACACAGGCTCTGGTGATCCAGCTATACTGGTATAGCTATGCCAGAAGAATCCCTAGTATAGATATTCTGACTGAAGGGGGAGGTCTGCCAGGATAGGAACACTTACCTGCATGACATTAGCTAAGCTGGCAGAAGCACTGTAGCTGCCTCTAAATTTTGCTGGCATAGCTCACGGACTTGGCTATGTCAGCAAATCTTGGCAGTGTAGGCATGGCCTTATACAGGTACAGCTTATTCCCCTTACCATGCAGGAATAGTTATACTGGTCTAAAGGTACAATATGGGGAGAGGGTACTGCTTTAACTACACAGCCTACTTAAAGAAGCAATGCAACTTTTGTGTGCAGACAAGAAATAATTAGAGAGATGCAAGTCTGCTGCTGGGGAAAGGTAAACAATAATCCCCGAACTCATTAAAGCAGGCTGCGTAGGGAAAGAACATGCCTGCTGAGTCAATTGTCCCCTTTTGGAGCCAAAGCACTCGAAAATCCTGCCTCATGGGGAGCCTAGGACAAAATGAATGAAGGTCAGTAGAGAAATGATCAGTGAATGGAGTCTGCCAAACAGAAAGAAATGAAAATAGTCTTTAAAATACCGCAGTGGCCCACAAACACTGCACTCTCATGAATGTGAGCTGGGTCGTTTGGGGCTTTGCTGTAGCGTATTGTATAACTCACTCACTGGTCAGCATGCATTACGCATCCCCCTCTGTGCCCGTTCCACAGAGGATATGAACCTGGTAGAGCCCCAGCTACAAGCCTAGCTCATTAGAGCCTCATGTGTCTACATTTGTGTACCTTACAGCTCCATACTACCGCCCGTCACCGTAGTCCCTTCCATGTAGAATCAATAGCAATATCAAAACGCCTAGAGGACTTCATGGAGTCTCTGGTACATCTCCCATTTAATAAGAACACCTGTTTCTTATATAGCATTTTACATCAGCAGGACTCAAAGCCCTTCACACTCTTTTCAATGTGTTTATCCTCACAAGCCCCTGGGAGATAAGGAAGCATTATGGTCACCATATGACAGAGGGGGAACTGAGTCACAGACAGGCTATGTGACTTGCCCCAGATCACACAGAAAGGCTCTGGCAAAGCAGGGAACTAAAGCTGGGTCTCCCATGGCCTGAATTCTCCCATCTTCAACCCCAAATCCAGTCTCCTAATCCCTAGATCATCCTTCCCCACTTTGTGTCAAAACTCATCTGGGAAGGGGAGGGGGGTTATTTTTTTTTCTTATTGGTAGGGGTTTAGGGCTGACGGGGATATCAGAGTTGGGTGTAGCAGCAGGAGAGGATGTTATTATTATGATACAAAGGCTTTCTCAAAGAGGAAGATTTTGTGGCCTCTCAGTTGCCCTGCCCCTCAGTTGCTCTGTAACAATTACATTGAAAGGCAGATTGTCCCGGGCTCTGTTTCTGAGGAGGCCTGGAGGGTGAATATTCCATGCACGAATAGATGGACCCAAGAGGGAATATTTGTTTTAAGGGGTGAATTATCTAGGGGTGAACTGCCCTCTGCACTAGTGGGTGGTGGTCGGAGGTCAAAAACTCTAAATACATTCCTCACTTTTTATCATGAAAGGAAGAGCCCACGTGAGTAGTGACCCTGTCAGCTTGTTTTCTGTGAGAAGAAGCTGTAAGTGTGGACTTAGGAAATCTCTGAAGAGTTTGGACCATTACAGGGAAGTGTACCAGATGCAAAGCGGACATCCCCAGAGACAACCTGGGTATCCTGAAAAGACTTTTGGGAAACTGGCAGTTTATTACATCACTGCATCACTGTAATTTGTAATTACAGACTCTGCCTCACCTGTACATATATTTTACCTGCTTTCACCTCTCAATAACTATCATTCCTTTTTCTTAGCTAATAAACCTTTAATTAGTTTACTAGTGAATTGACTACCAGTGTTGTCTTTGGTGTAAGATCTAGGCTACTTATTGATCTAGGGTGTGTGACTGGTCTCTTGGGACTGGGATCAATCTGAACTTCGTGTGATGTTTGGTGTAAGTGACCTTTTATCCCAAAGCCCAGTTTGTCGGGGTGGCTAGATAGACTGGAGAGACTAAGGGGTCTGCCTGTGACTCCATGGTAAGACTGGTATAGTGATCCAGGAGTTCACATTTTTTACTGGCTTGGTGAAATCTATCTGCCCTGTTTTCTGACAGTCTGCCCTGAGGTAGGCACTCAAAATCATGAGCCACGCCAGACAGTGTGACACGAGGGGTGTCATGCTTCCATTGGTGACCTGCGCTGGATGTTGCAAAAAGAAAAGGAGTACTTGTGGCACCTTAGAGACTAACCAATTTATTTGAGCATAAGCTTTCATGAGCTACAGCTCTGTAGCTCACGAAAGCTTATGCTCAAATAAATTGGTTAGTCTCTAAGGTGCCACAAGTACTCCTTTTCTTTTTGCGAATACAGACTAACACGGCTGTTACTCTGAAACCTGTCTGGATGTTGCAAGTTATCCCCAAAATGCCTTTTAAAAGACACTGATTTAAACTTTGTTGCTGCATGCCTCCCTCCAGAGATCAAACACTATCTCTGCAAATAGCAGTTCACCTCCCCTCTCATCCAGAATTTCCCTGCTGTGCCATGTACACTTCTGGAGACAGCCACGCTTGTGTGAGCTGATGTAGGACACTGATTCGTCTGTGTCTTTTCTGGCTCCATCGATTTGCCTGCAGTGTTTCCAGCCAGTGTGGTGGGTACAGCTTGGTAACTTGCTGCCAGAAAACAATCCCTGTCACTTGGCTGCCTTAATGCACTGGTGACAGTTAACACCTGCTGTGTTCTTGCAGAATTCTGTGTCACCATGGCTTACAGCCCTGATCTTGGAATGGATCTTTAAACTTCTTGAAGCTTACAGGCTGTTAGCAGATGCATTAACATCTCCTTCTAAAACAGACCTTTCTCCTTTAACCAGTGCCAGAGACATGCTGAGTCCAATACCCTGGGCGTTGCAATTCCTTTGCAATTCAGACCAGGAGTCTGGTGAATAAGGCAGGAAAAGAGTTGCTTTCTCCTAACCGTATTATTATTATGTTTATTATAGTCATGTCTAGGAGCCTGAGTCATGGACCAGTTCCCCATTGTGCTAGGCGCGGCACAAACACAGAACCAAAAGATAGTCCTGGTCTCACAAAGCTTACAAGTTAATAATAATGTATTAGACAAATACCTATTAGTGAGGCAATAATGCTTCTGTCATTGCATGGAGCAAGAACCTTCACTTTGACCCTTTTCACAACTGTGGTTGTGAGTGCAGTGAATGCAGTACTCTAGGGGTGTAGCTACACAGGAAGCTGCATCATCTCCCCATCTCTGCGTGTGCAGCCCAAACTCTCAGGGGCTTCTCTTACTCTGACAGATTTCACTGCAAAGGGTATGATTTTCAAAACGACCTAAGTGATGTAGGAGTCTAAGTCCCATTTTCAAAAGTGTCTTTGGCATGCAGGTCTTGCCCCACTGGCGTGGTTAAAGCAGTACAGACCCAAAGCATGGACATGAGCATAATGGTATAAAAGCACTTTATACCAGCATAACTCTCCCCATACAAGAAGGGGAATAAGTTACCATGGTACAGGCCACTTTAATACCAGTATAACTGAATCCACATTTGGGCGTTGTGCCAGTATAACTGTATTGGTAAAAAAAATCACACGCTTGCACTTAGTTCAACCAGTACAACATCTGACCTGGCCTTAGGAGCCTGAGTCCCACTGACTGTCAATGAGGCTTCTAAGATGCACTTTAGATAAGCTATTACCAGCAGGACAGTGGGGTGGGAGGAGGTATTGTTTCATGATCTCTGTGTGTATATAATGTCTGCTGCAGTTTCCACGGTATGCATCCGATGAAGTGAGCTGTAGCTCACGAAAGCTCATGCTCAAATAAATTGGTTAGTCTCTAAGGTGCCACAAGTACTCCTTTTCTTTTTAAGTCACCTTTGCAAATGATACCCTGGCCCAAGTGTCCTGCGCAGAGGCACACAAGAAGACTGTGGCAGAGCTGGGAATTAAATCCAGGTCTCCCGGGGCTTAGTCTAGCATCATAACTACTGGACCATTCTTTCCCATCCTATAGATGCCCAAAGTAATTACATCCATATCTATCCCATCTCAGAAAAAGATATATTGGGATTGGAAAAGGTATAGAAAAGAGCGATAAAAATGATTGGGGTATGGAACAGCTTCCTGGTGAGGAGAGATTAAAAAGACTCAGACTTTTCATCTTGGAAAAGAAACAACTAAGGGCGGATATAATTGAGGTCTATAAAATAATGACTGGTGTGGAGAAAGTGAATAAGAAATTGTTATTTACTCCTTCTCATAACACAAGAACAAGGCGGTCACCAAATGAAATTAATAGGCAGCAGGTTTTAAACAAATTCAAAAATACAAAAAAGAAGCTTACAAGAAGTGGAAGATTGGACAAATGACCAGGGATAACTATAAAAATATTGCTCGGGCATGCAGGAGTGAAATCAGGAAAGCCAAATCACACTTGGAGTTGCAGCTAGCAAGAGATGTTAAGAGTAAGAAGAAGGGTTTCTTCAGGTATGTTAGCAACAAGAAGAAAGTCAAGGAAAGTGTGGGCCCCTTACTGAATGAGGGACGCAACCTAATGACAGAGGATGTGGAAAAAGCTAATGTACTCAATGCTTTTTTTGCCTCTGTCTTCATGAACAAGGTCAGCTCTCAGACTACTGCACTGGGCAGCACAGCATGGGGAGGAGGTGACCAGCCCTCTGTGGAGAAAGAAGTGGTTAGGGACTATTCAGAGAAGCTGGACTTGCACAAGTCCATGGGGCCAGATGCGTTGCATCCGAGAGTGCTAAAGGAGTTGGCGGCTGTGATTGCAGAGCCATTGGTCATTATCTTTGAAAACTCGTGGCGATCGGGGGAAGTCCTGGACGATTGGAAAAAGGCTAATGTAGTGCCAATCTTTAAAAAAGGGAAGAAGGAGGATCCTGGGAACTACAGGCCAGTCAGCCTCACCTCAGTCCCTGGAAAAATCATGGAGCAGGTCCTCAAGGAATCAATTCTGAAGGACTTAGAGGAGAGAAAAGTGATCAGGAATAGTCAGCATGGATTCACCAAGGTCAAGTCATGCCTGACTAATCTAATTGCGTTCTGTGATGAGATAACTGGTTCTGTGGATGAAGGGAAAGCAGTGGATGTGTTGTTCCTTGACTTTAGCAAAGCTTTTGACATTGTCTCCCACAGTATTCTTGCCAGCAAGTTGAAGAAGTATGGGCTGGATGAATGGACTATAAGGCGGATAGAAAACTGGCTAGATTGTTGGGCTCAACGGGTAGTGATCAACGGCTCCATGTCTAGTTCTCAGCCGGTATCAAGTGGAGTGCCCCAAGGGCCGGTTTCGTTTAATATCTTCATAAAAAGAAAAGGAGTACTTGTGGCACCTTAGAGACTAACCAATTTATTTGAGCATGAGCTTTCGTGAGCTACAGCTCACTTCATCGGATGCATACCGTGGAATCTGCAGCAGACTTTATATACACACAGAGATCATAAAACAATACCTCCTCCCACCCCACTGTCCTGCTGTAATAGCTTATCTAAAGTGATCATCAAGTTGGGCCATTTCCAGCACAAATCCAGGTTTTCTCACCCTCCACCCCCCCACACACAAACTCACTCTCCTGCTGGTAATAGCCCATCCAAAGTGACAACTCTCTACACAATGTGCATGATAATCAAGGTGGGCCATTTCCTGCACAAATCCAGGTTCTCTCACCCCCTCAGCCCCCTCCAAAAAACACACACACAAACTCACTCTCCTGCTGGTAATAGCTCATCCAAAGTGACCACTCTCCCTACAATGTGCATGATAATCAAGGTGGGCCATTTCCAGCACAAATCCAGGTTTTCTCACCCCCCCACCCCCATACACACTCAAACTCACTCTCCTGCTGGCAAGAGCTCATCCAAACTGACCACTCTCCAAGAGAACCTGGATTTGTGCAGGAAATGGCCCACCTTGATTATCATGCACATTGTGTAGAGAGTTGTCACTTTGGATGGGCTATTACCAGCAGGAGAGTGAGTTTGTGTGTGGGGGGGTGGAGGGTGAGAAAACCTGGATTTGTGCTGGAAATGGCCCAACTTGATGATCACTTTAGATAAGCTATTACCAGCAGAACAGTGGGGTGGGAGGAGGTATTGTTTTATTATCTCTGTGTGTATATAAAGTCTGCTGCAGTTTCCACGGTATGCATCCGATGAAGTGAGCTGTAGCTCACGAAAGCTCATGCTCAAATAAATTGGTTAGTCTCTAAGGTGCCACAAGTACTCCTTTCCTTTTTGCGAATACAGACTAACACGGCTGTTACTCTGAAACCTATCTTCATAAATGATCTGGAGGATGGTGTGGATTGCACCCTCAGCAAGTTTGCAGAGGACACTAAACTGGGAGGAGAGGTAGATACGCTGGAGGGTAGGGATAGGATACAGAGGGACCTAGACAAATTGGAGGATTGGGCCGAAAGAAATCTGATGAGGTTCAACAAGGACAGGTGTAGAGTCCTGCACTTAGGACGGAAGAATCCCATGCACCGCTACAGACTAGGGACCGAATGGCTCAGCAGCAGTTCTGCAGAAAAGGACCTAGGGGTGACAGTGGACGAGAAGCTGGATATGAGTCAACAGTGTGCCCTTGTTGCCAAGAAGGCCAATGGCATTTTGGGATGTATAAGTAGGGGCATTGCCAGCACATCGAGGGACGTGATCATTCCCTCTATTCGACCCTGGTGAGGCCTCATCTGGAGTACAGTGTCCAGTTTTGGGCCCCACACTACAAGAAGGATGTGGAAAAATTGGAAAGAGTCCAGCGGAGGGCAACAAAAATGATTAGGGGACTGGAACACATGAGTTATGAGGAGAGGCTGAGGGAACTGGTGATGTTTAGTCTACAGAAGAGAAGAATGAGGGGGGATTTGATAGCTGCTTTCAACTACCTGAGAGGTGGTTCCAAAGAGGATGGCTCTAGACTGTTCTCAGTGGTAGCAGATGACAGAACAAGGAGTAATGGTCTCAAGTTGCAGTGGGGGAGGTTTAGGTTGGATATTAGGAAAAACTTTTTCACTAGGAGGGTGGTGAAACACTGGAATGCGTTACCTAGGGAGGTGGTAGAATCTCCTTCCTTAGAGGTTTTTAAGGTCAGGCTTGACAAAGCCCTGTCTGGGATGATTTTGTTGGGGATCAGTCCTGCTTTGAGCAGGGGGTTGGACTAGATGACCTCCTGAGGTCCCTTCCAACCCTGATATTCTATGATTCAAACAAAAGGGAGCACTTCACAGAACACACAGTCAACTTGTGAAGGCCAAGACTATAACAGTGTTCAAAAAAGAACTAGATAAGTTCATGGAGGATAGGTCCATCAATGGCTATTAGCCAGGATGGGCAGGGATAGTGTCCCTAGCCTTTGTTTGCCAGAAGCTGGGAATGGGTGATGGGATGGATCACTTGTTCTGTTCATTCCCACTGGGGCACCTGGCATTGGGCACTGACAGAAGACAGGATATTGGGCTAGGAGGACCTTTGATCTGATGCAGTATGGCTGTTCTTACTTTCAGGGACCAATGGTAGACCACGAAGCTCTGTATCTTGGGGTGCTATTCCTGGATCACTTCCAATCAGTGCCCTCTTTTCCCACAAAGTAAAGTTAATAACTAAAATACAAAGATATCATCTTTACCTTCAGAGTAAAGGTAAAGCTCCCTTCTTTGTCATCTAGGCCAGGTCACTGTAGCTAAGCCTCAGGCAGTGAGATCACCTATGTTGCTCCTCCCCAGGAACTCAGAGTTCAGGTCAGCTCACCCCTACTGCCTGCATGTGAACTTCTCTGCTTCCTTTTTAACCTTCTCCTCCAGCTTCTGCATGCATCAGAGGTGTGGCTGGGTGGAGCTGCCTGGGCCTAGAGCATCTCCTTAACCTCTTCCTCTCCATCACTGGGTTCTTATACCCGATTACATCCCCCAAAAGTCCTGGAATTAACTAGTCTGGCTACGTTCTGAAAGGGTCAGGTAAGGTGGACACACTTGCCCTTCATCAACCCACGATGCACCTGTTCTTTAGACAGATGGTTTTATCCTTTGACGCTGCCAAGCTGGCACTCTTCACCAGCATTACATTTTTAAAAATAAGATTTAAAATTATATATATATATATATATATATAATATGGCTTTTCCTAATAAAAAAAAGAACAAAACTTCAGAATATTATTTATAACTACAACAGCTCAACATTGTTCAAAGGGGAAAGGATTTTTTTCTAAAACAAAATGCCCCTTTTTAAAAAAGAAAAGGAATTTTGCATACAAATCTGTTGATCTCTGCAACATTTTTCATGGAATTTTACATTAAAAACATTATTGACCTTTTTCGTTTTTCAACTAGCTTTACCTACATCCCTGGCCAAGACCCACCATGCCAGACTGGAACTTAATTCAGAATTCTAACCCAGTTTCAAACACGAAAACAAGGGGACATGTGATATAATTAAACGGAGGGAAATATTTCACACAACGTATAATTACCTGGTGGAACTCATTGCCACAGGAAGCCGTTGAGGCCAAGAACTTTGCAAGATTCAAAAAGGGACCAGACACTTATGTGGATTGCTAGGATATCCAGAATTAGCATAGTTAATACTAGCAGTGACCTTGGAGGGAATAATAGACCACATGCTTCACAGCTTAAGCCAATCACAGACTATTCGAGCCAGAATGTGGCGTAGCTGGGGTGGGGGTGGAGGGAAATGATTATCCCACATCTGCTTCTGTGGTAAACTGTGAAATAACTGTATTATGTATGGATCTTGTGCATACCTTTGTGTTTGTTTATCATGAGTTACTTGCTATGGAGTTAGATCAAAAAGGGGACGTTAAGGGAACCAAACAGAAAAGGCAGCACAATAGATAAGGAATATCCCCCAAACCACAATAGCCAGGTTTAATAGCTGCAAAGAGGCAACTCCTCAGTCCCAACGCAGGTAACCTAGCTGTTTTGCCAAGGATAAGAACATGGAAATCAAAAGGCATTCATCAGTTAAAAGGTCCATTCTGCAGAAAGAGAGGGAGGAAGTTGTCAGCTGTTGCAGGCTGATGGCCCATCAGGATCTGCAGCTAGCAGGATGGAAACTGGTCCCCAAAAGATCAGGGGCTCCAAGGCTAAGTCATGTCTACAGAGGGGCTGGAGGAGAATGCCAAATATGGGAAGACAGGATGTTCATAGGTCTCTTTGTTGTTTCAGATCCATTTCTCTGAGTGTGCATACCTTTTGGCAAATAAATCACACTGTTTTGAAGAAACTGCTTTTGAGACATTGCAGGTGCCAGACTAGGCGTCAACATTGGAAAGCAGAGTGTGTAAATTGGAGACGCAGTTGGAGAGTGGTTGTATCGCTGGGTCCCACTCCAAAGGGAAGTGAAGGTCTGGGCCTGCCACTTGAAAGAGGTGCACCGGGGATGGGCTGTAAAAGGATCAGTTTACCCAGAGACTGTGGCACTGTTTACTACAGAGTTCTTATACCTGCCTTTGAAGCATCTGGTGTCATGTCAGATATAGCATACTGGGCTAGATGGACTTGGGATCTGATCCAGTCTGGCTGGGCCTTTATCTCCTACCACTGTGGAACATGCTGTCTTGGGTGGGTGAGGACGCTGCTCTGCAAGGACAGTCCTGCTGTGTATAGTGCAGTAACAGGATTCTTCCCAAGTGCTTGTTTCTGCACTGGGTGTGAAGACTGTTCAGAGCTGTGTCTGGTACCAGCCCTGGAGACCAGGTTTCTAAATTAAACACGGAGGAGGCTTTGCAGATGGACTGGGAATCTGTGTGATCTGATTCCTGGTGCTTTATTTCGAAAGGGCGAAAAAAGAGCAGGTGAGAAGACAAAATTAATGCCAATATTTTTCGTTAAAATCCTTGTGCTACAGAAATTTCTCAGGAGCCAAAGAAGCTGTTAAAATACAGAGCCAGACTCTGGCATGAAGGGAGTTGATCTTTCTTTCTGTCATGGTTACAGGGTGAGCAGCACTCCTCTCTCCTTTATTGTCTTTGAGTGCCTCCTCTTCGGTGTTAGGCCTCATGCCTTTTCTGATCTGAGGGTGGATTTTCACAATTGTCTCTCTCTCGTCTCAGCCCATGCCCGATGCTGCAGCATGCTGTGTATCAACCATTATCCCCTGCAGGTCTGACTCCATTCAGGCATCTGCAGTTCTCCCCTTCTGGAGACTGTGACCAGTGGTACACAGTGACCCAAACATCCTTCTTCTGCTGAAAGTGTGGTTGATTTTAACAGGGGAGGGCAGAAGGATTTTAAAACAGTCCGTACATAGGTCTCTCTTACCTAGAGTCCTGCCTCTTACCGAGAGACCTCAGCAGGCCTAGCTTCTCCAGATACCTCATTGGTTTTCTGATGGTACATCTACACTGCAGCTTGGAGGTGTCATTTCCAGCCCGAGGGGACATACCCACACTAGCTTTGATCAAGCTAGTGCACTAAAACAGCTGTGAACCCGCAGCAGTGTAAGATAGCCACCCATGTATAATCCTTTCCACGACTGTAGATACATACTTGGGGCTCTTTCTCAGAAATAGCTCAAGCACAGCTAGTGTGTGTGTGTCTCCACCCACGCTGGGAATTACCCCTCCAGCTGCAGCCAGAGTCTCCTTCCACCTTGGCTCCCCCCTTTCCCTGGATCCATGGCTTTTCGTTATCATTCACAGTAATTCATGATGTCAGTGGATCATCACTGGGCCAGAGAAGGGGAATGAGAATGACTCTGAGGCCTGGTGCTTAGGGCATTCAGCTAGGATGTGGGAATCCCAGTGCCTAATTAATTACAGCAGAAGCCCATTTATCTGACCTCCATTATCCAGCTGTCCGTATTAACCAAACAACCAGCGCACACAGGTCCGGATGCAGGTGATCTCTCCTGTGGCGGCTAGACAGCTCTGCAGCCTTGCACTTCCTTATTCTCCAGACTATCCAAATTTTTCATGATCCAATCTGGCCCCGGTCCCAATTAGATCAGATAAACGGGGTTCTGCTGTCCTCATAGAGAGGGGAACTACCTCCTCTGACCGTTTTGTGAATCCTTTGATATTTTTGGAGTCAAAATGAAGGAACGTTTTGTTTGAATATTACTGAAACACTTCAATTCACTTCAAGTCAAAATCTTTTTGACTTTCAATTCACCAAAACATTCCAAAAAAATCATTTAAACTCAAAATGAATATTTTTAAATATATTTTCCAGACTTGCCAGTGAACATCATTCGCCCAGCTCTAATTCTTAGTAACATGTTTTAAAAGGGCTGAATGGAATCAGGATTAGGGCATGTGCTTCTCGCCACACATCTTCCACCCCATTCTATGTTTCTCCTTGTAAATCAGCACTGCAGAAGAACTTGGTGGCCTCAAATACCCTCCCAGAGGGTCCTTTCTTCATCACACTAACGTCTTAGGTCCAGGTTCACCTCTGAAATGAAATGGCACTGAACAAATGGAAAGATACTTAACTATGTGCTACAGCTTTACATGATGTATCTTTGTAGACACAAACTAAATATTTCAAGCTCCATCACTTGAGACTTTTAAAGACAAATTGGAGTCTCATAACACCATGAGAAATGCACAGCGTTGGCCCAGGGGCTGGACCACATGACCTAACATCACAGCTCTTCGCTACAGAGGGGAACAATGGGGCAAAATAGCCACAAACATTTACACCCATCCCATTTTGATCTGTGCACCTTCACATCCTTTTCTTTTGCTTGTCAAGTTTTGTTAACTGCTTAATGGTCCTGTAAAGCCACATTGGGGCCGGGAGCTGGGGCTTTTTAAATCAAGAATCCAAATCCAATTCATGGCAAAACAATATTCATTTTGAGCCGTAATCATTTATGGATAACGAGCTACTCTCTGTGATGCTGGTCAGCCAAGTGCCAGCTCTGGGCAAGGCCTAGGCATCAGCTGAGAACTTACAGATTCACAGCTGGAAGCCAGGTCAGCTCACTTGTGTGTTTGTATAGTATGAAGTAGATGTTAAAAGGCAGAAGAAGATGTTTAGTGTTTAAACATCATGAAAAATTGGAGGGATGTTGCCTGCATTGCTTTCATGCCTCTTCACCCTGTTATAATATAACAGCAAACATTTGCAGTGTATATACCCCAACAACTAAGTAACCCATCAAATAAGGAAGAAGCCTTGTGTAATGCAAATGAAGAACTTCAACAGGAAAGTGCTAATTCCTAGGTCTGGGAGATCAAATGGTCATTGTGTGAGAGATCAAAGATCAGACTTGTTAAGTGCATTCTTCCCTCCACCACCATGTAAAAGGGACATACGTGGGAACTGTTGCTGTCAGCTTGGTTTCTGTGAGAAGCTATAAATATGGACACTGTGACAGGGTCAGGCCAGATGGCTACAGGAGAGTGATAGAAGGCAGATATATTAGCCCCAGGTTAAGTAGGTCCCTTTTCCCTGGGTAAGGTAACAGGGAAGGTTCCAGAACAATCAGGAACTTTCTGGAAACAATTAAAGCAGACAGGCTGATTAGAACACCTGCAGCAAATCAAGAAGCTGCCAGAATCAATTAAGACAGGCAGGCTAATCAGGGCACCTGTGTTTAAAAAGGAACTCACTTCAGTTTGTGGTGTGCGTGCGAGGAGCTGGGAGCAAGAGGTGCAAGAAGCTGAGAGTGAGACGGCGTACTACTGGGAGACTGAGAAGTACAAGCATTATCAGACATCAGGAGGAAGGTCTGTGGTGAGAATAAAGAAGGGGTTGGGAGGAGGCCATGGGGAAGTCGCCCAGGGAGTTGTAGCTGTCACACAGCTGTTCCAGGAGCCACTGTAGACAGCTGCATTCCACAGGGCCCTGGGCTGGAACCCGGAGTACAGGGGCGGTGGGGTTCCCCCGTCCCTCCATCCCCCCAACTCCCTACTTGATACCGGAGGAGTTGAACTGGACTGTGGGTTCCACCAGAGGGGAAGGTCTCTGGTCTGTTCCCCAATCCACTAAGTGGATCAGCAGAGACTGCGGGGATTGTTCTTCTTCCTTTTCCCCATTCTGGCCAGTGATGAGGCTAACAGAGTGAACGGCAGATTTGAGCCACGAAAGCGACCGAACTGAGGGCTGCCGTGAACCTCTGAGGCGAGCAAATTCGCCAATAAGTGCAGGACCCACCAAGGCAGAGGAGGAACTTTGTCACAACAGAAATAACAATTCTTCACCTCTGGACAGTTTGGATTCTAACAGGGCAGAATAACCAATTGAGAAGATGGAGATCCACCGAGTTACTCTGGGTAGCCCTAAAAAACTTCTGGGAAACTGGCAGATTACTACATCTCTGGTACCATTCGAAATTACAGACTGTGACTCACCTGTACATATATTGTACCTGCTTTAACCTCTCAATAACTCTCATTCCGCTTTCATAGTTAACAAACCTTGAATTAGTTTACTATAGAATTGGCTCCCAGTATAGTCCTTGGTGTGAGATCTAGGATCCAAATCAACCTGGGTGAGCAACTAGTCTCTTGGGACTGGGTGCAATGTGACTATTTTGTGATTTTTGTGTAAGTGACCATTTCTCACATAGTCCAGCCTGCCTGGGGGCAAGATCGACTGGAGTGTCTAAAGGGACTGTCCAGGACTCCATTGTAAGACTACTGGATGGCTTTTGGAGTTCAGTTTTGGTACTGGGTTGGTGAATTCTGATTATAGATCATGCCACCAGTTTGGGGTCTCTGCCCTGAGGCAGGCACTCCTGGTCAGGGGCCACTCCAATCAGTGTATCACCCTTATCAGCCTCTTCTGAGCTCCCAATGAAATATCATTAACCTTCTTTGACAGAGAGGCAGCTGAAACACAGAGAAAATAGGTGATTTGCCAAGGGCCACACAGGTAGCCTGTGACAGAGTGAGGAACTGAGCCCCAGTCTTCTGAGTGCTAGCTGAGGACCTTAACTACAAGACCACCACCCCTCCACCAAACATGCCTCCCATCTCCTTACTTCAGTGGCTAGGCTTAGAAGTCTGGTTCCATTTGCCAGAACCTACCAAGGGTTATAAATAGACTCTAAATGTCAGTCTCTGAATGGATTTTCTCTGCCTGAATTTATTTGTCGAATTGGCCATGCTGGTTTTGAAGATTTAATCAGTGTTTTCCATAATTGCCTCTTAGCAGAATGATTTCTCAGGCCCTGGGCTGAATCTCTGATCTGCTGGTGAACTATCCAGACGTGAGAGGAGTGTGGTAAAGAGCAGCCCCCCAGATTCCAACATATGAAAAATATATTGTGGGGAGGCTTTGCGTCAAGACGTCTCTGCACCTAGGACTGCTTCCGCTCGCTCAATGTCTCTTGCCAGTGTGCTTTCACTTGTTCCATGTGCGGGATACTAACCAGGAAACCCCCCATCCCTCGGCCTCTGCTTTCAGCCCTTGCAAAAGCAGCCAATGGCTAGGAGGAGATGCATATGGCATCCTGGCGCCACAACAGTTCCTGAGGCTGCTTTTGCAGCTGATAAATTTCAAAGCCAGGTTTCAGGCTATGAATTTGAAAAGCGATCTCTGAATCACAAACTTAAAGGGGCAGTATATTGCTCTGGCCACCCTTCAGAGAGAAGCACTGGGTAATTGCTCCCCTTACAAATCAGTGTGGAGCTCCTTAAATATGCAGGAGATTAGCTTATACATTCTAGAGACTATTTTTTAGAGTGCTGTGAAAAATGCCCTTAACATACCCCGCTGGGTTAAAGAGACACAGGGGTTTCTATTACCTTTGGAGGGAATCTAAAGGCTCTGGTTCTGGGAGTGGGTGGCACAGAAGAGGTAGCCTGGGTGATCCTGCAATCAGCTCAGTGTGGGTGGAAGCCTGCAATCATAAGGAGCCCCCTTGACTTAGGTTGACGTCTGGCACAGGTGCAAGAATCTGCCAGAATAAAGACCCTAGGCAGTAGGCATGGGGAAGGTAGACATTGCTCACACCCCACCTGTCACATGGTGGGGGAAAGAGGACCTCATAGTATGGGCTTTCAGTGCCAACAATGCTACATTTACTGGAATTCACAAAAAGGTTAGAACATAAGCCTTGCCATCATGCACTAGTTCAATCTATTTATGGTTGTGAGTGCGATCAGGATCAGCCACCTAGAAAGCATGACCCAGGCTGAACATCTGTCTACTAGGCCAGGTCTACAGTACAGACCTATGTCCGTATAACTACGTCGCTCAGGGGTACGAAAAATCCACACTCCTGAGTGACATAGTTATATTGACCTTAACCCCCATGTAGATGGCACCATGTCGACAGGAGAGCTTCTCCCATCAACATAACTTCCACCTCTCGGGGAGTTGGATTAACCACACCAATGGGAGAGCTCTCTCCCATCAGCGTCGCATCTTCACTTAAGTGCTACAGTGGAGCTTCTGCATCGGTCAAGTTGTGCAAAAGCAGCGTTTTAAGTGTAGACCTGCCCTCCGAGATGGTCAAAAAATTTTCAGTGGAACATATTTTCATCAGAAACTGCAGTTTAGCTGAGATCAAACAGTTTCATGGCAACATGTCAATTCTGACAAAGTTTTCAATGGGAAAAAGTCAGAATGAATCATGTAATCATTTTCATAATGCTGACTCGAAATGTTTGGTTGACTTGAAATGGTTAGGTTTTACTGTGGTAAAAATGTTTCATTTTGACTTTATCATTTTCAGTTTGTTTTGACTGTTTAAGTTTTAGGTACATGCTATATTTAATATTTTATAGTATGTTATCATGTTTCAACATTATCAAAATGAAACAGTTCAACATCCTTGAAATAAAACATTTTGACATTGACATAAAATGATTTGACATTATTGAAACAAAATGTTTTGATGTTCATGAGTTTCAATTTTGGGAAATTTCCATTCCACAAGAAAATTTACAAGTTAAGCTTTCCGTTCCTATTTTAAATTAAAACAAATTTTGAAATATTGCAACTTCCCACAAAACAGAAATTCCGTTTTCTGACCAGCTCTCCTTATCTATCTACCTATCCGCCTGCAAATAATTAAGCAAGGGGAGGAATTATATCTAGTTGTGCAGGAGAGAAATCAAAGTCTTTGGGAGTTTCCTGTCAGGAATGATTTTGCATTGGTTGGAGAGGCATGGATTGGACATCTACCTCTTCAGGGCCAGATGCAGCCTGGATTTAAACCATCTGCCACCAGTGGAAACAAGAATTCAATGAGAAGTCCATCAAAGGGCTGCAAATTTTTCTCTGCCAAGGGGCAATCACAGAGCATTGCACTAAATTAACTCTAAGTCACCAGTATGAACACAGTCCCAGATTTCAGAGTGGTAGCCATGTTAGTCTGTATCAGCAAAAAAAACAAACAAACCGAGGAGTACTTGTGGCACCTTAGAGACTAACAAATTTATTTGGGCATAAGCTTTCGTGGGCTAAAACCCACTCCATGTTCTCTGTGTATATATATCTTCCTACAGTATTTTCCACTGCATGCATCTGATGAAATGGGTTTTAGCCCACGAAAGCTTATGCCCAAATAAATTTGTTAGTCTCTAAGGTGCCACAAGTACTCCTCATTTTTTTTACAGTCCCAGATGATAGTGACCAAAATCTATTCCCCACTGATGCGGGTTAATTAGCGTCTGTGTAATGGCGAACTGGTGATCTCATATCAAAGAACTGCCATTGGGAGTCTTAGCAGACAGACCAATAAGCCCTGGCAACTTGAGCTGCTCTTTCAGCCTTTCCATAGGCAGACTGGTGGGAGGAAGACAGCAGCATTGCAGGAACCTGGCACTGTCATGCTATTTCCAACCTAAACTGAAACTGACAGGCACTGGGCATTTAAAATTTCTGCACCAGAGCATTGCAGATAAGTTTGGCTTTGCTTCAGATGCGCATCCTCTTATTGCTTCTCCCATTCCCACACATAGGGTGAAACCTGTCCTTTCCCTCTGAAATAATTTTTGGTTTTAGATTAAGGAAAACAACAAGAAGAAAGAACAAAAGTAAAGTCTCCAGTAGAGAGCACAGTGTGGTTAGGAGGAGACCATCCTTGGGAGCAGGTTATCTCATTACTGCCTTCTTCAGGGTTCTTGTACCTTCCTCTGAAGCAGCGGGTGCTGGCCACTGTCAGAGGCTAGTGGAGTTAGATGGACCCCTTGTCTGATCCAGCTCCTCTGTTCTATGTGTGTCTCTGCTGTGACCTACAGCCAGGATTACTGTAGTTTATGTCTGCACCCAGGCAGAGAGTTTAGCAACGTACAGGTGAAAACTCCAGCCCCTGTAATTTCAGGCTACACCCACTATGCATCCAAATAGTGAACAATGGAAGATGTAGCCACTGTTATTGTTAACAAGGAAATGCTCATTATTTACTGTGACTATGCTGACAGATTGTGCCACACACTCTCAAAGAAACTGCGGAACCACCTGATCAACATCCTATACAGCAAACAGGGAAAGATTAAGAATGAGCTCTCATAAAAAACCAACCTTCCACGCAAACTTCCTTGTGGCTGGACTTTACAAAAACTAGACAAGCCATTTACAACACACACTTTGCTTCTCTACAAAAGAAAAAGGACACTAAACTATCTAAACTACTACATGCCACAAGGGGCCACAACAGTGGTTCCCTTAACCTACCCAGCAATATTGTTAATCTATCCAACTATACTCTTAGCCCAGCAGAAGAATCTGTCCTATCTCGGGGCCTCTCCTTCTGCCCCTACACCCTCATGAACATGATACAGTTCTGTGGTGACCTAGAATCCAATTTTCGACATCTCCGACTCAAGGAATATTTCCAACACACCTCTGAACAGCATACTAACCCACAGAGACCTTCCTACCAACACTATAAAAAGAAGGATTCTGCGTGGACTCTTCCTGAAGGTTGAAACAACAGACTGGACTTCTACATAGATTGCTTCCGCCGATGTGCATGGACTGAAATTGTGGAAAAGCAGCATCACTTGCCCCATAACCTCAGCCGTGCAGAACACAATGCCATCCACAGCCTCAGAAACAGTTCTGACATCATAATCAAAAAGGCTGACAAAGGAGGTGCTGTCATCATCATGAATAGGTCGGAATATGAACAAGAGGCTGCTCGGCAGCTCTCCAACACCACTTTCTACAAGCCATGATCCCACTGATCCCTGATTCCCATGATCTCTGATCCCACTGAGGGTTACCAAAAGAAACTCCACCATCTGCTCAAGAAACTCCCTGAAAAAGCACAAGATCAAATCCGCACAGACACACCCCTAGAACCCCAACCAGGGGTATTCTATCTGTTACCCAAGATCCATAAACCTGGAAATCCTGGGCGCCCTATCATCTCAGGCATTGGCACCCTGACAGCAGGATTGTCTGGCTATGTAGACTCCTTCCTTAGGCCCTACGCTACCAGCACTCCCAGCTATCTTCGTGATACCGCTGACTTCCTGAGGAAACTACAATCCATCGGTGATCTTCCTGAAAACACCATCCTAGCCAGTATGGATGTAGAAGCCCTCTACACCAACATTCCAAACAAAGATGGACTACAAGCCGTCAGGAACAGTATCCCCGATAATGTCACAGCAAACCTGGTGGTTGAACTTTGTGACTTTGTCCTCACCCATATTTATTTCACATTCGGGAACAATGTATACCTTCAAGTCACCTGCATGGCCCCACAGTATGCCAACATTTTTATGGCTGACTTAGAACAACGCTTCCTCAGCTCTCGTTCCCTAATGTCCCTGCTTTACTTGCACTACATTGATGACATCTTCATCATCTGGAGCCATGGAAAAGAAGACATTGAGGAATTCCACCATGATTTCAACAATTTCCATCCCACCACCAACCTCAGCCTGGACCAGTCCACACAAGAGATCCACTTCCTGGACACTACTGTGCTAATAAGCGATGGTCACATAAACACCACACTATACTGGAAACCTACTGACCACTATACTTACTCACATGCCTCCAGCTTTCATCCAGACCACACCACACGATCCATTGTCTACAGCCAAGCTCTACGATACAACCGCATTTGCTCCAACTCCTCAGACAGAGACAAACACCTACAAGATCTCTATCAAGCATTCTTACAAGTACAATACCCACTTGCGGAAGTAAAGAAACAGATTGATAGAGCCAGAAGAGTACCCAGAAGTTACCTACTACAGGACAGACCCAACAAAGAAAATAACAGAACGCCACTAGTCGTCACCTTCAGCCCCCAACTAAAACCTCTGCAGTGCATCATCAAGGATCTGCAACCTATCCTGAAGGACGACCCATCACTCTCACAGACCTTGGGAGACAGGCCAGTCCTTGCTACAGACAGCCCCCCAATCTGAAGCAAATACTCACCAGAAATGACACACCAGACAACAAAACCACTAACCCAGGAACCTATCTGTCATAAATATAAAGGGAAGGGTAAACCCCTTTGAAATCCCTCCTGGCCAGGGGAAAGCTCCTCTCACCTGTAAAGGGTTAAGAAGCTAAAGGTAACCTCGCTGGCACCTGACCAAAATGACCAATGAGGAGACAAGATACTTTCAAAAGCAGGGAGGAGGGAGAGAAACAAAGGGTCTGTGTCTGTCTATATGCTGGTCTTTGCCGGGGATAGACCAGGAATGGAGTCTTAGAACTTTTAGTAAGTAATCTAGCTAGGTATGTGTTAGATTATGATTTCTTTAAATGGCTGAGAAAAGGATTGTGCTGAATAGAATAACTATTTCTGTCTGTGTATCTTTTTTGTAACTTAAGGTTTTGCCTAGAGGGGTTCTCTATGTTTTTTAATCTAATTACCCTGTAAGATATTTACCATCCTGATTTTACAGGGGGGATTTCTTTATTTCTATTTACTTCTATTTTTATTAAAAGTCTTCTTGTAAGAAACTGAATGCTTGTTCATTGTTCTTAAGATCCAAGGGTCTGGCTCTGTAGTCACCTAGGCAAATTGGTGAGGCTTTTTACCAAACCTTGTCCAGGAAGTGGGGTGCAAGGTTTTGGGAAGTATTTTGGGGGGAAGGAGGCGTCCAAACAGCTCTTCCCCAGTAACCAGTATTAGTTTGGTGGTGGTAGCGGCCAGTCCAAGGACAACGGGTGGAATATTTTGTACCTTGGGGAAGTTTTGACCTAAGCTGGTAAAGATAAGCTTAGGAGGTTTTTCATGCAGGTCCCCACATCTGTACCCTAGAGTTCAGAGTGGGGGAGGAACCTTGACACTATCCTTGCAACAAAGCCCGTTGCCAACTGTATCCACATATCTATTCAGGGGACACCATCATAGGGCCTAATTACATCAGCCACACTATCAGAGGCTCGTTCACCTGCACATCTACCAATGTGATATATGCCATCATGTGCCAGCAATGCCCCTCTGCCATGTACATTGGCCAAACTGGACAGTCTCTACATAAAAGAATAAATGGACAAAAATCAGATGTCAAGAATTATAACATTCAAAAACCAGTCAGAGAACACTTCACTCTCTTTGGTCACTCGATTACAGACCTAAAAGTGGCAATTCTTCAACAAAAAAACTTCAAAAACAGACTCCAAGGAGAGACTGCTGAATTGGAATTAATTTGCAAACTGGACACCATTAAATTAGGCTTGAATAAAGACTGGGAGTGGATCATAGAATCATAGAATAACAGAGTTGGAAGGGACCTCTGGAGGCCATCTAGTCCAACCCCCTGCCCAGAGCAGGACCAATCCCAACTAAATCATCCCAGCTAGGTCTTTGTCAACCTGACCTTAAAAACTTCTAAGGAAGGGGATTCCACCACCTCCCTAGGTAACGCATTCCAGTGTTTCACCACCCTCCCAGTGAAAAAGTTTTTCCTAATATCCAAACTAAACCTCCCCCACTGCAACTTGAGACCATTACTCCTTGTCCTGTCCTCTTCTACCACTGAGAATAGTCTAGAACCATCCTCTCTAGAACCACCTCTCAGGTAGTTGAAAGCAGCTATCAAATCCCCCCTCATTCTTCTCTTCTGCAGACTAAACAATCCCAGTTCCCTCAGCCTCTCCTCATAAGTCATGTGTTCCAGACCCCTAATCATTTTTGTTGCCCTTCGCTGGACTCTCTCCAATTTATCCACATCCTTCTTGTAGTGTGGGGCCCAAAACTGGACACAGTACTCCAGATGAGGCCTCACCAATGTCAAATAGAGGGGAACGATCACGTCCCTCGATCTGCTTGCTATGCCCCTACTTATACATCCCAAAATGCCATTGGCCTTCTTGGCAACAAGGGCACACTGCTGACTCATATCTAGCTTCTCGTCCACTGTCACCCCAGGTCCTTTTCCGCAGAACTGCTGCCTAGCCATTCAGTCCCTAGTCTGTAGCGGTGCATTGGGTTCTTCCATTCTAAGTGCAGGACCCCTTTTGGCCCAATCCTCCAATTTGTCTAGGTCCCTCTGTATCCTATCCCTGCCCTCCAGAGTATCTACCACTCCTCCTAGTTTAGTATCATCCGCAAATTTGCTGAGGGTGCAATCCACAACATCCTCCAGATCATTTATGAAGATATTGAACAAAACCGGCCCCAGGACCGACACCTGGGGCACTCCACTTGACACCGGCTGCCAACTAGACATGGAGCCATTGATCACTACCCGTAGAGCCCGACAATCTAGCCAACTTTCTACCCACCTTATAGTGCATTCATCCAGCCCATACTTCTTTAACTTGCTGACTAGAATACTGTGTGAGACCGTGTCAAAAGCTTTGCTAAAGTCAAGAAACAATACATCCACTGCTTTCCCTTCATCCACAGAACCAGTAATCTCATCATAGAAGGCGATTAGATTAGTCAGGCATGACCTTCCCTTGGTGAATCCATGCTGACTGTTCCTGATCACTTTCCTCTCATGTAAGTGCTTCAGGATTGATTCTTTGAGGACCTGCTCCATGATTTTTCTGGGGACTGAGGTGAGGCTGACTGGCCTGTAGTTCCCAGGATCCTCCTTCTTCCCTTTTTTAAAGATTGGCGCTACATTAGCCGTTTTCCAGTCATCTGGGACTTCCCCCGTTCACCACAAGTTTTCAAAGATAATGGCCAATGGCTCTGCAATCACAGCCGCCAATTCCTTTAGCACTCTCGGATGCAACTCGTCCGGCCCCATGGACTTGTGCACGTCCAGCTTTTCTAAATAGTCCCTAACCACCTCTTTCTCTACAGAGAGCTGACCATCTACTCCCCATGTTGTGATGCCCAGCGCAGCAGTCTGGGAGCTGACCTTGTTAGTGAAGACAGAGGCAAAAAAAGCATTGAGTACATTAGCTTTTTCCACATCCTCTGTCACTAGGTTGCCTCCCTCATTCATTAAGGGGCCCACACTTTCCTTGGCTTTCTTCTTGTTGCCTATATACCTGAAGAAACCCTTCTTGTTAGTCTTGACATCTCTTGCTAGCTGCAGCTCCAGGTGCGATTTGGCCCTCCTGATTTCATTCCTACATGCCCGAGCAATATTTTTATACTCTTCCCTAGTCATATGTCCAACCTTCCACTTCTTGTAAGCTTCTTTTTTATGTTTTACATCCGCTAGGATTTCACCGTTAAGCCAAGCTGGTCGCCTGCCATATTTACTATTCTTTCAACTCATCGGGATGGTTTGTCCCTGTAACCTCAACAGGGATTCCTTGAAATACAGCCAGCTCTCCTGGACTCCTTTCCCCTTCATGTTAGTCCCCCAGGGGATCCTACCCATCCGTTCCCTGAGGGAGTCGAAGTCTGCTTTCCTGAAGTCCAGGGTCCGTATCCTGCTGCTTACCTTTCTTCCCTGTGTCAGGATCCTGAACTCAACCAACTCATGGTCGCTGCCTCCCAGATTCCCATCCACTTTTGCTTCCCCCACTAATTCTTCCCGGTTTGTGAGCAGCAGGTCAAGAAAAGCTCCCTCCCTAGTTGGCTCCTCTAGCACTTGCACCAGGAAATTGTCCCCTACGCTTTCCAAAAACTTCCTGGATTGTCTATGCACCGCTGTATTGCTCTCCCAGCAGATATCAGGAAAATTAAAGTCACCCATGAGAACCAGGGCGTGCGATCTAGTAGCTTCTGCGAGTTGCCGGAAAAAAGCCTCATCCACCTTATCCCCCTGGTCCGCTGGTCTGTAGCAGACTCCCACCACTACCTCACTCTTACATACAGGGCTACTCCCCCACCTTTTCTGCCCTGCCTGTCCTTCCTGAACAGTTTATAACCATCCATGACAGTACTCCAGTCATGTGAGTTATCCCACCAAGTCTCTGTTATTCCAATCACATCATAATTTCTTGACATCACCAGGACCTCCAGTTCTCCCTGCTTGTTTCCAAGGCTTTGTGCATTCGTATATAAGCACTTGAGATAACCTGCTGATCGCCCCTCATTCTCAGTATGAGGCAGGAGCCCTCCCCTCACAGACATTCCTGCCTGTGCTTCCCCCCGGTATCCCGCTTTCCCACTTACCTCAGGGTTTGGTCTCTTTCCCCCGGTGAACCTAGTTTAAAGCCCTCCTCACTAGGTTAGCCAGCCTGCTCGAAAGATGCTCTTCCCTCTCTTCGTAAGATGGAGCCCGTCTCTGCCCAGCACTCCTCCTTCATGGAACACCATCCCATGGTCAAAGAATCCAAAGCCTTCTCTCCGACACCACCTGCGTAGCCATTCGTTGACTTCCACGATTCGACGGTCCCTACCCAGGCCTTTTCCTTCCACGGGGAGAATGGACGAGAACACCACTTGCGCCTCAAACTCCTTTATCCTTCTTCCCAGAGCCATGTAGTCCGCAGTGATCCGCTCAAGGTCATTCTTGACAGTATCATTGGTGCCCACGTGGAGAAGCAGGAAGGGGTAGCGATCCGAGGGCTTGATGAGTCTCAGCAGTCTCTCCGTCACATCGTGAATCTTAGTCCCTGTCAAGCAGCAGACTTCTCGGTTTTCCCGGTCAGGGCGGCAGATAGATGACTCAGTCCCCCGGAGGAGAGAGTCCCCTACCACCACCACCCGCTCCTTCTCTTGGGAGTGGTGGTCGTGGAACCCCCAATCTCAGGACAGTGCATCTCATGCCTTCCAACCAGCGGAGTCTCCTTCTGCTTTGTCCCCCCAGACATATCATCTGGTCCACTCTCTGCAATGGTACCTGTGGAGAGAACATGAAAGCGGTTAGTTACCTGTGTCTGCGTTGCTGGAACCTGGACATTCCCCCTTCTTCTTCTGGAGGTCACATGTTGCCAAGCTTCTTCACTGGCCTCTTGGCTCCTCTGTGCAACCTGCTCTAAATCTTTAGAGCTTTGTGCCCGTAGAAGCATATCCTGACTTTTGTCCAGGCGGCGACGAATGGCACACTGTTGACTCATATCCAGCTTCTCGTCCACTGTAACCCCTAGGTCCTTCTCTGCAGAACTGCTGCTGAGCCATTCGGTCCCTAGTCTGTAGCGGTGCATGGGATTCTTCCGTCCTAAGTGCAGGACTCTGCACTTGTCCTTGTTGAACCTCATCAGATTTCTTTTGGCCCAATCCTCCAATTTGTCTAGGTCCCTCTGTATCCTATCCGTACCCTCCAGCATATCTACCACTCCTCCCAGTTTAGTGTCATCTGCAAACTTGCTGAGGGTGCAATCCACACCATCCTCCAGATCATTAATGAAGATATTGAACAAAGCCGGATGTGTCATTACACAAAGTAAAACTATTTCCCTATGTTTATTCCCCCCCGCCCCACTGATGCTCACACGTTCTTGTCAACTGCTGGAAATGGCCCACCTTGATTATCACTACAAAACATTTTTTTTTCTCTCCTGCTGGTAATAGCTCACCTTACCTGATCACTCTGGTTACAGTGTGTATGATAACACCCATTGTTTCATGTTCTCTGTGTATATAAATCTCCCCCCTGTATTTTCCACTGCATGCATCAGATGAAGTGAGCTGTAGCTCACGAAAGTTTATGCTCAAATAAATTTTTTAGTCTCTAAGGTTCCACAAGTCCTCCTTTTCTTTTTTCAAAGAGTCTGAGCAAACTAGGGGCATGTCTACACTGCAATCAGAGGTGTCTGTGCCACTGACTCTTCACAGCTATTTTCAGCCAGGCTAGCTGCATTAAAGTAAGCATGGGAATGCCTCCATGAACTGCAGTCACACCTCCGTTTGCAGTGTGGACGTAGCCTAAACCTCTTGAGCCAGCCACCTGGCTGGTCTCTTGTGATATTCCCAGCATGCTTTGTGTCCTTCCCCTCCCAGTCAGCACCCAGCAATGAGAACATGCTCAATGACCATGGATGTTTCTGAACCCTCAGGAAAGGGTCGATTTGGCTTTAGTTCTGGAAATAGATGAAGGTTAGTGATGGTCCATCCCCATTTTTTACAAGCTGATTTGTCCATTCCTGGTAGTGACTAAACACAAGAGAAATGTGTCGGAGCCTGAACATCAGATTGAAACGGCCCCATCCCACTCCTCATACTGTGGGCAAATTTGTTTCCAAATCTGAATTGCACAGCTTATGCCTGTCTCTAGGGCAAAGCAGAGCACCAAAGGGGTGCTTCTGGATCTGAATGAAGAGCCAGCCTCCACAGCTGGGACCGCTAAGAGCTGATGTAAAGAACTTCACAGAGGAAGCCATTTGCAGTGCACAACAAGAAGTTTTCTTGGTCCTACAAAACCCAAGAACAACCTTGCATATTCTTAAGCATCATCTAATTGCTCCATATTCATTAACGATTTACCTATAAATAGACACAGAGCACTCTTGTAACAGGGCCCACCTCTGTAATAAATCAGGACCCTAGAAGCAGAAAACAGCTTTCTGAAGCAACTCTTCCAACCTTTCCCTTTTATAAGCTCTGAGGAAACAACACAACGTGCTGATTTTTGCAGCACGGAAAAGGAGACAAATTCGGAAAGCAATTCAATTAGCTCAAGACTGGCGTGTGCAAAAAGAATTGAATCTAGCAACTGCATGGTTCTATGTTTAGTATAAAGTTTTCTTTGTTGCTCTAGCCTCAAAACCCAAAGGCACTGAGACTAGATCTGTGTCTAGCAGGCTGCAGTGTGGAGTGGTGTGAATGTACAGTAAATATGCAGCACTGACAGTGGAACTTTTTAAGATGAACCCCCATAAGTCTCTGAAGTTAAAAAATGTGAGTCTTTATTATATACGATGTCATGTCTTTTACACTCCAGATAAACCTGCCTAAAAAATAATCTGTGTCGTTGGATTATTAACTTCCACATATTTATACAAAAGCAAAGGATACCCAGGCATACACAATGGATAACCAGAGTTATTTCAGCACCCACAGATAATACAGAAGCAAAGATCTGTATAAATCCTTCGTGTTTTGTTTTCAAGGAGGGCACGACTGAAAATACATTGTAAGTGCTCATGTTTGATGGCTATTAAAAGGGCTTAGAGATACTTCAGTTCAAGTTCTTAGGCTCAAAGCAGGAATCATTCAATGAGATCCTCTGGCCTGTGTTATGCAGGAGATCAGAAGGGACTTGAAAATCTGTGATTCTATATCATGTGCCCATGAGTTCCACAGGTTAACAATATGTAACATAAAGAGGCATCTATGAGATGGGTGGATGAAATCGGATCAGAAAACAGTGTCATTGGATTCTTTAACTGAGGAAAATCTGACGTAGGTCATGCAGCTGTGAATCAATTAATCCTGGGTATTTATTTAGCCCCAATTACTACAGCATGTCAGTACCTTACAACCTTTAACACATTTAGCCTCATACCTCCCATCAGGGTGGGCAGTACCCCGTTTCACACAAAAGAAACTGAGGCACAAATGACTCATCCAGAAGTCTCCAGCAGCAGAGGGAACTGAATCCACCCTGAATTGTAGGTTACATGCTGGCACATTAACCGCTGGCCCACCCATTCTCTCTCAGCAAGTATCGGCTAACCCAGTTTGGGCAATAAACGAACCCACTTAAATCCTTTGTCCATCTGCTGGACTGACTCCAAAGATATTTTGAGCTTGGAAAAGACTTTTGTTAACTCTTCATGCCCCGTTGGGCTCTGGCTGGTGCTGGGAACAGACATGCAGCCCGGCCCCCCAGCATGTGACCTCACAGCCCCATGGCACTGCCATGAGGGTTGCTGACAAGCTGTCCTGTAGTGGCTGATGAGTGTGAATACCAGCCTCAGGGAGGCTGGTAAGAACCCGGGCACAAACGCCAAATTGGCTGTGAGTTCTACAGTTAGATTTCACCAATCGATTATCAAGTGTAAACCCCCTGCTAACAGATGGGGAAACTGAGTCATAGAGAGGGGACATGGCCTGCTCAGAGTCAGCTGGTGGCAGAGGCAGGAACTAAATGCAGCTCTCCTGACTCCCAGCCCAGTGCCTTAACCACAAGGCTGGCCTTCTGCCTGTTAACAGGAAGACTGACCTTTGAGCCTGACTCTGATCTCACTGACCCGGGTCTCTCCCAGGAGTAACCCCATTGACTGCAATGGGAGCTGCAAGTGCTCAGAACCCCCACGAATTAGGCTTGGGACGGAGCTGTCTTGAGCTGGGCAGCCAAAGAACAGAGGCTCTACAAATCAGTTTACCTCTGAGTATTTCAGGCTCGAGCCTGCGAAGTGAAGAGCACCGAGGAGTTGAAAAGAGTCAGCATCTCTCAGGATTGGGCCCCAGTTGGCGACCATGGCCAGTCAAGCTAATTCTATCCCGGGCTCTATTTGGAGCACCGGGGCTGCCAGGTGAGGATGGGGATGAACTCAGCAGCATCCTGCAGTAGGAGACTGGGTGGGAGGCAGAAGCAACTTCCCTCTATCCTAGAATGGGAAGCGGACACAGCGGGGTCTTCACGCAACCCCAGCCAGGAGCTGGTGATCAGGGTTACCCCACGTATAGTGGGGGAATGTGCAGCGGCATTTTCCTCCAGGGAAACAGAACTTCTCTTCTCCAGGTGAGGACAGGGGAAATCAGGGGGCAAGATCCATGAAGAATAGAGTTTAAGGCTCCAAGGTGCTACCAGATCCTCCAGTCTGACCTCTGGGCTAACAGAAGCCAGAGGACGTCACCCAGGGGTTCCTGCATCAAGCCCAGAGCTGATTTTTTGCACCCAGTCCTGGTGTCAGGGCCTCCAGGGAGGGGTCTGAGGGACCCCCTCCAACGGGCCACACCATCTGCTGGTGGAGATTGGGCCACCAGCAGAGCCCAATGCAGGCAGGCAGACATCCCCTGCCCTGCAACCTTCTCTAGAAGTTCTGCAGCCTTTCCCTGGCCCTACCACATCCTGCAGCCCTACCAGGTTGTGCCTCACTGCCAGCTTCCCTGAGTCATCTGCCCCTGCCTCCTAGCTTCCGAGGGACCTGTCCCTTGAGCCTCCTCCCAGTCCCGGCTGTCCCTCTGTGCAGGTTCTCGAAGGCCACAGGCACCGCAGTCGACCTTAGTCCAATGCTTGCTGGGCCCGCGTGACCCCTGCTGACAAATTAAGCTCTGCAAGAGGCCCTGAGGGCTTCAGACAGCTGGCAGGGATGCAGCCCTGGGAAGGGGGAGCAGGGATCCAAGTGTGAAACTCTGGAGAGTGGTGGGCTGCTGATTGGCAGAGACTGGCTGGCAAGTGGGGAGCCAGGGGCACACATTTCCCCTAAGCATCCCCTGTAGATTACAGAACTCCCAGGCTTACCCCATCCCAGAGGTCTCTGGAGCTTAGAGGCTTCCTGCCTACGTTCCTCTTTGTGCATGTCAGAACCAGTGATAGTGGCAGATGCTCCATGCCTTGTGGGAAGCCAGGACAACAAATGGCTCATTCTTTCGATGCCCGGCCCCCTCCAGCAAGGCCAGCAGCTCCCATCGCCTTCACGTCGCTCCCCTCGGTCAATGGCAAAGCTCCCTGTGAGTTCAGGAATGAAGAGCGGGATCCCAGCGAGGCCCAGCTAGCAGGAACCAAGGGCCCCGTTGGCAAAGGGAACAACCCAGCGTGACAAGATGGCTGAAGGGAGAAGGGAAGGGATTCAGACTAACATTTGCTGCATCAGGTTTATCAGTAAACATGCACAGTTGGCTGGGTCTGGAGGCTGGCACCCAAAAGCAGTGCTCAGCCAGGCGGCATGTGAACGTGCTCTTGAGCTCTGACGTTACGGCAGGTTTGGGATGCGCTGAAACAGCATCATCCCAGGACAGGACCTGATTGTTAAAATGAAAAGGGGGCAGCTCCATGAGTTGGCTCTGATCATTTTGGTGAAAGAGATGGCATACTCGTCAATTTCCATGTCACCGCTGAAAGCTGCAGTGTCCCTGGTAATTACTGAGTTTTAACTATTTACCAGCTGGGGCTGGATTAATCTGCCCCCTGGGGCATTCAATGGGAGCTGAGTGAACTCCTTTGGGAAGAGATGCTGTAGTAGAGAGGGTAGCAAGAGGGAACAGGTCACAGATAGGAAGGGACCATGGGATGGTGTTCCAAGAAGGAGGAGTGCTGGGCAGAGACAGGCTCCACCTAACGAAGAGAGGGAAGAGCATCTTCGCAAGCAGGCTGGCTAACTTAGTGAGGAGGGCTTTAAACTAAGTTCACCAGGGGAAGGAGACCAAAACATGAGGTAAGTGGGGATGTGGGATACCGGGAGGAAGCACGAGCAGGAGAACACGAAAGGGGAGGGCTCCTGCCTCATACTAAGAAAGCAGGACAAACAGCAAGTTATCTCAAATGCCTATACACAAATGCAAGAAGCCTGGGGAACAAGCAGGGAGAACTGGAAGTCCTGGCACAGTCAAGGAATTATGATGTGATTGGAATAACAGAGACTTGGTGGGATAACTCACATGACTGGAGTACTGTCATGGATGGATATAAACTGTTCCGGAAGGACAGGCAGGGCAGAGAAGGTGGGGGAGTAGCACTGTATGTAAGGGAGCAGTATGACTGCTCAGAGCTCTGGTATGAAACTGCAGAAAAACCTGAGAGTTGCTGGATTAAGTTGAGAAGCGTGAGTAACAAGGGTGATGTTGTTGTGGGAGTCTGCTATAGACCACCGGACCAGGGGGATGAGGTGGACAAGCCTTTCTTCCGGCAACTAACGGAAGTTACTAGATCACAGGCCCTGGTTCTCATGGGAGACTTCAATCATCCTGATATCTGCTGGGAGAGCAATACAGCGGTGCACAGACAATCCAGGAAGTTTTTGGAAAGTGTAGGGGACAATTTCCTGGTGCAAGTGCTGGAGGAACCAACTAGGGGCAGAGCTCTTCTTGACCTGCTGCTCACAAACCAGGAAGAATTAGTAAGGGAAGCAAAAGTGGATGGGAACCTGAGAGGCAGTAACCATGAGATGGTCGAGTTCAGGATCCTGACACAAGGAAGAAAGGAAAACAGCAGAATACGGACCCTGGACTTCAGAAAAGCAGACTTTGACAACCTCAGGGAACTGATGGGCAGGATCCCCTGGGAGAATAACATGAGGGGGAAAGGAGTCCAGGAGAGCTGGCTGTATTTTAAAGAATCCTTATTGAGGTTGCAGGAACAAACCATCCCGATGTGTAGAAAGAATAGTAAATATGGCAGGCGACCAGCTTGGCTTCACAGTGAAATTCTTGCTGATCTTAAACATCCGATGAAGTGAGCTGTAGCTCACAAAAGCTCATGCTCAAATAAATTGGTTAGTCTCTAAGGTGCCACAAGTACTCCTTTTCTTTTTGTGAATACAGACTAACACGGCTGTTACTCTGAAACAAAAAAGAAGCTTACAAGAAGTGGAAGATTGCACAAATGACCAGGGAAGAGTATAAAAATATTGCTCGGACATGCAAGAGTGAAATCAGGAAGGCCAAATCACTTCTGGAGTTGTAGCTAGCAAGGGATGTTAAGAGAAACAAGAAGGGTTTCTTCAGGTATGTTAGCAACAAGAAGAAAGTCAAGGAAAGTGTGGGCCCCTTACTGAATGAGGGACGCAACCTAATGACAGAGGATGTGGAAAAAGCTAATGTACTCAATGCTTTTTTTGCCTCTGTCTTCACGAACAAGGTCAGCTCCCAGACTGCTGCGCTGGGCAACACAGCATAGGGAGGAGGTGACCAGCCTTCTGTGGAGAAAGAAGTGGTTCGGGACTATTTAGAAAAGCTGGACGAGCACAAGTCCATGGGGCTGGATGCGCTGCATCCGAGAGTGCTAAAGGAGATGGCGGATGTGATTGCAGAGCCATTGGCCATTATCTTTGAAAACTCGTGGCGATCGGGGGAGGTCCCGGATGACTGGAAAAAGGCTAGTGTAGTGCCCATCTTTAAAAAAGGGAAGAAGGAGGATCCTGGGAACTACAGGCCAGTCAGCCTCACCTCACTCCCTGGAAAAATCATGGAGCAGGTCCTCAAGGAATCCATTCTGAAGCACTTAGAGGAGAGGAGAGTGATCAGGAACAGTCAGCATGGATTCACCAAGGTCAAGTCATGCCTGACTAATCTAATTGCCTTCTGTGACGAGTTAACTGGTTCTGTCGATGAGGGGAAAGCAGTGGACGTGTTGTTCCTTCACTTTAGCAAAGCTTTTGACATGGTCTCCCACAGTATTCTTGCCAGCAAGTTAAAGAAGTATGGGCTGGATGAATGGACTAGAAGGCAGATAGAAAGCTGGCTAGATTGTTGGGCTCAATGGGTAGTGATCAATGGCTCCATGTCTACTTGGCATCCGGTATGAAGTGGAGTGCCCCAAGGGTCGGTCCTGGGGCCGGTTTTGTTCAATATCTTCATAAATGATCTGGAGGATGGTGTGGATTGCAAGTTTGCAGAGGACACTAAACTGGGAGGAGAGGTAGATACGCTGGAGGGTAGGGATTGGATACAGAGGGACCTAGACAAATTGGAGGATTGGGCCAAAAGAAATCTGATGAGGTTCAACAAGGACAAGTGCAGAGTCCTGCACTTAGGACAGAAGAATCCCATGCACCACTACAGACTAGGGACTGAATGGCTAGGCAGCAGTTCTGCAGAAAAGGACCTGGGGTTACAGTGGACGAGAAGCTGGATATGAGTTAACAGTGTGCCATTGTTGCCCAGAAGGCCAATGGCATTTTGGGCTGTATAAGTAGGGGCATTGCCAGCAGATCGAGGGTCGAGATCGTTCCTCTCTATTCGACATTGGTGAGGCCTCATCTGGAGTACTGTGTCCCGTTTTGGGCCCCACACTACAAGAAGGATGTGGAAAAATTGGAAAAAGTCCAGTGGAGGGCAACAAAAATGATTAGGGGATTGGAACACATGAGTTATGAGGAGAGGCTGAGGGAACTGGGATTGTTTTTAGTCTGTGGAAGAGAAGAATGAGGGGGGATTTGATAGCTGCTTTCAACTACCTGAAAGGGGGTTCCAAAGAGGATGGCTCTAGACTGTTCTCAGTGGTAGCAGATGACAGAACAAGGAGTAATGGTCTCAAGTTGCAGTGGGGGAGATTTAGGTTGGATATTAGGAAAAACTTTTTCACTACTTTTCAGTGGTGAAGCACTGGAATGCGTTACCTAGGGAGGTGGTGGAATCTCCTTCCTTAGAAGTTTTTAAGGTCAGGCTTGACAAAGCGCTGGCTGGGATGATTTAGTTGGGGATTGGTCCTGCTTTGAGCAGGAGGTTGGACTAGATGTCCTCCTGAGGTCCCTTCCAACCCTGATATTCTATGATTCTATGACACACTGCCCATAGACTCAGAAGGGGAGGTGCAGGGAACAGCAGGGAAAGTACTAGGGGAGTGGGTGGGATTACCTGTTGCCTGGGAGAGGGGAGGGAGTGATTAAGGGAAGCACTAACTGGGGGTTCACAGGGCAGCACCGACCTGCACTGCAGGTGTGGAGACAACGGCAGGGCTGGGGACAGTTGGGAGAAGATGCTGTCTGGGAGCCAGGGGCCAGGTCTGATCAGAGGGTGGTTTGGGGCAAGGCAGTGAAGGGACCAGTGGGAGGGGAAGATGTCACAAGAGGCTCAAAGGAGCAGTGTGTGTGGAGCACCCACGGAGTCAGCACCTATGACGTGGGGGGTCATGAGCTGTCAGCCTTCAGCATTTATAATGGTGTTAAATATATTAAAAAGTGTTTTTAATCTATAAAGGGGGGTCATACTCAGAGGTTTGCTGTGTGAAAGGGGTCACCAGTACAAAACTTTGAGAACCACTGCAGTAAAGCAAGCAAGCAAGGAACGCTCAGTAATACCCTGCTGAATTGAAAAGTATTTCAAAATTTTAGCTCGTTTATTCTAAAAAAAAAGTTTTAAAACTTTTAAAAATGTCAACATCACACCAAACCCTCGAAAAGTTATCCAAACGAAGTGCTCCCATGGACTATCTGAATAGTTTTTTTCAGTTTATCGGTTTGGTGAACATTTCCAAAATGTTGACTTTTCGTCCCATTTCAGGACAGGAAAACAATCAGAAATCTTGAAAACGTTCATGGGACGGGAAACCCATTTCCCACCCAGCTCTGCCCTCAGGTGCTGAGGTTGGGACTGGGAGGTTGGCTCCCATCTGCTGTCATAATCCACTGAGTGCAAACCCCCATACTGCTCCGCCCCTGCCTGCATGGCCTGCCAGCCCCAGCTGGTCCGCTTCTATACTCAGCTAAAATAACCAGGCTGCAGAGAGCTGCTCTCTGCTCAGTGCTTCCCTAGAGTGTTTGAATGGACCAGCCCCTAGATACACTCCGCTGCAGGGGATCTGGGCCAAGGATCTGCTCTTTGGGACCAGCCTGGCCCTTCCATGGGAGGGCAGCTGGGTGTGACATGATGTACAAGGTGCTGTACTCCCCAACAGCAACAGTTCTATGGTAGGTGGGAAGGGCACAGCCAAGCCTCAATCTCCAGAAGGGGTCTCCCTCCAGTCCAGGAGGCCTCCTCTCACAGCTTTCCCTGGGGCAGGGCAACTGCTGGTCACCCCTGACTCTGGGGAAAATCACTCTCTGAATGAGACTCCCATCTGTGGTCCTTGGGCTGTCATAACTCTCCTTCCATTTTCCCTCTGGGATTTTCCTTTCTTTTCTTCCTATCCAAACCCATGTCTTTGGATTTCCATTGTATACCTCAAGCTGTCTTTCAACTAGCAATAGTACAGTGATGTGACCGCCGCACAGAGCGGGGCTGTCCCAGATCAACAGGCAGCCACAATCCCTACACCTGTAGGAGCAAGAAGAGCCTTTGTGTCTGAAGCAGCATAGAGTTGAAAAGGCTTTGGGAGGATAGCAGCTGCTGGTCAGAATCTCGCTGTAAATTCATCTGTGCAAGCCTGTTTAGAAGCCCCCCATGTAATTAATTCTCTTTTGTCATTGGAATGGCCATGCAAATATTATCCGCACTCCAAACTTGGCCTGATTTCAACAGTGAAATTCCAGCTGCTCAGAAGTGGGGCAGGAGCATCCACTTCAGCGTCTGTGCCTAGATCTTCTTGAGAAGTGCTTGCTGAGAATCTCACTCAGAGATGGGAGTTAGCAAATGTATAATTGACTACTGTGGATTTGACTGGCTTCCAAAATGGAGGTCATTCCAGCAGATGATAAAGAAATGCTTGTCCTGGAATGCCATTTGAAAGGCTTCAGCCAGCAACATGTTTGTTTTTTCAAGTGAATTTCATGCAGGTGATAAGGGCCAGCTCGATAATGAAGACTTCTAGTTATGCACAGAAGAGCCTGAGCCTCAGCTGTAAAAACTTCCACTGAATGGCTTGGCCAATGTGCTTCAGCCCTGGAATACAGGATAGCCCCCTGCAAGTCCAGACCTGGGCTCCCCGCTCCCAGCTCTGCCACTGCCCCTCAGTCCTGACCTGCAGCGCCCCCTGCTATCCCAACCCTGAGCTCCCCACAGCTCTGGGGATATTTTTCAATCCTATCCTTCAGTCCTGCTATTATTCCAGGCCTGGGCTCCCCACACACTGCTCCTTTGAGCCCCTTGTGACATCTTCCCCTCCCACTGGTCCCTTCACTGCCTTGCCCCAAGCCACCCTCTAGTGTGTGCTCTGCACCCGTCGGCAGCCAAGCTCCTCCCCCGTCCCACCTCCTCCTCCGCCTCTTCCCCTGAGCATGCCGTGTCCCAGCTCCGCCGCCTACCTCCCAGCGCTTGCTGCTGCCAAACAGCTATAGCAAGCTCCGGGAGGGATGGGGGAGGAGTGGGAACGTGGCGTCCTCAGGGGAGGAGGCAGGGAAGAGGTGGAGCTGGGGCGGGGATTTGGGGAAGGAGTCGAATAGGAGCAGGGAGGGGGCAGAGTTGGGGCGGGGACTTTGGGGAAGGGATTTAACTGGGAATTGGTCCTGCTTCGAGCAGGGAGTTGGACTAGATGACCTTCTGGGGTCCCTTCCAACCCTGATATTCTATGATTCTATGATTGGAATGGGGGCGGGAGGGGGCGGGACAGGGGTGGAGTCAGGGCAGGGCTGGGGGCAGAGGGGGATCAAGCACCTATTGGCGCCTTTAGAAGTCAGCACCTATGCCCCACGTAATAACCTCGTGATGCCCTGAGAGGTCACGACCCCCAGTTTGAGACCCCCTGCTTTATTGCATGCCTTACAGATGCTTCTCTTTGTTTGTCAGGCACCTTGCAGGCTAGTGACAAATCCTCAAAGGTATATAAGCCCCTAACTCCCATTGAAATCAGTTGCCAAAATACCTGTAAGGATCTGGGCCAAAGTCATCACTCCTTGTACCACCGCGAGAAAAGCATCAGGGCGTGGTTGTTCCTGGCTTGTAAAGCCCTTTGGAGAACGAGTGGATATTTCCACACACACATTTTGTAGCTGTGACATTCACGTCACTGCATCCAGTGACACTGCCCGGAGTCTGCAGCCCGGATGCCCCTGTGCCCCCCCCAAGTCATTAGCGTTTTCGGGTATGGCCTGAGGTGTACCGCAGAACTCAATGGTGGGAAGGATAGAACTGACTCCAGCATCCCAGCTCTATGTATTCTGATGCAGGCAGCCTAGTCCTGGCTGGGCTTTAACGATGGCTAATGAGACTCCCAAACGACCTCAAGTGCTCAGAAATATAATGTCGCTTCGTTAACTTCAGTAATGGAAAATACTTAAACCGCAAAACCCTGGCTCAGATCAGTCCCCTGGAAAATGTCGATTTGAGACTGAGCTCCCTCTCATGCAGGTGTATACCCGTAGTGACTCCACCAGGGCCCAGAGAGCTGCAGTGGTGTAAAAGCTGCATCAGTGACTTCTGAGTCAGGCCTGTTCCTTTCATTTTTTTGTATTGTTCTGGGGGGTGGGGGAGGCAAGCCTGGGTTATAGGTTGGGTTCAAACCTCATTGAAACTGCTGTGTGAACATAGCCTTCCGAGATGATCACTGTAAGAGCCAGTTAAGGAGCCACACCTAAACCAAGTCTGCCCAGAAACTAGTATCATGTGGACAGAGGATTCCACTGTGTATTGTTTGACTGTGTGTGTGTAGGTGGCTGTGTGTGTAGATGGGGCGAAGACAAGCTGGACTGTACACAAGTGTCATAAATATAAAGGGAAGGGTAAACCCCTTTGAAATCCCTCCTGGCCAGGGGAAAGCTCCTCTCACCTGTAAAGGGTTAAGAAGCTAAAGGTAACCTCGCTGGCACCTGACCAAAATGACCAATGAGGAGACAAGATATTTTCAAAAGCTGGGAGGAGGGAGAGAAACAAAGGGTCTGTGTCTGTCTGTATGCTGGGTCTTTGCCGGGGATAGACCAGGAATGGAGTCTTAGAACTTTTAGTAAGTAATCTAGCTAGGTATGTGTTAGATTATGATTTCTTTAAATGGCTGAGAAAAGAATTGTGCTGAATAGAATAACTATTTCTGTCTGTGTATCTTTTTTGTAACTTAAGGTTTTGCCTAGAGGGGTTCTCTATGTTTTTGAATCTAATTACCCTGTAAGATATCTACCATCCTGATTTTACAGGGGGGATTTCTTTATTTCTATTTACTTCTATTTTTTATTAAAAGTCTTCTTGTAAGAAACTGAATGCTTTTTCATTGTTCTCAGATCCAAGGGTTTGGGTCTGTGGTCACCTATGCAAATTGGTGAGGCTTTTTATCCAACATTTCCCAGGAAAGGGGGGGTGCAAGTGTTGGGAGGATTGTTCATTGTTCTTAAGATCCAAGGGTCTGGGTCTGTAGTCACCTAGGCAAATTGGTGAGGCTTTTTACCAAACCTTGTCCAGGAAGTGGGGTGCAAGGTTTTGGGAAGTATTTTGGGGGGAAAGACGCGTCCAAACAGCTCTTCCCCAGTAACCAGTATTAGTTTGGTGGTGGTAGCGGCCAGTCCAAGGACAACGGGTGGAATATTTTGTACCTTGGGGAAGTTTTGACCTAAGCTGGTAAAGATAAGCTTAGGAGGTTTTCATGCAGGTCCCCACATCTGTACCCTAGAGTTCAGAGTGGGGGAGGAACCTTGACAACAAGACATGGAGGCTTGGTTACACTTGAAGCTTAGAGTGTCACAGCTGTGTCGGTCAGGCATGTAAATACACCACCACCATCCCCCCGAGACATAGCTATGTCAGCAAAGCCCCCAGTGTAGACATGGCTAGGTTGACAGAAGAGTGCTTCTTTTCACAGCTAGTGTCATTCAGGGAAGTGATATTCCTGCACTGGCAGACCATCTTCTTCTGGTGGCTTAGTCTGTAATGCAGACATAATCTGAGGGTGTCTCAGAGAGGCTGAATAACTTGTTCCAGATCACACAGGGTGTCTGTGGCAGCACAGGGAATTGAACGTGGGTCCTCTGAGCCCCTGGCTACCATGCTAACCACTGGACCATCCATTCTCTTCACTTTTGTGCTGCTTACATTCATTCAAAACACTGCAGCAAAGAGCATCCTCTTGGCTCATCACTGACCATGTTCCCCCCTCTTCACCTCTCCACTGGATGCCCCTTCTCTATCGCATCAGATACAGACTACCTGTCTTTACTTGCAAGGCTCTCCAGGACCTATCCCCGCCCTGCCTAACTTCCCTCTTGTGCTGCTGAGATATCGACTCCCACCATCAATGCTAGCCTTCATCACCCACTAGTGACATTTCCCCAAAGAACCTTCCTGCTTTCTCCCATGATGCACGGGAGGAGCGCCACATAAACGCCTGTAAGGCCAGTGCATCATTTGCCTTAAACCCACCTTTGCTGTGATGCTTGTAAAATACTCATCTGTGGTTAGGCACCTGATACGTACTAACCAGTGCTCATTGCATTGATCAGGAGCACCCCATTGTTACCTTGTGCTGATTCCCATCTACTCTCTGCATCCTCCATCTGGAAGGTCTTTGGGGAAGGGACCATTTTTGGGCTATGTTTGTACAGTACCTAGCACAATCCTTGACTGAGTCCCCTAGGTGCTATTGCAATATAAATAACAATGAGTGGGATCCAGGACTCCTGGGTTCTACCCCTGACTTCTCACTCACTGCAGGACTTTGAGCTGCTCAGTCAGGCCCAGATTCTCAAAGGTATTTCTAATTGCCCATGGGAGTTAGGTACCCAAATACCTTTGAGGATTTGGGCCTAAGGGTAGGTCAACACCTAAAAAGCTGCATTGGCACAGCTGCACCAACGCCTCTGTGCCACTGTAGCACTTAAGTGAAGATGCTCCTACACCAACAGGAAAGAGCTCTCCCATTAGTGTAGTCGGCATAGTTAATCCAACTCCCTGAGAGGAGGTAGATATGTCAACAGGACAAGCTATACCATCATCGGTTTGTAGTGTAGACCTGGCCTTAGTCTTTCTGTGCTTTCTGTAGGATGGGTACAATTACACTCCCATTCCTCAATGGGGGTTGTGAAGGTTTAATTAATTAACTGTTCACAAACTGCCATTAAATCTTTGATAAGGATCCGGCAATGGCAATCTCTACACCAGACAGGAAGAGTTCAGCAGCTTGCAGAATTGGGCCCTGCGTTGTTGTGTTATGAATAATGCAGTGAGTTGTGGTAAATTGTCCTGCAATGCTTTGGTATGAAGGGGTGTAGTTCCCACTCTGAGTTCACATACACACGGTTGCTTTGCCCTGGGAAAGGAGCTGGGAATTCCATGTGGTAGGACAGGACGTGACAAGTTGTCCCCCAACACACACACTATTGCATCACTCTTAAGCCTTCATGTCCGGATCTATTAGCAATTAGCAATTCTAATTTCAAATAGTGGCACTAATTGTTGGGGTTTGTTTTAATTGGCCATGCTCTTATTGATTTTACAAGCTACATGATGTTCTCCCACCTGTGGGCTAGCAGTACTGGAAGCTCCTGCTGGGAGCTGCTAATGGAAATATATCTCAATTAGCAAGAATTCCCACTGAAACCCTTGAAAATCCAATACTGCTGATTAGTTTGTTCAAAATCTTGTTAAAAAGTGCTTGGCGATTTCCCCAGTAATATTAAGATGCAGATCCTGGTGCTGGGCTCGCAGCTAATCTCCCCATCCTGTTTTTCCTTCCAAGCCTGCAGCAAGGTTAAGAACTTGCAGAACATGGGAATTAATTTGCCAGGACCTCCCAAATTATCCTCAAGGGATAGAAACGTTGTTCTGGTTTTGCCCTCTGTTGTTTGCAGCATTGCTATAACCTTATTGGGTTCCAGGATATTAGAGAAACAAAGTGGGTGAGGTAATATATTTTATTGGATCAACTTCTGTGCTCTTCAACATATTCATACATATTCATATATTCAGCATATACAGCCCTGTGCGACATATTCATAAATGATCTGGAAAAAGGGGTAAACAGTGAGGTGGCAAAATTTGCAGATGATATAGTTAAGTCCAAAGTAGACTGCGAAGAGCTACAAAGGGACCTCACAAAACTGGGTGACTGGGCAACAAAATGGCAGATGAAATTCAATGTTGATGAATGCAAAGTAATGCACATTGGAAAACATAATCCCAACTATACATATAAAATGATGGGGTCTAAATTAGCTGTTACCACTCAAGAAAGAGATCTTGGAGTCATTGTGGATAGTTCTCTGAAAACATCCACTCAATGTGCAGCGGCAGTCAAAAAAGCAAACAGAATGTTGGGAATCATTAGAAAAGGGATAGATAATAAGACAGAAAATATCATATCGCCTTTATATAAATCCATAGTACGCCCACATCTTGAATACTGCATGTACATCTGATCACCCCATCTTAAATATAATGAATAATAAAAATGAATAGGGATATGGAATAACTTCCATATGAGGAGAGATTAACAAGACTGGGACTTTTCAACTTGGAAAAGAAACGACTAAGCGGAGATATGATAGAGGTCTATACAATCATGACTAGCGTGGAGAAAGTAAATAAGAAAGTGTTGTTTACTCCTTCTAATAACACAAGAACTAGGGTCACCAAATGAAATGAATAGGCAGCAGGTTTAAAACAAACAAAAGGAAGTATTTCTTCACACAACGCACAATCAACCTGTGGAACTCTTTGCCAGAGGATGTTGTGAAGGCCAAGACTGGAACAGGGTTTAAAAAAGAACTAGATAAGTTCATAAGACATTACAGGATGGGCAGGCATGCAAAACCATGCTCTTATGTATATGCTGTTGATGAAAGAGACAAGCTTACAAGCTACACAGAAGAGCTCTGTCTAGCTTGAAAGCTTGTCCCTTTCATCAACAGAAACTGCTCCAAGAAAGGATATTACCTCACCTTCTTCATGCCCATGTCAAGAATGTGGCAGTGGGTACGTCTACACTGCAATCAGGAGGTATGATTGCAGCATGAGTGGACATACCTGAGCTAGCTTTGATCTATTGATCTTTGACCAAGAGCAGTGAAGGCACAGCCGTAAGGGATGGGTAGCAGCACAGACTAGCCACTTGAGTATGTACCCAGGGTTGCGGCGGAGCTTGTACTCAGGTGGCTAGCTCGGGACACCTCCTACGCCACCACAACCACACTGCGATTTTTAGCAAGCTGCCTCCATCCAAGCTAGCTCAGGTCTGGACACACATGCTGCCATCACACCTCCCGATGGCCGTGAAGACATCCCCAGCATGAGCAATCCACTGACAACAGGCCAGATCCAGATGTGAGATGTGAAAGGTGGCATGAATGAGATTCCCTCAGACCCACCGACTGACATCTCAAGGACTCATTGTTGATGCAACTGATGAGCCAGGAGCCAGTGGAAGGTGCAGGAGGGTTACGGCTACTCAACGGTGTTTCTTGCTACACCCCTCTTTTTCCACCCCTCAGTCTCTCTGATTGACATCAGTGTAGGCGTAACCCTAGGGAACAAGGTGTGTTCTTACCCCATTTTAGCTAACAGATGGTAATTAAGATAAGGTTAAACCCTAGTGAAGGCAAGGCAGTTCACAGTTATACCATGGGAAAGCAGGTCCAGGTAAGCTTTAGGCTCCCCCTAGTGACACATGACATGAACCAGATTTGGAACTAGAGTGAGGGCAGGGACTTGTAAATTACATGCTGGTGAGTGTGTGTGGGGGGAGTGACCCTAAACCAGTGGCTCTCAACCTTTGCAGACCAGCTGAGACCGTTGCTCCATTGTGCCAGGTGCTATATAAACTTGGAGTAGTAGACAATCCCTGTCCCCAAGAACTCGCAATCGAATAGACAGGACAGACCCAGGGTAGGGGACAGGGATGCAGTGCAGGAACAGAGCCATCCATGTGATAGCGGCAAACAGCATCTTAGCTCCATGGGGTGGGTTACGTTGTTGTTTTTTTTTTTTACATTACAGGCCAAACCAGAACAAAAACAACAGCTGGCGAGAAGGGAATGTGACTGGACTGGGGAAGAAGATGCCTTGGAAATGCAGATGGCTTTTTATTGTGACGATGCCTCTCCTGAAAGCAGCTTCACAACATGCGGAAAAGCCTGATTGCAAAAGGCACCTCTGAACAGCCATGGCATAGATACGCCACCTTCTCCTCCCCAGATCTTCCTAACTCCCTATGGCCAGTCCACTCCTTTGGCTCATGCTAATTTTGACATTTCTGTAGCGTCGGCTTGTCATCACCAGCTCCTCATTTAACCTCGCTGCAGAAATGCGTCCTGTATCTCAATGAGATGGACTGGAGTTTAATTACACACACAGGCAGCTGGATGCTGGTGCCTTCGTTAGCGGCACGTCTCAATTTTTGTGAGCTTGCTGGATTATTTTTTTCCCCCTCCCTCACAATCCATTTTTTTTGATCTGGCAGCCGGAGGGACATTTGGAACATTTCATCAGCAAATATTTTTGTCCGCAAAACAAATCACTTAGTACAGGGGGGTATTTTTTGGACAAAGCAATTAACTTGGGGAAGTTGCCGCCAGTGCTGGAGGGCGGATGGAGCTGCAGATTCTCACTCGCTCCCCTGGCCAGCTGTATGTAGTGTCCTGGGGCTGTTCAATATCATCCTCTTAACATCTCTGGTGCTCTTTGGATCCTCACAAATCTAGGGCTCAGGTTCCAGACTGCATGGTGCTGAATTACTCTGATTCCCGTTGAAGTCCATGGGAATTAAGCACTAACCTGCTTAGGCACTTTTGTCAACCCCACTAAGTGCCTATTTGAATCTTCAGGTACCTAAACTCCTTTGAAAATTGGGCCCAGGGTGGGCTATATCTCAAAGGATTGGACCCTCACATCAAAATTGCCATAAATGACCATAGAGTTTGGGTGCCTTTGCTTTTTGTAGCTCATCTTGGAGAAGAAGGATGATCCAATGACTAGGACATTAGCCCAGAATTCATTCTGGCCCAAGTTCCAGCCCAGAACTCTAGCCCAGAACTTCAGGACACTCGTCCAGAACTTGTTCTGACCCAAGTTCCAGCTCAGAACTTCAGGACACTAGCCCAGCATTTGAGGACACTAGCCCAGAACTTGGAACATCACACCAAACATTCCACATTTTTCCTCTATGACCCTGAGCAAGACCTTTAGCATCTCCAGGTCTAAGTTGCCCACCTGTACAATGGGGTCATAGCCCTGCCCTGTCTCGGAGAAGGAGGTAAATACATTGAAGACTGTGAGGTGCTCAGATACTACAGTGCTAGGGGCCATATTAGCACCTTGGATAGATAGAGAGATCATGAGACACCTCGTGTCCTCCAGGCTGGGACCATCCCGGTACCAGCAGGGAACATGCCTCTTGTATTTGCCATATAAAGGGCATTCCTATTAGGATGCTAGAGAACAAGCCAGACCTCGTGACAATTCACCAAGGGCCAGATCTGAATAGGCACGCAGCAGCACAAATCGCCAGAAAATGGGAATTCCACCTCACTAGCGATTTTGATATTTTGAAATCTGGGTTCATTCCACCTAGGAGCGAGAAACAAAAATTGAAAATTTGCTGTGAGAGGGAATGAAGCCTTGGCTCTGGGGCCATCCACATGGTGGGCTGCCCTGGAGCCGCAGTCCCTGGAAACCCTGGGGTCCACCCAGAGGCCTACCCCAGGGCTACAGGAGCCCAGGCTACCGAGGGGCTGGCAGGAAACCAGGCAGGTCAAAGTCTCTTTGGAGGCAGGGTTCTGTCGGAACATAAGCGACATGGAATAATCTCCACAAAATGTTTTGATTTTGCCAGATCAGCAAAGTGGAGATTGTCAAAAGCCGCTAAGTGGGTTAGGATCCTAACTCCCTTTGGAAACCAGTGGGAATTAGGGACTTAACTCAGGTGCTTTTGTCAACCCCAAAAGATGCCTACCTTTAGATGCCTAAATATCTTTGTAAATCTGGACCCCACTATTTATAGCACTAGGAAGCCAGAGCTTCAAAAATGCTATTCCCCTGTGACACCACAAAAAGTAGATACAATTCAGATCCTTTTCTTTTTTGTTTACACAGTGCATAATGAATCCTCGCTGCCAAGGTAGGTACTGAGTGGGATTCAAGAGAGGACGGGACCTTGCCTGACCTTTGCATGAAGAAGATTTTTTTTTTGTGGGACGGAAACTCCATTGTCTGACCAGCTCTGTTTGCAAGCTTCTTGGAGCAGGGACTATCCCTGGCCCAGTGTCTGTGCAGCTGGGACTCCTCTAGGCACTGCTGCAATGAACAAGCAATGAACAAACCTGGAGAGTGGTTAGCCATTTTTTTCCCTTTGTGGCACATTGGTGGATGGGTGGTTCTGCAGAGATGGCTAAGCCATAACTTCCTCTGGGCCAGCAGTGCCACCGCACGACGGGTGAGCAAAGGAACCAAGCAAAGCTCTGACAAAGACTGTTGCTCTTCTCATTGGCTAGAGAAATACCAGGCAGAGCCTTTAAAACCTGGGTCCCTCTCTCTGTGCACTAGTGGGGCACGACGTTTCCAAGTCCTTTGGAGACAGCACCTGACTGGCCCACTCTGAGTGCTGAGGTTTGTTCCTAGCTCCTGCCAGTCCTGCTGCATTGTCCTATTTCTACCTTAGACAAGATGTGTAGGTGGCTAGGGGCAACCGATAAACTGTGTTTGTGGGGCCACGCTTTGGAGACACAACAACAGGGGTGGCACACAGCACCTCCATACAGTGAGGCTTGAGAGACCGTGTGCACTAAGCACAGGCCTAGAATGCTAAATTCTAGTCCTGCTGTGTCACTGAGCTTCTGGTCAACTCACAACTGCTCCGTGCCTCAGTTTCTCCTTCTGTAAAACAGGGATGATAGTACTTTGTTGTGTTAATTCTGTGTTGCCTAAATCTGACCCAAAGCTTCCAAAGTCCTTTACAAACTATTGCCTAAATCCTGAAACCTTTACTCAGGTCTCACTCAGTCTTTATTCAGGCAAACAGCTATTGACTTTGGGGGAGTTTTGGCTCAATAAGGACTTATTAAATATTGGGCAAGGATTGTAGGAATTGGCCCTATATCTATATCCAGGGATCACTTCATTCGCCCCTGAAATGCAGCCCTCACTGGGGTGGAATGTGCTTACCAGTGCACCGGAACAGGACAGAACAGGCAGTGAAAAAGTCCATGTCTAACTGAAACTATTCACTGAGGAGCATGGCTGGCCAGGCCTGCTGTGAGCAGTTCTGCAAGACCCAGTTGGTATATGCCATCCTAATTCATCTGTGTTAATGACTAAACTCCGCAGTCTCACAGCTTCCTGCTCATTACTGCCAGCTACAATTACCATGGGGCTTTAAAAGAATTAAGACATTAACGAATAGACACGTCTATAAATAGAAGATTTCTTTATTATTATTTAAATCAGGCTCAATCAGCTTCTGCCATCCCTTTGATCTATCTTATCAGACCGCAGTTAATCCCATTAAACCAGATTTTACTCATTGGGCACCCAAAATGCAAGGGCAGAATGCCTGTGAGTGACAGCTGGAATCAGAGAGATTAAGCAAAGAGGGGAAAAAAAGATGTTAAATGGAATAATGCAATTTTCCAGCCAGGCCTTACACAGAAATAATACGTGGCTGTCTATTGCTTTGCCAGAATCATAGAATCATAGAATATAAGGGTTGGAAGGGACCCCAGAAGGTCATCTAGTCCAACCCCCTGCTCGAAGCAGGACCAATTCCCAGTTAAATCATCCCAGCCCGGGCTTTGTCAAGTCTGACCTTACAAACCTCTAAGGAAGGAGATTCTACCACCTCCCTAGGTAACGCATTCCAGTGTTTCACCACCCTCTTAGTGAAAAAGTTTTTCCTAATATCCAACCTAAACCTCCCCCACTGCAACTTGAGACCATTACTCCTCGTTCTGTCATCTGCTACCATTGAGAACAGTCTAGAGCCATCCTCTTTGGAACCCCCTTTCAGGTAGTTGAAAGCAGCTATCAAATCCCCCCTCATTCTTCTCTTCTGCAGGCTAAACAATCCCAGCTCCCTCAGCCTCTCCTCATAACTCATGTGTTCCAGACCCCTAATCATTTTTGTTGCCCTTCGCTGGACTCTCTCCAATTTATCCACATCCTTCTTGTAGTGTGGGGCCCAAAACTGGACACAGTACTCCAGATGAGGCCTCACCAATGTCGAATAGAGGGGAACAATCACGTCCCTCGATCTGCTCGCTATGCCCCTACTTATACATCCCAAAATGCCATTGGCCTTCTTGGCAACAAGGGCACACTGCTGACTCATATCCAGCTTCTCGTCCACTGTCACCCCTAGGTCCTTTTCCACAGAACTGCTGCCTAGCCATTCGGTCCCTAGTCTGTAGCGGTGCATTGGGTTCTTCCGTCCTAAGTGCAGAGAGCAGAGAGAAGCTGAAAGGAAATTAAACTGTCTCCCAGTGTGATCTTAACTCACACTTTTGCGTAATAGGTTGGAACAGTTGTTACTTATCTGCTGGCATTTTGCGGTGTTTAATCTCAGGGTAAGACTCATTCTCCTCTCAGTTCAATAGCTGCCTGGAAGTAGCAGAGACAACCCCAGCTTTTGCATCCTTCCAGCTTCTGGGCTTGCTAGACTTTGCTGGCTCTTTTTGGAGATCTGCTGAAACTTCACTGTGATTAAAGGGCACTTGCAAAGTTGCAGCTTCTGCCAGTTGCAAAGGCAAGCGTCCCAGAGGAGGTGATGAGTGGAGCTTCTCCATGTTCAGTGGGGCACAGCTAAGGGATCTCTTTAGCATCCTGCCGTCCTTTGTGGGTAGGTAAAGTGGGATTGAGGTTTGAGGGAGCGATTCTTGCTGACTTGCGCTGAGACAATAAATCAGTATGTTGCTAGGGGGCGCTGCATTGCATGGATCTGGGGGGGGGGCTCAGTAGGGGGTGCTTTCCCCTGTGCAGACCCCACTGCTCTAGCCTGGTGCTTGGCGTGCTGTGGTGCTGTGTGGAGTGCTCAGTAGGGGGCGCTGTATCTTTGGAGTCCGTGCTGCGCTCAGTTCCCCCGCATAGTGCTCAGGGGAGCTGTGGTGCAGGCGAGCAGGGTGGCTGACTCAGAAGAAGTCACTTTCATTCTGGAGTCCCTGCTAACCACAGTGCCCCAGTGTGGCACTAGGGGGCACTGTGCTGCAGGGACAGGTTTTGAGACACGTTTCGTGACATCCAAGAGTTCTGCCGGTGTGTGTGTGTGTGTGTGGGGGGGGGGATTTCATTTATTTTTACACCTTGCTGAGCTGCTCTCCCAGAGGTGACGCCGTGGGCGATTCTGGACACTAGGTGGGCTCTACCAGCCATTTAAATCACCTCCAAAGTGTAGCCCCAGCCTGAGGCCCCCATCCTCTCATTCCTGAGCTATAAGGATCTACGGCATGATGGCAGGTGCTTCTTCATCACTAGCACCAGGTGCTACCGGGGGGAGCCTGGCGTGCAGCAGCCATCCTCGCTGCATGGATGACCTTGCTGGGGCACCCAGGCAATGCATGGGTCTTCTCCGTAACAGGGTTTTCTTTGACGTTTCAAATGCTGCAGCCTGAATGATGCTTGTAGCTTTAAAAGGGAATAAGATGCCTAATGCAGCTGATGTTTGCAGATAAGTTGTACGTTCCTTAGAGGCCTGAGCCTGGCTGAGCTATAACTCCAAAGACAGAAGCTGTCAAGCCCTCTAACAGCTTCATATTCAGAGGACGCAGGGTGGGGCACCAGAACCAGCCGCAGTAGGTTAGGCGGCTGAGACAGCTCTGTGATCAATGACACGGTTCATGAGGTAGGATCAGTGTGGCAGGGAGCCCCAGCTATGCGACTCCGCATGACAAGGCAGACAGCTTTCCTCTTCACACTGCAAACATGAGCCTAGGGCTTGTCTGAATGGGTACTATTCTGGAATACCTACTCCTGATTAACTCCATGTGTAGACTCTCTTACTCCATTTTATTGTCGTTAATCAGGAATAGTTAATCCATTTTAAATTCACACCCTGCCTTCTTCTTGCTAATTGGACTGCTGAGTCTTGGGAAATGTCTTGTTTCCATTTTTCCTTTGCTGAGATCACATTTTAATGCCCATCTAAGGCAGGAATGCCCGTTGCTATTCATCTGGCTTTTGAATTTTTAACAAATGTTTCCGGCGATCATTTCAGAAAATCAAAATTTATAGAAAGATGTGACCTAACAGCTCTTCAGTTAGTCTGGTACCTACGGTCACCCACTAGAGCCCATTTTCTATCAAACAGATGGACGATAAATTTCATTGGGATGATTTGTTGAATTCTACAGGTGAATAAAAAAGACATTGGAAATTACGTATTCATTAGGGGCAAAATTCCCCCCTTGTGCTGAGGCCTGGCACAAGATCTATGAAGCATTAAAATCTCAGTCATAACCCTCAAAATGGGGTTTATAGGACTCAGAGGCCTTGTACTAGTTCTCTGCACGCTGATGAATTTCACCTTATTAGAGCTGAGTGCATGATTCATTATAGATCATTTATTTAACAAATGTTGCCTATTTCCAATTCACAGAACACTCGACCAGCAAACCAACTTCCTAAAAAAAAGAAATTTAATTAGAATTTATTCAACTTTTTCTTTTTTCAAATTTGTTTCACTCCATGGGTGGTTTTCAAATCAATATTCAAAATTTGAGATGCTATTGACTCAGCGATTCCAACTCTCATGATTTTGTCATGAGCCTCATGCTATTTGGTAATTTTCTTAAAGCTCCAGCTTCTGGAGTCATGTTATTATGTGAAAATCTCAGCTTTCATTTAAAACAACAAAACAAAGGATATCTCTAGTTCTCGTGCCTGGAGAAAAAAGTTTGACACTGCAACCTGAGTGTAACCCTAAAGGCTCAGAAATCAAAAGGCAAATAAAAATAATGCCAATATTTATTATGTTTAATATCTTGTTATTTTTAAGGCAATATCATTTTGGGGGGCGGCCTGACTTATGAATTTTAAAGGTTTGGGATTGATAATATAGGAGTTGTTGAGAGTTACGTAGGTCACGTGGTATTGTTTGTTTTCCCTGGTAGTATGAATGTAACTCTTATGGCAAAGGATTTAAGAAGAAATCTCATATAAAGGTTGGTGCAGAAGAGGTGCAGGCACTGCTGAAGAGTTTTTAATGTACAAGCTGAATGACCGTTTTCAGAGCTTTTGGTGCTGAATCCACACAAGTCTGTCCACTTTCATCTGAAAGTCATTTCGTTGTCACGGTTGCATGGGGGGAATGATCAAATCAAAGACAAGGAGAATGGAAATGAGGCCCTTGGGTTGGATTTTTGAAGTGCGCATGTCAAGCACATATCTGGGGGCTGAGATGGGCAAAGCGGTACGTGAAAAAAATGGTAATTGGGTAGTTCAGTTGCCCTGAAAATAAATCCAAGTGTTTGTACACCTTTGCTCCAGATGCCATCAAATGTGTAACCACACTTAAGTACGGAAATTTGTGGTTGCACACTGACATATGTTAGGATATAGATATTCAGGCCTGTCTGTAAAGGCCTGTACTTTAAGAATTTAGGTGTATTCTTATCACTTGGCTAGTTAGAGGTATAAAAGAAAGAATCAAAATCACTGTCTGCCAGTGTAAGGTCCTTCTCTTACTGTGACAGTCTGAGGCCCTGTTCTTAGGCTAAGGCCTTTGGCTAAGCGACAGAGGCAGCCATAAGCTGGGAAGCGACCGGTCACATCCTCACATTCCAAAGTAGTCACATTGAAAGAAGGTGCTATTGGGCTGTTAGGAATACAATCCTGTCCTGATAGTGCCTATCACCTCCAGAGAAAGGGAAGTGCCTAGAAGATGTAAAAGGAAATTGAGGTTGATAGTTTTCTGTCTGGTAAGAACTCACTTATCAATAGACACAGCTGGGAAACTCTTACGTCTTTATAGATGTAGTTGTGAAATCCTCACTTCTGTATTGTTTTGTCATTATAGTTCCCACTTTGCTATTGTTTATTGGCATGGTCTCTGTCTGGTTCTGTGATTGTTTCTGTCTGCTGTATAATTAATTTTGCCAGGTGTAAACTAATTAAGGTGGTGGGATATAATTGGTTAGCTAATCATGTTACAATATGTTAGGATTGGTTAGTTAAATTTCAGTAGAATGATTGGTTAAGGTATAGCTAAGAATATTACTATTTAAATTAGGGGCAAACAGGAAGTAAGTTGGGATTCGAAAATAAGGAAAAAGAAACTTGTATTTAAGCTTGCTGGAAGTTCACCCCAATAAACATCGAATTGTTTGCACCTTCGGACTTTGGGTATTTTTGCTCTCTGTTCATGCGAGAAGGACCAGGGAAGTGGGAGAGTGAAGGAATAGGCTGCCTTGCCTATTGTATTCCCTTTTTTAGCACTTAGTTAAACCTCGTTAGCCAAATGTTATCAATTAAAGATAAATTAAACTAGTAAGTACACATTTTAGCACAGGACTAAGCATTTTGTACCATGATTTTAGGCTCAGGTATTTTGAAAATGCAGCTTCTTAACAGAATTGTTTGAGCTCTTTCGTATGAATACTTTAATAATTTTAAAACCTTTTGTGTTGCATTTCTTCAGTTTTTCAACCCAAACTAGTCACTGAATTTGATTCAAATTTGCAAATAGTTTTGGTCGATCTGAAACTGCATTTTTGAGCAAATAAACGATTTCTCTGAAGTATTTTCTTTCTCTAGTGAAAATACTTGAGAATCGCGTTTTTTTTAAATATTCAGCCAGTTTCACTCATCATGTCACCCACCCTGTCAACGCAGGACCATCTTCTACATTATAGTCACCAGCATTTTGACCAGTCTAGTCTTAAATAACTCAAGTGGAGTGGCCATTTTCATTTCCCAGGGGACCTATTCCACAATTTGACAGAGCTAAACAGTCTTTTGCATAATATTCAGCTTGACTTTCCCTTTGCTCCTTCTCCTTCCCCTTCTTACTTACTTTATTTCCTTGCCCCCAGTTCCAACATGCTCTTGGGTCTCCTGAAACAAGGTGTTGTGTGACTCACATTGCACAGTGAGATGGATTTAGGGCTCTGAATGCCTCCTGCAAGAAGCTAAGTAGATGAATGAAAAGAATGCCAATTATATTTCACAGGAAACTTCTAAAAATATTGATTTTTAAAAAAATTCCTATCAAACTTTTTTAGTGTTTTTAGTGGAAAAACACTTTTATATTTTGAAAACCGCTTTCCATAAACACATTTGGTTTTAAAAACTGAAACCAAAACAACAACTGTTTTTACTGAAAAACAAGTGTTTGCAGGTCTTTTTTCTTCATTTCATTGGAAATTAAAAAAACTTCTCTCTCTCCCTCACCCCACTGGAAAATTTACACTTCAATGAAAATTCTTGTTGAGAAAATATTTCAATGAAAATCGAATGACCAGCTCCAGCACTTGGCACTTTGCGGTTTGGCTTCATTCTTGGACCTCCCTCATCATTGTAGTATCTGAGCATCTTCCAGCTGTGCTTGTATTGGAAAAGGAAGATAGAAGATGCGCCCCTGGCACTTGGAGAGGAAGGTGGTGATGGTCCTTAGCTCTTGCGTAAGCTTGTTCAACAGTCTAGGATTGGCCACCGAGAAAGGTCTATCTCCCACAGATGAGCTTTACCCTATGGTAGTCCTGGCTCTATGCAATAAGTCTTTGGTCATTGACTTGAATGGAGCACAGCCAGTACCTTAGATAGGACACAGACTCCCATTCTGAAAGGTCAGTGACAGCTGTCCAAGCATCAGAGCCTCTGTCTCTCTTGTACTCTGCCTGCGGACATAGTTTAGTTTCCTGAGGACTGAACTGTTTTTGTCAAACTAAAATAACTGAACTTAACAGAGGAGAAACTGGGTGAAATGTAATGGCCTGTGATAGATAAGAGATCAAACTAGATGTTCCAGTGGTCCCTTCTGGCCTTGCTTTGAGCAGGGGGTTGGACTAGTTGACCTCCTGAGGTCTCTTCCAACCCTAATCTTCTATGATTCTGTGATTCTACAATCCTAAGAGAGTCTCTTTTATTGGACAGGCATCTGTTGGTGATAGAGATAAGCTTTTGAGCTCCACAGAGCTCTTCAGAGGGTCTGTCTGAAGCGGTGTCCCACTGACAAGTGAAATATGTAGTAGCTGCTGTACATGCCCTGGCATCAAGGGATGTCAAATACTGAAACCAAAGAACTCGATAAGAGAAGTAACAGGAAAACAATGTTTCCCTGGGCACCGCTTTCACCTCCCATTGTTATTCATTGAAAGAACTTTCCTTTCCCTGCCTGGCCTTGACTGCGGCATTCATTTGATTATGTTAGCTACAACTGCTTGGGCCCAGGGGAGCTGTATTCAGGCAGGGTTTATGGCAACTTTGAAAGAAGTCTACATATTGAGCACTCCTCTGTTGCTACATCCCTCCTACCAGGCTGATGAATCCAAGAAGCACCTGTCCTCTGAATAGATGTGCCCCTCACTAGGAGAGGAGAGATCTGACAGGTTTATTCCCTAGTGCCTGAACCCCAATGAGTATGCATGGCCTGTGTATGGTCCCTATGGAGTTTAAACTGGGGGAAGGAAGGGAGTGGAGCAAAACTGATCAATAGCCACTTTGTAACAACCAGAGGACTGCATTGCACTTCCTCAGGAGTCACTGGTCACGCATGTGCATGCACACACGGGGCGGCAGTTTTGTATAATTTTTGGTGGTGCCCAGAACAGGTCCAAGTCCCCCCCGCACACACACCTGCCTTGTAAGTCGATATACAGTAACTCCTCACTTAAAGTTGTCCCAGTTAACGTTGTTTTGTTGTTACATTGCTGATCAATTAGAGAAGCGGCTCTCAAACTTTTTTTCCGTGGACCACCTGAAAATTGCTGAGGGTCTTGGCAGACCACTTAATGATCTTTCCAAATGTTATTTGTACCGTTAGCTCACTATTGTAAAACGCTTTGGATAAAAGTGCTATATAAAAAAAATATTGCTGGAGCCCGGGCACCATGGGATCATACAACTCGCCACCCCTGTGCACACATTCTTTATGGTGTGAATCTTTAAGGGGGTTTTCCACCAGGCCAATGAACCTGCCGTTACTTGTGGTGCTGAGTGTATTGATTGTTTTCTGTTAGCTGCACCTGTGGAGTATAGAAAACTGTTAGAATTGTAAGCTGTCACTTTAAATTATCGGGGGTCTTCCTGGTCCTGCTTGCAGGCTAGGCAGCTCTTTAGGGAAGTGTGTGATCTGGATCCTCTGCTGTTATCAGTCCAGAGTTATGTGGGGTAAAGAACAGCTAGCCTAGAGTTAGGTGGGGTGAGCTCAGGGTCTCTGGTTAGGAAGCAGCCTCCTTGTCCCTCTGTTTTGGGGTCCTTTTGTGTTATCATTCTGAATTCTAAGAAATAAATTAGCTATGTTGTAACCACCCAGCAAAAGTATTTTATTTTTCTAATCTAATTTCTCAGTGTGTATGCTATGAACATAAGAGTGGTAGACCTTGAGCCACTGTTGTCTGAGCTATGCAGAGAAAGCATGACAGTCATATTAGACTCTCCCAGCTCTCCTAGGGAGTGGATCTGCTACAGAACTGTAGCTAGATGCAGTGTCTCGTGGGTTTGTTAAAATGCCTTCTAAGCTCTCTAGGAGAGGAGCTGTCTTTTGGGTCTTTTTCTTTTGTACAGCACCAGGCACAATGGGGACCTGAGAGGGAGCAGTGGGGCACAGCTCTGTTGGACCCAAGACTTGTTGGAAAAGCTGGATTGGAAACTGTCTGCTGTCCCTTCCTGATGTGTTCAGGGAAACAGGACTTTGTGTATGTTCTTTACAAATATACAGGATTGCACCAAAGATGATACCCGACTCCTTTCAGTTCCTCCTCCTAATTGAAATAAGTCATCAAGTCCTTGACTTTTGGCTAATCACTCAGGCTAAAGGGGCAACAATATAACAGAACTGTTTTTTAACCTTTTCCTTTAAAAAGTACAGAGGAAATTACATACAAAAATACAGTAAAATACTGCTAAGATTGTAAAATCAAGCACTCGAAAGTTTGGAAATACCAGAATTCAGGTTGCCTGTGAAATCTTAGTTATGTCCCCTTGGGCATATGCATCATGATGGTCTTCAGTTACATGAGCACATGCTATCTCTTCCACAACTTCTGTGTGAAATGCTAGAGCAAGACATGGATGGTGCATGAGCAGTGCTATTAGAATGTCCCAGCTATTTGGCAGCAAGCTAGAAACAAGCTGTAATCAGCAAAGCATAGATGGGAAGTGGCAGCTTTCAATAGTTCATCATAACTTGTCCAAATCAGAACAGTTTTTTTTAAGGGACCAGCAAAATACACCTCCTTGATATCTGGGCCACCCCCTGCCACATTTCAAGATCTGGCTGCAAACCATGGGGGCGCTAGAGATCTTCAAAAAACAGTCACAAAAATGTGCATAATGAAAAGATTATAAAACATGGTCTGGCTGCTTTTTGAAGAACTCTGGCACTTCTGTGGTTTGCAACAGGGGTTTGAAATTTGGCAAGGAGGTTGTCCTGGCCTCAGAAAAGTGCCATTGGCTAGGTCCATGAAAGTCACTTCAGATTTGGACAAGCTATGAGCTGTTGAAAGTTTATATATCTATCTATATCTATATAAATCAGTAATTTCTTTCTAATCCTATTATTCCTAAATATAGTCCAAATACTTACCAACAAACTCTTAATGCATTATTTTCTGAGCTTGACTAAATAAGCAAAAGGTAAATCTACTTCTAATGTAAGTAAGTTGTCGTCATGCAAGATATATATGCAATTACTTTCCTATCCTCATTAAAGTTTAATGAATGCTTAACTACTATTTAACTTCAGAGTAAAAGAAAGTTAATTAGATAGATGGAAGATTTTATTTTTGAAAATACCTTTTCCCCCCATATAAGTGTGATAACGGTCATTGAACAAACTTGCTTTTGAACTCGGGGAGGGCGGGGAGTGGGGAGAACCTAAAGATTTTGTGCAAAGACATTGAGAATGCAAGTGGAGTATATTAATAAAAATTCAATTATATACTTATTGCGTGTGTAATTTTCTACTAATTGCATTGGAGCAAGATTTATCTCTTAGATGGGCATTAAATCTCAGCCAGAAAAACAGATCAAGATATTTAATGAGGCTCTGGTAAAAGGTTGCTACAAAGTAGATTAATTTGTGCTGGGGCATTCTGAATGAGTTGACGCCGAATATCACATTAGATGAGGCCCCCGAAGGTAGAATGCATGAGTACAGAAGCAAGTGGACAAGTGCTTTCTGGGTGAAATTCACCCCTATTCGTACAGAGAACCCCAAGAAGGACCACTTGAAGCCCATTTGCATGACCTCACCAAGACACTTCCCTGGAACAGATATAAAGATAATACTTTCTCCTAACTATAGCACAAATATGGCCACCAGTATTTGGCTAAGCACCTCAAAATCTTACTTAACACATTTATCCTCACAACACACCTGTCAGGCAATGCTGTTATCCTCAGATGGGGAACTAAGGCCTGGGCTACAGCCGAAAATTAGACCAACCTACCTCTGGTGGATGTGATACACCTTGACGTTAGCAAAGCTTTTGACATGGTCTCCCACAGTATTCTTACCAGCAAGTTGAAGAAGTATGGACTGGATGAATGGACTATAAGGTGGATAGAAAGCCGGCTAGATCATCGGGCTCAATGGGTAGTGATCAACAGCTCAATGTTTAGTTCACAGCTCATATCAAGCAGAGTGCCACAGGGTTCAGTCCTGAGGCCAGTTTTGTTCAACATCTTCATAAATGATCTGGATGATGGGATGGATTGCACCCTTAGCAAGTTTGCGGATGACACTAAACTGGGGGGAGAGGTAGATATGCTGGAGGGTAGGGATAAGTTCCAGAGTGACCTAGACAAATTGGAGGATTGCGCCAAAAGAAATCTGATGAGGTTCAACAAGGACAAGTGCAGACTCCTGCACGTAGGACGGAAGAATCCCATGCACTGCTACAGGCTCGGGACTGACTGGCTAAGCAGCAGTTCTGCAGAAAAGGACCTGGAGATTACAGTGGACGAGAAGCTGGATATGAGTCAACAGTGTGCCAAGAAGGCACAACAGTGTGCCAAGTGTGCCTGACTAATCTAATCGCCTTCTATGATGAGATTACTGGTTCTGTGGATGAAGGGAAAGCAGTGGATGTATTGTTTCTTGACTTTAGCAAAGCTTTTGACACGGTCTCCCACAGTATTCTTGTCAGCAAGTTAAAGAAGTATGGGCTGGATGAATGCACTATAAGGTGGGTAGAAAGTTGGCTAGATTGTCGGGCTCAACAGGTAGTGATCAATGGCTCCATGTCTAGTTGGCAGCCGGTGTCAAGTGGAGTGCCCCACGGGTTGGTCCTGGGGCTGGTTTTGTTCAATATCTTCATAAATGATCTGGAGGATGGTGTGGATTACACTCTCAGCAAATTTGCGGATGATACTAAACTAGGAGGAGTGGTAGATACGGTGGCAGGTAGGGATAGGATACAGAGGGACCTAGACAAATTGGAGGTTTGGGCCAAAAGAAATCTGATGAGGTTCAATAAGGATAAGTGCAGGGTCCTGCACTTAGGACGGAAGAATCCAATGCACTGCTACAGACTAGGGACCGAATGGCTAGGCAGCAGTTCTGCGGAAAAGGACCTAGGGGTGACAGTGGACGAGGAGCTGGATATGAGTCAGCAGTGTGCCCTTGTTGCCAAGAAGGCCAATGGCATTTTGGGATGTATAAGTAGGGGCATAGCCAGCAGATCGAGGGACGTGATCGTTTCCCTCTATTCGACATTGGTGAGGCCTCATCTGGAGTACTGTGTCCAGTTTTGGGCCCCACACTACAAGAAGGATGTGGATAAATTGGAGAGAGTCTAGCGAAGGGCAAAAAAATGATTAGGGGTCTGGAACACATGACTTATGAGGAGAGGCTGAGGGAACTGGGCTTGTTTAGTCTGCAGAAGAGAAGAATGAGGGGGGATTTGATAGCTGCTTTCAACTACCTGAGGGGTGGTTCCAAAGAGGATGGTTATAGACTATTCTCAGTGGTAGCTGATGACAGGACAAGGAGTAACGGTCTCAAGTTGCAGTGGGGGAGGTTTAGGTTGGATATTAGGAAAAACTTTTTCACTAGGAGGGTGGTGAAACACTGGAATGCGTTACCTAGGGAGGTGGTAGAATCTGCTTCCTTAGAAGTTTTTAAGATCAGGCTTGACAAAGCCCTGGCTGGGATGATTTAATTGGGGATTGGTCCTGCTTTGAGCAGGGGGTTGGACTAGATGACCTCCTGAGGTCCCTTCCAACCCTGATACTCTATGATTCTATGATTCTAAGGCTAATGGCATATTGGGCTGCATTAGTAGGAGCACTGCCAGCAGATCGAGAGAAGTGATTATTCCCCTCTGTTCAGCACTGGTGAGGCCACACCTGGAGTATTGTGTCCAGTTTTGGACCCCCACTACAGAAAGGATGTGGACAAATTGGAGAGAGTCAAGTGGCACGCACCCAAAATATTTAGGGGGCTGGGGCACATGACTTATGAGGAGAAGCTGAGGGAACTGGGGTTATTTAGTCTGCAGAAGAGAAGAGTGAGGGGGGATTTGATAGCAGCCCTCAACTACCTGAAGGGGGGTTCCAAAGAGGATGGAGCTCGGCTGTTCTTAGTGGTGGCAGATGACAGAACAAGGAGCAATGGTCTCAAATTGCAGTGGGGGAGGTCTAGGTTGGATATTATTATATTATATTATTATAAACACTATTTCACTAGGAGGGTGGTGAAGCACTGGAATGGGTTACCTAGGGAGGTGATAGAATCCCCATCCTTGGAGGTTTTTAGGCCTGGCCTGACAAAGCCCTGACTGGGATGATTAGTTGGGGTTGGTCCTGCTTTGAGCAGGGGTTGGACTAGTTGACCTCCTGAGGTCTCTTCCAACCCTATTCTTCTATGACCTCTGAGGGCTGTGAAATTTGTGGCCTGTGCGACATAGATAGGTCGACCTAACCACTAGTGCAGATGCAGTTAAGTCCCTGGAAGATGTTTCTATCAGTCTAGCTACTACCTGTCAGAAAGGTGGGTTAACTACACAGACGGGAACACCCCTTTCGTCAATGCAGGACACATCTACCATACAGCTGCAGTGCCATAGCTGTGCAGGTACCCGCAAGTGCAGCGAGGCTGAGTGGTTTGCACAAAGGTCTCACACGAAATCAATGGAAGAGCAGGGACTTAGGACGGAAGAACCCAATGCACAGCTACAGACTAGGGACCGAATGGCTAGGCAGCAGTTCTGCGGAAAAGGACCTAGGGGTGACAGTGGACGAGAAGCTGGATATGAGTCAGCAGTGTGCCCTTGTTGCCAAGAAGGCCAATGGCATTTTGGGATGTATAAGTAGGGGCATAGCGAGCAGATCGAGGGACGTGATCGTTCCCCTCTATTCGACATTGGTGAGGCCTCATCTGGAGTACTGTGTCCAGTTTTGGGCCCCACACTTCAAGAAGGATGTGGATAAATTGGAGAGAGTCCAGCGAAGGGCAACAAAAATGATTAGGGGTCTGGAACACATGAGTTATGAGGAGAGGCTGAGGGAGCTGGGATTGTTTAGCCTGCAGAAGAGAAGAATGAGGGGGGATTTGATAGCTGCTTTCAACTACCTGAAAGGGGGTTCCAAAGAGGATGGCTCTAGACTGTTCTCAATGGTAGCAGATGACAGAACGAGGAGTAATGGTCTCAAGCTGCAGTGGGGGAGGTTTAGATTGGATATTAGGAAAAACTTTTTCACTAAGAGGGTGGTGAAACACTGGAATGCGTTACCTAGGGAGGTGGTAGAATCTCCTTCCTTAGAGGTTTGTAAGGTCAGGCTTGACAAAGCCCGGGCTGGGATGATTTAACTGGGAATTGGTCCTGCTTCGAGCAGGGGGTTGGACTAGATGACCTTCTGGGGTCCCTTCCAACCCTTATATTCTATGATTCTATGATTCTATGACTTGAACCCAGGTCTCGTCCGTCCCAGGTGAGCACCTAACCACTGGACAATCCCACCAACCTTCTGTCCATTTTGTCTAGTTAGTTTGTAAATTACAGGGCAGGGACTTTCTCCTACTGTGAGGCTGTAGAGAGCCCAGCACAATGGGCCCTGGTCTTGGTAGGTGCAATACAAATAAATAAACATACCCCTAAAATAACCCTAATCATAATAAAAGTTGATGGGCCAGATGGCATTGCTCTCCACCTGCATGATGCATGGGCTGTTGCAGAGAGAGCTGCTCTGATGCCCACTCCCCACGACATCCAGATGCTGGTTAGATGCTTCAGGAGGTGCGGCAGAGCAGCAAAGCCTGCTGCCACGTTGATGGGCACAAGGCCAAGTCCTTAGCCATGCCCCCAGCCTGGCAAGTAGGGTTGCCAAGCCTCCAGGATTGCCCTGGAGTCTCCAGAAATTAAGGTGCCACAAGTACTCCTTTTCTTTTTCCATAATGAAAGAGTATGTCATGTGAGGAAACCTCCAGGAAGACGTCCAAATAAAATTGGCAACCCAACTGGCAAAGCCATGTCCCTTTGGTGTTATGGGGGTGCTTCTGAGCATGCTAGCCAGCCCCAAAGCATAATTGTCAGTGCAGAACCTCAAAGGTATTTAGTGCCATTGATTTCAATGGGAGTTAGGCACCTAACTCACTTGGAGGATCTAGACCTATGATCATAGGTTGGTATGATGCCTGCCTCCCGCATGGAGCTGCTGGGGTAAAGGCAAGAGGCTCACTATTCTCTCCTAAAATCAGTAGGGCAGCGAGTAGATCGCCCTGTGCTCCGCCATCCATTTCCCCATGAAAAGTGCCTGGTTTTTCCCTGGCAGCCTCAGAAGCAGCCCCTCCAAAGGGAGCTATCTGCAGAAGATCTGGTTTCCCGAGGCTCACGTATCTTCCCCTAGCTGGATGCAGGCTCCTGCGGGGCCCTTTGGAAACAGCCATTGATCCAGGTAGAGACTTGGGATCCGAACGACGTTCCAGTCTGGCTTGAGACGTTGAGGCTGTTCTGCGAGGTGCTACAAATCCCATTTTAATTCTTCACCAACTGTACGAACTGGTGTTTTCCCCCAAGCTCAACCCAAGAGGTGATAAAATGGCACTGAGTCTTCACTGCCTTACTTCTTCCCCCTAGCTGGGGCACACACGCACACACACAGGTATGTGCTCTCACAGAAGTGTACATGGCCCTGTATACATGTACGTACATGTGCGCACACACACACATACACACACCTGCTTTGGTGTTTAATTATTACTCTGGGCACAAGATGCTTGGCAGGGATCCTCAGTAGTCAGTGCTCCAGTTAGAGCTGGAACTATAGGCTAGCCCCCTGGTCCCACCCCTTCCATGTGAGGCCCCGTCCCTACTCCCCCTTCCAGCACCCTCGCCCACCAGAAATCTCAGCCCCACTCCACTGTGGTCGGAGGAACACCAGCCCACCCACCCCAGACACAGTGACTCCAGGCCACCGGCTGGCCCGAGCACTGGCCCGACCCCCAGGCCAGCCCAAGCACCATCCTGAGTTGCCCTGGCTGCTGGCAGGCCCGAGCTGCCAGCTAGCTGAGCCTGAAGCTGCAGGCAGCCCGCCTGAGATGAGCCCCCGCTGCCCCAGGGGTAGCGCATGGGCGGGGCCACAGCCAGAGTTAGGGGAGACTTAGCCTCCCCGGCCTATTCTGCAAGCCGCCCATGGCTGCTTCTGCACCCCTAACCTGGTCTTCTGCAGCCCTACCCCAGACCCGCTGTCTCCAAAGCTAAGCCCCTTAAAGGCATAGTTCCCAGTACCCTTGCCATCCACCCATGCGCACTGGGAAGCACAGAGCCATTGGGCAGGTGTTGATCAGACAAAACCCACCAGCATGCCCCTTGCGGCAGCAGGGGCAAAAAGCCCTGCAGCCAAAAGCCTCACAGCCCAACGTTTGTGCTTTTCAGATCAGCGCCGGTCTCTGTGCTGAGTTACAATGGATCCTATTAACTCGCCTAGTCCCCAGCCCAAGGGCCCAGACCTCTCCAATAGGAAATGATCTACGCAGGGTGAAATAGGCCTACAGTCTGGCAGGAGAGCCAATTAAATTCTGGATGAAGACCATTGTCATAGACAAGACTGGCGCTCGGAGACTAATTTAAAGCACCAGACAGGGCCAGCTGAGCTGCCCTCCAGAGCCTTCCCCTGGGGCAGTGCTGTAATTAACATCTCTTTAGAGACATGCTTTATTGCGGAGTTATTTCCATTTCCCGTTGGCTGAAAACACGGCACTTTATCTCCCTTCATTCTTCTCTTTCTCCCCTCCCAGCTGGTTACTTGGCTAATGAAATTGCATGATCAATAGGTCACACAGACTAATCCGAAGTCTGGCTAAGCAAGTCTGGTTAGCGCATAATTCCCTCTCCACCACCTTCAACGGACTGGCAGGAAGGGCGGGCTGGCTGGCTCATTGCCATCTTCTGGAGGAGTTAGCAGGGATCATCCACTGGGAGATAAACATCTGATCACCATAGATTCACAATCTTTACAGCATTTATCCCAGGTGTGGGCAAACATTTTGATCCGAGGGCCACATCGGAGTGCAAAACTGTATGGAGGGCCAGGTAGGGAAGGCTGTGCCTCCCCAAACAGCCTGGCCTCCACCCCCTATCCGCCCCCTCCCACTTCTCACACCCTGCCTGTCCCCCTCAAAACCCCAAACCCATCCAACCCCCCTGCTCCTTGTCCCCTGACCGACCCCTCCCGGGACCCCCGCCCCAACCGCCCCCCGGGACCCTACCCCCTATCTAATCCCTCCCCACTCCCCATCCCCTGACGGCCCCCCCCGAACCTCTGCCTTATCCAACTGCCCCCTGTTCCTTGTCCCCTGACCGCCCCCTGCAGAGACCCCCACACCTAACCACCCCCCAGGACACCACCCCCATCTAAATCCCCCCACTCCCCATCCCCTGACTGCCCCCCCAGAGCCTCTGCCCTAGCCAATCGCCCCCTGTTCCCCATCCCCTGACTGCCCCCCTGAACCTCCACCCCATCCACCTGCCCCCTGACTGCCCCCCAGGACCCCCTGCCCCTTATCCAACCCCCCTCCCCGCTCTACACCCTGTTACCATGCCGCTTAGAGCAGCATGTCTGGCCACCGCGCCGCCCAACCAGAGCCAGACATGCTGTCTTGCTGCCCTGCATGAGCAGGCAGCCCCGCAGCCCAGAGTGCTGCCCACACAGCAGCGGGGGAGGGGGGACAGTGGGGGAGGAGCCGGGGAGGAGCCTCCCGGGCCAGGAGCTCAGGGGCTGGGCAGGACGGCCCCGCAGGCCGGATGTGGTCCGCAGGCTGTAGTTTGCCCACCTCTGGTTTATCCTCACAACAGCCCTGTGCGGTAGGGTTGTGTTGTTATCCCTACAGATGCGGAACTGAGGCACAGGGAGGCCAAGGCCCAGAACCTGTAAGGCATTGAGGTACCTAACTCCCACTAAATACCTCGCAGGATATGGCCTAAGTCACCTGCCCAGGGTCATGCAGGAAGTCTGTGCTGGAGCCAAGACTTGAAACCAGGATTCCTAGGCTCTGAGCAATGGGCCTTCCTGGGCATATTCCACACCATCACACGTCGGGGGCATTGGTGGATCCCGGGTCCAATAACAGCATCAGCCAGCCCAGAGCTAAAGGGACGGGGGAAGCTCAGTGACTGATTGAACTGAGGATAGCACATGTCATGTTTAATTCCAGCCAGCTTCATGCGCTGTATCCACTCAGCATCACTGAAATGCACCCCCCTCTGCAGCCAGCACACAACACTCGAGCGGGAGCTGCCCTGCCGCAGGCACAGCTGGATTTAACTATCTCCAGATCTAGGGGCTTTGGTTCTGCTGTGGTAGAAGTAAGGGCCTTGAAATCCAAATCAAGCTCCAAACAGCACCCAGCTGCAGGGGTGGTTAGAACCTGGGTTTGGGTTTGAGCTCATCTCTCTGCAGCTAAGCGCTGGGGGGAGGAGGGGATTCCACACAAGGACACAGTTTTCAATCCAATTAAACCATTTTCTACAAAGCAAATTTGCTGCTGCGGACTCTTTGACACCAGTGCAGTGACTCTGAATTTGCATTGTCTGGCAGGTCCATCTCTTCATCCTCATTGTGTGAGGTGTCTTGTTTGCATCTGACTGTCTCATCAGAGGGTTCATTATTGTGTCCTTTCCTCTCAGGAGAAGATGCCCTCCAAATAAAGCCTCTCAGGCAAAATAACTCAGGGTAGCTTCTAAATCAGGCTCTGTGGGGAAGACAGAAGCAAATTGGGAGTTCCTCATGTTAGATGTTTATCCACTGCGTCTCGATCCAGTGACAATGTCTGCAAACAGGCACACGCAACGAGCTGTCGAGCAATTCTGCTGCTATGACAGATGAGTCAGCCATGCTGAGAAGTACATCACTTAATTGCATCGGTTGTATTTGGGTGTCTCTCCAGATGGAGGAGGCTGGCGCCGTACTCCCTGGCCACGAGCAGCAGCCAACACATCCGACAGATCCCAGCAACCGCAAAAGAGCTCGTGAGTAATGAGAGGTCAGAGTCTGCTCATCACCCAGAATGTAGAACAAATCAATGATGGGCCAGTCAGGAGCTAATCAAATGCACTATGACTATTCCAGCTACTGTCACCCCAAATGGGCAAAGTGGCTATGGGGTTACTCAAGCCCAGCACTTGTAGGTCTTAAGTCCAGCAGAGCAGAAGAAAAGAAACTACGAAAGGTGCAAATAAGAACCTGAATTCCAGAGACGAGTGGAAACCTGTCTACGTACACAGGTGCTTATATGGCCCTCAACACCACAGCATCAGAGCAGCACCCAAACATTAGCTAATTTATCCTCATAGCATCCTGTAAGGAAGGGAAGCCGGAACTGAACGCAAATCACTAGAGTCCTATTTAAGCCTAAAGGATAAGAACATCCCTAGGTCCATGTAATTCACTGAGGATACTCTATGGGAAGCAGAGACAGAAACAATGACAAAATGCAAATGACTTTCCACTCCTGATCCCCAGTCTCCCAGTCACTTCAATTGGCATCTAATGTCCTGTTTATCACATTTCCTTTGCACCCCTTCCATGCCACCAGCTCCCGGTCAGGGACTGCCTCATTGTGGTTTCCTGATAGCACCAAGCACATTGTCAGTCTCATGAATAACAAATGGAGTCTCAGCGTGTATGATACCATGATGACTTGCACTCGAGAAATAAGGATGAATGGATTACTAACTGAGGATGGAGGGATGGATCACGCATTAAGGATCTCTCCATCAGGAGGCACATAAGCATGTTCTATCCAATGGTGCCTCTGCCTCTCCTCCCTTTCACTTCCAGTGTTGACAGTGAGGTTTAATGTTGTCATGAGAGTCTGAATGCTGGCTATTAGATAAATACATATCAACAGCTGTTCATACCCATACCAAAGATTGTTCATACCCAAAGCATTAAGACTAAGCTGGCAAAAAGCTTTTGGGAAGGTAATTATGTGGGCCAAGGGCAGATAGATTCACTGGGATGGTGCCAAGCATTGTAATGACTATGGGGAAGGTTGGGGGAAAACAACCTTCCACAGGGAAGAGAAATTATCCTTGGAGCAACTTTTTCAACTGGTCCTCAAGGCATCACAGGAACCTGATCAGCTGCCAATCTGGAACAGTGAGATTAGACGAGGAGTAAAGAGGTGACTCCTTCATTCCAAAGGAAACGGAGATGTGGCCAGTTCGCCCATCATGGGCAATATATTGTCTATGGACTAAATACTACAGAGGAAGGTACAAGTCACCCCCTAGTGGACAACTGAGGAATAACATGAGAACATTTCTTCCCAAATCCCATCAGTGCTAGTTTGGTTTAAACCCCCAAAGCAAAAGGATCTATATCCCTCCTAAAACAAGGATCACATAACTTAGCATGCTCTCATGATCCAGATAAAGGTCCAGTTTTCCCTGCACCCCATCGAGCATGAGTTCCATAGGTTAATTGTGACATATGTATCAAAAGTTATTTCTTTTTATCGGCTTTAAATCTGCTGCCATTCATTTTCACTGAATGTCCCCTGGTTCTGTATTCTGAGACAGGGTAAATATGAATGTTATTTTCTATACCACCGTTTGTTATTTTGTATACCTTTATTGTGTCCCTCTCATTCATCTGAGCTCTAAAGTAAACAGTTTCTGTCTCCTCCATCTTTTTTGGCCTCAAATACTCTGGGGGTTTTTCTCCTTCCTCTGCAAGATGGGGCACAAGTCACTTGCAGGCTTAAACTAGTGTAAATGATGGTTTCTCTGTAACTCCAAGACTTTAAATCATAATGTGAGGACTTCAGTAACAGCCAGAGGTTAGGGGTCTGTTACAGGAGTGGGCAGGTGAGGTCTTGTGGCCTGCGAGGTGCAGGAGATGATCATGATGGTCCCTTCTGACCTTAAAGACAGTCTAATAATAATAATGAGTCTAATAATACATAAACATTTGCATTTTTAATTCAATGAACTCCTAAGCTGCTTATTCTGAATTCGGTAAGAGTTAAACTTCATTCAATAAGGTATGTCCAGGATACTGTCATATCTGTCACAGGGTGAGCTGGGATTTCTCCAGAGGTCCTTGAAACTTTGATAGCCACTAATGTGATAGCATCTCTCACCAGATAATCCAGATAGCAGCTCTGGCAGCTGATTACAAGACCAGCTGTCATTTATTTGCTCATCCACCTGCCTGGAATTATGGTTGCCAACTAATCTAATAGGCTGGCATAGGGTGGACAAGTGAATGGAAAGAGTCTGAGACATACTAAAGTGTCTCTGTGCATCAGTCATTCTTCTGCCTGTAATCACTGCTGTGACTTTCTGAGGGAGCTCTGGCTGACGAGCACAGAGCACAGGGGGATCTGCTGCAGTGCGTGGCAGCTTGCTATCCATCCTAGTACTGTGGCCAAGAAAGCTTTGCCAGGAACATGTCAGCACACACAGATACCACCAGATTCGGCACTCTGTGACCAGACTGGGTTTGGGAGAAGGGAGAAAACTCCCTGAGCTTATCTCACCATGGGGAGGGAAAGCAGCAAGTCGTACCACGTGTCCATAGCCAAGTTTAACACAGAGCAGGTGCTGCTGAGTGAAATCTGAATTCTTAGTCAAGAGAGTTAGAGTTGGCAGTGTTGGAATGGATGAGAGTCAGCCGATCCAGAACGGTTCTGTGTTGGAATCAATTCCACAAACGCTTGCCTGCACTGGTGTCTGGAGTCACATCTCCATGGTGTGTTGGATTTGTTTATAGTCTCCGTGTTCAATGATCTGTAATGAGAATGTGATGGTCGTGCTTGCAGGATCTGCCTCCCTTGGGAGCAAGGTCGTCAGGCCTTTTGTTTGTTTGCTTTTTGTTAATACCATTCTTCTGAAGAAATAACTAAATGAAGAACTGCATCTCTCAAATGCACACAAGTGCTTAATGTTCAGATAACCCATTGCCCAGCAGCAACCATGCACTCTGCATACACCCGTCTGGTAATATGCAGCTAACCTTGTTGTGTATGCTCACCCCTGGACAGGTGCAATGCCCCACTGAAGTCTGATTTAAGGCTCTGATACAGCAAAGCTTTTAAACAGGTGAACGGTTCGGGACAGCACGCATGCTTGAATTTGAGCACAATCCTAAATATTTTGTTGGTTTGGGGCTTAAAGCCGCTGTCCTTTTTCTCACATAAGGATCAGAAAAACACCTTCCCTTTGGATTTTGACAGTGCCTTTGTTTTATAACAAAGAAGTAGCAGAATTGAACAATTAAGAGGACTTCGCAAATTATTTTTGACAGAATTCCAATTACCCTTTTTTCCTTTTTTAGTAAGAGCATTCTGCCTTGCTTCATTTTGAATATGATCCATTATGCTTAAAAAAGAAGTGTGTGTGTATGTGTAACTGCTTGATTATAATAAGAATCCTATCGTAATAATTCTCTTTGTTTAATTCTCTTTAACACCAATACACTTGAAGATCTTTTTCTTACCTCACCCTCCATTGTGATAACTCCTTGTCTGTATTTAAGTTGAGTGCTTTGTACTTCAGCAAATTTGTTTAATCGATCCGTTCCTGAATACTGGTTCTGCAAATTATTTGGAAAATACAAGCTGCACATCACTTCACCTTTTCCTATTGAATTGCTCCCTGTTTCTTTTCCCTTCCTTACCTGACTCCCAAGATGAAAACTATTTTTAAATAATATTTCAGTCCACCCTTAAAATAGGCAAGTAAATTAGACAGTTGTTTCAAGGTGAGATTGTTCCCCCTAGGTAGAACCCCAGCACAAGACCTGTGGATCTGGTGAATCCCATTTAAGACCTGTTTTAAGGATATAGGCCCTGAACCAACACAGTAGTTAAGCAGACCTTACGTGCTATGGTGAAGAGGGATAGACATAAGTTTGTGCTTAAAGTTAAGCATGTGCTTAATTGCTTTGTTGAATCAGGTCCTTAAACATTACAGATAAATGCCTTTTAGATCAGATAAGTTGGCTACACTTCATAATGCGGGTACATTAGTGGCATTATGTAACTACAATATGGGTTTAATGTTTGACCCTATAATAACCACAAATTCATGTATCTGGAAGATTTACTTAATGCCTGAATTACCTTTTTAGCTAATACTTAATACATACATTTTATAGAATCGTGGTACATTAACTTAATGGAGGCTCTCTTGTAATTGTTCTGAATTTATTCCTTTGATACATGAATTTACTACAAAATGCTATCTATGGTCAGAGGTTTAACTGCATGGCTGAATAACTGTCATTTGAAGTGAATCCATATTCCTGTGTGTATGCCCTAATCAATCAATGTCTTTACATCGGCATTTGGACTCTATTACTCTTTATTAAGGCTATGATTTAGTAACAGAGGTCGCGGAAGTCACAAAATTACTTCTCGTGTCTTGCTTACAACACTCCTGCTAATACATCTGTAGCAAGGAGGCATGGCCCCCCTCAGACACAGAGGGAACACTGCAAGCTGCTTGGTGGGTGGGACCAGGAGGGCCATGCCCCCCCATGAGGGAAAGAGAAGGGTGGGACTAGAAGGGGAAATATAAAAGGCCAGCCGGCCCAGAAGCTCAGTTGGGACGAAGCCACCAGAGGAGAGAGTGCAGTGGAGCTGAGCACCAAGCTGAATTGCTGTTACCTCAGGGACCAGAATGACCATCCAGGGAACCCTAAGACTCTCGACATGGATGAACTGCTGCCTCTACCCTTGGCAGTGTGCCCCTAGAAGATTGAGGATGACCCCTGGATCCAGGTACACCTGAGGGGGAGAAAAGGAAGCAACCCAGGGGAACCAGGCAACAGTCTGGCAGAGAGTGAGCCTACAACATCCCAGAATGATGTTCGCTTTTTTGGCAACAGTGTTACACTGTTGACTCAGATTTAGGTTATGGTCCACTATGACCCCTAGATCCCTTTCCACAGTACTCCTTCCTAGGCAGTCATTTCCCATTTTGTATGTGTGAAACTGATTGTTCCTTCCTAAGTGGAGTACTTTGCATTTGTCCTTATTTAATTTCATCCTGTTTACTTCAGACCATTTCTCCAGTTTGTCCAGATCATTTTGAATTTTAATCCTATCCTCCAAAGCGCTTGCAACCCCTCCCAGCTTGGTATCCTTGGTATCTAACTTCCAGTGAAGTTAGATGGTATTTAGCCTACTCAAGAACCATAGGATTTGACACCTAGATAGAGCTGGTTAGAAATTCTCCAACAAAATGTTTTTCACCAGAAAATGGTGATTTATAGGTTGATTTCGATTAATCCTCCCAATTTGAAAAAAATGGGGGAAAAACAACAAGTTTTGAAATTTTCAAAATATCCTGTTCCAACATTTTTTAAATGAATGTTGGATTTTCAGTTCAAAACAACTTTTTGTTTAGAAATTTCAGTTATATTTAAAAAAGGATATTTTTAAAAGGGTCAAAATCACAATGAAACAATTTGAAAATGATTAAAACAACATGTTTTTGTTCCTCAATTTTATTTTATTTTTTTTCTGATTGTTGGTGAAATCCCCCAAAATTTTGACTTTTTGTCCCAGTTTGGGATGGGAAAAAGTTTCAAAAACTCTCACAGGATGGGAAAACTATCTCCTGCCCAGCTCTACACATAGGGTCTAAACCTGCAAGGTGCTGAGCACTGTCAGATTCATAAATTTCACGGGACCACTGTAATCATCTGCTCTGATCCCCCTGTATAACACAGCCCATAAAGCTGCCACCAAAATAATTCCTAGCACAGATCTTTTGGCAGAGCATCCAATCTTGATTTAAAAGTTGCCAGAGATGAAGAATCCACCATGACCCCTGGTAAATTGTTACAATGATTAGTTACTCTCACTATTAAAAATGTACGCCTTATTTCCAGTCTGAATTTTTCTGGCTTTAACTTCCAGCCATTTGATTGTGTTATACCTTTCTCTTCTATATTGAAGAGCCCATTATTAAATATTTGCTCCCCATGTCGGTACTTACAGACTGTAATCAAGACCCCTGTAATTCATTTCCTATTGGCTTTAATTATGGTGTTCAGCACCTTGCCGGATCATGCCCTTCATTGGTAAAAAGAGTGGGAGAAAGTCCCAAAGTTGAGCTGATCATTTAGAATTTTCAGTGAAAAATAAACCCCCGAAGTATTTCAATTCAGAAATGCTGCTGTAGAGCCGCATGGGAGCTGCAGTGCAGTCATGCCCTATGGGAGCTGTAGTTCAGGTATCTCATGCTTTCATTCTTTTCTGTAGGCCGGGATCTTACGACAGAGAATTCTTCCCTGGGTGTCTGGCTGGTGAATCTTGCCCACATGCTCAGGGTTCAGCTGATCGCCGTATTTGGGGTCGGGAAGGAATTTTCCTCCAGGGCAGATTGGAAGAGGCCCTATGGGTTTTTCGCCTTCCTCTGTAGCATGGGGCACGGGTCACTTGCTGGAGGATTCTCTGCTCCTTGAAGTCTTTAAACCACGATTTGAGGACTTCAATAGCTCAGACATAGGTGGGAGGTTTATCGCAGGAGTGGGTGGGTGAGATTCTGTGGCCTGCGTCGTGCAGGAGGTTGGACTAGATGATCATAATGGTCCCTTCTGACCTTAGTATCTATGAATCCCAAGTCAGACTACATCTCCCATGGTGCACTATGGTTTCCATTCATGATGCAAGAAGGTGATTGCATCATGGCATGGCATGGCCATTCTGCATTATGGCAGATGCAGTCTTTCTGGGGAATTTGTCCCTGAGAGAATAGACTCATGAGGAAAACAAACTACCATCTGCATGAAGAACCATGGCAGGATAGCCAAATTGGTATACTATGGGTTTGTGGCATTTGGTTTCTCACTGAAAAATTGAAGTGCTCTGTGGAAAGCAGACTTTTTTTTTCAAGAAAATTAACTGAAAATCCAATTTTTTGACCTAACCAAAAGGAGGCTGTGTAATGTCATCCATTGTAAGTCATCATCAAGATTTGAACCTAGCCTGTGAGACCCATAGCACACACTTTTACCAGTTGAGCTAAAAGATGGATTCCTCTAACTTAGAGCAGAACTGGGCTGTTATGCTTTATATGGGGTAGTCATATGCTTTATATGGGGTAGAGAACGCTGTAATGTGGACCATACAAATATGTCCCAGGGGTACTGGGCTCAGTGGAAAATCCTGCAGTTGTCCTGGTAATCTGGCTTTAGTGTAAGCTAACAGATCCTGAACAACCCAAAGACTGAAAGGCGTTTGTGTAAGTGTTCATTGAACAATTACATTCATAAATTGCTGGAGATCATAAATTGCTGGAGATTGTTCTCTCTGCCCTGCTCTTACTCCATTGGGAGTGGGGGGTGGGGTGCTTTAGCTTTCCGAGGTTGCTTTCTTTAACTTGATGTTTTTTAAAGGAAAAAAATTATCACACCATAAAAGAAATGAGATTTAATTTCCATGAAATTTAAATTCCAAAAGCTCTGCATAGAAAATGGGGCTAATTATGATCCAGGTGAGCTGAAATGCTTGCATACTTGTTTAATCAGAAGTAGTCACTCTGTCTGCCTGTGCTTCTTTTCATAATGGGTAATGATGACAAGCAATAGCAAGCTATTAACACAGCATAATTGGGAGAATGATATGCAATGGCTTTGCTCTGCTTTGCGAGGTGATAAGGCTGGCAAACTAGACATATTGGCCAGTTGTAACACAGGTAACATTGTAATACATGTGGCAAAGGTCACATTGTTGTTCCATTTACTATCCATCTTTGTCTAAATTCCATTTCAGTTATTCAATCTCCTGCTAATACAACAACCAGACATTGAGTACAGGGGAATTTACCCCAGTGCAGAGGTCCAACCCAAGGGCTTCAAACCATATACATTTTTAATATAAAGTGTAAGCAGGACATAGGCCTTATAAAGAGCCCTCCACAGAGTTGTGAATTACACCTTATAGACCTCACATCAGGTACTAATCAGCAAGTATTGTACAATGAACACTATGCATCCTCTGCTTCTACGTGCCCAACACTCAGGTAATAATAAATAGCTGTAATGTAGCACTTTCCATCAGTAGATCTGGAAGCACATTATAAAGGAGGTCAGTGTCATTATACCCATTTTACAGATGGTGAAACTGAGGCAAAGTGACTGACTCAAGGTCACCCACCAGGCCAGTATCAGAGCCGAGAATATAACCCAAATGCATTATCCACTGGCAATACTGCCTCCTTACATACCAATTAAATTTTATATATAGTGACAAAGTTCCTGCTCTACCTTGGTGGGTCTTGCCCTTATTGGTGGATTTCCTCGCCTTGGAGCTTCACAGTAGCCCTCAGCTTGGCCGTTTTTCTGAATCCACAGTCCAGGTCGACTCCTCTGTCTGACCAGGAGTTGGGAGGATTTGGGGGGAACCCGGGCCCGCCCTCTACTCCGGGTTCCAGCCCAGGGCACTGTGGAATGCAGCTGTCTAGAGTGCCTCCTGGAACAGCTGTGTGACAGCTACAACTCCCTAGGCTACTTCCCCATGGCCTCCTCCCAACACCTTCTTTATCCTCACCACAGGACCTTCCTCCTGGTGTCTGATAATGCTTGTACACCTCAGTCCTCCAACAGTCCGCGTTCTCACTCTCAGCTCCTAGTGCCTCTTGCTCCCCACTCCTCACACGCACACCACAAACTGAAGTGAGCTCCTTTTTAAAACCCAAGTGCCCTGATTAGCCTGCCTTAATTGATTCTAGCAGCTTCTTGATTGGCTGCAGGTGTTCTAATCAGCCTGTCTGTCTTAATTGTCTCCAGAAGGTTCCTGATTGTTCTGGAACTTTCCCTGCCCCCCCCCCCCCGCTCTAGGCCACCAGGTAACTCAGGAGGGTGGAAGACCACGAGTGTCGAGGAAGCCCCCCCGCTCTGGGCCTGGGCTAACCTGAACACCTCTCCCTCCTGAAAGCTGTTGTGTTATACCCTCTGATTGCGTTGTTTTGTTGCTAAGTTTTTCTTTATCCTTTTGTATTCTCTGTAACTGTTACAAATAAATTTTTTTTCTGTTTCAATAAAAAAAAAAAAAAAAAAATCTTCCCTGTTACCTTACCCAGGGAAAAGGGACCTACTTAACCTGGGGCTAATATATCTGCCTTCTATCACTTTCCTGTAGCCATCTGGCCCAACCCCGTCACAGTAAGTTAATTCTGATTAAATTTTATTGGCTAGAAAAAAAAAAAAAAAAAAAACTTTCCCTGCCCCCCCCCCCCGCTCTAGGCCACCAGGTAACTCAGGAGGGTGGAAGACCACGAGTGTCGAGGAAGCCCCCCCGCTCTGGGCCTGGGCTAACCTGAACACCTCTCCCTCCTGAAAGCTGTTGTGTTATACCTTCTGATTGCGTTGTTTTGTTGCTAAGTTTTTCTTTATCCTTTTGTACTCTCTGTAATTGTTACAAATAAATTTCTTTTCTGTTTCAAAAAAAACTTTCCCTGCCCCCCCCCCCCCCCGCTCTAGGCCACCAGGTAACTCAGGAGGGTGGAAGACCACGAGTGTCGAGGAAGCCCCCCCGCTCTGGGCCTGGGCTAACCTGAACACCTCTCCCTCCTGAAAGCTGTTGTGTTATGCCTTCTGATTGCGTTGTTTTGTTGCTAAGTTTTTCTTTACCCTTTTGTATTCTCTGTAATTGTTACAAATAAATTTCTTTTCTGTTTCAATAAAAAAAAAAAAAAAAAAAAAAAAACTTTCCCTGCCCCCCCCCCCGCTCTAGGCCACCAGGTAACTCAGGAGGGTGGAAGACCACGAGTGTCGAGGAAGCCCCCCCGCTCTGGGCCTGGGCTAACCTGAACACCTCTCCCTCCTGAAAGCTGTTGTGTTATACCTTCTGATTGCGTTGTTTTGTTGCTAAGTTTTTTTTTATCCTTTTGTATTCTCTGTAACTGTTACAAATAAATTTCCTTTCTGTTTCAAAAAAAACTTTCCCTGCTCCCTTACCCAGGGAAAAGGGACCTCCTTCGCTTGCTGCTACTCTATTTGCTTTCTACTCTCTCCTAAAGCCCCCTGGCCTGGGCTTTTCTTACTTTTGGACCCTGCTTCAGTTCCCCCCCTCGACCGGCCCAGACGCTTTTTCTTCGTTTTGTTTTTTTTTGCTGTTTTTGCTGCCGTTCGAGTGCTGGTCAGCTGCCAGCCTGCTGCCAAGCCCCCCCACGCCTGCTCTTGGACGCTGCTATTGCTCCAGCTGAAACCCCGGAGGGGGGGAGGGGGAGGACTGCCGACCGCCTGCAGCCCAACAGGGAGAAGAGGTTAATCTGCTTCCCCCTCCCCTCTCCTTCTTCTGGTGTCTCCCCGCCTCTTCCTGCTCATGATGGCAGGGAATGAGAGGGGTGAGACCCCACTAACAACCTCAGCTGCCCCTCCCCCACCTACCCCCCTGCCCAACCCCCAAGCCTCCCCCCACTGCTGCCAAAACACCTGCCACCGCCCCCACTGGGGCATCGACAGCAGGAGGCACCGGGGTGACTACTGCCGCTGCTACGCCCACCGCCCCCCCAGATTCTAGGAGAGCCCCCCGAGTTGGCCGGAAAGGCCAGGGTGTGAAGAAAGGAAAGGGCCTCGCTACAACCACCAGGCCCTCCATGGCAGGGGCTGCCCCCACCTCTGTGGCCTCATCATCGACTATGGCATCTCTCCCCGCTGTTGCCTCCACCAGCTCTGCGAGCGTCCCTCCCCCAGCCCCCAGGGCGTATGCCCGGGCGGTAGCAGCCCCCCCACCGCCTGCCACCTCGTCATCTCGCCCACCCACCGCCTCCGCTACCATCAATAGAGGCCGGGGCCTCTTCCCCACCAGGAGCACGGCGTCCGTTGCCTCCTGGTGCCCACCTCGCCCCACATGGAGACATACATGCAGGCATTGGCGTAGGACCCACGGTAGGACCCACGGCTATTGTGCTGGCCTCCAAAATGTATGGGAAGGTCGTCTTTTTCTTAGCATCAGAGGCTGCCGCCCAGGAGGCGGTGGAGAAGGGCCTGGCGGAGGGGGGGGAAAGTTCGTTCCCCTGGAACTGCTAGAGGACCTGGGCGTCCGCCTAGTCCTGACCTCCGTCCCTCTTTTTCTACCCAGTGCCGCCCTGTTACCCGCTCTCTCCACCCTGGGGAAACCCGTTTCTGTCATCAGCCCTCTCCCGTTGGGCTGCAAGGACCCCACCCTCCGTCATGTCCTCTCCTTCCGCCGGCAAGTGCAGCTTCTACCGCCACCGGCGGCGCGTGACGGAGAGGCGCTCGAGGGGTCCTTCCTAGTCCCCTACCAGGGAGCCCGCTATCGAGTCTTTTACTCCACGGGAGAGGCCCGGTGCTACCTCTGCCGATCAGCAGGGCATGTCCGAAGAGACTGCCCCTTGGCCTGGCGGGGAGGGGCACCCGAGACTCTCGAGACCCGGCAGGACATCGGCTCCATCGTTGCCAACACCCCTGGCCGCCTGGTACATGAAACCACCTCTCCTCCTGCTCGATCCACCGCTGCTTCTGCCCGGGCCCAAGAGACACCTCCCCTACAACGCCCAGACGAGCGAGGGAGCCCCGCGCTTGCTGTTAACAATCAAGCAGAGCCTATGGAGGAGAATGCAGCAAAGATATTACCGGGCATAGGAGAGGGCCCACCCCAAGGAGAACCACCCCCCCCATGCTGCCTCACCATTACGCCCCCGAGCCCCTGAACCACCGCCTCTGCCCCCCCGACACGACCCCTGCTAACCAGCCCCCAGACGATGCTATGGAGGGCTGGACCCGAGTCCAGGGAAAGCGAGGCAAGCGGAAGGCTCGAGCTCCACTGCACCCATCCGATGCGGAGGCCCCCCGGAAGACCAGGAAGGGAGGCACTGACACTGAGCCTTCCGCTATGTCCACGAGTGAGATCCCTCTGCCGGTGTCGGGAGGGGAAGACAAAATAGCACTGGAAGGTAGAATCTCCCCTCCACGGGAGACCCTCCCCTCCAAGACCCATGAGGAAGCCCCTTCTGCCCGAATATCACCCGAACCCCCCGCGAACCCCGAAGCGACCGCTGTAGCGGGCGCCAGAGGGGAGACCCCCGGGGTGGCAGAAGACGACCTCTCCTCCATTTATGAGGAGATCGAGGCCCTAGGTTTGACCCCGGTCACCCAGGGAGAGAATGACCTACTGCCGGCTGGCCTCGATCTGGGCAACCTTACCCCAGTCCCCCTTTCCCTATGCTCCCTCCCACTAACCACCTTCCTGGGCGGGGACCCTGCAGAAGGTGGTCCGCCACCTGATGCCATGGCTGCCAAATCCACCACAGAACCTGAGCCTAACATCACTGGGAGCCCCCTCCCAACCCCCTCAACCCTCGAATCTGTTCGGGAGGCACCACCTCTCAGCTGCTTGCCTCCCGAAGCCCAGAGCCTCGCCTCTGACCCCACCCCCACCCCGTCCCTGCCCAATCCACCTCTTCCTGCAATGCTATTGCCGCTCCTGGGGTTATTTCTTTCCCATTTTTTGCGGATTCCCCCCAAGGAGCAGCCTTTGTATTTTCCTGTCGCGACCCATTAGGAGCTGCAATTTTCCCTCCACCATCCCCTTCTACCCCAAGGCTTGAGACGGACCTAATAACTTTTGCCTGTCAGATGCCCCGTCGTTGGTCCGCACCCTGCCTGCCCACCTCAGCGGACCACGAGGCTGCACCAAGAGCTCCACTACGGAATAACAGGGGAAATCGCAACCCCACCCCCCCATGAGCTGCGAAAAGCATTGCGGGAGTTTTTAGAAGACATCCGTGGCTCCCGCAACAGGGTACAGCTGGCTCTCCAGCTATGGGGGGACTATGATCAACTCCTCCAGGCCACAAGGGCCCTTATAAAGGAGGGTAGAGGGAAAGGAAGGCACGGTGCCGCGGCCTACAGGCGGGCCCGCAGCTTCCGTAATGATTTACTAACGTACGGGATGGGTCACGGATTGTTGCGCGACCTGCCGGGGGCCGCGAACACCCCCACCAACAAGGAACCCCCACCCTCCAGCCCTCCTCATGACACCACTCATTATCGCAACTTTGAACACCAGGGGCTGCAGGATGGCTCTCCGCAGGTCCCAGGTGCTCTCTTACCTTTGGGAAGGGGGGTACTCTGTGGTTTTCCTGCAGGAGACCCATACAGATCTGACCGCCGAGGACAGCTGGTGGCTGGAGTGGGGGGACGGGGTCTACTTTAGCCATTTCACGATTTGAGAAGCTGGAGTGGCGACTCTATTCTCCCCCAACCTACGGCCCAAGGTGCTAGGGGTCACTGAGGCTGTGCTGGGCCACCTGCTGCATCTCCGAGTCCGTATGGAGGGGCTCGTGGTTAACCTCGTTAACATCTATGCCCCGACAACGAGCCCGAAGCGGCAGCAATTCTATCAGTGGGTGTCCGACTTCCTCGGCTCCCTAGATTCTCACGAGTGCCTAGTCCTGGGAGGGGACTTTAACACCACCCTCGAGGAACAGGACTGCTCAGGGGCTGAGTTGAGCCTGGCCGCCGCGAACATTCTCCGAGGAATAGTCGAACATCGCTCCCTAGTGGACGTCTGGCATGACCACCACCCGGATGACACTTCCACGTTCACCTTTGTTCGGGTGGAGGCCCATCGGTCACACCATTCCCGGTTGGACCGTATTTATTTATCCTGTTTCCATCTTTCACGAGCCCACTCCTCCAACATTCGGCCGGCCCCATTCTCCGACCATCATCTAGCCACCATAACAGCCTTCCTTCGGGCAGAGAGACCGAGGCCGGCCTATTGGCACTTTAACAACAGCCTGTTGGAGGATGAGGGCTTTGTGACGTCCTTCCAGGAGTTCTGGCTGGCCTGGCGAGAGCAGCGGCGTGCCTTTCCCTCGGCGCGACAATGGTGGGATTAGGGAAGGTGCGCACCAAGCTCTTCTGCTGTGACTACACTCGGGGCACCAGCCGACGGAGAAATTCAGCGATAGAGCAGTTGGAATGGGAGGTCTTAGAGAGGGAGAGGCATCTGGCCACCAGCCCCGAGGACCCGTTCCTCTGTGGAGCGTGCTGGGAGAAGTGGGAGGAGCTCTCGGACCTCAAGGACCATCGGGCCTAAGGTGCCTTTGTTCGATCCCACATCCACCTCTTCGGGATATGGATCGCGGTTCTCATTTCTTCTACACCCTGGAGAAAATGAGGGGGGCCAAGAAACACGTCACCTGCCTTCTAGCAGAAGACAGCGCCCCCCCTCACAGATCCAGTGGAGATGTGTGGGAGGGCCCGTGACTTCTACACAAGCCTTTTCTCCCCAGATCCGACCGATCCTGGTGCTTGCAAGGTGCTCTGGGAGGAACTCCCCACGGTCAGCATGGGCGACCGAGACCGACTAGAGCTGCCTGTCACCCTGGCCGAGTTCTCGGAAGCCCTCCGTCGCATGCCCACCAATAAGTCTCCGGGCATGGACGAGCTGACTGTGGAGTTCTACCGCACGTTCTGGGACATCCTTGGCCCACACCTAGCCACTGTCTGGGCTGAGTCTTTGCAGGGCGGGGTCCTCCCTCTTTCGTGCAGGCGAGCTGTGCTCACCTTGTTGCTGAAGAAGGGAGACCTCCGCGAGTTACGAAACTGGCGTCCCGTCTCGCTCCTTAGCACGGACTACAAAATCTTAGCGAAAGCAATCTCGCTGCAGCTAGGGTCCGTGATGGCGGACGTGATCCACCCAGATCAGACCTATACTGTCGCAGCATTTTTGACAACCTATTTCTAGTCCGAGATCTTTTGGAACTCGGGCGTAGAGACGGTCTGTTGTTCACTGTCTCTGTCTCTTCAACAGGAGAAGGCGTTTGATAGAGTGGACCATGGGTACCTCCTGGGCACTCTGCAGGCGTTTGGATTCAGACCTCAGTTTGTGAGTTTTCTCTGGGTGCTGTATGTTTCCGCAGAGTGTCTGGTTAGGCTCAACTGGACCCTGACTGAACCGGTCAGCTTCGGGCGAGGAGTACAGCAGGGGTGCTCCCTCTCGGGCCAGCTGTACGCTCTGGCGATCGAGCCCTTCCTCTGTCTCCTCCACAGGTGCTGTGGTGCTGTGGGAGCCAGAGCTGCGGCTGGTCCTGTCGGCATACGCCGATGACGTGCTCCTCGTGGTCCAGGACCTGGGGGACTTGGTGCGGGTGGAGGCTTGCCAGGCCATCTATTCGGCAGCCTCCTCCGCCTGAGTCAACTGGGTCAAGAGCTCTGGCTTGGCGGTGGGGGACTGGCGACAGGTGAGCTCCCTCCCACCCGCGCTTCAGACCATCTGGTGGAGCGCGGGTCCGCTGCTCTACCTAGGCGTTTACCTTTCTGCCATGCAGCCTTCCCCGCTGGAGAACTGGTAAAATTTAGAAGGCGGGGTGATAGAGCGGCTCCGGAAATGGACGAGGCTACTCTGATGTCTCTCCCTCCAAGGGAGAGCACTGGTGCTTAACCAATTAGTCCTGTCCACGCTCTGGTACTGGCTCAACACCCTGGTCCCGGCCCCGGGTTTCCTGACCCACCTCCGGAGATTGATTCTAGAGTTCTTCTGGTCAGGAATGCACTGGGCCCCTGTTGAAGATCTTCATCTACCCCTGAAGGAAGGAGGGCAGAGCCTGATGTGTCTGCACACTCAGGTCCATGTCTTCTGCCTCCAGGCCCTGCAGAGGCTCTTTTATAGTGCACATAGTTCGGCGTGGAGCATACTGGCGCACGCCTTCCTGCGCCGCTTCCAAGGACTTCGATACGACTGGCAGCTCTTTTATCTCTGTCTGAAAGGTTTTCCACGAGACCTCTCCAGGCTGCTGGTCTTCTACCAGGACCTCCTCCGGACCTGGAAACGGTTTTCAACAACCAGGTCCATGGCGGTCACCGTGGGAGCAGATCTCCTCGCGGAGCCCCTGCTACACAACCCCCAGCTCCGTGTGCAGGCGGCAGAGTCCCACTCGGTGCGCCAGAGTTTGGTCCTGGCAGAAGTCACGAGAGTCGGAGACCTCCTGGACTACGACCGGGGAGACTGGCTGGATCCCCTGACGCTTGCTCGGCGCATTGGGCTCTCCAGACCTCATACCCCCCGGCACGTACTTCAGGAGGTGAAGGCTGCCTTGACGCCCACTGCTCGGGCTTATCTCAGCCGAGCCCTGCGAGAGGGTGCACCCCTCCCACCCTCTACCCCAGGCCCGCTGCACCTTTCAATTGGGCCGCTACCCCTTAGATCCCAACAAACCCCTCATGCTTTCACTGCGAGCCGGCTGCATGAAGTGCAGCCGGTCAGCTTCCAAATCACGCCACAGAAATATCTATACACACTCACGCTTCACACCCTTCATGCCCACACCCTGGTGTCCCGCCCCGACACAAAGTGGCGGGACCTCCTGCCACCTTTGGAGGGTGAGCAACCCTGGTGGGCCAGCCTGTATTCCACCTTGGTCCCAAGGCCCGTCGGGGACATTAGTTGGTGGCTCCTTCACGGAGCTGTGAGCACGGGCGTGTTTTTGACATGGTTCACCCCCATCCCGGATACTTGCCCTTTTTGCAACGTGAGGGAAACCCTGGCACATGTGTATTTAGAGTGTGCCAGGCTGCAGCCCCTTTTTCGGCTCCTCACGAATATTTTATTATGCTTTTGGCTACACTTTTCCCCTCACCTTTTTATCTACACACTCCCCATCCATGGCCCCACAAAATCGCGAGATCTCCTGGTTAACCTCCTCCTAGCTAAAACAGCCATTTATAAAACCAGAGAGGGGAGGTTGGCTAATGAAGCATCCTGAGATTGTAAGGCCATTTTCCGATCCTCAGTACATTCACGTATCCGGGCGGAGTTCCTCTGGGCGGTGTCCACCGACTCCCTTGACGCCTTTGAGGAGCGGTGGGCGCTGTCCGAGGTTCTCTGCTCGGTGACCCCATCTGGTTACCTCCGTCTGACCCTTTGATTGAGGGGAAGAGCGAGAGACCCCAGCCCCAGCCGTTGCCGCTGTGGATACCATCATCACTGTCACCTAGGAAGGGTCCTATCACACGTGGGTGTACGTGTCCCCCCCCCCCCCCCCCCCAAACCGCCACCCTGCAGCCGTGCCCATCTTGTCGGGCATTCTCAGGAGAGGAATAATTGGTGACACTGGGCGTCGCACTAAGTAATTCGAGGGGGTGGAAGACCATGCGTGTCGAGGAAGCCTGAACACTTCTGCCTCCTGAAGGCTGCTGTGTTATACCTTGTGTTTGCTTTTGTTTTGTTGCATAGTTTTGCTTTATCCTTTTTGGTGATTCTTTGTAAGTGTTACACAAATAGAATTTTTTTCTGCTTCAAAAAAAAAGATTCTCTCCTAAAGCCCCCTGGCCTGGGCTTTTCTTACTTTTTGACCCTGCTTCAGCTCCCCCCCCGCCCCCCCCGACTGGGCCAGATGCTTTTCTTTGGGTTTTTTTTTTTTTTTTGCTGTTTGTTTGCTGCTGTTCGAGTGCTGGTCGGCTGCCAGCTAGCTGCCAGCCGCCCCGCGCCTGCCCTCGGACGCTGCTACTGCTCAACCCGAAACCCCGGGGGGCAGGCGAGGACTGCCGACCCGCTCCCCGGAGGACGGGAGTGGAAGCCCCCAGACCCAACCGTTTTGCTGTATGTTCGTGCCCGAGAGGAATCTTCTTATCTCTCCAACATTCCTGGCCTCGCTACAAAACCAGAAGGGAAGATAGCCGACAGAAAAAACTGCCCAGGGAAGCTACAAATCATCGTGGAGGGGGCCGTAAAACTGAGTAATTTTTGAACTGTACTCTCGTGTGGGGGGAGTTTGACTATGTCTTAACTGCATTTGTAGGGGCACAGAGGGTGTGGCACGGAGCTGCCCCCCGATCCATCGGTGCCCCCCCCAACACTACTACAACCGTCACGGCCCCCCCGCCATCTGTCCCTGCTGGTAACTTGCCATCTGCCTCTGGATTCAGCTGCTTGCCCTGATTCCACCGTCCGGACCAGAAACGACAGCCGACCAAACGAGACTCTTTGGACAAACGCGCGTGGGTCCACGTCCCTCCCCGCCCCCCCAGACTGTCCACCCCACAGTTTGCCCCTACTACCTGACCCCAACCCCTGTTTCCTCCCCCTGTCCAATCTGACCCATTTGCCCCCCCCGCCTGCAGCCCAACAGGGAGAAGTGGTTAATCTGCTTCCCCCTCCCCGTCCTCCTTCTGGTGTCTCCCCGTCTCTCCCTGCTCACGATGGCGGGGAATGAGAGGGGTGAGGCCCCTCTAACAACCTCAGCTGCCCCTCCCCCACCTACCCTCCCACCCACCCCCAAGCCTCCCTCCCCACCACTGCTACCAAAACACCTGCCACCGCCCCCACTGGGGCATGGGCAGCAGGAGGCATCGGGGCGACTACCGCCGCTGCCACAACCACCGCCCCCCCAGATTCTAGGAGAGCCCCCCCAGTTGGCCGGAAACGCCAGGGTGTGAAGAAGGGAAAGGGCCCCGCTACAACCACCAGGCCCTCCATGGCAGGGGCTGCCCCCACCGCTGTGGCCCCGTCATCGACCATGGTGTCCCTCCCCGCTGTTCCCTCCACCAGCTCTGCGAGCGTCCCTCCCTCAGCCCCGAGGGCGTATGCCCGGGTGGCGGCAGCCCCACCACCTGCTGCCGCCCACCCACCGCCTCCGCTACCATCAACAGCGGCCGGGGCCCCTTTCCCACCATGAGCAGAAAGCACGGCGTCCGTTGCCTCCTGGTGCCCACCTCGCCCCACGTGGAGACATATGTGCAGGCGTTGGCGAGGGTGGTAGGACCCACGGCTATTGTGGTGGCCTCCAAAATGTACGGGAAGGTTGTCCTTTTCTTAGCATCGGAGACTGCCACCCAAGAGGCGGTGGAGAAGGGCCTGGCGGTGGGGCGGGGGGGTATTCATCCGCCTGGAGCCGCTAGAGGACCTGGGTGTCTGCCGAGTCCTGACCTCTGTCTCTCTGCCACCCTGTTTACCTGCTCTCTCCACCCTGGGGAAACCCGTTTCTGTCATCAGCCCTCTCCCGTTGGGCTGCAAGGACCCCACCCTCCGTCACGTCCTCTCCTTCCGCCGGCAAGTGCAGCTTCTACCGCCACCGGCAGCGCGTGACGGAGAGGCGCTCGAGGGGTCCTTCCTAGTCCCCTACCAGGGAGCCCGCTATCGGGTCTTTTACTCCACGGGAGAGGCCCGGTGCTACCTCTGCCGATCAGCAGGGCATGTCCGAAGAGACTGCCCCTTGGCCTGGCGGGGAGGGGCACCCGAGACTCCCAAGACCTGGCAGGACATAGGCTCCATAGTTGCCAACGCCCCTGGCCGCCTGGCACCTGAAACCACCTCTCCTCCTGCTCAATCCACCGCTGCTCCCGCCCGGGCCCAAAGGACACCTCCCCTACAACGCCCAGACGAGCGAGGGAGCCCCGCCTTCACTGCTAACAATCTGGCAGAGCCTATGGAGGAGGGTGCAACACAGATACTACCGGGCATAGGAAAGGGCCTACCCCAAGGGGAACCTCCTCTCCCTCATGCTGCCTCACTGTTACCCCCCGCCGAGCCCCTGAACCATCACCTCTGCCCCCCAGCACGACCCCTGCTAACCAGCCCCCAGACCAGGGGAAGCGAGGCAAACGGAAGGCTCGAGCTCCTCTTTACCCATCCGATGCGGAGGCCTCCCGGAAGACCAGGAAGGAGGGCACTGACACTGAGCCTTCCGCTCTTCCCATGAGTGAGATCCCTCCACTGGTGTCGGGTGGGGAAGACACGATAACACTGGAAGGTAGGGTCCCCCCTCCATGGGAGACCCTCCCCTCCGAGACCCCTGGGGAAGCCCCTTCTGCCCGGACATCACCCGAAACCCCCGCGAACCCCGAGGCGACTGTCGAGGCAGGCGCCAGAGGGGAGACCCCAGGGGTGGAGGAAGGCGACCTCTCCTCCATGTATGAGGAGATCGAGGCCCTAGGTCTGACCCCAGTCACCCAGGAAGAGGATGACCTTCTGCCGGCTGGAATTGATCTGGGCAACCTCACTCCAGTCCCCCTTTCCCCATGGTCCCTCTCCCTAACCGCCTTCCCGGGCGGGGACCCTACAGAAGGTAGTCCACCACCTGATGCCATGGTTGCCAGATCCACCACAGAGCCTGCGCCTGGCATCACTGGGAGCCCCCTTCCCACCCCCTTAACCCTCGAATCTGATCGGGAGATGCCACCTTTCAGCTGCTTGCCTCCCAAAGCCCAGAACCTCGCCTCTGCCCCTGCCCCTACCCCTGTCCCTGCCCAATCCACCTCCTCCTGTAACGCTATTGCCACCCCTGGGGTTATTTCTTTCCCTTTTCTTGTGGATCCCCCGCAAGAAGCAGCCTTTGCATTTTCCTGCCACGACCCATTAGGAGCTGCAATTTTCCCTCCGCCACCCCATTTTACCCCAAGGCTTGAGACGGACCTAATAACTTTAGCCTGTCAAACGCCCCGTTGGTGGTCCGCACCCTGCCTGCCAATCTCAGTGGACCACGAGGCTGCACCAAGGGCACCGCAAGGGAATAACCGAGAAATCGCAACCCCACCCCCCCATGAGCTGTGAAAAGTGTTGTGGGAGTTTTTAGAAGACACCCGTGGCTCCCGCAACAAGGTACAGCTAGCTCTCCAGCGATGGGGGGACTTTGACCAAATCCTCCAAGCCACAAGGGCCCTCCTAAGGGAGGGTAGAGGTGCAGGAAGGCAGGGTGCTGAGGCTTATGGGGCGGGCCCGCAGCTTCTGTGATGATTTACTAACATATGGGACGGGTGACGGATTGTTGCGCGACCCGCCGGGGGCCGCAAACACCCCCGCCAACAAGGAACCCCCACCCTCCAGCCCTCCTCATGACGCCTCTCATTATCGCAACTTTGAACACCAGGGGCTGCAGGATGGCTCTCCGCAGGTCCCAGGTGCTCTCTTACCTTTGGGAAGGGGGGTACTCTGTGGTTTTCCTGCAGGAAACCCATACGGATCCGACCGCCGAGGACAGCTGGCGGCTGGAGTGGGGGGAGGGGGTCTACTTTAGCCATTTCACGATTCGACAGGCTGGAGTGGTGACCCTGTTCTCCCCCAACCTACGGCCCGAGGTGCTGGGGTCATTGAGGCTGTGCCGGGCCACCTGCTGCATCTCCGAGTCCGTATGGAGGGGCTCGTGATCAACCTCATTAACATCTATGCCCCGACAACAAGCCTGAAGCGGCCGCAATTTTATCAGCGGGTTTCCGCCTTCCTCAGCACCCTAGATTCTCACAAGTGCCTAGTCCTGGGAGGGGACTTTAACACCACTTTCAGGAGCAGGACTGCTCGGGGGCCGAGCTGAGCCCGGCCGCTGCGAACATTCTCCGAGGAATAGTCGAACATCACTCCCTAGTGGACGTCTGGCATGACCACCACCCGGATGACACTTCCACGTTCACCTTTGTTCGGGTGGAGGCCCATCGGTCAGACCACTCCCAGCTGGACCGTATTTATTTATCCCGTTTCCATCTTTCACGAGCCCACTCCTCCAACATTCAGCCGGCCCCATTCTCCGACCATCATCTAGCCACCATAACAGCCTCCCTCCGGGCAGAGAGACCGGGGCCGGCCTATTGGCATTTTAACAACAGCCTGTTGGAGGATGAGGGCTTCGTGACGTCTTTCCAGGAGTTCTGGCTGGCCTGGCGAGAGCAGCGACGTGCCTTTCCCTTGGCGTGGCGGGATCTAGGGAAGGTGCGCGCCAAGCTCTTCTGCTGTGACTACACCTGGAGCACCAGCCGACGGAGAAATGAGGCGATAGAGCAGTTGGAATGGGAGGTCTTAGAGATGGAGAGGCATCTGGCCGCCAGCCCTGAGGACCTGTTCCTCTGCGGAGCGTGCCGGGAGAAGCGGGAGGAGCTCCGGGCCCTTGAGGACTATCGGGCCCGAGGTGCCTTTGTTCAATCCCGCATCCGCCTCCTTCGGGAGATGGATTGCGGCTCCCGTTTCTTCTATGCCCTGGAGAAAATGAGGAGGGCCAAGAAACACATCACCTGCCTTCTAGCAGAAAACGGCACCACCCTCACTGATCCGGTGGAGATGTGTGGGAGGGCCTGTGACTTCTACACAAGCCTTTTCTCCCCGGATCCGACCGATCCTGGCGCTTGCAGGGTGCTCTGGGAGGAACTCCCTATGGTCAGTCTGGGCCACCGAGACCGACTAGAGCTGCCTGTCACCCTGGCCGAGTTCTCAGAAGCCCTCCGTCACATGCCCACCAATAAATTTCCGGGCATGGATGGGCTGACCGTGGAGTTCTACCGTATGTTCTGGGACATCCTTGGCCCAGACCTAGCCACTGTCTGGGACGAGTCTTTGCAGGGCAGGGTCCTCCCTCTTTCGTGCAGGTGAGCTGTGCTCGCCTTGTTGCCGAAGAAGGTGGACCTCCGCGAGTTCCGAAATTGGGGTCCCATCTTGCTCCTTATCATGGACTACAAAATCGTAGCGAAAGCAATCTCGCTGCGGCTAGGGTCCGGGCTGGCGGACGTGATCCACCCAGACCAGACCTACACTGTCCTGGGCCGCAGCATTTTTGACAACCTATTTCTAGTCCAAGACCTTCTGGAACTCGGGCGTAGAGACAGTCTGTCGTTTGCCCTCCTGTCTCTTGATCAGAAGAAGGCGTTCGATAGAGTGGACCATGGGTATCTCCTGGGCACTCTGCAGGCGTTTGGATTCAGACCTCAGTTTGTGAGTTTTCTCTGGGTGCTGTACGCTTCCACAGAATGTCTGGTTAGGCTCAACTGGACCCTGACCGAACCGGTCAGCTTCGGGCGAGGAGTACAGCAGGGGTGCCCCCTCTCAGGCCAGCTGTACGCTCTGGCGATCAAGCCCTTCCTCTGTCTCCTCCACAGGAGGTTGACAGGGTTGGTGCTGCGGGAGCTGGAGCTGCGGCTGGTCCTGTCGGCGTACGCTGATGACGTGCTCCTCGTGGTCCTGGACCCGGGGGACTTGGCGCGGGTGGAGGCTTGCCAGGCCATCTATTCGGCAGCCTCCTCCGCCCAAGTCAACTGGGTCAAGAGCTCTGGCTTGGTGGTGGGGGACTGGCGACAGGTGAGCTCTCTCCCACCCACACTTCAGACTATCCGGTGGAGCGCGGGTCCGCTGCTCTACCTGGGCGTTTACCTTTCTGCCATGCAGCCTTCCCCGCCTGAGAACTGGCAAAATTAAGAAGGTGGGGTGATAGAGCGGCTCCAGAAATGGACGAGGCTACTCCGATGTCTCTCCCTCTGAGGGAGAGCACTGGTGCTTAACCAACTAGTCCTGTCCATGCTCTGGTACCGGCTCAACACCCTGGTTTCCTGACCAACCTCTGGACATCGATTCTGGAGTTCTTTTGGTCAGGAATGCACTGGGCCCCTGTTGGAGTTCTTCATCTACCCCTGAAGGAAGGAGGGCAGGGCCTGATGTGTCTGCACACTCAGGTCCCTGTTTTCCGCCTCCAGGCCCTGCAGAGGCTCCTCTGTAGTGCAGGTAGTTCGACGTGGAGCATACTGGCGCACGCCTTCCTGCGCCGCTTTCAAGGGCTGCGATACAACCGGCAGCTCTTTTATCTCTGTCCGAGAGGTTTTCCGTGAGACCTCTCCAGGCTGCCGGTCTTCTACCAGGACCTCCTCCGGACCTGGAAACTGTTTTCAATGACCAGGTCCGCGACGGCCACCGTGGGAGCAGACCTCCTTGTGGAGCCCCTGCTACACAACCCCCAGCTCCGTGTGCAGGTGGCGGAGTTCCGCTCGGCACGCCAGAGTTTGGTCCTGGCGGAAGTCACAAAAGTCGGAGACCTCCTGGACTACGACTGGGGAGACTGGCTGGATCCCCTGATGCTCACTAGGCGCATGGGGCTCCTACCCCATAGATCCCAACAAACCCTCACCCTTTCACTGCGAGCCAGCTGCATGAACTGCAGCCGGTCAGCTTCCAAACCGTGCCAAGGAAACATCTATACACACTCACGCTTCACACCCTTCACGCCCTCACCCTGGTATCCCGCCCCGATACAAAGTGGCGGGACCTCCTGCCACCTTTGGAGGGTGAGCAGCCCTGGTGGGCCAGCCTGTATTCCACCTTGGTCCCGAGGCCCGTCGGGGACATCAGTTGGTGGCTCCTTCATGGAGCTGTGAGCACGGGCGTGTTTTTGATGTGGTTCACCCCCATCCCAGATACTTGCCCTTTTTGCAACGTGAGGGAAACCCTGGCACATGTGTATTTAGAGTGTGCCAGGCTGCAGCCCCTTTTTCGGCTCCTCACGAATATTTTATTATGCTTTTGGCTACACTTTTCCCCTCACCTTTTTATCTACACACTCCCCATCCATGGCCCCACAAAATCGCGGGATCTCCTGGTTAACCTCCTCCTAGCGCTAGCTAAAACAGCCATCTATAAAACCAGAGAGAAGAGGTTGGCCGATGAAGCTTCCTGCGACTATAGGGCCGTTTTCCGATCCTCAATACACTCACGTATCCAGGCAGAGTTCCTCTGGGCGGTGTCCACCGACTCCCTTGACGCCTTCGAGGAGCAGTGGCCACTATCCGAGGTTCTCTGCTCAGTGACCCCGTCTGGTTCCCTCCGTCTGACTCTTTGATTGAGGGGAAGAGCGAGAGACCCCAGCCCCAGCCATTGCCGCTGTGGATTCCATCATCACCACCACCTAGAAGGGGCCCTTTCACATGTGGATGCACGCCCCCCCCCCCAAACTGCCTATCCCGCAGCCTTGCCCATCTTGTTGGGTACTCTCAGGAGAGGAATAGTTGGTGACACTGGGCGTGGCACTAGGTAACTCGAGGCGGTGGAAGACCATGTGTGTCGAGGAAGCCCCCCTGCTCTAGGCCCAGGCTAGCCTGAACACTTCTCCCTTCTGAAGGCTGCTGTGTTATACCTTGCATTTGCTTTTGTTTTGTTGCATAGTTTTGTTTTTTCCTTTTTGGTGATTCTTTGTAAGTGTTATGCAAATAAAATTCTTTTCTGCTTCACAAAAACAATTACTCTCCTGTAGCCATCTGGCCCGACCCTGTCACAATAGTGAGATATAGCCCCAAAACCAGGGCTCCTCTAATTATTAGAGGTGTTCCGATTGTTTTTTCCCCTGCAGAAAATGTCAACTTTTTGTTGAAATACTGAAAACTTGAAAAAAAAAACCCACCCATATTCCTATTTTAGCCGTTCTTGACTCAATAGTTTCAATTTTGGCTGAAAAATTATTTGTTTTGGCTAAAATTCAAAACATTTTCAGGTCTCAGGGTGTTCAGTTTTCCAACATAAAATCAAAAAATTTTCAAGGAGAGCAAGAACTCTGTAAAAAAAAAAAAAGAGAAAGAAAGTCAAAAACCCAATTTTCCATAGGAAACAAGTTTTGATGGAAAATGTTCAACTAGTCCCGGTAATTATCTACAGAGCTTGGACAATGATCACACAAGCTTCTCCCACACACTCTACTAAATCCAGAGTCACTCCCTTCACTTGTAGAGAAGAATCTAGTCTGGACTCCATGGCCAATGTCCCTCCATGCTGATGTGGAGGCATGACAACAACTAGGAATGAGAAAGAAAGTTCAGCCTCCTGGATCAAAGTCCAAGTTGCATTGTTTAGCTAAGACACAGGACTCGGCTGTAATGACTATGGTGGGGATCCTTTACTGAGGCTGCTGGACAGCGATAGCCCATGTGGTTCTCTCTGGCTCTGTAGTTTTTCCTAGAGTAACACATCCTGTGGTGCCTGGTGATATCGCACCTGGGGTGAAACCCTGGCTCCTCAGAAGTCAATGGCAAAATTTCCATTGGCTTTTATGGGGTCAGGATTTCATCCATGGTCCCCTGAAATCCAGGCCTGGAGTATGCACTTACAGAAGGGTCTGCTGATTGCACCAGCCTGACATTGAGGGTTCTTAGGTCTGCGCTAAAGTAGCTGTTTCTGCTGTAGATGCTGTAAAGCAGTCTTGCCTCGGTAGTGCCCTGCAAATCTGTGGATATCCACATCCATGTTTGCAGACCACCGATCGAATACGGATACAAATTTTGTATCCGCACAGGGCTCTATGCCTTGGTATCTGGAGATCAATGTGTGAGTGCTGGGAAACAGAAAGATCACAAAGACAAACCTGCCTGCATTGTCAGAGCCTTGTGCTGGTGATTAATGCATCTGTGTGAGTTTCTAGTTCTCCAGTCATTGATGTTCAGACAGCAAGAAATCAATGTGGCCAGGATGAGGGGCAGCTGAGCTGTGCTGTAAAGATTTTCTTTCCTGTCCTTTCAACTTAACCATGTCTGTGCTGGCCCCCACTGTGCAACGGGGTCTCCCACGCCAAGTAGGCTTAGGTCAGACCAGCACTTGGGTGGGAGACCATCAAGGAAAACATGCTATGGAAAGCGGCCGCAGCAATCCAGTAGGTGGCTCTCTTCAGAGACTGAACTATCCATCTATGGATCTGGTCCAATCCAGTGTTTCCCAAAGAAGTGACCTTCCTTTTTTCCCCAACCGGGGCACCATTGGTGGCTCACACAAGCCCCCATTTAGTAAGGTGTTTGACTAGAAGTTTGGGCCAGTGGTTTACACCTCAGCTTATGCCTTTAGAAATTTGGGTTTAAGTCCCTGATCTACCAGAGCCTGAAATTGGGCCAGAGAGTTTACCAAGCTGACCTGCATTGTTTCCTTGTTCCCCCTTGTCTTATGCTTGGATTGTAAGCCCTTTCGGATAGGGACTGTCTTTTTCTTCTGTGTCTGTCCAGCATTTAGCGTCCTGTCTCATGACTGCAACTCCTGGGCGCTGCCATAATACTACTACTAATAATTAATACAGGAGAGTGAAAATTCTAGTGTATAGCTCCCATAAGCCAAAGCTTCCCCGCAGCCAGAGAAGGCCACTTTGTCTAGCGTATGATTCATTGCTTTCGCCTTCACATAAAGATCACATGTAGGTCTGATTTCAATCTCTGACCTTTTCTCCTGGTAGCATTTTCCCTCTAGCCTTCTCTCCCTGCTCATGTCCATGGCTATAACCCTTTGTCCCAAGCAGTCAGAATGCCCATGTTGGTGAGGATGTTCCTGCCATAACCTTCATCACTTGGCTTCACTAACAGACCAGCCTCGTTCTTCCCAGTGCTCAGCACTCCAGTGAAGCAAAGGAAATGCATCCCACAGGTTGCATTGTTCCTTTTTTTGACAAAGGACATTTGGCGTTAATTGCTTTATAACTATACTTCAGAGCGTACTAAATGACCTGCTGTATATTTTGCAACAGCAAGGAAGTCTTAGTGGTGGCAGCATGCTTTCTGCTATTCACTATTTGCTGAGACGTGTGTGGTGGTGGGGGGGAATGGCTGCCAGAATTTTGTGTACATATTTTGGGATGTATGGCTTTGTGAGGTTCTGCTGTACAATCCATTGACATTGTGACTTTGCAAACAATCATTAATGAAGCCTTGCAACCTACTTATCTATATTTTATGTATTTATTTTGATTTAAATAACACACCGTTAACCTAACACACCATTAATACCGTCATAAATATAAAGGAAAGGGTAAACCCCTTTAAAATCCCTCCTGGCCAGAGGAAAAATCCTCTCACCTGTAAAGGGTTAAGAAGCTAAAGGTAACCTTGCTGGCACCTGACCAAAATGACCAATGAGGAGACAAGATACTTTCAAAAGCTGGGAGGAGGGAGAAAAACAAAGGATCTGTGTTTGTCTGTATGCTGCTTTTGCCGGGGTCAGAATAGGAATGGAGTCTTAGAACTTTTAGTAAAAAGAAAAGGAGTACTTGTGGCACCTTAGAGACTAACCAATTTATTTGAGCATGAGCTTTCGTGAGCTCATGCTCAAATAAATTGGTTAGTCTCTAAGGTGCCACAAGTACTCCTTTTCTTTTTGCGAATACAGACTAACACGGCTGTTCCTCTGAAACTTTTAGTAAGTAATCTAGCTAGGTGTGTGTTAGATTATGATTTCTTTAAATGGCTGAGAAAAGAACGGTGCTGAATAGAATGACTATTCCTGTCTGTGTGTCTTTTTTGTAACTTAAGGTTTTGCCTAGAGGGATTCTCTATGTTTTGAATCTAATTACCCTGTAAGGTATCTACCATCCTGATTTTACAGAGGTGATTCCTTTAGTTCTATTAAAAGTCTTCTTGTAAGAAAACTGAATGTTTTTTCATTGTTCTAAGATCCAAGGGTTTGGGTCTGTGGTCACCTATGCAAATTGGTGACGATTTTTACCAAACCTTACCCAGGAAATGGGGTGCAAGGGTTGGGAGGATTTTGGGGAGGAAGACATGTCCAAACTACGTTTCCCAGTAAACCCAGTTAAAGTTTGGTGGTGGCAGTGGAAATTCCAAGGGCAAAGGGTAAAATTAATTTGTACCTTGGGGAAGTTTTAACCTAAGCTGGTAAAAGTAAGCTTAGGAAGTTTTCATGCAGGTCCCCACATCTGTACCCTAGAGTTCAGAGTGGGGAAGGAACTTTGACAAATACAATAAAAATCTCAGCAGCATTAACGTGATCAGTCCAACAGGAACTCAGTCAGCCAACCACCTATAAAAACCCCCCTCTAAATCGAGCTGTCTGCCTGACCCCTATCACTATAGCATCTGAGTTCATTAGCAGGTTATATTAACCCAATTCACTGATGGTTAAATAGAGGAACAGCAGTTAAAGATCACACAGCAAGCCAGGAATGGAACTGGCTCCGAACCCCAACTTCTTTTTTCTGTTTCTTTGCCTCCAACTATTTATTAAATCTATTTGGAAATATTTGATTGAAATCGTTTTTTGACACACAGTGCTGTGTTTGTCAAAATGGACGTGTTTAAAAACACGTATTGATTTTAACTGTTTGATTTTGATAAAAATGCATGGTGGTTTTGTTTCCGGCACCCAGTGCCCAGAGGCAAAACAACAGCAGGGGTTCGTCACACAATAATCACAATGGGACGGAGAAGCAGAAAAGTTTATTTGCAGCTGCAAACAAGGTACAGGGAGAATAGAATCTCAAATCCTGCACATCAGAGCAGGTCATTACACACACTTTTATATTCCTTAATGCTACTGCACTACACATTAGCCTTTACACAAATACTCTGCCTTCCTTATATGGGTTACAACAATATTTATTTCCTGCAACCTCTAACAAGCATTCCTAGCAACTTAAACAACCAGAACATTCTGTCTGGCCTTGTAGCTGTCTCTCCTATTATCTTTAACTTGGCGTCAGCAAACCTTACACTATAAGGCAATATCTGCGGCTGCAACATTGTTTTAAGAGCAAAACAGCTTACTCAAACCAGCCAGGCCTGAATTCTATTAAGGGGGGTTGAGAAGAAGCCCTTAGGCCTTCAGCAGAGAGACCTCCTCGACCCTTATGGCCTTCCATCCCCTCAACTTAACTAGTGGACATGCCCTGGGGTCTCTAACAGTTTTTACGTCTTTGTTTCAACATGACTTTTCAAAACTACATTCATTTTTTTGATATGTGAAATATTGATTTTAAAGTTTGGAAAAGACACAACGCGAATGAAATGTTTTGATTTTATCCAAACAAAATGGTTGGATCATCCCAAACTGAGTCTTTTCTTTTGGAATTTCATTTCACAGGAAATGTCTACATTTTGGGGTTTCGTTCGATTTCAGAATTTTTGAAATTGCGACATTTCCAGGGAAAGGGAAACTCCAGTTCCCTCCCAGCTCTACTGTTCATTAATTATTGAAATATCAAACACAACAACATCACTCATTTATAATAATATACAGTATTATGAATAAATGTATCATGATAAATATACAAATCTGCTGTACATATGCACTCTGTGCTGAACAAACGACTCTACAAAAGAGATGACATTTTACAGAATATTAAATCTAACATGATGACACTCAACATAATGTGGAAATACACAGTAGCCCTACACGGTCCATGAACTGCTAGCCCACACCCTCATTACTAGACCACATCCCGTCTGTATCTATATTCCCTTCCTAATGGAGGAGGGAAATTGACTGGGTAGCATCCTTACCATGATGTAGCGACACACAGAACATGATTGTTCCTATCACGAATGGCCAGCACAGCTGACTGAGCACTTTAAAGGAACTATCACCCACCCATGCTGGAAACTCCAGTTGGGAACAGATTCATGGCCCTATTCTCTGAGACACGGGGGTGGAGCATTATGGTTTCCATCCTCTAATGCTCTCTTGGATTCTCTTCCGTTTTGTTTTTTGAGTGAATTTAGGAGGGCAGCAGATGTCTGCTTGACAGCCCGGGGGACTAAACTTCTCTCTTAGTTACCTTTAGAACCGGTAATACAAGGGCAGTATGAGAACTAACTGTCCTGGGCTACATCAGTCCCTACCCATGTACCTTCTCAGACCTCCATTAGCAGCAACAGCAGAAATCCAGTCTCCATGGCTCACTGCACTCTTCATTGCTCGGCTCAGATAGCCAACAAGGGGCCCAGTTAGTGACAGGAGCGCCTGCTCCCTAGAGACTGATTTGAGATTGTCTCACCCATCTGTAATCTGCTTTTACTGGCCCCAGATGATATGCAAACCAGAGTGTCTCTCATTAGTTCCCTATGCCTTCCAGGCTTCCTGACCTTGAATGAACTGATATCCATCATGGGAGAGGGGGATAGGGAATTGGAAATAAGGTGAATCTAAGGAATGGAAGAGGAAACAAGATGCCCACTCTTTGCTATGGGCTTTGTAACCCGTGCATCATTATTCAGGTTACACTACTTGATTTCCCAAGGCACAAACTGAATTTTATAGCCATGTAACGACTCTGTAATTCCATGGCAAATACTGTGAGAACAATAATCATTCATCTGACTTGGTAATTATACTTGTAGGAGATAAAACAACAATTTTTGTATTTATGTGTCATGCCCAACAGAGACAAGCAAACTCTGGTTGGCTTCCAACTTCTCATCTGTTGGTGAGCCAGGCACGTTGTGCCATTGTTTTAGTTCAAAGAGCTAAATGAGACAATCAGGAGACTGAGCTCTGCCAATTTCAAAAAGCCCTCGAGCTCCCTGCTATGCAAACTGAGAGAGCAACGATGCTAGTGGAAATCAGAGAAACTGGTTGGATTGAAACCTCATTCTGAGAACCGTGGGGAAACCGGAAAAGGTTTGGCAGTCGGATAAGTACAGCAAGCAGAGCTGGTTGGAAACCAGAATTTCTGTTGCAGAAGAGAATTCCAACATTTCAAAATTTGTTTTCATTACAAATCATAAGAACGGCCATACTGGGTCAGATGAAAGGTCCATCTAGCCCAGTATCCTGTCTTCCGACAGTGGCCAGTGCCAGATACTTCAGAGGGAATGAATAGAACAAGGCAATTATCATGTGATCCATCCTCTGTCGTCAAGTCCCAGCATCTGGCAATAAGAGGCTTAGGGACACCCAGAGCATGCCCCTGACCATCTTGGCTAACAGCCGTTGACGGGCCTATCCTTCATGAACTTATCCCATTCTTTTTTGAATTAGAACAAAAAGTTCAAATTTCCTGCAGAACTGAAATTCCAAATACTGTTGATTCACAACCATCAAACCATTTTGTTTTGAGAATGCCAAATCATTTCATTTCAATACTGTTGAAACATTATAGTATAACTTCAAATATTCACAATAATATATGACGATTCATAATTTCATATAATATAAAAGTCAAAGCTGAAAGAACTGAAACATGAAAGTCAAAACAAAACAGTTTACCTTATCACAATGAAATGTTTCAACATTATAAAAATGAAATGATAAAGGCAAAATGATTATTTGGACATTTTCCCATCAAACACAGCATCAAAATCAATGTAAAATGTTTGGATTTTGATAAAACTGTGTTTTCCAATGGAAAACTGTTGCACTGAAAAAATTTGACTCACTCTACTAACAAGTACTGTGTTAGTCACCAGCAGAGGTTGATCCCAGACCCTACACCACCAACAGCAAGTGCTTCTCCTGCCTGAGCTAAAGAATTGCACTCACTGGCCAAGAGAGGTAACAGAGTCAGTTAATCTGTGGATTGGTAGAACATAAGCACCCAAAAATGTGAATGCTCATCCCGAGAGTTCCCCTCTGCCTCCTCCTAGAGGTCAGAATTAGCCTCCCTGTTGTTCTGTCCCACTGGGGATGGTGGGACTACTTTTCCCTTCTGTCTCCTTCATGCCAGCAGGGTCAAATGGGCATCTCCCCTTCTTTGCTCTCCTCTATCCAGTGTCCCCAGTTAACATTTTTAAAACAGTGGGTAATGCATTCCCATTCATATTAAGTCATACAAATATCTGCCCTTATCTGCATGGCCTACTGATGTTCTAGGAAGAAGGTACCTGGGGACTAGGTTTGTGTGTGTGTGTGGGGGGGGGAACTTGAAGGGAGCAAATAATAGGTTCGAATAAAACAGGAACTGGCCTGAAACTTCAGTGCTGTTGTTGATTTATGTTACCCTTCCCTCCACTGTGACTGAGATTAGAGTGGGGTTCCTGGATACTCCAGGAGCTGCTGTTCACATGGTGTTTCCATCGCATGGAGCACCAGGCACCAGATTCCAGCCCAAAGACTTAGGGCCAGGCCGTCTTCTGAGCTGCATAGATCTTCGGGGCAAGAAGGAGCTGTCAGAGAGCCACTTACAGCTTCCTGATTGTGGCTCCATCCCCAGTGTAAGCCGGTGTGGCCACAGGGCTGCTCTAAGGCCTCATGGCTGTCACTAAGGAACCACCACCAGCAGAGGACCTGCAAAGTGGCTCTGCATTTTGTCCCACCTCCTGCTGTCCTCCACCTCCTGCTTCCCATTGTGGCACCTGTCAAGGTGGGGGGTCAGTGGCATAGGAGTCAACTTCATGGCAGCTAGAATCTCTCCCCAGCACAGGAATTCTCTGCTGGCAACTGTGGCTAGATTCCTTCTCCTTTATGCCACTTGGGGGCTACAAAGGGGTCGGGCCTGGGGGAAAGAGTGTGGCCCAGTAGGAATTAATTTGAAAAAGCTTCCAAAATGTGTACAACCCTCCACCCCTCTACACCTCTCACAGGCTTGGCCCTCTTCGTTTCTCTGGCTGTGAGTTGCAGCATTAACCTGTGGTAAACTCTGTGGTCACCAGATCCAACACTCATGGGAGAGTATGGGTGGACCCCTATTGATTTCAATGGATACTAGCTCTGGCTCAAGTTGCTCACGCAGGCATTCAGGAAAGGTCTTTCTTCCTCCTCCTTCCTTACGACGTCTCATGAAGGCCTATTGCTGCTGCTTGGGAGGCCCCCGGTGGCATGAGAGATGTCCCATGGGGATCCTTCCCCTGGAAGGTCTGTGGTTGTAGATGGTCAGCTGTGAACTGCTCATTGAATTGACACAAGTTGAGCTGCCATTGGCAACAGCCTTTCTGGAGAACAAGTGAGCAGCACAAAATTAGACTGATGAACTCAGGGCTTTAAGGACTCTGATGGAGAAGTGACCGCACCTCCCAAAGTGTCACCAGGAATTTGGGGGGGTGATCCCCATGAGAATGTGGGACCCAGATACCACGATGAGGGGCATATTAGATATAGCAAGCAGGAGATGGAGAGAGATGTCCAAAAACACCCTGGTGACACCTGCAATACTACAGAAGAACCACAGTTGCGACAACCCCGTCTCACCTGTGAATCTCTCACCATCACCCAGAGACAAGGTGGGTGAGGTAGAATCATAGAAGATTAGGGTGGGAAGGGACCTCAGGAGGCCATCTAGTCCAACCCCCTGCTCAAAGCAGGACCAACCCCAACTAAATCATCCCAGCCAGGGCTTTGTCAAACCAGGCCTTAAAAACCTCGAAGGATGGAGATTATATATAAGGATGGAGATATAATATCTTTTATTGAACTAACTTCTGTTGGTGGGAGAGACAAGCTTTCGAGCCACCAAGAGCTTTTCTTCAGGTCTAGGGAACATACTTGGAAAGTCATAGCTGAAAAGAAGGTGGAACCATTTGTTTACATAAGTAGTTAGCACATATTCTAAGCTACCCTTCAAGGTCGAGTGGGGTGTTAACACTTCGGCAGTCACAGGAGAAACGTGGGTTACAGATTGTTGTACTAACCCATAAATCCATAAATCCAGTGTCTCTGTTCAGTCCATGATTTTTAGTGTCTAGTAGGGTTATGAATTTAAGCTCCCAGGCTCATCTTTTGAAAGTGTTGTGCCGTTTTCCTTTGAGGAGGAGGACTGATAAGTCAGCTGTCAAGTGATCACCTAGTGAAAAGAATTCATCCACAGAAGAGGGATAGCTCAGTGGTTTGAGCATTGGCCTGCTAAACCCAGGGTTGTGAGCATAATCCTTCAGGGGGCCATTTAGGGATCTGGGCCAAAAATTGGGGATTGGTCTTGCTTTGAGCAGGGGGTTGGACTAGATGACCTCCTGAGCTCCCTTCCAACCCTGATATTCTATGACAGGTGATATGATGTTTTGTCATTTTCCTGTGAGAGTTCATTCGAGGACATAGGGATTGTCTGTTTTCACCCACGTAGTTGTTATTGGGGCACTTAGTGCACCGGATGAAGTACACCACGTTGTGTAGGACCCAGGTGTGTTGTGAGGGGCGTTGATCATTGTAGCACTGGAGAGATGTCCACAGGTTTTGCATCTGTTGTTCTGACAGGGTCGAGTGTTGCTTTGAGTTGGTGTTTCCTGGTTTGCAGGGAGCTTGCTTCTGAAAGATATCACTCACCCACCTGGTCTCTCTAATATCCTGGGATTGACATGGCTGCATAGAATCATAGAATATCAGGGTTGGAAGGGACCTCAAGGAGGTCATCTAGTCCAACCCCCTGCTAAAAGCAGGACCAATCCCCAATTTTTGCCCCAGATCCCTAAATGGCCCCCTCAAGTATTGAACTCACAACCCTGGGTTTAGCAGGCCAATGCTCAAACCCCTGACCTATCCCCTCCCCCCCTTCTATTGCATACCACCCTCATGCAATCCATTATGGTGTGCCCAGGATTCCCCGTGACATCTTGGCTCTGTCTTAGCAGGAATGTTAGGAATGTGGGAATAGTGATAAACAAGCAGCAACGCCAACCCATTGCACTCCACGAGTCTGACTAATTCAGCCCTTCAATGTTTATATTGTTGTTGAAATTAAATCAATGAATGTTCACTTCACCGATGGCATAATCAAATATTAACAGCTAAGCAGACTGAAAACTCCCTGCTAGGATCCGCTGGAGAGAAAGAAAATTGTGCCATAAACAAGAAGGGAATGTGTTAAATGCCACCAGGGCATAGAGGGCTGTCTCTGCCCATTGACCTGCAGAGAGACAGGGCTCCTGCCGCAGCATGAGCTGGTGTCAGCTA